>NC_079550.1:21756848-22432426 GCF_015846415.1 Triplophysa dalaica | reverse complement strand
TGTTGAACTTGTAAGAAGATATTTTGAAGAATGCAGGAAAGCAAACAGTTCTGGGGCACTTTTGACCACCATTGTAATATTTCCTGCTATAAAAAAATGAAAATGTGCATGTTAACCTTAGTGTCCTAGTCCTGTTTAGGGTTTTACTTCATGACAAATAGCAATTTAATTCATGTCGGAAATACTGAATACAAATGGAAGGAAATATAGAAGGACAGTGTGATATGATGCAACAATCATTTGCAGTGGTCATCATACACATTTAAAGCAGTATTGTGTTTATTGTGTATTCTGTGTTTGCTTGTAGGAATTTGCAAGTGTGTGGTGTCAAGAGAGGAAGCAGTGGAACAATAGTCGATTCAAATGAATAGGTTATTTCAAAGTCAACGAAGAATAGCCATCACAAAGCAGAACAACCTAAAGCTAGACAACAGTTTGGCAGTTAGGGGTTGTCCAGAATAAGCATATTGTTATGTGTGTCTTATTTGTAGATTTTATTGTGACAGATCCCCCTGTTGATGGTGTCTGTATGCTCATACATTTTTAGAGGCCTATTTAGTTACATTGAGATTAGATGGTCTATGTCACGGGAAAGTTGTGTCAGTTGTGTCTTAGGTGTGTAAAACTGCTTCATGTGTGCCTCTACACACTCATAAAAATCAAAACAACAAGTGTTTGTTTCGCATTATTAGTGAGATGTCTCATTGACCTCTGTTGGTTTCATAACAGACTATTGACAGATGGAGCTGTTGGATGCTCAGATTTAATGTGGATTGGCTGTTAAAATCCGATTAGTAAAAAACATTTAAAATATGAAATCAAAACATGATCAGATGACTGTGTTATATAATAGAACATCACAGGGTGTTAATCTTGTATTTTGGTTGACTTTTATTTTGTAGTCCTTCCTCATCATGTTCTGTTCTGTTCCAGTCTTCTGTAGTTCTGTCGTCGTTACAACTCCCTAATTGTTTACACCAGTGTTTTGTTCTGAGGGTTAAAGTGCAAAGAACATTTAACAAGTATCTTCTGTTATTATTTACTGTATTACTTAACTACAATATGTTGTGAGGATTTCTTTCATGTTTTATTGTGTGGTGTATTGTAGAGCACCTTGGTACAGCGGTACGTTGTTTAAAGAGTGCTTTATAAATAAACTAAAACTAAACTTAAATACTTTTCATAATATACAAGTTTTATGTCGTTTTTTCCTTTAGTACTTCAGTACAATAAAAATCAACTTTTACTCAAATAATTTTGTTAAAAAGTAAAATATGACTTTTAATGTACTTTTTTAATGTCAAAATGTACATGAATTTTTAAATGTAGATGGTTAAAAATTATGATATATGCTATGCTTTATTATGGATGGAAGTAAAACAAAATCCTAAATGCAAATATTCCTCTGATAAAGTAAATATACTTGATCCTTGAGAGTAAAATACACTTCTGGTCTTGTTGACATGTCTTTGGTGTCATGTTATGCCGCTTGCTCTTAGTTTGGATTATACAAACTGCGTGTGTATTGTGTGTGTATCAACTCCATGTCTTTGTGGATTTTTCCCCTCAGCAAACATGCATATGGCATATTTGAAATTGATTGTTTTTGTTATTATAGTAACACACGTCAGCTTCAGATTGATTCATTTGTTTGGAATCTCTTCTCTTTTTCTGCTTATTTATTATTAGAAGTTTGTGGTGAAATAATGTTTGTAATTGTATCCGTTTTGGACCTTCAGCTCATGAATTTGTAACCTTTTTGTTTCTTTCATATTTTCTACTGGAGTTCTGCTTTTGATTAAACATCAGGGCCAAAAATACTTTCTACATCTACAGTTTAACTTAGGCCGTGTTCCGCTTGATTTTATTGGAAGTGCAAGTTCAAAACCAGTTCAAAGCCAATTCAAAACTTGACAGTCACCGTTAATTTTTTCTTAATTTGTAGGGTACAATACAGCGGTTTCAAAGTATCTGAACAGTAAAGTTCATTAATCGTGTAATCGCCTTTAACGGAATCGCATTGGTTGAATAAAATTGTGTTTTATTAAACCAATCCATAAATGATGCCATATTATCTGGTAGGATAACATGTGAACAGTGAAAGTGACCTATTTGTCAGATATGGTGACCCATATCCAAAATATAGACCATAACTCTGCTTTTAACCCATCCAGTGAGAAGTGAACACACACACGTACACCCAGAGCAGTGGGCAGCTATCACTGCAGCGCCCAGGGAGCAAGTAGGGGTAAGGTGCCTTGCTCAAGGACACCTCAATCGTTACCCCTAATCGTTACACCTCAAACCTTCTAGTCACGAGTCCGACTCTCTAACCATAAGGCCACGATTGCCCCTAATATATGCATTTTAAATAAGTCCAATTAGACTAAAACTTTATTGTCCAAAATACAATCGTATGTTTGACCAACCAACGCTAGATTTAGTTCTTACTATAAAAACATAGAATTGTTGCTTCTAAGACTCGGAAGACTGTTGTTGATGATGATTCTATTTGTGATTCTATTTCTATTCTATTCTCAAGCAGGAGAAACCAAAACTGATTGACCCACTGGACTACGAAGCTGCGATCTTAGAGCTTGAACCTGAGCTCAGGAAAGACCCACAGCAGGACTTGCTACTATTTCCAGAGCTTGACTTCACTGTAAGTTTTTAACTTCTTTCAGCATTTGTTTGCCTGTATGTTTGTTCAGTGGCGTCTTTTGGGCGATTCAACCGCACCAGGCCCCTCCTTAGGGGGCCCCCGCGGCAATGGGGAATAATAAAAATGTAAAATCTTGGGAATTTGTCATTTATTTATATTTATCTTCTGCCGTTATCAAATGCATACAGCAGGAAGATAGATAACATGTATAAAAACATAGTATGACTATATGAACAAACAATGAGAGTACAGTATATGACTGGTGTTATAAACTGGTGTTCATGGGGTCTGTACTGTAGGTATTTATCGCTCTTTATTCTCTTATCAGATGAGCATATTTAGTTTGTTGTGACTCTCTGTCTTTGTTTATTCTGGAGCTTGTCTTTGCACTGCGATTCTCTGGTGAAACCACACGCAACTCCCTAAAATATCACATCAAAGCCCTCACGCGGCGAGCATCATCGCATGTTTCAACGCAAGTTTCACCTTGGCACGCCTGAAGTTAAACTTTTAACAGCTTCACAAAGCAATCTGACTTCTGAAATACGTGGTGAGAATGAGCTTTTTTATCTAATACTGTGGGTGAGAGAGAAAGCGCTGGACTGGAGCGGATCACAAAACTACAGACTGAAAGAAGGTCAAAAGATTATTTGAAGAGTTTAGTTCCCAAATGAGATCAAAAATCATGTTTTTTGATTGTGCATTCCAATTAATATCAATCAAACTGCAGTTGGTTTCTTTTGATTTAAGCCATAATTTCTAAAACAATACAGCTAACAAACACAATAAAACCATGACAACATTGTCATGGTTCTGCCCCTAGATCAAGAAAAGCATGATTAAAATGTCTTGTTGACCCCTTACCAGCTGTCTGCACCTGGGACCTCCGTCCATGCTTACCACTGTTCATGACTAACATAATAAAAAAGTAAATTTGATTTTTCAGAATAACGCCATAACGCTCAGCCCCCTTGATATCAAGAACACATCCAGGTACATTCAGGCGTTCTCGGTTCTTGTGAGTATTGATGATGTAGAACAAGAACACGAGGACACAGTAGCGCTGAAGGACATATTAAGAATCAGACCAAGAAAAATTTGAATGGCACCTCGTGTCAAAAAGGTTGCTGGTCCCTGGCCTATATTGTAAAACTTTCTCATTTTGAAAATGAGAGATGGATTATGAGAAATGGGCAAACACAACTCTTGCTGAAGAATATATAACTCTTTATATCAACTTGATGTTTTCATTAGTCACCGCAGGACTTTGCATGTGATTGCGTGTGCATGTGTTCTCCCCGTAGGCTGCATTTAGAACAGCCGAGAAGGTGACCTGTTCAGACCACATCCTCTTTCATGCTCTGGGCTACACATAGCACAAATCATTGCCGTTTGCACACATTTGCTCGATGCAACACATAACAATTTTAGTTCTGTTTCTCATGTACTGTGTGCCAGAGATGGAAAAAAGGACACACATCCTTTACTTGAGTGGAAGTACATATACTCATGTTTAAAAGTAGTCTGGTAAAAGTTGAACTTGTTTACTCAAGTAAAAGTAAAGAAGCATGGGCTCTAAAATGTACTTAAGTTAAAAAGTAGCCAATACTACTTCCCGTTTCAGAGTCACGCTCTTAACTTGACCACACAACTGAACTACCATTGTGTAGAACACAAGGACAATAAAAGACTATTAGCCATCACCCGGGCCACATCCTAGACCCCTTCTTAAGATTATAGAGCGTAAAGAACAAGCGTATTGATAATAATTGCAACAGAATTCCCTCAAGTTCTCAACCATAATTTTACCAATTCTTCGTGTTGCCTTCCGCCTTTGTCCGTGGCAGCTTCATACCAGGAAATTTCTGTTTGGTACTGTGATTGTCAAAAATTTTGAACAGAATTTCAATGCTTTTATTTATAGATGAACTGTACCTTTGAATTTTAAGTGCAGATCAGACATGGACGTATCATTATACAAAGATTGTAGACACTTGGGAGATCTTGTCAAAAAGAGAAAACTTGGAGATAAAGAAATAGACAAATAAAGATTTGTCAATTTACATGGTAACGCTTCAATTAATTTATTTATATCCCCAATAAAACGCTGAACACAGCTCTTTTAATGTTTCTTCTTTAGTCACACTGATGCAAAAAAATATGAATCACGTTTATGATCTTTTTTCGTTTGTAGTTTGTCTCATTGGATAATACTGTAAGTCGTACTGTCATTTCTGTCATAAATCAGTTTTTAAATATGAAATGTTTTGCCTCTTATATTGATTATATGTTGCACTCGTTCAACATTAAAACTGAAACATCTTGCTGACAGTGTTGCCACATTAGGTGGACGATTTCCAGCCCAAAGGCTCACTTCAACCAAAACCAGAATAGAATTGTATCGCAATGTCAATAAACGTTGAAAAGGATCATTTTTATCTCCTTATAATAAAGTATGACAAGATGACAACAAAATATAATAAAAACCAGTAAATTTGAGAGGTCACTGCTTTGCCCTGTTAACATTAACTCCCGCGTTCTCACATTTGATTTGCCACATAGGGTTACAACCACCCAACAAACCAAATGTGGGACAGGTAATCTGTTTGTGTGGGACAATGTGGGACACCATTGAAAGGTAGCGCAAAACTGTGACACATGTAAAAAGAAACAGTTCCTTATTTACCCCTGCATTGGAGAACTCTCTTTTAAAAAATTGGGAAGTTAAGAGCATTTTGGGAAGACATAATGATCTTACTATTAGTCACTTATCTAAAGCAACTACCAAAGATATAAATGTTCAAGCAAATTTTGCTACTTAAAAAAGTTTGTATGTTATGAATAAATGAGTCATTTTGATATGTGGCGAC
Organism: Triplophysa dalaica; assembly: GCF_015846415.1. Classification (NCBI taxonomy): domain Eukaryota; kingdom Metazoa; phylum Chordata; class Actinopteri; order Cypriniformes; family Nemacheilidae; genus Triplophysa; species Triplophysa dalaica. The sequence goes on along the minus strand of NC_079550.1, from coordinate 22,426,894 downwards.
AATCAAAAGTAATGTCATGACAACACACACACACAACACTGCCTTTTTTCCCCTGACAGCTAGAATTTGTAATAAGTTGTAATTGTTTGTAAGAAGCTCCCTGCACAACAACCTAGGGGTTGTTTATTGTTGTTTATTCTTTATTTTGTAAAGAATGTTGTGTTTAAAACAAAACTACACTACACTATACTGTTATTAGGGCTGGGCACAAGTACTCAAGGACTCAGAAGTGACAGCGACGATTGGTCATGGAAGCCGTGATCATCAACATTGATCGTTTGGGTCTAAAAATACATTTATATGGAATGTTTTATTTCTTTCTGAAGGGTTATGCTGGTATTTCTGGCGGTACCCTGAGATTTGATTGTTTACCGTAGCGAAAGATTGCAGCCCAGAGTCAAGACTGGAGCACAGAAGAGGATGTGGCTTCAAAAGCTTGCAGTGATGTCTGGCTTCGCTTTAATGAACTTGACGAAAACACATCCAAGTTGTGCAGAGCCAAGGTGGCATACAAATCATGTAAATCCAAAACAAGTTTGATTCATTATCATCTTACACCCTCTACGAAGCACGCGAAACGCTTACACCCATGGGAGTGGCTAGAGAAACCCTGGGAATGGATGCACATAGATTATGCCGGTCCATTCCTTGGTCACTTTTTGGATTCTCATTGATGGGAAGTCGATGGATGTGGATTATTTTTCCATTGCCTCATATGGGAATACTAGTAATTGATTAGAAAGAGTTCCAGCTATCGTGATTCTGACAATGATGCCTATTTTGTGAGAACATTTAAAACTAGGCAGGAGAGGGGAGCGTGGCATCCAAAGTGGCAAGTGTACTGTTATTATACAGAATCACACCACAATCCACCACAGGAATCAGTCCTGGTGAAATGGTGTTGGGAAGGAAGTGGAATCTATTGCATCCAGACTTGCAACTGAAGGTACTTGACAAACAATGCAAACAAAAGCAGTATCATGACAACAAATGGAAAGTAAGGGGTTTTCAAATTGGTGGTGCACTTTTGGCATTAAACTTTAGTTATGGAGCCAAGTGGTTCATTGCCAAAGAGACAGACTCACTCTTGTACCAGCTCATGCTCGGAGATGGCAAAACAGTCATAGACATCAAATTCTCTCGCAGGAGGTGGAAAGTTCACAGTCAGACAAGAGTGGGTGTGAGAAAGTTGCCTCAATGTGTGGTGGGACTGACAACTGGTAGAAAGACTGTGAACGTGACAGTGGGTTTGGTTCTCAGCAGGACCAACCAGGGACTGTTGAAAGGAAGCCACGAGGTCAATCCCGGAGGGCCATAGGGCCAAAAGAACTGTTCAGAAGCCCAAACACTTGGAAGACTTTGAAGAGATGTTGTCATGTAAACAGGTTATATTGACAAGTAGTATAGCAGGGGGCTGTTAACTTAGAAAAGAGCGAAGAATGTAGTAATATAGAAAGATGATGTTCCAGAAGAATTATTCTTTTTGTTTTGATTCAAGAGTAAACCAACAAAATGCGTATTTAGTGGTAAATCTTCTTATATGTTTATAGGTAAGCAAAATGCTCCCGCCCATAAACCCTCATCCCCAAGAAATCAGAACAGAAATTGTCGAATATGGAAAAAAGACACGGATTAAAATGGCAGTGTGTCTCCATCGTCCAGTAGTGAGCCAATCGACCAAAATGCATTTTAATACCAGTTTGTCTAGCGGTACTGCAAGTGCACTCAAATAGAGATTGGTGGATTAATAGAGCGACAAATAGAGAGCAATCGACCAAAACTGTATGTGTACTTTTCCAGCTGCGTGGCTCCTGGTTGCTTAGCAACTGCAGATGCCATGAGAGCGCGGTACCCAAGTGCTTTGGAAAAAAGGAGAATGCTGACGCATGGTTGTTTTTAGACACATGAATATGAACAGCTCCTTACTCATTTTCATCAAACAGAAAATACAAAAATTCTAGATTACATTCGATATCTCATCAATATCAACAATTCGCAGGCTACTAATTCTTAAATTTTCAGCACACCTGTCCTGCTGTCCTGCCTGCCGAAAAAATCAAATAATTTATTCATTTCAAATGTAATTTATGTGGTAACCACATTAAAGGGGACATATGGCACAAATACGTGTTTTTCTGTGTCTGGTGTGTTATAAGTTAGAAGAAGCGGGGCAAGTGGAAATACTAACATGCACGGTATGTGAAAAATACCTTAAATTGTGTAACACATTGCATTACAACTAAAATAAACGATAATATTCGTTTAAGCCATGTGATATGACCCCTTTAACACATTAACGCTATTCTTTGTGTTTTATGAGACATAACACTTTCACTCTCAACTAGTTGCTTATTAGCATGCCTATTATTAGCATATTGGCTGTTTATTAGCACTTATAAAGCACATATTCTACATGACCAGATTCTACTTCCCTAATCATACCCAATACCTAAACCTAACAACTACCTTACTAACTATTAATAGGCAACAAATTAGGAGTTTACTGAGGCAAAAGTCGTAGTTAATGGTTTATTGTCAAGTGTCTATAGATTGTCAGCTGTGAAACGTTTTTTCCAGTATTCAAACAAGCGATCAGAAATACTGTCTTACTGTTTGGTTTGTAATAAGCTGCTTGTACAAAGTTACAATAAAAAAGCAACCTCTAAATACAAAAAGCATTGTGGATTGTGATGAAAGTGTGCCATGTGTAACGTGAACATACATAGTTTCTACAATACCCTCACATTTTTGACAATATCACGATTGCTAAATCTGCTTTAACATTTATATTTTTGGCAGATAAGCTACTTAAAGTGCATTCAAGGTATACATTTTATTCATATGTTTGTTCCCATTATCTTTGGGCTTGGTCACTTCATGCATTTTCTGATTGTGAAAAGACCAGGTGTATATATTGTGTGGTGGTGTTGTAGTTCCGTCCCCCCTGCCCGCCTCCAGCATCTCGTCTTTTTCCGGAAATAATCGCAAAGATGTATCTCTCTTTTATAAATGTGAACAAACTAAATACTCTTCGAAAATACGACGTACACAACACTACTGCATAGGTACTCAAGATTTATATGAGATTGGCAGAAACTACGTGGGTTAACTTATCTTTAACATTGTAAATAAGTCAGAATGCATGAAACACCACTGCATCCCCCCTTTAAGATTAATGGTCAAACGCCCACTTTGATTGGTATTTACATAGAGAAAAGATTCAGTGGCTAAAAGTAGAATACAGCCACATATGTCTGTGCTAGAAAATGATCCTCAATTAGTTCTACAACCACAATGCAGCACCTGAATGCATGCATACGCATTAAATATCAAAAATACAACACACCAAAGTTAGCACACTCCTCCGAAGGCATACACGATACTCCTTGGATTTTGACCATGATAGGTCTCTCATTGAAACCTGACGACATTTGTCACCCATCAAAACTTCAGCAGACAACATTGAAAGGACGTGTTGTACCAAACCATGTCACATCAACAGATGAAACAATTAGGTACATACTGATTGCTGTTTGGTAACATATGTAATTTCACGTTTTTGAATAACAGTTTCTAAGTGAAGTGTTCGTCTTCATAGTGTCGTGAGCACGTGCATGGGAACGTTGTTGGAAAAAGTGTGTTGTGGAGGTGGTTAGCCAGTTGTGAAGGGTGATGAGTGGAGCAGGGTTAAGTAAGTGTTCATTTATTCATCCTTATGTTGGTCGAAATCAAACCAAAAGTTCATTATGTTTGTCATGACATAAAAAAATCATACATACAGCCGCGGAAAACATACAAGATAATTTCAAAGACCATTTTCAGTTTAACTGAATAAGCTATGTATAGGGTTGTGTTTAGGTTAAATGGTCGCTTTTGTTTCATTCTGTGAACCACGAACAAGATTTCTCCCACGTTTCAAACAAAGTATTGTTTTTATTTGCATTTATTTGCATTAAATGAGAATAGTAGAAACAGGTCAAAATAGCAGAAAATATATTTTTTTCACACCTCAGATACTGCAAAGTAAACACTTTTAAGCAATACAACAGTCATATTTCTACATATATTTTGCATGAATAGAAAATGTATATGTGGTAACCTTTTTATCACAGTTTTCATGTGTCTTGTCATGCTGTCTGTCTTTCACATTGCCGTTGGATGACTTTGTGTCACTCCTGAGGTTTGATTCTGTTGAAATTCAACAAACACTGGACTAGAATGGCCACAATACACCTAGAAATAAAGGCATGACACGAACAAAACCAAAGACACAAGAAAACAAAATAAAAGTCATTCACCAAGCACACACATTTAACTCTGTCTCTCTGTCTCTAAATTCCAGGTGTCCACTTGTCCCAAAGAAAGGAGAACAGTGAAGTCCACTGTGCCAGAAGGAGCTGATGAACATGCTGAATGTCTGCTGGTCAGACAGGTAAGAGTGTGCATATGACTTTATCTGATTGTAATCCCATATGAAACAGCTGCCCATAAAAACACAAAAGGGCTTTTCACACTCGAAATCGTTAACTCTGGGTTATCTGTTTCTCTTTTCGCACTGCTTATAACTTACTAGGGGTTAAGTAATAACCATGGACGTTCAAAACCTGACGTTTCACACTGTAGATCACTAAACCCTGGGTTAACATTCTTATTTGCACATTCTCTGTGTCAGTCTCACGTCTCTTAACCTCTGGTAAATTATAAGTAGCGTGAAACTGATAACCCAGGATTCTGTTTAGAATAACCCAGGGTTAATCATTTCAAGTGTGAAAAGCCATAGTTCGGTGTCATAGACTAAAAAGATTGACGGGTTGACGGCACTTCCTTCAATTGTAAAGAACCGAGCGAAAAATATCCGACGATGGGCACTGACATGTTGCGTCAAAACGTCAGATTGGAGCCTGGGTATGCGCTAAAGGAATCGTCAGTGGGGCCATAGTCTGAGCAGTAGGGAGAACGAAGTGGAGCGCCGTATCAAGGTCCCGCCCATATTCCCTGATGACTCAATCGCAAACGAAAAAGTTATGTTACCACACCCCTTTTTATAACATCTTATAACTAACCAAAATCAAACCTTTTCGAAAAACAAACACTTGGACATACATCAACCTGATAAAAACTATATAGATATGTATATAAAAACATATTTGTAGTGTAATTGGATTTTATAGTTTGGCTCCTGTCCCATTCGATTACACGGAGAGGGCGGGGTTATGACCTATACTGCAGCCAGCCACCAGGGGGGGAAAAGAGTGTACAGTCGGCTTTAAAAAACTGACTATCGCGAGTAAAACTCATGTAAACAACTTAATCGTAATATTAGCTTACTCTGAATAAGGCAAATCTTTTGATTACTGATGTCCATGTAAACATTGTCATTATTAGAAGACATGATTAGTCTATACTGTCTGCTTAATATCTCTCAACACTTTGATGGTCAACATAAAGACGTTCTACTGACGGTTCGGATCATTTTACGGATCAGCTAATGTAATTGCTCATCATAGCTTATTACTATAAAACTTTTTTTTGCACTCAATAAAATACTCAAAAGAGGAAACCGCTGATACCTGGATCTCTAGAGTGCACTTTGATGTTACACTCGTCCAGAGGCTGGAGAGAGAGCGAGAGCGCGTGCGTGCTAAAACTATCTGATAAATAAACTTACAGTGAATCCACACGTCACATGCGTTTCAAACCATACATTTCATCACTACAACATTCCCTGTATACTAACCTAACCTAAAAGTCTGCTAATACTCTACTGAGAGTCAATTGACATAAAGTTTACACTAATAGTTAGTAAAATGTCTAAAGTGGACTGTCAAAATAAAGTGTAATGGGTGATTCACATTTTGCGTCTTTTGAACATGCAAGTTCGTTTTAAAAGTAGATGCGCGAATAGGGAGCAACATCGCCGCATCGAGGTGAAAATATTTAAACTTTGTGCGGCTCGTGTTTTCCATGCGGTTTTAGACGCGACATGTGAATCGCCCCTAACTCTATACATATAAGATTATAAAATAATTTTAGCGTTCTTATCCTACATTCATTAAGACACTCATCAAACAATCATTCTGTGGAAAGTTCTGTTTTGGAGGCAAATGCTTCCTGACTTTTTGTAGTTCTTATATAACACATGATTGTATCTTACTCTGTTTAAATTTTACAGGCCTGTCAATACTTCAACTCCCCCTGGCATGTTGTGCAATACGAACATGAAGAGTACGCCGGGGATTACCGCATATTGCCCAGGTAATTTCTATAATACATTACCCCTGTGTTGGATGGTAGCTTTTGTTTTTGGATGCTGTTTGACCCTGGTTACTAGTGCTTAGACAAGCATTACAGACCATTAAGTAGCAATTCATTTTATGGATATTATTCTTACATAGACTGAAATAAAATATCACATCGTAGAGCCTCTTCTTCTGCTGTACCGTCAGAGCCCTTTTTGACCCTACACATGAAAGTTAGGTTTATTGTAAAAAATAAATTAAAAAAGTTTTTCTTTGATTAAAAAATACTTTAAAAAATACGGGTCGCAAAAGGATGACTGAAAATCTAAGCACACTCTTTATAAAAAAGAATCAGCAAACTTAGGTGTCCCATATACGGAACAGGTGACAGTTAACAAGCAACGGAAATTTTATCATCTTCCAAATATTAAATCTTAAATATCAAACATGTTTGATAAGATCGGGGTGGCCTGTTTTTTTTCTCAGATTGGGATGTGTACGATTCGATATGTGAACTTCTCACATTACACGTTAGTCTGGACCAATCATTGAAACTGTTTGAGTTCCTGGACCGTTTGAGGAGGGGCAAATCGGGGACAGAAATGTTGTGAAAAGGCCCCTGGAGGCCACAGTCCTGGGGCATTTTCCAAACGACATTTATACGCCCCTTGAAGGGCCCTTCTTGAACGGGACGTCATTTATAGGAGCGTTCCAAACTAAAGTTAAAACCTGAATCCCTTTGCGAAGGGCTCTTTCAGAAGTCTGTTACGGAAGGGAACATGCCATGGTCACTTCAAGGAAGTGGACTTAATGAAAAGATGAGCTGTATTTCGATGTGTGTGACAGTTATTGGCCACAATGTTGTCTAGGACTTCCGCTTCCTGTTAGTATGTCCCAGTTTGTGCAATCTCGTTTGCCATGCAATCAAAAGTACCTACTATTCCAACCCCAAAAAACGACCTACTATTAGGGCTAGTATATGTAGGCGAATTGGAACGTAGGGATGTGCTCAGTCTGAAACCGCTCCCTATCTCCTATATAGGTCGGAAACCTCAGTGAACTACAGGTGGGACCCAAATTGTGCACTTATACTCTATTTTACGCCATTTTGTAGTATAAAGCGTGTGAGTAGTGCGTTCATATTGAAAATGAACGCACAAAAAAGAAGTGCACTTTAGGGACCCGCATGATGCCCTCATGAAGTGTTGAGTTGTGTCCCAAATGACAAACTTTACATACATAGTCGACTCAATATGGCAAGAATGACAAAATAAAGCACAGGCTTTCATAAAACTGGGCATTAATAAATATTAATAATTATAAAAATTCAATTTATATTAATAAAAGTTATTAGACTAAATTAAAAAGTTATTTTTGTAGGATATTCTTATGGGTATTAAAAACTATTATAAAAATAATCTAATATCAATCAAATATTAATCAATCAATTAATATTTAAAATAAAGGGTATTTACAAAGGTAACATTAAACACTCAATAAGTACAGGTTTTTTGTGTGAAAGGGAACCCCGGGTATAGAGAGATGTTTGGCTTGAAACAATGGCAGTGACGTTATAAATGTGAGATAAAAGACAGTGAAACGGTCACAGTAAAATATTGGACAAATATTTTCTGTGTTCACCTGACGGATCTAGCTGAATTTGAATCACGTTTACAGATCTCACATTTAAATGTCTCCATAACAAATAAAATGTAGGCAATCCATGAATAAACTTATCAGTTATTTTTATTATCAATATTTAAAATAGTTGTATTAATATTTAATGTCAATACAGTTGACAAAATTTCACAGAGAAAAATGTATTAAATGCATTAAATATGACGTCTTTTGCTCAAATTATTATGAGAATATGAATAAACGAATAAGACCTGCCATAAAATATCACTCTGAGTCTGTTGTAGGCAAACATATGCATTAAATCAAAGCTTTAAACTATCGTCTTTAAGACAGTGAAGTCATCATCATCCACTATTATCGTATACTTTATACATTATGAGAATATACTTATATACACTGTAGCAAGATGCTTGAGTTTTGGTTCTTTTCTTTATTATTTAAGCAATATTTTGTTTTTTACCTTACGGCAACTTATATCTACACAATAACTAATAAGTGTGTCTGTGTTTAGATTTGGCTGCCTGTGCATGCAACCATTTAATGTCATCAATAAAATGGTTAAAAAGAGTATTACCTTAAGGTTTTTTAAAGAAATTAAAATATTTCATGTGTTTCTAATGCCAAATGCTAGTAGTGTAAGGCTATTACAACGAATGAAGGCATACAAGTCTTGCTAGTCGGGGATCCCTTTAAAGGTCAGAGGGCGATGCATGCAGATAAAACGTGTGTGAATGTTCGTGACATTAGTGCTTTGGTCTGGATAATAACGCTCTGAGGTCTGGTGTGGATTTAAAGTGTGCTCAGGCTGACTGAAGAATAGATGCCTGTGTGTGGGGTCCTGTCTGAATAAAGGATATTTAAAGTGGTCAGATGAACTAAATGATGTGGAAAATATCGCCTGCTATTCTTAAAGGAACATCTTGGCTATGTGCTCATTGTAACCAGACGGGGTTTCCTCGGTGACCGGACCTGAAATGCCATTGCTGAACTCCAAAGCTTGCTTTATATGAAGACATTTAAAAGTACAGCGCATGTACATGTTCAGGGTTTTGGGGTGGTGTGGAAATTTCTTTCGGAGTAAAACAGTAAACATATAAATTAGCTTACAATTTAGTTCTTCGCTGTTAAATACGCAATGTTTTTTTCATAAATTGTCTTTCGCTTTTTTTATTGTTTCTTAATAAAGTTTAACAAACATGCTGAATACGAAAATCACATTATTTTTTAACACAGACGGTACTTACAAAAAATATTTTTTTTTACACATTTATACATTTCGGCATTATTACTCGTACACTGAAATGACAAGGTACTGGCATAACACTGAGCTCAAAACAACAGTTAACAAAAATGAGTCGTCCAAAACTTAATAAGCTAAATATACACTAAAAGATTGATGCAACATGAAAACAAATATAACCATAAAAATTTGCGCCGCAGAATTGTACAAGAATTTTAAAAGTTAGAGTTTAACAAAACTTTGTTAAATGTTGATACAAACAAATTTCAAGTAATCTATTTTCATTGACATTTTAAGTCATTTTTTTAAATGTAAGTATCCTAATCGGTTATTGTTGAAAGCTTCTATTCAAGCTGGATTTTTACAATAAAGGGGGTGGGGTCTGACTGTGAGTGACAGATGCTTTGCTGAACAACGATGGAAACAAATGAGTTGTAAATCTTTGTTATAGTGAGAAATGTGAAATATTTTCGTTTAGTTTTGAAACTACCTGTATTAATATCAATTGACCATCAGCAGAGTTTACCCATCATATACTGTTGCATTTGAATCTGCGCTTTCAGGTTTGCTTACATGTCTTTGAATTTGGATTTCTTTTTCATCACGACTCATCCCTGTCCTTAATTCTTCTACCTCCACAGGAAGCCAAATAAAGCTGAGAAGTTGCCCTCACACTCATTTGAGATCGACCATGAAGATGTTGACAAGGATGAGGTCAGTACTGTACCTCTCAAGTTAAATTATTCTCTCTCATTTTAAAAGTGCTGTGTGAATTTCTTTGGAGGATCTATTGTCAGAAATGCAGTATAATTTTTTTAACTGTCTTCATATGTTTATAAAGAAGCTCTGCCTGATTTTGCCAAGTAAGAGAGGGACTTGGGGCAACATGATGTTGACCCAACGACATCTCTGAGCAAAATAAGGAATATTTTATATACATATGTATAGTATAGTGCAATGTAAGTCGCTTTGGATAAAAGCATCTGCCAAATGCATAAAGGTCATTAATTTGCCAAGATCAGCGCAAAAAGTCCAAGTCATTAAATTTCAGATGTATTTATAAAAACATTTTCATTAAACAAAACAAATACATGATATAATATTTTACATTACCCATGTCCTTTTTTCCATCACATTTAAACATCGTCATGTGCATACATGCAGTTTTAATTATTTTGAGTCTTCAAATTACTGCAGAAACCTGAAAGCCATCGTTCAATATGACTGTTTATACCATGGTCTGTTTGAATACTGGATTCTGATTGGTTGGAAGTTGTGCATTAAGAGCCTTTAACGCACAGCTAGCTCCAGTCAGTTTGATTACAATTAAAATTAACTGACAAAATAACCATCATTTTCACCTGTTTCATCTAAAATGACACTGTAAACATCAATAAAAACGTTATCTTGGTAAATAACCATGGTATAAACTGGATAATCTACGGCTAGCCGTGCGTCGGGTGGTTCTTTAGCTCCATGTTGTGCATTAAAATCCCTCAATGCACGGCTAGCGATGGATTATCCCTTACTAAAGGTTAGGCATTACGCAGTTTTGTTTTGTTTAGTATCCGTTAGTTCCGTTTCTGAGGAGCTATTTTGAAGCCAAAAGTGGGAGAAACTTTGAAAATTGGCAAAGATATATTATGCAATACCGTATTATTTTCATGAACCAAAGACTTTAGAAAGATTTAAGTGGTCTATTTATTCACAATATTTATTCTATTTATTAAGTCTTTAACTTCAGTTACTTGATAACAGACTGATTGAAAAGACTATTATACAGTACTGCTGGTCATCTGTTTTATTTATTATTATTTATCAATGTATTGTCTTTTATTATTCTTTTATTAGTTTGTTTAAAGTCTTCATGCATTTATTTAAGACACTTTTTCATAAGTTGATATCAAATATCGTCTACTAGTTGGAAGGCGGTTGGGGCCCCCATTTTTCAGGGGGCCCAGAATTCTCTAGCTACGGCCCTACATATGAATGAACAGATAATTCAAATCACTTCTATTTTGTAGGATACCACGTCTCTGTCATCGTCTAAAGGCGGAGGAGGTAGTGGGAGTGGAGGCGGAATTGGTGTCTTTAAGTCTGGCTGGCTGTATAAAGGGAACTTCAACAGCACGGTCAACAACAGTATCACTGTTCGGGTGAGTGACTTTTCTATAAACCCATTTCAGATCCACGTTCCTCAAGTACCTTTCAGGTTATAGTCAAAACATTAGGTCACAATCATACATTTACTGTTTACTGATAGAGGTGAGTATTTCCTTCAAGAACAAACCAACCATTCTGCTGTATTTTACTTTTTAAGGGAAACTTCACCCTAAAATGAAAATTCTGTCATCATTTACTAACCTTCAAGTTGTTCCAAATCTGTATGAATGTCTTTGTTTTGGTGAACACAGAGAAAGATATTTGGAAGAATGCTTGTAACCAGACATGTTTTGCCCCTCGTTGACTCCCATAGTAGGAAAAAAATACAATGCGAGTCAATGGTGCCCCAGAACTGTTTTATTGTCCTACTTTTTCAAAATGTCGTCTTTCGTGTTCAACGGACCTAAAATTGAAATAGTATTTTTTCCTACTGTGGGAGTCAATGGGGGTCAAGATCTGTCTGGTTATAGGCATTGTTCCAAATATTTGACTGAATGTACATTACAGTGTCTCTACCAAATTTTCCAAGTTTAATTTTATATATGGTATAACAATGTATCTCTTACGTAAGTTAACTTTGTCTCTTTCACTTTAACAGTCCTTCAAGAGGAGATATTTTCAATTAACACAGCTGACTGACAACTCGTATATCATGAACTTCTATAAAGATGAGAAAATCTCGAAAGAACCCAAAGGTTGCATTTTTCTAGATTCCTGCACAGGGGTGGTTCAGGTTAGTGCCTTAAAGCAGTTCAGCAAACATCACAATATCAACGCACAATATCCCAAAGTTAACGCAACTAGGGAAAGTAAGATTGTGATTTGATTTCTGGCTTTATATGTGGTTCATATAGAACAGCCGGCTGCGAAAACACGCCTTTGAGCTGAAAATGAACGAGGTGACGTATTTTGTCCTGGCTGCTGAGAATGAAGTGGACATGGATGATTGGATCAGCACTCTCACACGCATCCTACAGATTAGTTCTCCAGATGGCCCAGTTCTGGACCGCAAAAGTATGGACCTGAGTGACAATAAGCAAGGTGAGGGATTAATGTTACCACAACATTACAAACTACGGAAAGATGCTTTACTGTACTTCACAAATGTACTCTAGTGCTTGCAAGGCAGCACTGTTTTCCTCAAGAATCTGGTTTACTTTTCCCACATCCTTCAGTATTAAACTTTTGCAGTTATTTCAGCCTGAACCTGCTAGGTTAGGCAGTCTCGAAAGCAGCTCGTGATAGCAAGTTAGATTTGAAGCATAGAAAGGGACAGATACAGACAGATTCTGCAAAGAGTCACGTTGAGGGTAAGGTGCTGATGGTGTTTATACTCTTAAGGCTGAAATATAGTTTCCTTTTATGCGTACGTGAGGGACTGTATGCACACCGCCCAAGTTTTGTTACCTCGCAATAACCTCCTATGTTTTTACGCTCAGGTTGCGCATGCAAGTTCCATTTCTTGCAGTAATTAGTTTAACCACCAGGTGGAAACCGTGTCGTGGGAGCTTTGATTCAAGATTGTAGACGAAAACCTGACCCCTGTAGGCCCGGAGAGGTATTGCAATATGTCGTAATTTGCATGCGTCAAAACCCATGTGTTCGCATAAGAGTCGAAAGCAGAATACTTCGAAAATGCTGTACGTTCGGCTGTATGGGTATGCTCGCTTACACGTACGCCACAGGCTTAAGTAAAACTATGCAAGACTACAAAGTTGTTTCATATACTTTACGTACATGTACGTACATAATAGAGAATGTGAAGCTGACGTCACCCAATATGTTGAAGTGGGGCTGCCATCTTAGGAGGATCATACCACGCTGCTATTATTGTTTTGATGTGTATCGTTACTTGTTTTGTTTGAAATATAAAGAAATCAAAAGTGAAAGAACCAGGGGGTTTCCTGAAAGACTGAAAGATGTTATGCTATTGCAGTTTGACCTATCAAAGTTAATTTTCCAAATCAAACAAGAAAAAATGTAATACTGCATTAAACTCACTAGCCATCATCCTCTCATCATGGCGCGACATAGCTTTTATACTTTTTTTGTTTTTAATTTTTTTAGACATAAATGAGATTTCTTTGAATATTGTTCCTGCTGCTGAAAATGAAGAACCAACTGAAAATGAAATCAACCCAGATCTGGCCAAGGTAATTTTAACCGATCAATGTTTTTCCAAAATACACAAAGAAATACTTGTTCCTTAGATAAGCTGCTTGCTTCATGTAGAGTCTTTTAAACATAATAATAAACATAAAGATGTTATAAATGGTGTGCTTTAAATAAAGAACCACATAAATAGTTCATATAATTCATTTTGCTATTATATTTTAGTATATTTCAGAGACTGAAGAGCTGGCGAGAGCTTCCAGAAGAGAGGACAGACTGAACCTGTTCTCCCTGGACCCTGACATTCCTGTATGTCTCCCGTCTAACATCACATATGTCCACATAAAAACTTTACTTCAAAATCTGCCTTAAATGATTAATTATTATTTGATTAAGTTCAATTCATTGGTTTTACATGTCAATTATATTAAATGAAATTTATAGTTTATAAAATAAAGTTGAAATCAGTTTATTTATAGTAATGTAAATTACGTATTAGTTAATGTTTTTTTTTATTAATAAGCAATTGATCAATATAATACAGACTTTTATTATGTTGCAAATGAATATTTCTGTTGAAATATACTGCTGTTTGAACTGCCGTTCAGGTCTGATTGAAGGATGCTTTATGTTGAAGGTTTTGAGGAGCCCAAAGATGGAGCAAACGGAGTCTGCTTCCAACCGGCAGTTTGAGGAGAAACTGGGGAAGAGACTGATGATAACCTGTCGCTCGGTCAACCTCACGCTGCAGGGCTGCGTGAACGAGGCCAACACTGAGCCGGTCACTAATGTATGAAGTTATTCACCTCATCTGCATGACATTCATTTATAGAATCAACGAAGAAAACAAAGCGAAATGCATAAGAAAATGCATTATTTTTAAACAGTGCTTCTGTGGTTTCATCAAACCTGCTGTAATAGCACTATTCTTCTTGTTAAATGTTTTAGTATAAAAATGCTATCTAAATTCGCTATCTTTAAAGATAATGAATATGAATAATGAATATGACATATGAAAATTCTGTCTTCATTTACTCGCCCTCAAACCTCCAAAGCTCCATGGATTACTTTGTTCTGACGAACACAAAGAACGATATTTGCAAGAAAATTTGCTATTTTCTGTTCTGGGACATCAAAGTAGACTTTTGCACAATAAAATGGATTTTTAGAAGAATTTGGAAAAGCAAAAGGTTAAGCACCTTTGACTACCATTTCAATTGACCCTTCACAAAGCCGCCCCCTTTAGCTATGTTCCATATCAGGCGAAGCGCTCTACACCTAAGAATGTTTATCGTGAAATCATTATTTCTGGAGGAAAAAATTACGTGTTCTTTCAGCCAAAAGCAATAGAACGTTTTTACAAATTACAAATATGCATTTGAAGTATTTAATCAGGATGTGAGAATAAAGTAAACAAAATAAAGATTGTTGTTCTAGCCTAACGTTCTATGCTTGCTGTAACGTCATAACGTCTGGATAGCACCACTGGCTTCTGACACGTTTGGCCAACGGGTGAAACTGTGATTATGACCGTAAAGATGAAATTTGACCTCCAATAATATTCTGTCAGTGTTGATGAGATGCAGTCAGGATTATTTGACAGTCAGTCTATGATGTTAAACTCCGGACAAGTCTTTTTGTAGTCTTTTGTAGTCTGTTTTGAGAAGTCTTTATTGTTGTTAATTATGACAACTAAGATTCCACAGTGACATGACTTTATCTGGGATCATGTTCATACAGTTTGATGGCCAGCAACATTTGCAAAGGACTTTTTAAATCTCTATGTTTTTCTTGTCGGACAAAAAGGTGAATAGAAAACAGGATGCAAATAATATCGTTGTTTCCCTTACGAAAATATACCATAGTTTTACTACAGTTAAAATTGAAAAATCATGGTTTTACTACAGGTAAAATTGAAAAAAAACATGGTTACTGTAGTAAAACAATGGTTATCACAAAATAACCATGGTTTTGAAAACCATGTTTCTTGTAAAAACCATAGTAAACGATGGTTAATGTAGTGAAACCATGGTTTTGCCCTAAGTAATAATGCACCAAAAAAACATGGTGACCACACTTGTACCACAAAAAAAGAACATGGTTAATTTTCATAAGGAATAATTGGTCCAGTGTGAATTTTTGTACCAGTCGGTGTCCCAAAAGGGACCGAATTCGAGGGGGGACTTGATACAAATTTGGTCCCCGTGTGAATTGTGTCTGCTTAGGACCCAATTTAGAAAGCAGTTGTAATGCCTGATCACAAAGTTGTTATCTCGATATGTTGTTGTATGGCTAACCACATAAAATTACATGTTAAAGTTTACAAAAAACATATGAACATATATAAGCTTGATGTAACATAAACACTAGTATTTCTGGGTCAACATCTGCTTGACAAACAAAACCATCAGTTTTGATATTTTAAAATGACCATGGTTTTATTATTGTAAATAACTAAAACAGAAAGAACAAGATTTTTTGATTTCACATCCCATAGTCTCGATTATGTACTATTATATGAAGCATTTAGTAAAAAAGACAATAATGGTAATTTTCACAAATAACTGCAGACATAAATGTTAATATAATATTGTAAGTATGGCAATCGAGCGCAGAAAAGAGTACCCATTAGAAGTTATTTTAAGCAACAGAATCACCCAGGGCCCTAAAGGGGACAGATTTTGAAAGGGGGGCTCGATTTGTCATGACACCGGTCGGCTGTCTATCAAACTCATCGTGAAGGGTCAATTGTTGTATGGTAGTCAACGATGTTCCCGAACTGCTTAAAACCTTGCAAGTATTTTCCAAATATTATCCTTTGTGTTCAGCAGAACAAAGTCATTTATAAAGGTTTGGAACTACGGGACTATGAGTAAATGATGACAGACTTTAAATGTATGGGTGAACCGTCTGTTTGGTATCTAAACACTTTTTGGGCCCTTTGTACATGTGTTTATATATCATTGCCACTTTCTCTCTGCAGATTGAGCCGTTTTTTGTAACAGTCGCTCTGCTGGACCTTCGTGAGGGCAGGAAGATATCTGCTGACTTTCATGTAGACTTAAACCACGAGGTTGTGCGGAAAATGCTCAGCTGGGGTAATTCAGGAGATCAGGGGCAGGTCGGAGGTAATGATGCGCTTCAAGAGAATGGACTCAGCTCAGCTGCAGAGAAAAAAACTGAGGACTGCCATCTGAACCCAGACCTTGAGAACTGGCTGTGTTTTCCTAAACAGGTAACAATGCACGTGACCCCCAGAGAAGTGGGCACACTGTAAAACATTTTAGGTACAATCAAATTTATTTTGCAGTTTACAAGTCAGTTCAACTCATCAAAGTAAGTTAAAGGAGTAGTTCACTTCAAAAGTTGACCCCGTTGCCATCGTCAGGCTTTATCTATCTTTTATAAATGTGATCAAATTAAATACTCTTCGAAGATACAAAGTATTCAAGATTTCTATAGGTTCTCAAGATTAATTTGAGATTGGCAGAAACCACGTTTGTTAGGGTCGCTTTAATTGTACTTAAAAACTTAAGACAGCATTTTAATGGCCATACCTGTATGCTTACTTTTTCAATGATGATTTAATCTACATTTCACATGGCATCAATTTATGGTATAAATCCAGGGGTTCGTTTCCCAGTAGTATAGTTAGCCAACTATGGTCGCAAGTTCTAACGTTTCAGCACAGTTCAAAGATTTAAGTGTTTCTTGAAACCATTGTTCCAACGATCAATCACAAGCATCATCACAAAGTAGTGTGGTTGAAAAACAGGTCTAGAGCTGTGGTTAGAAGCACAGTTCAGTTGTATTATGACATGTGCACTTACAAGCAACATGTGCATTCTATATCCATCACTCTAAATATACAAATTTGATTTGAACTCTTTTCATTTTTCAAGCAAATAGAAGCGTTTTTTTTTTTAAGTGTGCGTGTGCCTGGGCCCACGTGCTCTAGGACCCTGGGGAATCCCTGGGTGGTGTTACGTAGGAGGAAACTTATGAACGAGTTGATTATCGTGAAATAAAACAATAAAGAGAAAAAATACGAAAATAGAAACAGTTTTCAGATGCAGTGTACATTATTAACATTATTTACATCGACCTAAACGGATTAATTAGAAGACGTTATTACTCCACCACCTATGACGTCATCAACTGTTGTTGAACCAACATGGTTTTTCGGGAAACAGTCATGTTATTTACTCAACCGATGCATTGTACTATGGTGGTTAACCAGCGAGTTATGTCATTGTTCTGAAACGCACCCCAGACTGGTTAGAGGACTGGAGTTGAGAAGCACTGCTTTAGTCTAATAGATCACCTTCTGGAGGTGGTAGAAAAGGAGATTTGCAGCAAATTTGCTGAAATTGTGTGAAGCAATGTCATGATGATATTGTTGTGATACTATTTTTTGTCTTAGTATATATTATATTTACATGTCTATGTTTACATAGTGGATGTGTTTTACATGTATCTTTCTTCTCCAGGCAATTTTCTCCGTTACAAACACGCACACAGACATTGTGATGGTAGCGCGGCTGGAGAAAGTTCTGATGGGGAATATTACCAGTGGCGCAGAACCTTACATTAAAAACACAGATTCTAGCAAGGTATCACATTTGTATGGTATAACGAATGAGATTTTGTCTAGGTCAATCCCATATTGAGCTCAAAGTTTAAAAATGTCATTCCTTGCCTTCAGTGTTGGGTTAGTTACTCTGAAAAAGTAATGCGTTACTAGATACTTATTACATATGCAATAGTGTAATTAGGTTACTGTAAAAATGACTCTCTCCAAAAATGATTTAATGAATCATTACAATAATTACTTAAGTGATTCAAGCATAGACACTAAACGACTCTATTAATGAAGTCAAATAAATAATATAAACTACATAAAGTACTCCTATTAACTTACTAAAGTATTACAAATGTGAGAAAGATACATTAATGCGTGCATTTTAAAGTTAGACTTTTAATTGTATTGTCAATTCCACTATTGTATACGTTACACAGTATTTAGTTCAATTACATCCAAAGTAACTGTAATTGAATTGCTGAAATTAAGAGTAATCCTTTACTTTTAACTCAATTACAGTAACTAGTTACACCAGACGCTTGATATGTGAAGTAGTACAATAAAGCGACAGATTTTCTTTCAGTTTTTTTCCACTTTGTTGTAGTTTTGTTAATTTCAGAAAAAAAAATCGGTCCAGACTGTATATAAATCTTCATGTTTTGCACATACATTCCGAAATTTTCGTATACGTTTTTTCGTATCTGTCTCTGGATTGTACGGTGTACGGTGTCTCTGGATTGTACGGTGTCTCTGGATTGTTTCAAATCGTCAAATCGCTACAGATGCAAAAAACGCAGAAAAATGAACCCAGTCCGATTATTTTTACGACAGACAAAAATATCAGAGGCAGTGTGTAAATGTGATTTACACAAGGGAGAGGTCGTATTTATTTTAAACCAGCTTAAATTTTGGATGCAAAATTCGGACTCAATGCGCAATGGCTTTTACCCTTACTGATTCCTTTGTAGGGGAATGACATTTCTAAACCTACTTTGGCTTTTGCTTATCTCTGCTCAATAGGCAATAAGACAGGGTGTCTACAATATATTCTGAAATATTCCACTTATCTGTATTATTTCATTTAAATAGTAAGAAGATATTTCTTCACCTTTTCTACAGTCATAAAAACATTCTTTCATTTTTTCTGCTTACTAGACTGTTCAAAAAATGTTGAAATCCAATAAGCAGTTCTGCAACAAACTTGGAAAGTACCGAATGCCTTTTGCCTGGTCTGTAAGGTGAGAAAAACCTAACGGAAGCCCTTGCACATGTCAACGAGTGCAAAATCAATTTCTTGACACCCAATAAACTCCACTGTATTTTCCAGGTCAGTGTTTAAGGATAATCAGGGCATGGTGGACAGGGAATCTCGCTTTTCCCCTCTCTTCAAACAGGAAAGCAACAAGATCTCCACGGAAGACCTGGTCAAGCTCATCACAGAGTACAGAAGGTACAAACTCCTCACGTTCCTACACGCATTCCTAACGATGAAATCCAATAAAAATCAGAAAGGTAAAGCTGTTTGCTTTGATAGGGCTGAAAAGACCAGTAAACTCCAGACCATCCCGGGAAGCCTTGAAATAAATGTGGACTGTGTTCCGCTGGAGTGTCACAGTATGTTTTGTAACATCCTCCCGAATTCATCTCTGACTATACCTACAGCACTGATGTATGGGGCACCCTGTATATTCACCCTCGCTACCGTGTGTTTTCTCCTCAGATTGTGTGACGTCATCGTATGTTCCTCTGAGGCCGTTTGAGGAAGGCGGTCTACATGCTCCTACGGTGGAGGTGGAGGAGTTTCTTCAGGACACGCCGAAGTTCGCCCAGCCTTACAGAGTCTACAAGAATCACATCTATGTCTACCCTAAACACCTAAAGTATGACAGTCAGAAGAGCTTTTCAAAGGTGAGGTAGCAGCAGACACTTCTTTGTTACGGGTGTATGAAGCCTTATTTATCCAGAGCACAACGTTTAAAGAATTAGTTGACCAGATAATGAAAAATACCACATAACTTACCCATACTTGTGCCATCCTTGGTGTGTATGACTTCATCTGCCGAATAAAGCTTATTCTGATTTCTTCAGCCCAACACACAGTTATAGTAGCTAATTTAACTCTTTTTAGGTTTTGTAGTGTCATTGAATTCGATATAAGGTCCATCCATCCTTCATAAAAGTAATCCATATGACTTTAATGGTTAATTGTGGCCATCCATTGAGTTTATCAGTGCAGAATTAAAAAAACATCAAATCTTATTGGTTCTTGCACGTCTTTTGACAAGATACCATTTGGTGAGATGGTGAATTATTTTAAAGATGTCTTTAATGATGGATGTTTGTTCTTTTTGGAGCCTTAACATTGGCTGCCTATATGGACAGAAAGTGACCGCATATTTTTATCAAAAGATATGTCTGTGTTCAAGTCCCCGTGAATATGGAAATACTTCCGTATTTTGACGCGTTTCCGAGTTGAAAATAATTTTAAATGAGAAAAATAGTGGCCGTGGCTTTCGTCTTTCTATGGGATTCGATTGGATGTATAAAAACAGCTGTTGGGTTTTGAAATGGAACTGGCAGCAGACTGACAGATGAAGGGGAGGAGCTAACGGATGCTCCGCCCAAGTCATTACAGGTTGAAGTGCATTTTCAGATTTTAACTGAAGATTATGAGGAGACACGAACTTTAAAAATAGAGTGACCCACATTGGTAAGCTATTTACAATAAACACTGCTATATTTAATAAAAAAATAGACATAGTCATTTTTTATTTCACTGGGACTTTAAATTGAAGAATCGAGTCATAGACATCTGAGATGGCACGAGCACGGTAATTATCTGAGATATAAATATTTCCGTTAATTTGCAATGTACAGTTAAACACTAGAAATGAAATACTATTTAAATTATTTGTAGACAGATGCTATGTTCTTGTTTTATTGGCTAGGCTCGAAACATTGCTGTGTATGTGGAGTTCAGAAGCTCTGATGATGAACATGCCAAGCCACTAAAGGTTACATCCCTCTTACTGCATAAATGATGTTTTAAATGTGGAAAGGATTGATATCATTGTTTTAATCTAATCTGATCTAAACAAGACCCATTTTATTTCCACAGCGCATCTATGGGAAACCAGGAGGTCCAGTTTTCACCACGACTGCCTGCTCCACAGTTCTGCACCACTCACAGAACCCAGACTTTTATGACGAGGTTAGTTTAGAGATTTCACACGTCGGCACGGTTGGATTGAGACTTAAGTTGGTTCTGAAATGTTTTTCGTGAAATATTTGCTCAGGTGAAGATCGAGCTACCCACACATCTTCACGAGAAACACCATCTGCTCTTCTCCTTCTATCATGTGACCTGTGACATTGCTGCCAAAACCAGCACTAAAAAGAAAGAAGCTCTTGAAACTCCAGGTGTTCAATATCAACCACAAATGCAGTTTTTCTTTATATGACACGCGATTATTGAGTGCTATGCATAATACTGTGTGTGTGTGGCTTTGTGTAATAGTGGGTTACGCCTGGCTTCCTCTTCTGAAGGATGGACGTCTCTCCTCTCAGGAATACAGTATTTCGGTTTCTTGTACTTTGCCTGGTGGATATCTTCTCATTAAAGAACCAACATCCACCAAGGTGAGTACGGGTGGACATAAAAACAGGTTTACATTTTTGTTTTATCTTTCAAAATGTTGTTTTTCGCCGTGTGTTTGCAGAACGGCTCGGATGTGAAATGGGTAGATGGGGGTAAACCGATCTTCAAAGTGTCCACCGTGGTGCTTTCTACAGTTTACACTCAGGTACATAAGAGCAACAGAGACAATAAATAACTGTTGTCTACTGTCATCTTGTTCTCATTGGTTGATCTTTTCTTCAGGAATCCCATCTGAATGGCTTTTTCCAGCAGTGCCAAAAACGAGAGGCAGACCTCTCTCAACCTCCTACCTCAAAGTTTCTCGATTCCCTGAAGGTAAGTGTATACCAGAAGAGCTTTGCTATGGTGGCCGGGAAGTCAAAACTAAATGCAAAATCCTAAATCAAAATTGCAAATCTGAAAACGCAATATCAAATCTAAGAAAACTAAACAGCAAATCATAAAACACATCAACAATTCAGGAAACAAAACAAGTCAGCAAATACGACGAGAAAACCAGGTTTGACTGAATTGTTGTTGTGTCTATTTTGTTTTTTAGATTTTATATTGCGTTTTCAGATGTGTCTTTGTGATTTTAGATTTGCTTTAAGATTTGCGTTTAGCTGTTTTGGAATTTCCGGCCACCTTAATTTGTATATTATGTTTGCATACAGACATTTCAGAAAATGATCCTTAAATTCATGAAAAGGGCAATTCTTATATTACTTTATTATATATTACATGTTTTGCAAAACTGTATGTGTAATAACATCTCTATGTGACACCAGAACTTCACTTTTGTCCTCTCAGGGTCTTCTAAGTATGGACAGGATTCATGTCATCGTCCGCTTCCTTCCCGTTATCTTCAACCAACTCTTCAAAGTGATCACCCAAAATGATTCAGACGAGGTGACCACCATTACAACTAGGTACAGAAACCCATCGCTGAATCTTCTGAACAGTGTAAAGGTTGATTGGGTTTGATTTAACTGTTGCTATAACATAACACAAACACCTTTTATTTAGGGTCCTGGTCCACATTTTATCAAAGTGTCACGAGGAGAACCTGAACCACTATTTGCACTCCTACATAAAGGTGAGTCTGCCAAAAACTAACGATCACTTCATATTTCTACACTGATTGTGTGTTCCCACCAAACGCGAATGAAGCATTACACGCGAGTGTAAAAATCTGCCAATGGGGTAAGAAAAATAATCTTGAATTTGTGCTTAAAACAAGACTTGTTTTCTTAGGTCATTTTGATCATCAAGTAAGAAATGTCATTTTTTGCAGTGTAGTAGGGGCTCATGCACATGTTTATTTGTCTCTTGTTTATCCAGTTTGTGTTTAAGACCGAAGCGTGTGGCTTCAGAACGGTCCACGAGGAACTTGCGAAGGGAATGACCTCCGACCTCAAGAGCAACGAGCAGACAGTCATCCGAAACATCCTTAGGGTGAGAAGACCTGACCAGCTCCCCTCAGAATGAAGTGATAAACGTGTTGTAACAAGTCGTTGTACGTTAATTTTCTGCAGTTTTCTTGGTTTTTCATGGAGATCATGGCAAAGTCTATGGCTCAGCACCTGGTGGACTCAGAGAAGGTGAAGGTAAGCGTGAGGAGAATGTGAAGTCGAGCTACACATATTTGTCACTTTTAATCAAGCTGTAGTGTAATGATTTCTGTAAAACCATTGAAAATCCAATATTGAAGTCTAACAGTAATTCATCTCTTCTTTAAACTGGTGTAGTGGAGCCGGTCAGAATTCTTTCAGCATTTTTATGATTTATTTTAAGGAAATTTAGCAACATCCGGTGTTATTATAATATATGACGAAGTGAGTAAATCAGGCAAAGATGGACTATCAGAAGTGGTAGTTAGATTGATTTCTGTTTAAAGCCACATGACCAGAGGAGTTATATACGTGCAGCTTAAAGAGGTCATATGGCGCAAATGCATGTTTTTCTGTGTCTTTGGTGTGTTATTACCTACCAAAGCATGTATGAGACACGTAAAATTGCAAAAATGAAAGTGTGGGAACAAAAGATGCATTTTATCTGAAAGCAAATGCTCACCTAGACCTGAAACACCTTTGTAACCACAGCCCCACAAATCTACGTCAGTTGGTGGTCTGATTTGACTAAGACCGCCCAAATGTAAACGCAAGTAAAGTGGACGTACCTGTTAGTACAATTCAAGAGGAACCTGATGTCGCAAATATCGAAAGAGGCATCAAATTTCCGTCACAAGCTAGCAGTGTTCGACCAATCACTATGCACTGGTTAACTGGCCAATCGTAGCACACCTCACTTTCAGAGCGATGAGCTTTGTAAAAAATCTGTGCGTTCAGAGAGGCGGAGCAAAGAGGAGATACAAACATGCACAGTATGAGGAAAATACAGCGTTTTTGAACCTTAAATCGTGTATTAACACTGTATTACATCTAAACGATAATATTCGTTTAAGTCGTCTCATATGACCCCTTTAACACAGGCACAAGCAACATTGGCAACATTCCTGCTATTTAGTTCCACATGTAGCATCAGGGCAACATTAAAACCATGAATTGTTTTCGTAAAAGGAATAAAATGCAATATTCGTGCAGATTTTCATTGTCAAAGTCAGAAACCAATAAATATGATATGAACGTATGCTTGTCCAGCTCCCCCGGCCGCAGCGATTCCCCGGAGCCTTCCAGGGCCGCCTCGAGTCCCTGATCATGTCCATGTCCGACCATATCTTCTGGAAGAATAAAGACTTGGCCGAGGAGACACGTAGGGCTAATATGGCCATAGCGGCATTTGTGAAGGTGAGTAACGGCACTTAAGGAAACACAACATCATTACACAAAACATGTTTTTTTTACAACAACTGTCATGATAAGCAAAGATATACATTAACAGAGTGTCTATTTAATCTGAGTACAAAAGGCCCGCCTTGTTGGCAGAGACTGTTCGCAATAGCTCCGCCCACCAATATGTGATTTGAATATAGAAAGTTTAAGAATGACAGCGTGTCAAACAGGGACTCCCTAAGATGTGAAGTCTGAAAAGCGTTGTCACTGGAGACTGGTGTTCTAATCCACCTCTCGCTGAAAATTCTCTTTTACTTTTTTTGTAGTTTGTTATACATTTGTTGTAAACCAGTAAATGTAGAATGTTTGTGTTTGTTTGTGTATTATGTCATGTAATGTAAAGTAAACCTGTCCTCCGCAGCGGTGCTTCACATTTATGGACAGAGGTTTCACCTTTAAATTGATTAGCAACTACGTCAACATGATCACAGGCATCGACAACAAGGTACAGCATTGCTTATTTATATACTTGCATTTCCTTTTTTTGTAGCCGTAGCACTGAACTGTTCCCATTGTGTGAGGAATAAAGGTTTATTTTATCTAACAATACCGCTCTGTGTTTGAATGTTGGTTTTGAGGCTTGTTTTGTTTTCTAGATGCTGTGTGAGCTGAAGTTTGAGTTCATAAGGGAAGTTTGTAACTATGAGCATTACATTCCCCTTAGCCTACCCATCCCTTCTGCACGAATCACAGGTCAGAGAACAACAACAACTAACCTAATTTCATCATTTAATGTCTTAATTATTAGTCCTCATTATCATAGACTACATCCTGTGTAACATTCGTCTCATTTCTCTCCGTGTCAGATAAGGCAGAAGTGGAAACCAGAAGTTCGCAGGGTAACTATGGCTTTTAATGAAATGAGAATACTTTATATTTGTTACATAATGTATAATAAGATTTGTTTTAATGTAATAAGAGTTTCAAACTCTGAGAGGCAACAAACATGAGGAGAAAAATCCTAGATTTAACCGTTTAATGTTTAACACGCCGTGATGTGACCAACAGATTTCCAAACAGAGTCCTGACTGTGAACACAGGAAATCTGGCATATTCTCTTAAGTTTTATTATTATTTCACTCTATGTTTATCATAAACAAATCATTATCATTAAAAAATATTATTTATCGTTGAGAAATTGCTCAAGCAGCATCGTCTAAAGTATTTAAGGTGGCACAGCACTAGACGTCTTTTTTTTGCAACCTTCAAATATTGTTGTATTTATGTCTTCACAGTAATTAAAAAAGAATATTAATACTGTTTTGTGAAAAAATCACAAACGTTGTGACGTTATCGCCTGAAAGAGTCTATTGGCTCCACTAGCTCCAATGGACCTATTTTTTCGTTCCACTTTACAGCATCCGCAAATTCGGTCTCCTACCACAATCATCACTACCGTCACATATCCAGAAATTATTCGTAATTAATATTCGTCACCCGTTGTGTCATGTCTGTCAGTCCGAGGCGTTTCGATTGTTTTACATTATCTCAAGTGATGTTGAAGTAACAAGCAGTCACACTCCTGTAAAATGATGTGTTTTCAGTGGCCATTCCGGAGTACAGCTTGACGGAAGAGTTTTGCAGAAAGCATTTTCTCACCGGATTGTTGTTGAGAGAGCTGGGATTAGCACTTCAAGATGAACAAGACCTGAGACATCTCGCCCTAGCCTGCCTGAAGAACCTCATGGCCAAACACTCACTAGACTGCCGCTATGCTAAAAAGGTGACGAAACTCAAGCTGATCTCATGGGAAAACGTAACAATTTGACACGGGTTGTCGTGATAACATTTGCATTTGTGATTTGTATAAACTGTACAATTTTGTACCATATGATTTGTATGAAGGGTGTGGTAAAGGTTAGGATTAGGGGTTAGAGTTATAAACAGAAGAAGAACAATTAGTTCCAGGAAATGCCTGTGCTCATATTCTATTGCTGTTCTTCCAACCTTTTCAGGTATTTTAATGATAAATAATACGATTTTTAGTAATGATGATAGACCAGTGTTGCTTTTAAATACACGTTATAAACGACTCAATCTCGTAATGATTTTAAATCGAGCAGTACTTCCTACTGATCAAACAGCCGTAGTTCACAGAAGAGCTGCGCGTAAAACATCGAATCGATTTAGACATGTATAATCGCCCAGCCCTAGCGTACACACAGGTTTTGACGCATGAGCATTACAACATGTTGCAATATCTCTCCGGGCCTACAGGGGTCAGGTTTCCTTCTACTACCTTGAATAGATACTTCCAGGACACCTGGTGGTTTAACTAATTACTGCAAGAAATGGAATGCGCATCGGCGACTTGTGAGTAAAATTCCGGCGGTGTGTGTACTATTCTGATGACAAATTTTCGTCACACGCACTATATGCTGTCAAGGGAACTATACTACAGGCTTTAGGGTAACAGTAAGTTGTGAAGTACCGGTTCATGAATGCAATGCTCCTCCAAGTACATTTTAACAAATGGTCAATCGCACGATAGTTAAGACAAGGTAATATAAAGTCTAATGAAATAATTTGCGCTGTTTATGTTAGTCTATTTCCCCGTGTTTAACTGTATTGTGTGTGTGTGTCTACTTTATAGGAGAAACAGGCACGGATAGCCACTCTGTACCTCCCCCTTTATGGACTCATCCTTGACAACATGCCTCGGTTTTTCCTGAGAGCTCTGTTTCCAATGTGTCTGACCGCTAGTGACCAGGTTAAAAATCTTGAAGTTTAAAACAAATGTTCTTCTCTCTTTTTTTGACTCAAATGACATCAAGCTCTCCCTTGTACGGCTGTAGCAATTTGGTTTTTCTATTAATGCAATTTCCTATGCAGGGTTCCAAAGAAGATCTGTGTGTCGGAGGAGGTGTAGCAGGTCAGATATCCCACATTTTAAACCACAGCAACCTAATGGATGCGTCCTTCTCCAAAGAAGTGCTCAACTCCATTACAGGTAAGGGGAGTCATTGTCAGACTCCGTCTCTTGAACTGCCCCATCAGAGGAAAGAAATGTTAAATATGTGCAAACCGAGATATAAGGTTTCAGTCAAACAACGAAGATATGCTTTGATTAAAAAATAACACGATTGTACCGTACATTATGCAGATTCGAGTCACGAATTACTACATAAATGATTTTTAAAAGCTACAACTGTGAAGATTATCTGTGAATAGAAATGTATATATGGTTTCAAAGCAACAGCATGCAAGGTTTTATGGCCCAAATTTAACTTCTGGTACACAACTACAAAACAGTCCCTGCAGATTATTTCTGAAAACAAGCTAAATACATAACAAGGACATTAGCCAGGAGGTTAAAAGAATGTCTAGCCACTAGCCAGTTATATTTTGGGTTACCAGAAGAAAGTTTCACGACACGCCATTTAACAAAAATTAACATACAATAAAATTCAACATGTTTATTTTATACAATTATTGTAAAACAATCAAATGTTAATATAAATTAAGACGAATTGATTCAAATATAAATAGTTCTATTATTAGCCCCCAGCCAGACCCATAAACAAACACAGACCGGAAGTTAACTGCGGGGCTGGGCACGTACGTCCGATGAAACCGAGTTTATTAACTAAAAAAATCTGCCTGTTGTTAAGACAAAGCTCATGCACGGCTTCAGACCTGTCTTTGTGGAGCTGGATAGACATGATCACTGTGCACTGCAGGGTTCTTTAATTCTTTAAACATTAACTTTATTGTGTTTCACTGACAAATGAGGGGCATGCAGTTTTGTTGGTAAGAGATGGCAAGATTTCCTTTAAAAGTATTCCTTTTTAACTCTCACATTAACCTACTTCTCATCCCCAGCGTTTTCCTCATTGGCCGTATCAACAGCGAACAATGCAGACTCGAGAGGTTCACTCATCAGCATCGAGTCAAACCGTAGTAACAGTGACCAGAACAGTGAGAAGATTGACCCATGTGAAAAGGTAATAGACTTAACATTTTGAAACAAAAAAAAGCGGCCTACATCAAGCACTTATTTCAAAGCTAACCAATGTCAGAGACCTGACATTACCATAACATAACGTGATTGGTCGAGAGGGCTCAAGCTCGAAAAAATTTAATGCCGGCTGAAACGCCTGTTGGAGCATTATTTGTCTATATATGTAAGTTTACTTTTCACTTTCAAAAACGTTTGATTGCATTTCTAGCGAGAAATTAGCATTGTAGTTTTTAGATACGCGATTGGTTTTTGCAACGACACTCTCTGTTTGTAATTCAAATATAATTCTATGCTGTCAATGAAGCCTGTATCTCTAACGCCGCAAGCGTTTAAATAAATAAAGGGCCATTGTCAACTTTTCTTTTTCAAAAGAGAAGTCAAATGTGAACAGAGCCTTAGTTGTTTTGGGTGAACTATCCCTTTGATGCGCATTAGGAAGATGTGTAATTGAAACTGTGCTGATGTTGTATGCTTCTGAAGAGAATGATGGGAAATGTAGTCTTTCTGTTCAGACCCGTCACTGTTGTCGAGCATTAAATTGGTTTTGTGTTTACACGAAGAGAGATTGATACTGCGATATGTGTTTAGTTTGCCAGGCCTCAGTCCCTCATTGGGTTTGGTTCTCGCTTTGACAAACTGGACCAAGCGGAGACCAGAAGCCTACTTTTGTGTTTTCTGCACATCATGAAGACCATTTCAGAGGGTGAGACCTCACGAACTGTGATATCCCTTCTCATCTGTCTTATAATTGAGCAAGAGGAATAAAAACCGCAGCGTATCACTGTTTGTACTGTATCATTATGCTCTGTCTTGCTTTCTGGAACTATTTCCAAAGTCTTGGAAAATGTAAACTGACAAGCCAACAAACTTTAGATAAAAATGTAAGCTGGACCACCCTTTTGTTTTCATCAGCACTTATATGAACATTGCTCATTTATTTCAAGCATCTGTGTTGTCCTCTAACATTTGAGGATGGTTTGGTGTTTGTGTTGCAGAGGTGCTGGTTTCATACTGGCATCGGGCGATTGGTCAGGAAATCAGTGATTTCTTCAAGATTCTGGAGTAAGTTTCTGTTTTATGCACTAAAACAAAATTCACAGATGAGAGAAGGCCGAAAGCAGACCGCTGTAAACTGTACTGACATATTTCAGAGCAATTTAAACACCAAGAAATTAAAATTACTTTTTCAGTAAGTGCACATTACTTTTCTGTTTATTTAATATTTATATATATTTATACATGGCCCAATAAAGCAATGACAAGATACGGTGGGCTCGAATTGGTGGTTCAGGCAGTGGGAGGATTCATTACCACACAAGAATCCTGTCTCGTAAATCTGAACTCTGACCTAAATAACCCCACTGAAAATATTTACTATGTACTGGACACGGCTAAAGATTAGACCTTATGCAACTCTGAACGTGTTATACATGGTCTGTTTGAATACTCTATTCTGATTGGCTGGAAGGTGTGCAGCCTTTAAATCACGGGTAGCTCCAGTCGGTTATAACACTGTAAACATCAATAAAAGCTTTAATTTGACAAATAACCATGGTATTAGCAAAATAATCCACATTTTGCCCTGCATTACACACCGTTTCACGTTAGGTGGTTCTTCCCTGTTCAACAAAACAGCATATGCTGGTCTGTTATGTTTTGATGCTGGTTTGTGCTGGTTTAAACTGGTCATGTGCTGGTCCATAGCTGGTTTAAGGTGGTCAAACCAGCATCTAAAAATACCTAACCCAGCATATGCTGTTTTTTTCAACAGGGTTGGTCTCCACGTCATGCATTAAAACCCTTTAACGCACGGTTGCTGTGGATTATCCCTCTCATATTGCAAGGGTGTAGAAATGCAGCGGGTAACATACGTTGTAGGCAAAGCTAAAGCAACAGTTTTGTCTTCATTTCTCTTCTCAGACTGTGTCTCCAACACTTTCGGTTTCTTGGAAAGCGTCACATTGCCAGGTAAATCCGTTTGTTATATTATTCATAAGCTGGATGTGTGTTTCCTGTTTGTGTGGCACTAGGTTAAGTCATTTTGTCCTTTCTTGTTTACCTGTCCTGGTTGCCCATGTTTCTCATAACAGTGCTACGGTCTGAGCAGTCTGCTCAATATAAGAAACAAGAAAGGTTTACATTTTGTGCAAAGTGTGCGAAGTAATTTTACCAGACACTTGATATACTGCTTCCCTGAGTTGCGTAAAATGGATAATGTAAAATTGTTTTTAACGTATGATCTGTCCACCTGTCTGAGAGGCCATCCACACGGAGACACGTTTCATACGTGAAGATTTTGTATGATATCTGCGTTCTGCCACACGGATCCGGCATTTTTTTGCCAGAAACTGTATTTGTTGAAAACGGGATTCATCTGAAAACACCACCCTAACATTTTCGTGTGTACACACGATCCGTATATTTTCTAAAACGATGATGTCATCATGGCGCGCAAGCTCCAAATCTTGTGTATTTCTGTGTGGCAGAGTTACAGCGCCACATACTGATTCAGCGTGTTTACTACATCATTTTGAGTCAGTTTAGTGGTTTCACAGATAATTCTTGAGACGATGCTGTGAAAAGAAAAAATATATATATATTGCTAATATAAAATCTACTTATAGTTGACTGTGAATGTGTTCATGTTAGTGTGTGTGTTTATTGTGTCGTCTTGTCTCCTTTGAACTATTTCGGCGCTATTTTTAGTGTTCTTTTGCGCTATGAAATCTGTTCTTACCAGTAGTGTGCTGTATTATAGCCCACAAAGCTCTTCCTCTTTCATTCTCAGAGTCCTTTCTCATTTTCTGTTCATGGTCATGTTCATCTCGATCGCTGTCTTCCCACTTTCTTGTCTGCTTCCAGAACAAATGCACATTTTCATTTTAGGACCTTGATAGGGGGTCATTTAACGATGTCTGATAGCGCGCTCAAGAGCGACACATTACACTCTTAACAACTATTAAACAACATCACAGCACAACCTATGCTCCTCTTGCTCTTAAACTCTGGTTTAGTTTGGCTTTTGTTTCCTGACGGCTTTCACCTCTGATGTGTGAAAAAGATCAGTTCAGGATGAGAGTTGGCATTAACCCTGCTGTGATTGGCTCGTTGTGTATGCAGGAAGTTAGCAGCCGCTGTTAAGCTGGCTCAGGCCACGCAGAACAATGGCACCCTGAAGGCCACTAACACATCCTCCCAGTCTTCAGGGCTCCTACCTCAATGGTAAACACCTCACAGGTCTACATGGAGCTCCAGAAATCATGAAATATACATAAAGTTGTGCTCGAAAGGATAATAATTGGGGCCATTGTGTATTGGAAAAAACTCTTCCTGTATATATATATCATATAAAATAGCATAAGGAAGATTTATGTTCATAGTTTTTTTTTCCAAAAATTTTGCTATCCCACCATAGGACAAATTTGCATAATAGTCTCAACTACCCGAATGCTAACTGTGCATTATATGGATTTTAAACTAAATCTGGTTATAACCGTCTAACACACATGAACATACATTACATGCACACAGCATTTGTGTTTCCTTGTCTTTTCATAGTCCGTATGTAGATGTGCCTCTGTTACATCCATAGTGTGGGATTCATGTCGTATTGTGCCAGCCCCCCATTCACCTCTGATATCATATATCTGTCTACAAAGAAAATAAACAGACTTTTTGTAGAAACTTGCTAAATTAACAAAAAAATGTACACAGATGTTTAAAAATCGGTGAAGGAAATAAGCTCTTTACAAAAGACATAAATGATCCGTTATTCCCCAGGATGACGTCTGCTCAGGATGGGCACAGGCATGCCCGCTCTCAGACCATGCCCATCATCAGGTCAAAGAACGCCCTCACCAACCCTAAACTGCTGCATTTGATGGAAGCAGGTACAGACTTTGTCACTTCGACAGCATGAAAAAATAGCTCAGACATTTGACCTTTAATTAAAAAGAAATACCTTTTTAGTCAATAGAGAAGAAGATACTTGTTTGTGATATATGATCATTAAGATTTTTATATTTATTCTGTTATTCTTTGAAGCCTGAAAATTGTCTCCACAATGGTAACAAAATCTTAATTGGTTTTTTCAACGTAAATCATAAGCAGTATGACAATAAAAATCTGATCTAATCTAAAAAAAATGTAAATGATTAATTTATATGTAAGAGTGAGGTGTTTGCATTGGAAGAATTGGTAGAAATTAGGGCTGTCAAGCGATTAATCCTGATTAATCGCATTCAGAATATATATTTTTTTACGTAATATATGTCGGTGTACTATGTGTATTAATTTTGTATTTACGAACATATACACATAAATGCCTATATTTTTGGAAAATATAACAATAATCGTTTATTTAGAATTAAAATTATTGGTAATTATAAATACATTTTTAATTAATATTTCTAAATATATAGACAAGTATGTGTATGTTTTGTGTTTATAAATACAAAATGAATCACAGACATATATTATTTAAACACAAACTTTTATTCTGGATACGATTAATCGCGATTAATCATTTGACAGCCCTAGTAGAAATGTACATTACTTAAGTCTAACATTATTATAACATTGCAAAAACAGATCTTAATCATCTTGAATGCGTTGTCTGTTTGTGTGTGTGTGTGTGTGTGTGTGTGTGCCCGTGTTAGATGGAAATCCTCCTGAGGCAGAAAACTTCAGCCCTACAGACATTGAGGCTAACCTCTCTACTGAAGTAGCCCTAACCATTCTGGATGTACTAGGCCTGTTCGTACAACATCACAAGGTTAGTCTGGGAGTCCCATTATGACTAAAATTGATAGTTTCCCAAAAACAAACCTCTAGTGTCGTTTCGACACAACGCCTCATTCACTCCACATAGATTTGCCTAAGGATTCGGAGGAAATGTTCATTTGGTCCTAGCCCTTATAGTTGCAAAGCTATGATAACAAACACCTTGATAAAATGTGCTATATTGCAGTGCCACCTTGTGTTGGACAGAAAAGTGTAGTCTAAGGGGCGATTTTGCGTCTAAAACCGCTCAGAAAACCCGAGCGGTGCTACTTTTTCTCTTCAAATGACCCGCGGTGCGGTTTATGATCTCTGACCCCCAAGTACATAATGTGGGTTTGAGTTAGTGACTCCAAATTTGTAATGTTTGTTATGTAATGTTGACACGCAAGTATCTTGCCATGATATATTGTGATTCAAAATACTTTTCAATTTAATATTTGTGTGTAAAATAACTCAAAAATAAAAACAGAATCTCTTCTAAATATTAAAGACAACTTAACAATAGACACGGTCAAGTCTTTCATTTTATTGTAAAGCACACAAAATAGCACTTTTTCACACTAATGCTGAAAGATCCTTTGTACACGTTTAAGTGGGTTAAGCATGATACAATTAAGTTTAGCTCACTCAATAATTTGTGCTTTTTAAAATTGCAAATTTTTCATTTTAACTTCAATTCAAAAAACAAGAACACAATTGTATTAAGTAAAATATACTCCATTGATTTCATGAAATCCTCATTTTTACCGAAAATATGGTGAATGTTTGCCCAGAACTTGTCTGAGAATATTTATTCTGATTGTAAAAGTAGTAGTCAGTAGTGGTTTGATGATCTTGTTGTATATGAGTACTATTTGTCTACTTAATCTTCAAAATGACAGAATTTTTCTTTTTGCCCTCTAACAGAAACATCTGCAGCATGATGAAGGACAAAACGCTTTGATGAAAAAAGTTTTTGATACGTACCTGCAATTCCTCCAGATCAACCAGTCCACCACCACTCTCAAACACGTCTTCACTGCTCTGCGCCTGCTTATTCAGAAGGTATTATACGCTTTATCCTGTTGGAGGGTCTTTTTCTGTTCCACCTCTGCACCTCTGTGTACAAGCCATTGGCATCACTCAAATCATTATATGCTATGGCATTAAGATTTGTGCTCACGGAAAGAGTCAAACACTTCTTTAGAAAGGGGCGTTCCTCTACTTATGTTCAAAACTTATGACCTTTTTCAGCTGCCCCTCTGTTGGGATTTTTGGAAAAATATTTTTTTACTCACTTGATTTTTCCTTTAGTTCCCGTCAGCATTTTTCCAGGGTACAGCTGATCTGTGTGGCAGTCTGTGCTACGAGATATTGAAGTGCTGTAACCATCGGTCCAGCTCCACACAGACGGAGTCAGCTGCATTACTTTACTTCCTCATGAGAAGAAACTTTGAATTTACGAAGGGCAAGTCCATCGTCCGGTCGCATCTTCAGGTCAGTGTTTTATTTTTGTCTTAGCTTATATATGCATACATCCTGCCTTGTGTTAGCCAAACTGGTGGAAATATTGAAAACATATTAGTAGTCTGTAGTAAATGAACTTCCTTTTTTTATTTGATTTGTGGTTCACAATGTCAAAAGGCTAAATTAGATTTACCATTGTGCTTATTGTTGCTGTCCTTCCGACAAACTGCACTATTTAAGATAAAAAAATACTACGTTGTATAGGCACTTTTTAATTTTATCGGTTAGATATTTGCAAGTAAATAGCAAATTTATGATAATTACTTATGGCAAAAAAATCAGGAAATACGCAGATACAAGGTTTTAGAAGACTATATAATTCATTCATTATTTAAGTAATATAATTTTAAAAAATTGTGTGTTTTGAATATAAAGAATGGAAAGTGTATTAAGGCCGTCCACAGGAACACAGGGACTTTCAAAACCGCAGTTTTGTCTATGCAGTTTCGCCGTTCGTCCACAGACAAACGCAGTACTCGCTCATTGAAACCAAACTTTTTTGAAAACTCCTGCCTGGGTGAAAATGTTTATAAGATTTGGCGTGCCGCTATGTCCTTTGTTTGACGTCAGATTCCAGGCTTCTGATTGGCCAACACGGCTTAATGATTAGCGTTATATCGCCACCTGTTGGTTTGGCATGCTTTTGACAGCGCTTTATTGCGTGTTTTTGCGTAATTGTGTGGACGTGGGTTTTTTTTTAAACGAAAAACTCTGTTATCAAAAACACCAGTGTACGTGTGTACTAAGCCTAAGTAGCAAATAAATAGAGCTTGTTTTCAACATTCATTTATTTCTTCTCATGCAGGTGATTAAAGCAGTTAGTCAGCTAATCGCTGATGTGGGCATTGGTGGGTCACGCTTTCAGCAGTCTCTAGCCATCATCAACAACTTTGCCAATGGGGATGCTCCTCTTAAAGTAAGAGTTTACCAACAGAAAATGCAGTATGTACATGCCACCATGAGCCATGAGATGTTACGCTATATAAATAGTCGTCATTATCACTGAACGTGTTTTAAAATTGTTGTCATATTATATCCACCATGTTTGTTTGATTAAATCTCCCCTCGTAGGACATGTGCCATTTTATTTATAAATGTAGATTTGATATCAGTTAATATTAACAGAAATTAATCAATGTAAATATTTTATTTTGTTGTAATGCTAATGTTAGCTACCGTTGCCAAAAGTTAGTATACTTTTAACTTAACTTAATTAAGTATACTTAATTTAAGTTCAAGTATATTTTTAAGTACTGTACTGTATACCTTATGTAGTAAACTTTTGGCATAATGTTGGTAGAACTAGTTTAATACGTTTATAGCACATGTTTAGTATACGAGAGTACACTTTGAAGTAAGCTATGCTCCCAGTAAACTGGAGTAAGTTGTAAGTAGTTTTTATACTCTGTCTAAAATGAAAGTTTTCTACTGATAGTTTACTATTTCTCAGCAAACTACTAGTTTCAAATCAAAATTTCTCTTTATATGGCTTCATTCCAGAACACAGCATTCCCTGCTGAGGTAAAGGACCTGACCAAGAGGATCCGCACTGTGCTAATGGCCACATCTCAAATGAAGGAACACGAAAAGGACCCAGAAATGTTGGTGGACCTGCAGTACAGCCTTGCCAACTCCTACGCCAGCACACCTGAACTCAGACGAACCTGGCTAGAGAGCATGGCCAAAATTCACGTTAGAAACGGAGACTTGTCTGAGGTCAGAATGAGATCATTTGTAAAAAAATGTTTAACATTATTCAAGACTTGGTAAACTTTGGTCAATTGTTTGTTTGGATCAGTGGTTCTCAACTGGTGGGTCAAAACCTAAGAAAGCAATGCTGAATGTGCGAAAGGCTCCTACTTTTTATTTCACTGGAACTTTAATGAGAGTTATATAATTCTAGAGTGTTACCACTTTGAAATACTATAAAATAGTATTAAATATATATCTATAAGTGTGCATTTTGATTTAATATTATCCTTTCTTTTGTATATTTTAGGCAGCAATGTGCTACATCCACATCTCAGCCCTCATAGCAGAGTCTCTGAAGAGAAGAGGTGAGCTACCCCCTCGTGACCATGAAATTTACTGAAATGCCGGCTAACGTCAACGCTTGTCAGATTTTGTTTTCTGAAAAGTTAGCATGACTAAGCTTCCCTGGCACGCTGTCTGTCCAGAACCGCTCTGGTTGCTCCAGTGGTTTGGTTCTTCGTGGAACCTTGCATGTGCATGCTGGCAAGAAATTACGTGAAGTGCATGGCTGGTGTGCTTTCTTCTCAATTTAAAGCCAAACCTGTGTTGAACCTGATGCCACTTTGCAACCGCAGGTTACTGGAAGCCTGAGAAGGGTCGGATGTCCAGCGTGAGCAAAGAGGAAGCCTGTGTCATTAACTGTAGCCCCTTACTAACTCCCCAGGACGGAGAAAGTGAGTTCCCCTCTGCCTTCCCTCAGATGCTGTATTCTTTGCCCAGCCTTCTACATTTTCCTCACTTTTCTGAGCCGTTTTGGCAACTACTTTTAACTATTCCCAAGTGAAGGTGTAGTTCAGCAACGACACTATACAGTCAAAGCTAAAATTATTCAGACACCTTCAACATTTCTCACATTATCACAGTTTATTCGCTATATGGTCATACAATATTACTGACTAGAACTTTGAGTTAAATTGTGTTAGAAATTTTTTTATCTCTATAATGTTCAACGATTAAGTTGAATAGCTGTCAGCTGTACATAATTATATTCTACCATTTTAGGGCAACTTGCACCAATGCTTAAAGTCCCCGTGGACTGAAAGGTGCGATCGTTTTACTCGTATTTTGACACATTTCCGAGTGAAATGGAATTTCTAACGAGAAAAATAGTGGGCGTGGCTTTCGTCTGTCTCTGCGATTTGTTTGGATGTATAAAAACAGCCGTTGCATTTTGAAATGAAACTGGCAGCAGACTGACAGTTTAAGGGGAGGAGCTAACGGATGCTCCGCCCAAGCCGCCTAACATGGACAGTCAGTAGAGGACGGAAGTGCTTTTATCAGATTTGAACCAAAGATTATAAGGGCACACGAATTTGAAAAAGAGAACGACCCACATTGATAAACTATTTACCATAAACGCTGCAATATTTCATGAAAAATAGGCATTCCAACTTTTTATTTCACTGGGACTTTAATTTTGTTCAGTCTGTGGTGTTAAAAAGTCGCATTTGCAATTAAAGGAAAAACACTTGAGCAAAACATGCTCATGTTAAGATGTATGAATAATTTGGTCCAAAATTTTACTGTTAGTCCACTGTATGAAGACTTTTTGGGTACAGTTTACTTTATATTTCATTCATAAAGAAAAGCGTCGTGCCCCCACTAGTAAAAACATTTCAAGAATGATATCTGAATAATTTTTGGTTTGACTGTGTGTCCAGAGGTAAGTCCAAAAACACATTTTTTACACCTCACCTGATGTTTACACGACTACAAATGACACATTTCAAGGACGTTTGCGTCTTCATGTAATGTGATAATGTTTTATACTCAGTTTTTGTTACTGTAAGACTGATTTGGAATGATTAATAATGTGTTATTGATGGATAAAGTCAAACTAATGGAAGTGATCGATGAGTAAACAGACGATTAGATTCATGTATGAGATCCAATTGACTGATACAATGCACAATGTTCTGCTTCTGACAGCTTCTGTGTTTGTATGTTAAACTACAGCTTTGTTCAGTATGGGCTGCGCAGCCTTTATTAGCATCTCTCCGAATGTTAAAGAAGAGGGCGCAATGAAGGAAGACGCTGGGACTCAAGACACTCCTTACACTGAGGTTAATCCTCTATACATATATTTCAAAATGATATAAGCGTCCAATCACACAGACTGAATTTGCTCTCTGTCTGGTGTTCAGGACACACTGGTGGAGCAGCTGGAGATGTGTGTGGACTATCTGTGGAAGTCGGAGCGATACGAGCTAATTGCCGATATTAACAAACCTGTGATAGTCGTCTTTGAGAAGAGACGAGATTTCAAGGTGCTGTACTCTCTCTTTGGTGGATTCATGAGCGAGGGAAGCATTTATTGAGCATCCTTGTGTTTGTGTGTTGTGTGTAGCGTTTATCAGAGCTGTACTACGACATTCATCGCTCGTACCTGAAGGTGACAGAGGTGGTGAACACGGAGAAACGCTTGTTTGGTCGATACTACCGTGTGGCTTTTTATGGACAGGTAAGACATTCAAGCAGGCAAACAGACACACTGTATATATAATATAATATAAAAAATGTACATCTGTCGGATTAAAATGGTGTTTTAACCTATTCTGGGGTGCCTATTCTCGAACAACGACATAACTCGCTGGTTAACCACCATAGTAAGATGCATCGTTGGGGAAATTAACGATGAAGTAACGACTGTTTCCCCAAACCCTAGTAACTCTGTCGGCGAGCAATTGTTTGAACCAAGTTGGTTCAGCAATCTAGTTGATGAGGCCACACAGGTGGAGCGGTAATGACGTCGTAGAGAGGTTCAATAAAAGGAAGGAAGGAGACGGGAACCGGAAGACATTTAAACATTTAATAAAGTAATAACAGCCGGCGGCCCCTCACGGCCAACCACCGGTGAACAATAACATAAATACAAATATAAACGGCCGGAAAGAGAAAGGAAAAAAAATAATTATAGTTCCCTGGCGGCCGGCGGTGGCTCCTCCTTTATCTGGGAGTCGGGGCGGGTTCCACGTTCCCTGCTCCTCCCCCTTGGGCGGACAGACGCAGGCTCCGGCCTCTGGCGGACGGTGGCCACTCCCCCGCTCCCGCTTGGACAAAAGCCACCCCACCTCGACCCAGGGGTGCGGCAGCAAAGGTCCCCGTCGCACCGAAGCTTTGAATTAATGTCAAATTATTGCTATAAATAACATACATTGCATTTAAGGACTACTTTTGTTATCTTTTGTTTTATTTAATGATATTTAATTCCTTCTTTGACATTCCGCCTAGGGATTCCCCAGGGTCCTAGTGCATACAGGTCATGTGCATGCACACTTTAAAAAAAACAGCGCTTCTATTTCCTTGAAAAACTTAAAGATAGCCAATTAAATTTGTATATGTTTCGAGTGATGGATATGGAATGCACTGCATGTTGCATTCTTTGCACTTGCTTACTTTGATCAAAAGCTTGATGCATTTAAGTCTACATGTCATAATAATAAGGAAGGATGCTTGTAACCACAGCTCTAGACCTGTAGACCATGTACCATGCTTTTGGGAAACGCACCCCTGGATAGTTCACCCAAAAATGAACGTACTGTCTTTGATTTATGCAGTACAAATATGTGTGACTGTTTTTTTTAAGCAAATTTTGAAAAGATTCATAAACACATATTCAATGGAGGAGCTGTGCTTTTTATATAGAAAAAAGCAAAAACATTCACATTCTAAACCAATTGGAGGGGTTGTCCGGTCTAACCCACTTTTCTTGAACAAACCACTCACATTTGATCCTTACCTTTGGGTCAGATTGCAGGAACATGAATTTTATGTTAATTTACCCACACTTCCAAGATGTAGGTTACGCTGCAGAACAGTAAATCAAAGTAGTAGCTGAAACTGTGTGGTCATTGGTGAAAATGCAAGCACACGGGTTTCATGTCTTTGAAAAAAACAGACGTAGGCAACACAAAACCGTGACATCATTGACATAAGGGATATTTTACTGGCAAATCAAAATGTTCCCATGTTTACTCACCCTGAAGGCATCCTGACTGAATATGACTTTATTCTTGAAGAATAATGCTGTCTGAGTTATAATACCACGTATCATTTATTTCCAAGCATCGACTTTTTGAAGCTCCAAAAAGTGCATCCATCGATCAAAGAACGGCATCAACACGGCTCTGTGGTCTTAAACAAAGGTCATTTGGCCTTCCAATGGAATCGATGCTTTTGTTTAAGAGAAATATCCATATTGACTATGCTATTAACGTTGACTGCACGTAAACCTGAGGCTTGTTTTTCTAGCAAATGACACTGACGAAAGCTTCCTCTCAGAGATAATGGTATCCTATTAGATTCAAAACGAAAAATGATGCTTTCATCACAGGAACTTTCGACGGGGCTGCGTCATTTACAGGAAAAACATCCTCTGGTTCACGTGCAGTAACGGGATAATGGAAGCTAGACATCAACGTTAATAGCGCTGTCAATATGGATATTTCTCTTAAACGCATCGATTCGCTTCATTGAGCGATGGATGCACTTTTTGGAGCTTCAAAAAGTCAACACCCGTTCACTCCCTTTCTACTGCTTGGAAGTAAAATGATACATGGTATTATAAT
The DNA here is from genome assembly GCF_015846415.1 of Triplophysa dalaica. NCBI lineage: Eukaryota > Metazoa > Chordata > Actinopteri > Cypriniformes > Nemacheilidae > Triplophysa > Triplophysa dalaica. The sequence goes on along the minus strand of NC_079550.1, from coordinate 22,385,862 downwards.
GAATCACACCTACACAATTTGAGAAATTATTGTAAAATCAAATTTAGGACGGTTTATACGAAACATTTAATAAATGAGGCCCAAGGATTTTTAGGGAAAGACAAATCCAGAGGAAAATCTTCAGGTTTGGTTATTTGAATAAAATATTTGTTTGCTAATATTAATAGCGTTAGACTTAAGTGTACTACTACTACTACAGTTTGTAAAGAAGGACTGGATAAGACTTGGATTAATAATCTCAAGAAAATGTTTACTCACAAATCATTTCACTATAGGAATTGTTTGATATTTAATATTTATAAAGTGTGTTGTTAATCTATAACTTGATTTAATTTAATTTACTTACTATTTAATTAAATTAAATTAAATTAAATTTCATTTAATAAGTATCAAAAATTTATATCGCAAAATTATTTGTAAGTAAAAACAATATTTTAAGAGTATTTAGCCAAGTCCTATCCAGTCCTTCTCTACAAACTGTTGTCTGATGTTATTAACATTAGCAAACAAATATTTTATTCAAATAACGAAAACTGAAGATTTCCTCTGGATTTGACTTTTCTTCCAAATCCTTGTGTCTCATTTAAAAAATGTTGCGTAGAAACCGTGCTAATCTACGATCATTTCTCAAAGTGCATACGTGTGATTCATAGATCGAACGTGCGCACAGAAAACACGTGTACGCCTCATTGTCAGATGTGAAATCTATAAATCGCAAATGATCGTGAAATTGTGCGCAGCTGAACCGTTTCAGATATCCGCCTTTTAACAATGTCTTATTAATGTTAGATATATACAAAAGAGCAACAGTCAACGTCCAAATCCTCTACGAGCGGCAAGAATGACTTACGTTCCCAAAAACCTTCAGCACTCAGACAAGCAGAAGGCGCTAAGCACGTCAAAGACCCTTTTTATAAATATGAACGTTGCCGTGGATTTTTGCGTACGCACTCTTTATGATCAAATCTGTGCATACGCACGTTTTATAAATGAGGCCCCTTGTCTTTAAACACCTCCTGTGCTTTTCTCTCCTGTATGTTACGTATATCAGGCAGTGGTAAGTTTTCTCATCATTGGTTTGTTTCTTCTTTGTTTACCTTTCAGTGGCTTAACCCTCCTAATCTACCCTCAAGCCCTAATACGTGTGCCGTGTATTCACATCATACTTGGTTTTATCTTTGTACCATAATTCTGCTGAACATGGTTGTTGTCCTCTGTAAAACCTGACGTCTAATCCTGAACACGTGTAGATGTATTCCAAAGCATTGTGAAGCAGGTGCTTTGTCGAACACTGCTGTCGAGTATTGCATTCACAGTTAACTTGACCACTTACCTCAGCCCGGGCTCAGATGTGTAGTTCATGTGCAGTGTTGTGTATTGACAGGGCTTCTTTGAAGAAGAGGAGAGCCGGGAGTTCATCTATAAGGAGCCGAAACTCACCGGACTGTCAGAGATTTCTCAAAGGCTCCTCAAACTCTATTCGGACAAGTTTGGAGCTGATAATGTCAAGATGATCCAAGATTCCAACAAGGTGTGTTCAGGTTTCTTTTGCTTTTTATGTTTCCTCATCCCATTACCAAAAAGGGTTCTTTGCAGCCTTACACTAAAAAACGTTAAAATAGCTATTTCTTTCTTACATTTCCATAGGCTTTGAAAGCTTTCTCCGCTAAAGAGAACCTTTTGTGCAACAAATATATGTTCTAGATAAAAAACGTCTATCTCAATAACTTTATCTAGACACCAATGAGATTAAAAAGGAAAGTTTTGCCCACGTCTCCAGCATCTCAAATATGGAGTGAAACGCAACGGATAGAGGGATCTCTAAGCAATCGTGGGTTTTCTGGGTAAAAGTTTGGTTCATTCATTCCCGTTGTGGTTTTTCACAGGTTAATTCCAAAGACCTGGACCCCAGATTTGCCTACATCCAGGTGACCTACGTAGTGCCTTATTTTGACGAGAAAGAACAACTGGAGAAGAAGACTGACTTTGAGCAGCATCACAACATCGAGCGCTTTGTCTTCGAGACGCCCTTCACACTTTCTGGAAAGAAACATGGAGATGTGGAGGAACAGTGCAAAAGAAGAACCATCTTGACCAGTAAGACTTTCTTAATGCATACTTTCCGCTAGCCTAGCCTAGTCTGATGTGATTGGTCTACTGCCAAAGAGGCTTACAGGCTACAGTGTTTTGGGGGAAGAGAGGACAGTTCTAGCAAAATGTAGGCGGGGCCTATATGAAGTGACGTAAATCCGCGGCGCTTTGTGAATCGGTCTAGGGACGACGCGTTTGTGTGATTCAGAGTCGACTATCTTTTTTCCAAGCCAATAACTTTGTTATTCATTCACCTTCGCATTTACAACTTGGCAGACTGCTTACTATCAAACACGGCTACATTACAAACATGCAATGTCGTTTTCATGATCTCATGTTATGTACTCTTTAATTAAATCTGCCAACTTTTACCAGTTTATGTATTACAGTATCTTAAAACCCCACATCTTTCAATGTCTCTCTCTCTTTCTTTTCTACAGCGAGGTCAAGTTTTCCCTTTCTAAAGAAACGCATAGAGGTGGTGGAACAGCAGAGTACGGAGATGAACCCTATCGAGGTGGCAATAGATGAGATGAGCCGTAAAGTATCTGAACTCAATCAGCTCTGTAACATGGAGGAGGTGGACATGATCCGTCTCCAACTGAAACTGCAGGGCAGCGTCAGTGTAAAGGTGAATAGACTCGTATTGACAGAAAACCACTACAAATATTGGGTCTCATTCACTGAGCAGGCGTACGCACAAATTTGTGCATGAAACCTGCGTACAAACGTTTTTATGAACAAATCATGATTCACTAAAACTTTCGTCCTAAAATTCCGTCTTAAGAAAAAAGATAGGAACCCTCTTCTCTCTCTAAGACAAAATGTATGTTTTATCTTGGGAAAATAGTTTTTATATATATATATATACACACATGAAGAGTTTTGTTCAAAAAGGAGATAACTTCATTTTAAAGCTTTCAAAATGCATGTTTTTATTGTTTTATGGCGTCAGTTAGCTATATTTTTGAGTTATGGCTTAGATCAAAAGAAACGAACTGCAGCTTGATTGATATTAATTTGAAGGCACTATTAAAAACATAAAGTTATGAGTTACCTATTTTTTGAAGCAAACTCTTCATATGTATATATATATAAATATTATTTTAAAAATGATTTCATCATGTACAGTGAAAGAGTACGAAAAGCTGTGTTAGGTCCGATTCACATTCACATTTTTCTGTCTTTTTCCGCGAGCATATTCGTTAAATTAAATCTAGACGCGCGACAGGCACGCAAATGGGGGGCACATCTTTGTAGACGCGTCAACTACGCATCGAGATGGTAATAGTTAAACAGCATTAGGAATGTGCACATATATGCAGACGTGACTGTACTATGTTAATGTCTGAGTAAGATCATGCTGTATCTGAATCACACACCAATTATTTCATGTCTTATTTAAACTTGATGTTAAGTGGGATGATCACACCAAAAACAAAGCAAGGCAAAAGTATAATTCCTAAGAAGAGTCATCCAAAGTTGATAAGTCTGGTTTTAAATCCCCAAATACTCATCTGTTATCAGATATTTTACAAAACTGCGATTCTATATTCATAAATGGTTTTCCTACAACCATTAACTTTTCCATTATCTTTATTGTGATTATAAATGTGTGAATTTGTAGGTAAATGCAGGGCCTATGGCATACGCACGAGCCTTCCTCGAGGAGAAAAATGCCAAGAAATACCCTGATAACCAAGTCAAACTCCTTAAAGAGATCTTCAGGTACGTATATGTTAAATGACAAATGCAAGTGCTTAGAAATGTTCTTAACTGTACATTTACATTAGACATTAAGCAGACGCTTCTATCCAAAGCGACTTATAAATGAGGTAACTGTAATAAACTGTAATAATTGGTTGTTGTTAATTCAGACAATACACATAGTGAAAGCTACATCAGTTTAAGTTCATTTCCTAAAACATGTGGACTACTGATTGGTTACTTTTCAAAACAAATAAATGATTTAAATAAGTTGTAAAAAATCTTTATGAGCAGTTTTCAAAACTGGTCATTTGATTGAAAATTTAGCTATTGATTAATGCGGCTTAGATTTTGTGTCATTTAAAAAGGTAATATGCTTTTACACATTAAGGACACTAGTTATACATAGTAACAGTAATTAAAGCAACAAACCTTGATTTATAAATGTTGTAATATTGTTGTGCGTTGTTCATTGATGTTAGGCTATTCACAAATATGAAACATTTTCAAATGTAAATGTAGAAATTAACTTTAAAGTCCCCGTGAACCAGAGGTTGCGATTGTTTTTACTTCTGTTATTTGACGCGTTTCCGAGTTGAAAAGAATTTGGATTGCGAAAAATAGTGGGTGTGGCTTTCGTCTCTTAATATGATTTGATTGGTTGTATAAAAACACCCGCAGACTGACAGTTGAAGGGGAGGAGTTAACAGATGCTCCGCCCAAGTCATTACAGGACGGTAGTGCATTTTCAGATTTTATCTGAAGATTATGAGGGCAAACGAATTTTAAAAAGAGATGATATACTTGACCCACATTTATAAACTATACACAACAAACGCTGCAATATTTCATGAAAAAACAGGCAATGCATTTTTTTATTTCACTGGGACTTTAAAGATAAATACATTGTTCTTAATGAATTGTTCAATACACATATTCGCCATTGTCAAGAGTTCTGTTGTATTTTGATATTCGCTCAAATTAAATATATTCTGCATAATACTTTTTTGTCACAGCCATCGCTTATCACTTAGGCAATACAATAAACATTACAGGAATCAGGTGGTAACCAGCCACCAATCTTGTCTGGTCCAAAGACATGTTTTGAATACAGTATGGATTTGACAGCTCTGTTATTATCTTTTACATACTCATATGGACTGCTCTTCTCTCTCCACTCCCGCAGGCAGTTTTCAGACGCATGTGGGCAGGCCCTAAATGTGAATGAGCGGCTTATAAAAGAAGATCAGCTGGAGTATCAGATGGAGATGAAAGCTCACTATAAAGACATGCTTACCGAACTGTCCGCCATTATGAATGAACAGGTCAGCAGACATGATTTAAAAACTTAACCAAAGATATACAGTGTAGTGTATATGGGGGTAGTTGACAATATACCGTACATGTGTTCTATTGCTAACATAACAAAAAAGTCGAAGACAAATAGTTAATAATATGTTATTTTATAATATAAAGATGCATAAGAGAGATCTCAGTGTTGTGTCTTCCTACATTTTGGAGTCGCTTCAGAATACATTTAACTTTTATTTACACCTTTACACAGTATATGTTGAAGTGACATAAGCTTATAGTTTTAAATGATTTAATTTCTCATTTCCCTTGTTATATTGTTAGTAAATAATTCCATGTTTTTCTCTTTTTCAAAGATTCCCCACACCAGACATCCTGGAGCAGAACGACACAACGCCCTCTGAGCTGCAAGTGTTTCTGAAACACACAGATGTACATTTTCGTCCAAAATGGCTGCCGAGGACTATTGCTGGCCACACCTACAGTATTAACATACAAAGACGCCGCAATTAATGTTGAATTGTATTTGTTGACCGATTTTAATAGTTTACGATCTTCATCTAAGAAAATAATTTATTGGCAAACGGAGTTGTAAAAATCAAAAAATATTTTTCTTGGTTAAAGGGAAGTACTAAAATACTGCCATTAAAGGTACAGTTTGTATCAATTTTGCAGTAAAATATCCAAAAACCACTGAGCTAGTGTTATATATTTTGTTCAGCGGAGTATTTAAGTGAAGTATCTCAAATGTTTCCAACGACTTGTAAATCGTGAGAAAATCGCTGTTCTTAACAGTGACACGGGGCCGTGCAGTTGCCTCTCAATGACGTCATATCCGCGTTCCCCTTTGTTAACGCCTTTACTAACGTAGAAACCGCATGACAACAGTGTCCTGGACAAATGCGGAAGTGGTGACTAGCGTCTAGCAAGCCATTAGCTTATTTCGACCAGTCACTTATTTATGAACCACAATTATACGGAACATTTATAAAACTTTGTTACTTTACCTTATCCGCTAACATGATTTCTCGTTCCCGTATGAACAGATCCGATCATTCCACGCTTCTTCACAGCATCATCAAGCTGCGCCATTGTTGTTGTTTTGATCGTGCGCCCTCTAGCGGTGGTTACAAACTGTAGCTTTTATTACCATCATATCATCTTCGAAACACAAATCACAATATTATTGAAGTCCAAGAGCTTTAATACCACCCATAGACACCAACTGCCACATTCAGGGTGCAAAAATGGCAGAATTTTCATTCTTCAGTAAACAATCCATTTAATAGTTACAGAGATGTTCCTAAGTATAGCAACTCACTGACGTATCGCAGCAACAGTCAATGCTGTATGTCTGTGGTCAAACCTGTAGAGTTCCTAAATCGTTTTTTTTATGGGGGAAAAGTCTTGACGAGAGTGAACAAAAAAATTCTAGACATTACTTAACTGTAGGGTCCTTTAGATGAGTTCATCTAGATAAGATCGTCTTTGGTTGTGTAGCACATCTCACTCATATACACAGACGGAAGAATTAAATTCACACATGCCTTTAGACGCCTTTGTTTTTAAAATAGTGATCTTTTATTGACTAGATGTGTTCAACTAAGCAAATCTCTGTTCTAAATCATTTAGAGGGCTTTCATTTCATCGTTTTCTGTTGTAAACATTTGACTAATATTGAGACTGTTTTGAGAGTTTAGGACGATGGCCAGCATTCTCTCAAGTTCCGCAAAGTCTGGTTGAACACATCTCTAGTTTCTGACCGAGTGAATGTAACACAGTCCTAACTCTCTGAATGACCCCGTTCACTCATTTCACGAACATGTGCTGTTTAATACAATTTTAAGACTGCCAATGTGTCGCTGTTTTTTATGTAAACTGTTGAATACTGTAAATAAGAAAAAATAATATTTAAAATTCTTTTATATATTAAAAATATTTGATTGTTTGTTTGACCATTTTCTACCGTATGTGTGACATTAAATTGAATTGTTCAACAGTGAAAAAAGAAAAATCGTTTGATAAAATACAAATACAGAAATCTAATAATTACCAGCCTGTTTGTTTATCTGCACATATTAAATGCATTCCTCATTACAACCCAAGCACTCACCAGCACTGAAGATGCAGATGGACCCTTGTGAGGTCACTTTCTGCACCTCTAATTCTGTGAAGCAGATAAAGGTTCAGCGGTCGTTCTCGTTCCTAAAGGGTAAGCATTGGGAAACTGGTTAAAACATTTCAGTGACTGAAGTTTAGTCAAAACATCACTATCTTTCATAAATCAAATTTGTCAGCACTTTTGATCCTTTGATCTCTCCTGTCGCCTATTTTCCCCCTTTAAGGTGGGCGTCTACGGTGCAAATTCTGACGGTTGGAAGACTATAAGTCCACGCATTCTGACGGTCGGAAGACTGTATGGTCACACATTTTGGAAAAAAATCATGATTTCGTAACGGCAGAGCTTCAGGGACCTTAGGGGATAAGATGCACACTTGTATGGCATGCTGGTTTTCGCATACTATGTAGAAGAGATGTTGGCGATTTTGGATCCAGGAATTGTCTGTTCATGTGCCCAACTTTGCTTATTCATACTGCCCACAAAAAAAACACGTCAATCCTCATTCTTCAAACGACAACTGGCCCTCATTAAGCACATACTCAAAATCATTGTCTTAGTAGTGATATTTTTATTTGGCACACAGTTCAAACAGGGAAATGTTTTATATGGTATCTGACCATCTGAATAATGAACAATTAAATATAAAAATAAGCAATGCTGAACTTTTAATTCGACTTTTCATCCTAAGCATGTGAATAATTTTATTTACTTTAAAACAAAATCCTTTATTGCAACCTTCAGCTGTTTTTTTTACCTGCTTGTGAAATGTAAGTGACCTGAAGACTGACTGTTCCTTAGTATTTGGGGACTAAAACTTGTGGTTGTTTAGCTTACAGGGGTAAAGTAATAAAGTGACATCAATTAAATACACAGTTCATATTATAAATGAATCAACAGGCAAGCAGATGTGTTAGAGGACCACATTGGGATGTTATTCTAGACGCTCATCTCCTTCCTCCACATCTTTGAGACTGAGCACTTCCAGCGTTCCCTTTCCTTTAGTCTCACAGCGGATGAACTCATCGATCTCACGAAAGCAGCCGGGATCAATCAAACACACCTGAAAAGGAGATATGACAACATGAATTGAAAAACACTGACAATATTCTGTACAGTTTACAGCGGTCATCCCTGCTGGGTCATTTAAAGATGCTTGAGGGGCTTTTATTGTACTCAAATGACAAAAATCTATTTTCTTGGATATTTCTTGTCTACGACTAAGACAAAAGCATACTTTTCCAAGGTTGAATATGGGGTTCATGTAGATCAGTTGGTGGAGCATTGCATTGGCAGTGCAAAACTACCAAAGATGATAGATATATTGTTGTGGTCGATATTTGGATTATAGGCATAGACTGATATATTTTTACAAATGGACAATCATTTTTTCCCTGTTTGCCCGCCAAAAAGCAAATTAGCATTTTATTCATAAAAAAGCCACTGAGATGTAAAGAAGGCATTTCCCACTAAACAGGTTGTGTAAGGTGAATGACATACAAAAATTGTATGGTAAGTATCAATAATATATTTTATTTGCTTTATTTTAAGCTATGTTTAGCTGCCCACAATAAATATAATGTCAAGTGGACCTTTTATGTGATCGAGTCTGTTATTAACTAGGGCACATAATACACTATAATTGTTCATTTAGTTTCACTAATTTTCTGTATGTCTCTCATTTACTCATTTAATTGTATTTGTGTCATATCCGCCTCTTTTTGGTCAATCGACCACAGTGCTTTCCTAATATCGTTATCACTCATTAAAAAACCCTTATTGGTCGACCACTCATTTATAAACAGATGATTTAGGTGCACCTAACAAAACAGCAAACTACTTTCAAGAAAAGACTCCTCTCTGCTGTGTGTTGACTGAAAGCGATTAATGCACTTTTAAATAGCTTCAAAAAATAAATAAAGCATTATTTTGCTCTTGTTTCAAATTGGCATTGCTGGCAGAATATTTCCACTTCTGCTGCTTCCTCTTCAAAGTGAATGTTTTTGTTGTTCTGGCTCATTTTTACTCAATCACTCTCGGTTTAAGGAATAAATGAATGGGTTGATTAAGTCCTAAACACTTACCATTTCAAGTTCTTCATCAAAATCTTCACTCTCCACCACCTTTATTAATGGTTTGAGCTTTTCTTTGAGTCTCTTTCCATCCTTGGCTGGCAAGACCAAGCGTAGGCGCATATGAGCTCTCTGAATCTGAATGGATTCTTTCAGCAGTCTGATAACGTCCAGTGCCTGGAGGGGGTGACAATGGCCATCACTATTGTGTCTGCAACTATTATGAACCAAAATTGTTTAACCTCTTCAGGACTCATTGTGTATCAAAAGATTGGACATGGCTAGGAACTTTACTGACCTGCTGTTTAGTGCTCTTGTTCGCTTTAACAGAGTAGTGCACGTCCTTCATTGCTCTCTCTATGAGGCTCACAGTGTAGGGACGTTTGGTCTCAGGATTTACGCATTTTTCAGCAACGATAGAGGCAATATCCCGAAACATCTGCTCCAACTGGCTATGTCGCTCCTTGTCTGACACCTGTAGTTCTCCTTTAGCTAAAATCTGTAAAGAAATGAAAATATAAAGTGACAAATGAAACGAAGCGCAGTCAAAACAAACAAAACCTGTGCACAGCAGCAAACTTACCTGTTTGCATATTTCTGTTAAGTCATCTGTGCCAAAGGCTTTTGACAGGTCATCTTTCTTTGCCACTTGTCCCTTTGACACATTTACAAACACTGTGTTTGTCTGCAGGACTTCATCAATGTCTTTATCACTGTTCAACATTCAACAACAACTGCGTGAATAAGATAAAATGAAGCAGTATGACAGCATACGATATAGCTTGTTACGTCCTTTAGGCACTTTACGACTGCTTTTTTAATGATTAATATAAAGATCTATATGACAATGATTAAATCTGACTTTTGCAGTCTTTTGCGAGTCATTAATAGACAGATCTCTTGATTATATCTCAAATATTTCACTGCCCGCAAACAGTACTGCAATGCAATGGCCTTTATATAAGATGCAGTTCAGTACAGCTCACTTATAGTCATTTATCAGTTAAAATGCTACACATTGAAAGAGTAAACACAACACATGCTTTTAAACACTTAGCAGCACACTCACGCGCCAGATCTCCAGCTCATCACTTTGTTTTTATAACACGCTATTTCAAACCGTTTCCCTCCTCTTTTCATCCTCACGACGGCGACATTTGTTAATCTGATCTGGTTAGTTGGCGTAAATATCGACATGTTTAACTCTAATAAACTTCACGTGATACTACGCAGCTCTGAATCTCTTCCTGTGTGGGTTCCTCGCGCGTACGATCTGTCAATATTGAGCGTTCGACAGCGCCATAGCGCCTCTAGAGGTCAGGAGGATGCGAAACATTAGACTCGCGCATTCCGATCTCACGCATTGTCTCTGTTTCCTACGTATGACGCCGCCATATTGAAGAGGGCAAGACTGCCATTTAAACACAAACTGAACTCAAGCTTGAGTTTTCATTACGCCAAAACTTATTTACAGATATTTAATAAGTAAGTGAAAAATATTTTGTAGATCATAAACTATGAATCTGGGCATTTCTCTTCTACTGTCTAGTGTATACTAAGGTTTCAGTTATACTATTCATTACTCGATTGATTAAGATAGTGGCGACACGGGGAAAAACTTTTCTACTGACAACAAAATGACAGACACTGAACAATTACAATTTGAGCCATATCACTTTATAACATTATAAGAACTACATTTACAATAATTCAATACAGTGACGCTACATGTTAGATCGGTAGTGGAAGAGATCTCACGCAGACTAGGGGGGGGTTATGTAGTTTTGTTAGTTTGTCAGTGACTTCAAGCGGTTCGACGCGACATTACGGATTCATCGACACACAATTGCATAACCCTCACCTTTATCACGCTGCACTTTGAGATTGATTACTTAACGTTGCACGTCTCTGCTGGATTCGTCCATTGCGTGACCACATAGGGTTTAGGTCGAACTAATATTTAAAGTTTCATTGTGATAAAAAAAACTCAAGCCACAAATACGCTACATACTCTTAGAAAAATATCATAAATATAAGGACTCGCCCGCAGATCGCTATTACATCTTGCTTTCCCCCAATAAACTTAAACAACAATATCACCGTCCCCTCTTAACCGGAGTGGACGGGTCCAACGTATATGACGCAGTGATGACGTCAGGTTTCCGCATCCAGTGAATCGCTGGTCAGTGTGGAAGTGAGCAGGTAAGAGCTTTTATAAAACTTTTATTGTTTTAAACTTAAAGTTTTCGTTTAATACTACTTTGAAACTCTTAATCATATTTTATATAATTAGGAAAATGCGCGAAGTTAAATGCCGCAAGTCTCGTCAGCAATGCAGCGATGTTACGTTGCGTTTTGGTATCTGAAGTTGTTGGTTCGATCTCAGTTTTATACAAACATGTCAACAAACGCATATTATGCCACAAACATGTTTCATATGTTCTTATTATTATTATAAATGATAGTTTAACCAACTGTCAGGACATTTGCTGAACACAAGCGTGTATCCTAACTGTAACTTTAGTCGTCTGGTCAAATTGTTGAGCCTCGTTGATTCTTGTCATTTCAGTCAAAGATGTTTTTCATCTCAGTAACGTTGTAAAGATGAAAATGTGAGATCTTTATCTGTTGACAAATATGCTTATTTAATAAAAAATACCACAGTCGATGCATCAAGAAAAGTTGTACATTTATTTTCTCTTGGCATTTAACTGAAGTCTTAACCTCTGTTGCTCTCAACATTATATAGCTCACATGCCTGTTGATCTGCCCCCAAATATTTGTGTCTTTAGAGATTTCTATTGCCCCATTGATCTGCTGTTTCATGTTACTCACTATAATGTGTCAGCATGTTCATGTCATGCGTTTCATCCTGACAGCAGATTTCTCAAAGCTTATGACAGTTTTCCATTTATATAATGGGATTTTTTTTAAATAATGTCCAGTCATTTTAATGCAATGGGTCACAAGATCTTTGCTTTTTTGTAATCTTGGCTATTTTTCTTTCTCTTCCCTGTTTTGCTTCTTTTTGCTTTGCGAGACAGCGTGTGTCTGTGTGTGCTTTATAGCACCTTTATATTATGTTTACAATTGTTGCTAACACTGTATGTGTCTAAGGTACAACTGTTGAGGTCTTTAGGGAATGACAATGTGTTTTTCCAAGATGGGTTGGCATAGGAAACCAGTTTCTGTGGTGGTAATATGGAGATGCGTTAGTATTGTGTTTTTAAGCAAGGGCTGTCTGAAAGTTGCTTCTGCTTAAATCTTTCTTAGGATCATGTATACCATACAAAATATATATCGCAGCATCCCAATAAATGTTTAAACGAGTTGTGTATAGTTGATGTGCATGTTTTTTGTTAAATGACTCCGGATTGCATGTGACCCTGAAGCACAAAACCAGTCATCGGGGTCATTTTCCTATTAATACATCATCTGATAGCTGAATAAATAAGCTGTTTGTTTGGATTTGCAATGATAGGACCATATTTGGTTGAGATCATGTGACTATTTCAAAATCTGGAATCTTAAGGTTGCAAAATAGTCGAAATATTGAGGAAATCGGCTGTAAGTTGTCCATCAGATGCGCTGTAGCAGGTCGTTGCTAAGAAGAAACGCGGGTTTGATTTAACAGTCTCTATTAGCTTACCGCTGTAATGATGTCGTGGAGAGTAGATGAACCCGAAAGCGAACATTCTAAGCTTTACATAGATATCAAACTTTAGTGGGTAGTTTGCAAAGAGCGGGCAACATCGAGCGAACTTTGTAGGCGGGTTTTCGGCCATTTTTGTTCACAAGAATAGTTTTTAATGGGAATGCACCGATAGGTAAATTTTGGCCGATAACAAATACTTCTTTAAAATTGGAAGCTTATAACCAATATATTGCTCGATATAATCTAAATATTAATGTAAAATTCCATAAGACTGAAACAAAAGGCAAAAGCATCGTCACCATTAAGGGCTCTGCATAGTCCAGGCGAATTGCGCTTTTGTTCTGCGTTTTGGGGTAAAACGAAGCTCAAAAACATTGGGAGACGGTATAGTTTTTTCGAACAATCCAACACCCATTGTTGTTTGGGGTTTACATGATGTATGCAAATAGCCTCTGAACACGTGGCCACACAAACAATGAAGCAAACAACATAGATGTCTGCAATGACGAACGAGCGTTCGCAAGCGCATAGCTGTATGTTTGTTTTTCTAAAGGAGAGAGACGAACAAAAGCATTCATGCTGCTCAAATGTTATAGTTTTATTTTTGAATGTAGACCCTATGACCTCACCTCAGCTAAATAAAATGATGCGTTATTTCCAACAGACCGGGTGGCGCTACATAACACACCCAACCATTACGTAATGGCCATGGACCAATGGTTGCTCGAGGTCGTTTACCAGCCAACATGAACTTTCCCGGAGAGTTTGGTTTGCTAGTGAACTAAGTGAAACGAATTGGACCAGATTTAGTTTGAAATCATGTCACCGACGATCATTTTTCGATTTCGAATGTAGAATGCTGAGCCCTTGAGTTATTTTCCCCTGAAAATAATGCACCAAGCCTACTTTACACTTGTTAACGATTCTTTAACCTTCAAACGTTTCTGGTATATTTAATTATCAAATTATAGATGTTCTTCCAGAATTTTTTTTCGATAGCCTAATGTCTAACAGGTCTCAAGACAGAAAGCATTGAGGCAACAGTCTGATTCAAACAATATGCTTTTGTCCCTATAATTTACACATTCATAAATACTGTATATCTACATACTGTACCCACATCACCAATGTTTTGATAATAGCAGTAAGTGAATGATCGCGACAGAAAGACAGTATTTTAACTGCAAGCAGCATGCAGATAAAGAAGTTTAACCAGAGGAAATTATTTATGATTTATCAGCTTTAACATATCGCAATACATTTGTATTATCGGCCGATAACATTACAAATGACCATTTGTCGTCCGATACCGATATGGTCGACAATTTATCGTGCATCCCTAGTTTTTAGTTTTTATATATTTACGGTAGAAGTCAGATTTACAAAATATTTTCAACGAATAATGAATTTTGGCATAAAAGAAAAATCGAGCATTTTGATCCGTACGATTAGTATTGTTGGCTATGGCTACAAATATATACCAAGCTACTTATGACTGGTTTTGTGGTCACATTTGTGTATTGTTCTGTTGGATTCCCTTCAAATTAGATTTTGTGGAGATGACTGTTCATATTTGTTTGGTCAATAAACCATCGGATTGTGTGCAGACGGTCATAAGATCTGGTCATTAGTGTTTATACGAATTAAACTGTAATATACAGTAAGTTCTAGTATAAAAGAACATTAAAAACCCTAAGATGCTGTGCATTGACCTTGGGCTTACAAGATGCGATAGAAGCACTTGGTAATGTCGAAGTTAGCTACATAGATTTGATTTACTTAGATTTTTTGATAAAACCTAAACAAGTCACGACAAGAATCAAGTACTAACCAGAGTTAATCTCTCTTAATCTTACAGTGCTCCTCATAAATATGGCAGACACACAGCCTGACCCCTCCACTCAGCCGGAGCTAATGGACGAGAATGAGTCTCTCTTCAGTAACCTGGACATCTTCCTCTTCTCTCTCATCGCCTGCTTGGTCATCTATTGGTTTATATTTCGCAAGAAATCTGACCCCATCCCCGAGTTTAAAAAACTGGAGGCCGGGTGAGTACCAGACTTCTTTATCAAAATTAAAAGAGTGTAACAATGCAGCATACAGGAGGAGACATCAGATGAGTTTTTTGCTGCTTTTGCATTTTGTGAGGTTTCTGTCATGTCTGCCAGCTCAGAAAAGCTGAAAAGAAAAAGCAGCAAGTGTAAGGGATGATTCGGAGGCAAAACATAATGACATCATGTTTTAATCGCCCTCTCAGCATCCTAAGGATGGGCTGTGCGTTAATTTTTTTTAAACATAGCACCGGTGGTTTAAAGTTTTGTAACATAGTCCAAACAGTTGAAGAACAAGTATAAAACATTTATCCTCTTTGAAAAAAAAGTATGAAACTGAGATTTTGAAGCTTCAACTCCATTCACTCCCATTGTTAAGCTTAAAAGAGCTGGCATAAATGGTAATTATAACTTTGACTGTGTTCGTCTGAAAGACTCGATAATAATCTGTAATGAAAGTAGTTGTCAACGAATTTCACTATCGATCAGTAAGCCTGTGATGTTGTTTGTGAGCTGCGCTGTTATAAACCAAGCACGTCTTCCCTTTTAAAATTACCGGTTGCTTGTGTCACTGAAACTCTCCATATCGCTTATAGTATGAATGGGGCATTAGAAAAAAAACATAACTTGTTTGCATCAAAAAAAAAATGGAACACTGACATATTTTAAGATAAAATTTTCAGTAAAGACAGATTAAACATTATTGTTTTTTTGGAGTATCAGAAAAGTTCGGAGGTGTATAAAGACCTTACATAATGAATCATTATGCTTTTATTAGTTTAATAAGCGGTTTGTTTGTATGTTTATTTTATTAACCTGTTAATCTCTAAAGATTTTTTGGGTTTCCGTCTGAATTTGGCATACCCAATTTTAAATGCACCTCATATCCACATAAAGTGGTGTATATACAAAATTTTGGTGTCATATTCCAGGAAACCCCTCCAAATTTCATAAAACACTTCTGAAAGTGATAAACATGATTGTATGTGTTGTCGGTCCTATGAAAAAGCCAAAAAAATAAAGGGGTTCTTTTTTAAATTTTTATAAATTTTTAAATGTTTTTGAAAGTGTGTTACTCTGAGCCTAAGGGGCCCACGAACTTGCATAGAATTGTTCTTGATTCCAACGAGTCTCAACAAATAGAGGATTTTGACATATTTGGCATACCCAATTTTAAACAGACCCCTAACCACATACATAGGTGTAAAAAATGTTATACTGTAGTTTTGTGAAATTCTGACCCGTGCTCCGCCACTTGCGAAATCATTTGACATCATACAGTGGTAGCGTGCCCACAGTTCCCTGTACTAAACAACTTGTCAAAGTATGTTTTTTGCATCCCCGCCACGGCTGCACCTTCTGAGAGAACCGTGACAGTGAGCTTTGGAGGGTGGAGTTTGTAGTAGAGACGTGAACTGAAATGGATGTCAGTCATAATTGTTTGCAGGGATGTTGATAATTAACCGGCGTGATACCTCTATGCCAACTGTATGTACAAAGATGGAGCCATTGTGGCGCTTGTTTCCATGTTTATTATGTGATCGTCATCTGAAGTCATATAATAATTCTACTGATCGCCCCTGCATATAAATGTTGTTCTCTTTCTCGTTTCATTGTCAGTGTCTTTCTTATTTAGCTTTGCATTGTATCAATAACGTAAAACAACCATGAGTTTTCAAATAACAATATCAACTTAAGTTATGGTAATAAATAAAATAATGATAATAATGTAATTTACATTACAATGTATTATATTGTTTACACCAGATAACACCAGCTTTTAAATCATTTTGAATCCCCAAGCAAAGGGGGAAAAATTCACATAAGTGTTTCCGCTATATTTATTCTGCCGTGCGCTTCTCTGGCCCGCCTCACATGCACATGTGCGAACACAAAACAGTGTTTCTCACTTATGAAGTCTATCTCTGGATTTAGTAACTTTTACAAGCCCCTTTAGCTGTTTTTGTTCAGAGGCGCATAGCAACAAATCTAGCAACTTTTAGGATAAACGTAGGTTTTCATTCAGTTGGAAAATGTCCCCATTGCTGCCCCTCAAGCACGAGATCTCTTTCCTGGCGTAGGGATCGCCCCTCTCTGGATCACTCTCTACCGTGAGCGGCACATTAAATTCACCGTATGACAGGTGACTCTTGAATGAAATGACAGCAATACACCGTTTCCAAAAACCTGTCACCAGTGTTTGTATGTGATTTATTAAAGAATCTGATAGAGCTGAACTGGTAGAGGTGAGGGAGTGTGTATTGCCTGCCCGTTCTCATTGATCTGCGTATTAATAACAGCTGTTGCCACTTGCAATATAAGTTCAGTTGTGGGTGTATATGATACGCCAATGTTTGCATGCACATCGGTTGAGAGCAGCTATTTTGAAACGTACATGAAAATGCACGCATGCAAAAATAGGCGTATTGTGTTCTTGAACTTTAACGTACGTTACACGATATTGCAACAGCGCGTATTATTTTTGCGTAATTTTATTCATGAGAATGAGTTCTTATTGCATATGCCAGTGAGTTACAGTATGCAGAGACAGAATGATATTGTTGCCGATGGAAAGCATTGTTTCATTTTAACCCTTTCTTCCCCGTGAGCGCTGCTTGCATTGAGAATCAGTTCTAGTATGAATGGCATGGAAAGGCAACTAGTTAGTAACTTTGTTAGTACTTCTACTTATGATAAATTCATTTCAGTTCTTACATTTTGTTGTCAGTTAATATGGAAATAGGCCACTAGGACTTCGCTTTCGCACCAGAGCCTACAACACATTTTCTCAGTTACTAGGCCTTTCTATGTCTCATACATACTGTGGGTATCAGAAATTAAAATAGATGGCCTGATAAAACATTCGATGTTAACTTTTTAGATGCATATTGGACTGGGATTAATTGATTAAATATTATTTATTAAAAAAAAATCTCTAATATAGATAACAATTTATAAAATGAAGGTTGAAACGGATAATGACATCATAAACCTGTAACCCATTACATGAACTCATTTGACCCCTGTGTAGCCTTACATTCATGCTATTTAAGGGAGACTAATGTATGTTAACAGGAAAAACGTTTAAAATGTCATTTTATTGGTAAGCCATTTGTTTTAAAGGATAAAATGATCGACCACTGGAGGAGTTTAAGGTAAAAAAGCAAACTCAGTACTTTATAGCAATGCATAACAGCACTTAACACTCTAGGAATTAAAGTCCCATTGAAATCAAAATGAAAGTTTTTTTTCCTTTTATTAAAATATGTTAGCCTTAAGGACGTTAATAATGATATATCTTCTAAATGCTAATTTGGTCAGCGCTTCAGAGTATAAGCATTCAAAACTGACGCTCTGGCACGTGCGCTCAAAACATCTTATGACATCACGCCAGGCTCTCGTCACAGTTCTTGTCCAATCAAATTCGCTATGAGAGCTGCGGAAGCAGTGCCTCAAATCAGCCATTTGTTCGCACATTTATTGTGTCCTACATGGAGAATGATGCATAGTGCAGTTGATGGAGAGGCATGATCCAGAAGGTGTAAACATTAACATTAACGTTATTTCGGGTCATTATAACGCAAAGTTATATTTTACCATAAAGTCCCCCTTTGGTCGATAATTTTATCCCTTAAAACAAATGATTGACCCTTAACATTACATATTTCCCTGTTAAAATGATTTTTCCTCCCTAAAGCAGCATGAATGTAATTCTAGACATGGGGTCAAATGAGTTCATGTGAGCGGTTGCACGTGAGTGTCCTCGGGGGTTCAGAGACAGGATAGCACAGAGCTGATCAGATGTTTAGAAACAAAAACACCTCAGAAGTGATTTCGCCAAGTGCCTCTTTGAGCAAGGTCTTAAGATGCACGGTCTTCTAAATGCTAAAACTTCAAATGTTTAAAACTAAAACAACAATTCTTTACAAATATGTGTGAACCGTTCTGTTTCTTTTTAAGCCTCGAAAGTCTGTGTATGTTTTCTAAGCTTTGTGCCATTTATGTTTCGGAGCAGCCAGCCAAATATTTTTCTGCACTCCGCCAAAGGTGGAAAGTTGAGACAAAACACAGGCCCCCATTATGTTCACTTTCTTTTGTTGGTTTTTCCAAGAACCATTTCCAATTTGTCTCGCTGCTCTCAATGCCTGGCTTGTCACAAGAGAATCCTTTTATGATGTATGTGGTTGCCATGGTGATCAAACCCACCATTGGGGAGGCAGACCAAATCATTAATTCTTCACACAACCAGCAGCCCTGTCCAACTGCTGCTACGGCTGCATGGTTGTGCTGACGTTTGTGTTTTCTCTGAGATGATGACGGGATCGAGTTTTTCTTTCTATGATTGAGTTTGCCATTTATTTATGGAAGATTTGATTAAAGAGTCCTGCTCGCTGTCTTTTAGCGTCCAGATGTTGCCATGACTGTGAGTGTGCTTCGTGTTTGACGCAGGAAATGAGCCCTGCTGAGATAATGATTCACCTTATCAATAGTGTTCTCCATCTGCGGATTTGTCGGAGCTCTTCATCTCGATGGAGGCGGGACAGTGGAAAGGTCCCTCGCCAACTCTGTCGCTGATGGGAATGCTGCTTGTCTTTGTAATCGGCTTCTTTACAAATAGTCAAGCTCTCTTGCTGGTCCTGCACTGGATTTCTGTTTTCTCTGTTTTCTTGTCTTGTGACTCACGGCTGGCGTCAGCTTCCGATTCTGTTCAGCGGGAGATTATTTCTCTGTCATTGTGAACAAGAAGCCAACATGCATGTGAATGTTGTTTCTTACACATGGCAGTGCCTTTATTCTCCAGTGGGAGCTTGTAGTAGTTGCTTCATAGTATTGCTGTAGTGTTTGTCGTCATGGGTTGTGTGTTCTCCTTGCCGGAGGACCGACTACTTGCTGTAGACAGGTGGGTATTCACTCCAGTAAGTCACACAATATAATACTAACCGAGTGTCTAGAAATTGTGAGTGGGCAGTCCTTTAACACATTTCGTCCGGTTATATTCACGGCTCAAGGCTTAAGCATGTTTTACCCTCTCAGAGACTTACAGAAACTGTCACAACTATTCTACTGTCTAATCAATATTCAAGACTCAATATTACTAAAGTAATAGTGAAGTAAAATATTTTGATGTTAAACAATCTGAGAAGAAAGGCAAACGGGTAACATTTAAGTTAAGTAGGTTTGTTTAGTTAGTTAGGTTAGTTTGTTGATTTACTGTTTTCCTATAGTCTATCAATAACTGTTTACATGTAAACTTTTGATTCACAAAGAAATTTGAATAGAGTGATTGCGTTGATGTGCATGTTTATATGTGTCAGAATATATGTGTCTATGGATGTGTGCACATACAGCATTGCACCATATAGTGGTGTATCTAGGGGTGGGGCCATGGGGGACACTGGCCACCTCGGAAAGATGATTGTCCCCCCGGGTGTGCCCCCACCCCTCTAAATGCCTTCCAGGCTGTTGAGCACAATTTCAAATCAAATTTATCGCATTTTGTTTGTAGGTTTATCTACTTTTTACTCCACACAATAGGCCTCATTCATGAAACATTTGTAAATATATTAGTAAATGCAGAGTAGTTTGTGCATAAAACAGACCTACCCGAAAACTTTCCTCCGGATTTACAAAAACTACGTAAACGTAAGATCTTGTGGTAAAATGTGTGCACGTTAATTAATTCCATTAATTCCATAAAAAAGACATGAATGCACGCTCATTCACAAATTGGCATAATCCATGCCTATGAATTATAGCTGTGCAAATAACGTATCTAAGAATGCTGGAATCCTCTGGACTTCATTCTCTGGTTTGGCTACATTATATTGCATGAATGCATGAGACTGTCTCATATTCTATTTGCACACCAATAAATGGATCAATTTAATCGTGTCCACCAAAGCGTTTTTAGCCTTTCTGAAAATATCAGCTGGTGGCGCTCTGTGTTTTATCCAAAATTAAAAAGTATATATTTATAAAAATTTACGTTTCATGAATGAGACCCAATATGCGCATGCAATTAGCTAAATTGAACTCTTCATTTACAGAGAACGCGTTTGTCCGTTGCGCAGGATTTGCGCAACTTTTTCATTGTTTTTCTATGTAAACGCACTAGACAGATGTGTTTGGCCATTCACACGCGTCTCACACCATGCGGCTAAACAGCAGCTGACTGTACTGCAAGTATAGCAATTGCATGTTCTTATTACGAAAAATTGTTCCAGATAATTTCGGCGGAAATGCGCCATTTTGCCATTTGACTCCTTTGACTCCTGTATTGTTTCGTCACTACCATAGCAGGGCATTGCTCGCTTTTTCCATCATTCATGAAAGGGCTTAGTAAAAACGTTCTTGATAAATTATGGGCTTTAGGGTTCCCTCATGACATACAACAGCAGCTTTTACTCTAAAAATCACATGGTGCAATAGTTGGCCACCGGCCCAGAGCATTTACACAGTGAAGATTCTCACGCTTTCACTCTATTCAGTGCACTTTCTTGAGCATGTCATGTGGGTGCGTGTGGAGTTGGAGGCAATGGCTTAGCATGTACTACAACGTTACAGTTGTTTTTCCCCAGTTAGTTTTCATCTGGTATAATACTTTATTCTAGTTGTATTTATTCAGTTGAAAGAAGAGAGAGAAGGACTGGAACAGATGGATACTTAAAGTATTGCTTATTTATTAAATGTATTGCTAATAGTTAACATGTTTTTGTATGCAGCTGCTTTGTAACAATGAAAATTGTAAAGAGGGCTATATAAATAAAATTTGAGTTGGGTTTTTATTTTAAGTTGCATGTATAACTTCGTCCCTGAAAACTAATATTTTGACTCAGTTTTACCCCGTTTTCAGACTCTATAAAATCTCTATAAAACAAGCTTTGGTTTGAAAACCCTATGGACTTGCACAAGCACTTCTGCATTTAGTTTCCGTGGCCAACACAGCATCACATTTCATTTTTAAAGTGTGAAGTCGTGTCTTCTCTCAGACACTTGCTGTTTGCAGGACCTTCCACAGATGAATAGGTTGTTGTTTTAACTTTAACCACTGTTAAAGGCAACAAGAAAAGCAAGCAGGGTCTTTGTCACGGTTAGTTGACCCAAAAAATGAAAAATGTCTTAATTATAAAGTGACTGAGCTAAGAAAATACTACTACTGATCCATAGTCTTTTTTTAACCTTTGTATAGACTGTTTCAGCAATAACAAAAAAAATGTTGTGTGGCCAGAACGTATCTTCTGGTAGAGCTCTGCAAAGAATCAATTAGTTTTGGTTTGATACAATCAAATATGAACATAAATATTAATATAAATTAAATATAAAGGACATTTTTTATTAAAAATGAAACACGCAATTGAAGTTAATTTCAGGACAGGCGTGTGCTTCTAAAGAAACATATAAGGGAAAAAAAATCTTTGTATTTGGCCCCTTTAAGGTGGTCACAAATCAGACGTGGAAGCGCGTTGCATCGCAGCGCCATTGTTTGTGAAAATAAAAATATTGTTTTTAATGAGTATACACACACTGGCTCCACCATTCGGTTTTTGGGATTATTCGGATTTCTGCATCTGATTCTATAGTAGTGACCGATCAAAGATGAATGCGACTGGTTCTTGGTCAATTAAGGAAAATATTTGAATACAACAATATAAGCATTAGTGACATTTAAGGTTTTATTTTCATAGGTAGTTTTTCATAATGTCTCCCAAGCTGAGTTTTAAACTTTTTGCCTTGCTTCTAAATCAAATCCTGACGAAAGTACGTTGTGTACATTAGAGCACACTACTTTTTCCTAGTATATTAGACGTATTTGAGATCTATTTCTCATTAACTGCTTCTGATCATGGTCTTATTTTCCTGACTCACGGTTTGGTTTCTTGACCTGGAACATTGCCATTCGAAAAATTCTAGATGCATAAATCAATCAGTTAGTGAATAATTGAAATGCTTTGATATATTTAAAGGAAAGGATGAGCTTATTATGTTAAAGCATCTAGCTTACGTGTTGGTTTTATGGTTAAGTTTTTGTGCGAGGTATCCAAAATGTAATGATTTTGTAATTGATTTGTGTTTTGTAGGCCTCCATCTACTCGGGAAACAAGTTTTATTGAAAAAATGAAAAAAACGGTAAGTTTTTAGTAATGTTCACCGTTCTTATAAGTGATATAGACACATATCTTGGTATAACATTACATCTTACGAATGTACCTTTTACTTTTACAAACATAGATTTTATGTTCATAATCGTAATGTACTTTAACAAAGATTTTATATTATGTCACAAAGGTTCCATAAATGTGCATATCATGCATTGATTCACTCACATTCAGTGACCATTAATGGAACCACAATTATTTTATGATTCATTATACTGTATAGTTCAAAAATCCATTTCATCAGACGTGGGTTTGTGTCTAATAATATAACTATTTATATTTGATATAATTTATATTAACATTTTTTTGTATTATAATTATTGCATTAACTAAAAGATTTGTTGAATTGTGTTGTTTGTTCATTTTATTAAATAAACAATTTGTTGAGTGTGTCCTGTAGTTCAGTCGCATTTAAAGAAAGCGTATGGTACATTGACATCTAGTGGTTGAGCTTGGTATCGCAGTCTAAATTAAAAATATTGGAGAAACAAGTTTAGCCAAGTAAGGGCTCTTCTTGGTTTCTTGTGATTGTTATCATTAATAATCTACAGTGACTCTTTTGTTTGTGAATGTGTACTGGAAGTTCAGTTGGTGTCCCAAAAGTGAGCAGTTACTGTTGTTTATGTTGTTAAGATGAAACCGTCTATATGTTTATGTGGTGATGAATATTTGCTCTCCACAGAGAGACAGTGTGTTTGTTTAGTCTTTCCTTATGCACGTTTTGTCTGGTGGCCTTATCTACATTCTGTGCAGAAAGTAAAGACAAACCTGCAAAAGTCCATGACGAATGATTAACATAAGTGGTCGTTTTGACGGCATTGTGTCAGTGATCTTTTAGGTTTAAAGTTTATTGTGAAGTGTGTCCATGAGAAAATAACACATTTTATGATAACTTGCTAGGGCAAGAACATCGTGGTGTTTTATGGCTCGCAGACGGGCACCGGTGAAGAGTTTGCCAATCGACTCGCAAAAGATGCTCATCGCTACGGCATGAAGGGAATGTCTGCAGACCCAGAAGAGTATGACATGGTAATGCGCCAAACCTTTTCTGCACCAAACGAGTTGAGATGGATCCGCTTTGTGCTTATTCTTTTGTTTTTAAAAACGGAAATACAGTTTATTTGTTTCAATTTTTTCTCTCCAGAGTGAGCTGTCTCGTCTAAATGAGATTGAGAACTCTATAGCAATCTTCTGCATGGCTACGTATGGAGAGGGTGACCCTACTGATAATGCTCAGGAGTTTTATGATTGGTTACAAGAGTGCGACGCTGACCTCTGTGGGTTTAACTACACGGTAAGTTTGTCATTACAATAACGTCAAACAGCCTTTACCATGAAGAACAGTCAACGCAAGTCAGCTTTCTTAGACCAGAAACCAGTTTCTTGTAATGTGAAAACCTGTTCACAGCACCCTTGACACCGTGTCAGTGGGGCTGAAGTGTTACCATTAAATGCTGAATAATGCTGCTATGAGCCAAAGTCTCACACTCATTAAAACAATCTAAACCACGTACACGCCACACAGAGAG
This sequence comes from Triplophysa dalaica, assembly GCF_015846415.1. Classification (NCBI taxonomy): domain Eukaryota; kingdom Metazoa; phylum Chordata; class Actinopteri; order Cypriniformes; family Nemacheilidae; genus Triplophysa; species Triplophysa dalaica. Next base: position 22,361,171 of record NC_079550.1, on the reverse strand, counting down.
TACACAAAGTTCAGTGAGTCGGCATAATCACAGTGTTATGGATAACAGAAGATTCCTTCTGGTTTGCGGATTTTGAGCGAGCGGACATGATGCAACATGATGAGTGGGGATGCCATGTAAGGTCACTTTGGTTGACCTTACAAACCTTTTAATCTGAAATTAGTTTTGTAGACAAAAATATTATATACCAATTTATGGACCGAAATAAAAATTGAAGGCAGAAACCGAAAATTTAGGATGCTCTAACTTTTTTAGATTTTTTTAGATTTAACAATCAAATCTAACTTTTTTACCAATCATCTAAACATTATAGTTTTAGAAGTATTGTGGAATTACAATACGCAATAGTAGTCAAGTTATAGAAACTCATCAGGTCTTGCTAATACGAGAAGTTTATATATGGTGCACTATCATTTTAATGAAAACAACAGTCAGAACACAGAGGGGCAGTGAGTCTGTTCATGTAAACAGGCTTAAAATGAGCTTCAGTAATATCGTTACCTGCCGGATAAGAGTCAGTTACTGACCGATCATTCTGATGATCATTCACATATGAAGAGTTTGTTGTGGTTAAAGTTCGGCTTTAAAACATGCACGAGTCAATGCATATGGTCTCCAACAATGGAGAGGATCAGAGTCGTCGCATTTTTGTAAGCTAACCTGGAAGTAAGCGCCACGCTGGTTCCCTTGACCGATAGCCTATGTACTTTACTTCTTCTTACAGAAGTCAGATTCGGTCACCTGGGTCTAAAACACATTAGTTTATATTGTTTTGTGAGAATTAGTGTATATATATATATATATATATATATATATATATATATATATATATATATATATATATATATAGCTTGTTTCATATACTGTTAAAATAAGGCAAACCTTGATTTTTAATGCGGTCACAACGTTTTGTATCTCACAGGTTTCTTAGTGAGATCTGTAATTCCTTAAACTTCTTTTAAAGGTTTTTGCACTTGGCAATAAGACATACGAGCACTATAATGCCATGGGGAAGTATGTTGACAAGAGACTGGCCGAGCTGGGTGCCCATAGGATCTTTGATTTGGGAATGGGAGATGATGATGCAAAGTGAGTATCATTTAAACTTTAAAAGTTTTTTTCACAGTCTGAGATTATGAAATCCCTAAAAAAACAGCTCCCTTCACATGTAGGAGTTCTTGGTACCGATTGGTGGCAGATCGGATCATTCAGAGTTGCTGATAATTCAAAGCAGCGAGGCCCATAGTTGTCATTGTTTGCATATCTAAATACAGTGTGCAAAGGTTTGGGCACCCTTGTCTGTTCCTGTGAAGCAGTTAAAAATGACAGAGATATGACAGGTTTCATGAATATTTCAAGCAGGATTCCTTGAAAACAGGATCTGAAAACCTAAGTTACATCAGAGTATAGACACCAAGAGGTGAAACTGGTGCTTTTTTGGAAACGGCACAGCCGGCATTTTGTGATGAAAATGCTTTATAACTGACATGCGTTCCAAATGGGATACGTCGCCCTGTGAAGGGCCCTTCGGAGTGACAACTATCATGGCCGTCATACTGAAGGGTCTTTCCAAACCGAAGTGCTCATAACTGGCCACTTCGAAGGGCCCTTCAGAATGAAGAATTTTAAAGGGTACAACTGTTGGTCACTTCGGGCTCCCATGATTCTTTGTGTAGATTCTTATGGGTGCAGGATGATGACGCAGAAGGGCACTTCAAGAGACAGTTGTTTGGTCCCCTTTAACCCTTCAAAGCTCTCACTCAAACAATTCAAAGGGCTTAGGGCATAGAGATGAGCCCTTCTAAGGCAGGGTTGATTTCTAGCAGTCGCCATTTTGTGGTGAAAATGCTTTATAACTGACATGGTTTCTAGCGAGCCAAGGCTTTTGTCATCATTCAGGTTGAATTTCAGCTTTTCTTTTAACAAAGAAGCTGATATTCCCATCGCGATAGCAAAAAGCAGAGTCGCTTTCACCCCAAAATGGCGCAATAAGCAGGGCGCTTGTTGCAAGGGAACGTTCTATTTAGTTGCGCCTCTTGGTATCTATACTCTCTGGTTACGTTCAGAAACATCACAACTATAATTTTGTTTATATGCTTTCCTACTTGTTAGTCGCTTTGGATAAAAGCGTCTGCTAAATGAATAAATGTAAATAATGACGCAACGTTTTCCATTGGAAGTATAAATAAATGTCCATCATTAAATTTCCAGGGCAATATTATCGAGCGCTACTGTAGAGGATTATTCCTTATGTGACATAAAAAGACTTGATTTGACAAAGCATAGAATGGATTTGATTGTTTGTGTTTCTCGTAGTCTTGAGGACGACTTTGTATCGTGGAGAGAGCAGTTCTGGCCAGCCGTCTGTGAACACTTTGGAGTTGAAGCCACGGGTGAAGAATCCAGGTCTGATCTTTTTCAATCTCTTCAGTACCTTCTCTTCTTTCTATCTTTGTTACTGGGTCACGGTGACCCGGTCTTGTAAGATCCTCTTTTCTGCTTTTTAAGAGTACTTACCGGCCTTTTCAGATTAGAATTCAATGCTCCATAGTTGAACGAGGAACAGTTTGCCACAGAAGTCTTTGTTTTGTGAAGCAGTATGAATCAAACATATTTTGGTACCAAATCCCATTCTCTCTCTGTATCCATAGCATTCGTCAGTACGAGCTGAAAGAACACACTGATCTAAACATGAATAAGATCTATACTGGAGAGCTGGGACGCTTGAAGAGCTTTGAGAGCCAAAAACCGTGAGTAAAATACATTTCTTTTCTGCTGATCAAATGTATCACACTGGTTTAGATTTTCATTTGCAAACTTGAGATGGTGGATTTGATGGCGAGGATGGCGGAAAGTGTAGACTGATCCTTCTTCGATGTAGTTTTCACCCTCGCCCAATGCTGGTTGTGTATGGTGTAGACGGCACAACTTTGTCAGTGTTCTCGTTTGAAGTCCTTCATTGTTTGTGTTCCCAGGCCTTTTGATGCGAAGAACCCTTTCTTGGCATTGGTCACTGTGAACCGCAAGCTCAATAAAGGCGGGGAGAGACACCTGATGCATCTGGAACTTGACATCACAGGATCTAAGATAAGGTACCCTGATCTTATATGCATGACTTCAAAATTTTGATGTTTAAAAAAGCTACCTGCATGTGTCATATGACTATAATAATAATAATGTATTCAAGTCAAGGTGGATTCCAGGGAGTGCAAGGACTAGTTAACTCATTTTCTTGTGATGCAGGCAAAAAATGTTGCCCTTACATTTATATACTATACTATATCATACTTGGTAAGCTTTTTTACACCTGCTATTAAGTTGCGTTTTGGTTTTGGCCTTTGGATCACAATTTGACGACGCTAAATAGAGGTGTAAACGGGGTGTACAACGTTTTTAACCTGTCCACTTTCGACTACTTCCAGTTACATACAGTATCTAACTAAAAGAAAACTGTTACTGCAGATATGAATCCGGAGACCATGTTGCTGTTTATCCCACAAACGACACGGCCATAGTGAACAAGATTGGTGATATCCTTGGTGTGGACCTTGATACTATTATCTCTCTCAACAACCTTGACGGTATGCCAGTGACCCTGAGAGCTTAATGACTTTTCTATTTATTTTTTTATGTATGACAAATTGCCAACGTTTCTAAAGCGGTGTGAATATTTTCTTTCAGAGGAATCAAACAAGAAACATCCGTTCCCATGTCCCACCACATATCGCACTGCGTTGACTCACTATCTGGACATCACAAACTTTCCTCGCACAAATGTGCTGTATGAACTGGCTCAATATGCCTCTGAACCCAAGGAACAGGAGAGCATGCGGAAGATGGCCTCTTCCTCACCTGAAGGCAAAGTAAGCATCGCTATCACTAAAAATCCTTTTGTGGGCATTCATAGCTCATAAGAACAAAATGCTTAGTTGTGTTTTTTAGACAACATCTTTTTATCATACTAGGGGTTAAAGGTATGTGCAGTTTTACAAAACTCACCTGAACACTTATCAACGCTTTCCCGGACAGGGATGAGATTAAGCCAGGACTACGCCTTAGTTAAATAATGACATATAAGATCTTTTCACAAACATTCCTAACAAAAAACAACACTTGAGCCCATTTTGAGAAAAAAAATGTCAGTAAGCATGAGACGGCTCTAACATTTATTTTAGTCTTGAACTAGTCTTAAGCCCTGTATGGGAAACCATCCTATTAAGACTTATCTTGTCTTTTTCATTGTGTAAAGAGTAGAAGAATGTTCATGAAATTGTCATCTTTCAGGCACTGTACCAGAGCTGGGTGCTGGACTCATGTAGGAATATTTTGGCTATTCTAGAGGATTTACCATCTCTACGACCACCCATCGATCACCTCTGTGAGCTTATGCCACGACTCCAGGCCCGCTACTACTCCATTGCATCTTCTTCCAAGGTCAGTTACTTTTCACTTGATTTTCACTTCACGGTTATAGTGGCCAAAAGGATTCACCTTAACAATATTATAACAATATTTATTTCAATAATTTTATAATGTACAATGATGTTCTTAAACATCTGTCATTAATTAAATGGTTCCACAACTGTTGGACATTTGTTTATCTCCGCGATGTAAATTAAGAGTTTCGATGAGATTCAAGGGCCGTAGACAGCGATGCAATGTACACTCAAAGCACAGAAAGCTAATAAAAAACTTCGTTAAAATGGTGGTTCATTTTATGAAGATATGAGAATATGTTTTATGCGCAATTAAACAAAAAACGATTTTAATTAACAATTTTGTTCCTTCCTCGTCAGTCTCACGATGCATGCGTGTGGACGCGGGAAAGACGAAATTGAATAAAGTTGTTATTTCTGTGTTGTTGCACACAAAAGGTGTTCAACAATATTAAGATCCTTTGCTGCACTTTATAGCCAGAAATTCCACATTGCTGCACTTTTATCAATTAAAGTGAACATTCTTGTTTACTCACCTTCACAAATCTGTATAAATTTCTTTATTCTGATAAATACAGAGAAAGATATTTGGAAGAATGCTTATTACCAAACAGATTTTGCCCCCCATCGACTCCCAAAAATACAATGGTATTAAAAGTGTCCCAGAACTGTTTGCCGTCCTGCATTCTTCCAAATGTCTTTTGTGCTCAACAAAAGAAAACAATTATAAAGTAATTTTCCACGATGGTAGTCAATGGCTGTCGAGATATGTTTAGTCATAATCATTCTTCCAAATATCTTTCTCTGTGTTCATCAGAACAAAGACATTTATACAGATTTGGAACAATTTGAAGGTGAACATGTTTGGGTGTTGTATCCCTTTAAATGAACAGGACAACAGTTATTGGATGGTGTATTGTGCATGTACTTAAGGGGTTTCCTTATGTGACAGGTTCATCCCAACAGTATCCACATTTGTGCTGTAGTGGTCGAGTATGAGACCAAGACAGGCCGTGTCAACAAAGGTGTCGCCACCAACTGGCTGAAAAACAAAATGCAGACCGACAATGGACACAAGGTTACGGTGCCCATGTACATCCGTAAATCTCAGTTCCGCCTCCCATTCAAGTCCTCAAACCCAGTCATTATGATTGGACCTGGGACGGGTATCGCACCCTTCATGGGCTTCATTCAGGAGCGTGCGTGGCTCAAAGAACAAGGTAAGACTTATGCAAGATTAAGAAAGCCTTCATGCTGCTGCTGATAGAGAGATGTGATGGATAAGCGCTGTGGGTTTACCTTGTACATAAAGCTACTCAAATCATCTCATTTAATACATTGTGCGGGAGAATCAAACAGTCACGTTAGTTTTCTCCACTATGGGAACATATTAATAAATGGCTAGTGTTCACTTGCACTGTTCTTCACAATGTGTCACCAAATCACTTCCATAAATCCTTTACTTAACCTCTGGTGTAATGATTCCAGCCTCCACCTGAGCTGAGTCCATAACAACCTTCAACAAACAATTGAAAGCTCACCTGACTTACCACTAACTCTTAACTTTAGTTCAAACAGAAAACTCGACATTGTCTACTACGTGTATACCTGGCTGTGTTTGACTACACTTGCTGTTGTCTTGCGGTCTCATTTTTAAGTCGTAAATAAGCATGCACATCAGCTAAAATGTGGTACTTGACTAAGACAACTTTTCTAGCAAACAATATATTAAATCATGTAATATTAGACTATGAACTCTCATAGATGTATAACGTTTGGAACACACCCGCTCTGTATCAAATTTGGTTATATTCAAAGAATGCCAAGATCCTCAAAACTTCAGACGAAAGTTTCTGTAATACTTTAAGTTTAAAGCTGATCAATTAAATAGTTTTTCACAAATTTGTATTAAAGAAGATTGGATTCTTATCTTAATAAAATCTTATCTCTAGTCGTGTGATTCTCCCAAAAACTTTGTTTTATTCCGAGATGTCAAACATTATTTTTGTAGTGTATAAAAGCATTGAAAAGTTCAACACATTTTTGTCAAATTTAGTCCTTTAAAATCTGTCAAAGAAATCTGTCATAGATAAGTCCTTAAAATTGTCAATACCACTGCCATGATGCCTTAGCAAGTTTTGGTAAGACTTTCCTTGAAGCATGTATGTTTAATGCATTATAAAAGTTGTTTTAAAGCATTTTAATGCACTGGATTGCACTGCATTGGTTATAATTCTTTACAACTACATATAATACATTACAACACACATTGTGAAGAATTATAATGCATTTTACCTATTAAGAACTCTTTATAATGCATTGCATATGCTTCAAGGAAAGTGTTATATATCTATATACCTTCATTTTTTATGGAAGATTGTTAATGTACCTATTTGTATGTTTACATGAACATTTGTAAAACAAATTAGGAAAACTGCCTGTTAGGGTACTGATAATCGGTCATATGTACACAGTTCAGCAAGAGAATAGTAGCAACAAAGATATAAAGAAATCTGCGTTACACTTTTTAAGGTGGTCGTGTTACCATGTAACTTTACATTAATTACTGAGTAACAAGACTTAGGATACGGGTATCGGGTTAGTTGCGCAGTAACTACTATAGTTAATGGATGTAAGGTGTAACAAGGGCACCATAAAATGAAATGTTACCGAAAATCTGTTACTTCAAACAAATCATGCTTAATGTATGGATTTTTTATATTACTCTTCTTGCGTTATTGGATTGTTTTTAAAAACCATTACAGCCATGATGTTTCAGTGGTTTTGTGAGAATGATCCAGTGAAGAGAGCTTATTCTTCTAGTTTAATATCGTAACATATTGCATCCATAATCAGCTCTCAGGTCTGTCAAACAACTAATTTAGCATTTGATTTCAGGGATGCTGAGATTAAGCAACACATTGTCAGTAGTTTAGAGATGAGTGATCATTTTACTTCAACACATACCTGTCCTGTAAATGGTGGTCAACTTAAAAGACCTGAAAATAATTTGTGTGATTTGATTTGCACGCTTTCAAATGCATTTACGTGATTCAAGAATGATTTGATCTATTAGGATGACCTTCAAACATTTTGTTTTGTCTCTAGATGATGTGTACCAAATGTCATGCAAATTGAGCCCAGGAATCAGTGTCTAGATACTCGGAATTAGCGATGAAATAAGTGTTGCTATAGTGTTTAAATAGAGATGATGTATTCTGTTTTATGGGCTGCCTGGCATACTCGATGATCGAGGACATAGATGACTTGATCCCAATGTATCTGCAAAGCCTTTGGTACTTACCATTTAGCATCTAATATCTTAATTTTCAACATGTTTTATTTGCAGCCAAGGACGTAGGAGAGACTGTGTTGTTCTATGGTTGTCGTTATAAGAAAGAGGACTTCCTGTACCAGGAAGAACTTGAGGAGTTTGAAAAAAATAAAGTTCTGACTGAGCTCAACGTAGCGTTCTCCAGAGATCAAGAACAAAAGGTATCGTGAACTTATTTGAATTGTTTATGCCCAGCGTCGAAAATGTCCGTCTCAAATATCTTTGCCAAGCAGTCATTCATAATGCTGAAGAGAAGTCAAGGAGTATAAAAGATGGGATTCTGTATACATTACAGCTAAGGGTTTGCAGTAATGAATTAATAAATGGATCATAACTGTGTTGATCTGCCGAGTAGCTTGTAGTTGGGGGTGTAACATTACGTGTATTCGTACCGAACCGTCACGGGCAACATTCCAAGTATAGTCATCATTCCTATGATCTACTCCTTCGAAGGGCAGTTATGCCATTAAAACAGCCACATCCGCTGACGGACACAATGCAAGGAACATGTCAAATGAAGCGACGTAATTTCCTTATTATCTTCAGCTGGCAAGTGCATACCAAGCATCTACATAATGGCATGTAAATGCCCTGTTTACTCCAGTGTCTAAACTCCAAGGGCTCTGCCCTTCGAAGGGAATAGTAATGATGACTGCATTTGGTATTTTCCCCCGTGACAGCTCGAGACGGTTCGAATATGCATACCGTTACACCACTACCTGTAGTAGGGTTGCACGGTGGACGATACTGCGATAGCATCGCGATGCTAAAGCTTCTAAATACCCGTGAAGCCGCTCTGTTTTTTAAGCGGTAGAATCGTAGTCCCGTTACTAATGTTGCATATGCGACTTAACATTCATTTCAACACTTACATCTGCCTTTTTACAGTGTTTCTTTCCTAAATAAATCTATGTTTTGAACGACTCGGTTGATATAATAATTCAACGAAGATATTCATCAAGACACTTGCTTCGTTCTTGAAAGAATCAGCTGTTATGAATGAGTTGGTTGAATGATTGACTGACACACTCAAAATAAAATTGCCGCTATTTACCATTATTTTAGTATAAAGTATACTACGCTTTTTGCTGAAACTCATCAAATTACAAATATTGTAGTGTGCAGTATAATACAGTTCACTAAATACAAAGTTTTATTTAGATCTGTGTAGTAAGGAATTTTGGTCTATTTTGTCAATTTTAATTATGAACTTGACACAGCATCGCAATGCTACTTGGTATAGTGATATTTCAGCTGGTATAGTATTGTAAGATACGTCTATGGTACAGTGACAAACCCTGTAGTGGGTGGTTAACACAAATAAACAGAATTTATTTTACACTTTTTAAAAAATGTTTTGAAAGAGTTGCAAACCCGTAAGCATGACAAGAGGGAGAATGAGAATTAGTCGTTTCGGAGGGAGAGAATGGGGATTTAAGGACGAAAAAATAGAGTCGGTGTGTAAATGTAATTGAACAACGTGATGTCGCATTTATTTTTTTACGTGCAGAAATTTCGGATGCAAATTTCGGACTCGATGTGCTATGGGCTTAAGTCATACCTGATTGCCTAACATTACTAACATTTCATTGTTTTTCCACCCAGGTGTATGTACAGCATCTTTTGAAGAACCACAAGGAGGCTATTTGGAGGCTTGTTCACACAGACAATGCACACATCTATGTTTGCGGGTGCGTAAACCTAAGTCTCGAGACATGACGTTTTATCGGCCAGTGTGCCTCTGAAACTATCTTAACCTTGCAAACATTTGTCCCCACAGAGATGCTCGTAACATGGCACGAGACGTGCAGAACTCCTTTTACGAGATTGTTGAGGAGCTGGGCAGTATGAGCCGCACTCAAGCAGTAGATTACATCAAGAAACTGATGACTAAGGGACGCTACTCGCAGGACGTCTGGAGTTAAACGGCGAAACAACATTCCTCTTCTAAACATTCCTGATTTGAGGATTTTTACAAGGATAGGGTTAAACATGTTCACTCGGACACTATGAAAGGAAAACGTTGTCACCACAGCATGTCATTCTAAAGAAACCATGCAGAATGTTAGGGGATTTGTAAAACCAAAAAGCAGAAATATAAAGCAAAGACATTGAGGAGGTTATTACCTGCGGATTTGTGATTTTAATTCTAATTATGGTGATGTTATTCGTGCATTTGGAGGTGGGTGAATGAAGCATTTTAAATTAGCGTTTCATATTATGCATAGAAACTCATGGTCATTTTTTGTTGACTCTCTCAGTGGCATAACTTATAGCTCAACTTTATTCTATAAGTAGGACTGTTTTGCCTTTTTATAAGTGTGAAGAGACTTTGACTTGTTCGGTTATGCACTTGATGAAGAAATGGTTAACATGCGAACAAATCATGCTTGTATTGTGAAATGGACAGATATCCATTGTTGTCTTTTAAATTGTATAAACTAGTCATTCCTAAAATCTGAAGGCTGCAGAATGTATAACGCAACAGTCGGATTGCACGTTTAGCTTGTCCTAGTTTTTAAAGATGAATGTAACCTAATGCTCAACCTAGATAGCCCTCACGCATTTACTGTCCTGCTAACAAGAGTCTAACCTATTCTTTCTCATCTGTTCACTGGTAACTGAGTTGTCAGTTGAGTCTTTGCGAATCTTCTGTATGTAGAAATGTAGGCTGAGAAAGACAAGGGAATGAATGGTGGTCTGGGAAACTTTTTGTCAAGTCCCCACTGTAGTGCCTTATTGGAAGTGTAGTTTGCCTTTTGTTTACCTGCACAGAAGCCTTGCTTGGGGAAAGAGGATAAAATGATATATTCTAATAGTTGCTCTTGACCTTTGTTGTTTTGGAAATTGTCCATCGAAGGCAACTTTTCCTTCTTATACATTACTGCTATTTAGGCATGTCTTTTTAATTAATTAAAAAATAAATGTACCGTCACAGTTGTCTTTTCTTTTTTTGTCCCACATTTAACATTTGCCTTACCATTTGAGAAGGAATTAAAATGACATATGAACTTGCACTGTTGCACATCTGGGAATTATTATGGGCGGTCTGCTGCTGAGGATGTACAATCACACTGCCACCAAAATCCACTCATATGTGACCTATGCTGCGTCCTAATTCGCCTACTTATACTAAGCCCTTTTAAAGTATGTACTGTTTGTGCTTTGGGAAAGAATAAACATTTTTCGTGCATACAGTAGCAAAACTGTATGCACGCACTGGGACATACTAACTGGAAAGGGAAGTGGTCGTTGTTGCCAATACGACACTGTCACAAAATACACCTCTTCCACACATTTAAGTATTTATTATTTTGTATTTAATGTATACTGTATACTTGCATTTATTAATTTAGCGAAGCATCTTTGTTATTAATGCAGTGTAGTGACACTAAAGTGAGTAATATCAGCCGTTAGCTGTGTCCAAAATGACATACTACACACTATGCACTTAAACTATGCACTTAACCAAGTATATGAATTTCAGGACACTAGAATTGTCCCAAATGGAATACTACACGGTTTCAAACAAACCGGAAGTATATCGGTTTCCCAGACGAGCGCCAATGACGTCAATCGCACGCCACAATGCGTGTGAATAAAAATATACTTGTGCATTGTCCGTTTAATGTAGTTTTCATGTGTGTTGCACACCATTACTTTAGTCATCATCAGATTGAAGCGTTGTTATTCTGCAGGAGAGTTTTGCGTCCGATAGCCCCGCCTCCCTTCCGCTACGTAAGCGAAACTGCGAGTGCGTGAAGTGTCCACAGTTCCACGCTTCATATTTTCGTTCGAAAAAGTGCATCATCCGGGTACTTAGTGCACTTCTTTTTTGAGGATTTTCAACGTGAACGCACTACTCACACTATGTATACAACAAAATGGCGTAGAATAGTGCATAAGTGCGCGATTTGGGGCTGATTCACACTTCGAATTTTCACCGGAAGCAGTAGATTATCCGGGTACTTTAAGAATACTTATTTCAGCATACTATGACTTGGGACATACTAATTCAATTTTCGAATACTTTTTAGGGCGGATAGTATGTGAATTGGGACGCAGCTCAGTCAATCTTTCACAGGTAAGAAGTGCCCTATGAAGTGGACATCACTAGAAGCGTATATGTTCCGTTCGGAGGCATAACCCTGATAAAACACACCCGAACAAGCTATTCAAAGCCATGCTATGTATTTATGTCGCACAAGGATTATCACGTATCATCTGAGCCGAAAGATGATTGGCTGCCCCGACACGTGTACTGTCCAATGGCATTTTTAACTCGATTGACAAATGGATAAAGAAAAGAATTGGACAAAACGACAAAGAAAATCAATTGGCAAATAAAGAGGAAAGCATTTTGCAAATGCATCTTTAAAAAGGGATTTAAATGCGCACTTAAAATATTTTTTAATGAACTTTTTATTTTTTTTACGTTTTAAATCATGAATTAAAAGAACAGTTTTAAATGTATTTATGTATTTATACATTTTAAAATGATTTTAAAATGTAACGTTTTATTGTTCAGTCAAACTTTATTTTATAACACAAATTAAATAAACCATTTTAAATAAGTCTGTTATTTTCTCATTTTAAAAAGTTATTTATTTGTTTACATTTTACTTTTAATTATTAAATTGATCAAATGATTCGTCATTTTATTTCTAATCGGCACTCCCAGTCCTCCATAAGAAATAGGGCAAATGTGCATACAAAAAAGAAAGTGAGATATAGTTCAAAGTCTGGGAAATAGTAAGATATAAAATACAGCATAAATGTAATATGGCGTTATCAGAATCAGAAGAGCTTTATTCGCACGTCTGCTTGCACACACAATGAATTTTCTTTGGTGTTGGAAGCTTTAAGTACAGACATTCAACACAATGACAATACAAATATAAAACAAAATGTACAGTCTAAAAGATTCTAAAATATGCATATATAGAATAAAAGACTATTGTACAGCAAATGGGGGATAATAACATATAAGAGGCATTATAAAGGGTAGTATAGAAAAAACATGTTGGATAATGTTGTATGTAGAGGTAGTGTTATATACAAGTAGAAATAAAATGTACATATACACTATAGTGCACACTAAGTAGTGAAGTGGAATACTGCTTTTAAGGAGTAGTTATCTGTTTAGGAGAAAGAAAAAATAGTTTTTTTCTGGAAAAGTAATAATAATTGCATTACTGTAAGGAAATGTGCAATAAAAGTATACCCATTAATATATATATATTTTTTACAAAGACATACTACAACAATGTTACATCACATTTGCCAGAGAGAGAGAGAGAGAGAGAGAGAGAGAAAACAAAAAAAATCATTAAATAAAGTTAAGTGCTTTTAAACATGTTTTCATTGCTTTTTTTCTCATCCAATTGTTTAATAGAAAGGAAAAAATGTCATCGCAATCTATTGTTTGTGACGTCATAGTCACGTGACAAAAAAGGCGCTCAGATTGTACCACTTTCTAAAAAACTCGTCCACAAAAAATTCGATAAAATGTGTTTGTGTGTATAATTTTACTTTATTTATGTCCTAAATATCACAATAAGTTTCGCATCGTCAATACACGCTGTTTGACACGTGTTTTAAAATAATCAAAGAATTGAATTCGCTTATTTCCGGTTAGAAGGTGGTACATGCCAGGTCTGGTGTCAAAGTTCATAAGAGCTGCAGTGCGCGGTTCTGTCGCGCCGGGGTTTTAATCTCTTATTTTTTGAAACAGATCGCCGTTTTGCTTTTATTTAATTCTAAAAGATGGCCTCAGGTGAGTTATGTAATATGAAGAAACGCTTTAAAGGACTTTTCGCTATGTTGACTCGTTTTATTCAGTCCGGCTAGCTATAGCCGCGTGTTAGCATTAGCAGCTAACGGATGGCGCGTGTGTTGTTAATAAATGTGTACTTTCGTGTTGATAAAGACGTGTTGGGTTTAGAAAAACTTTAACGTTAACTGAACTGTTTGGTTAAATGGCTCCAGTTATATTGTTTTGATTCTTGTAAATGGCATTTAGGCGTTAAATCCGTGGCGGCTTGTAGCGTTAGTTTGGCGCGGTGTTAGCATTCACAAAACATTAAATGCTAAGTTTTTGTTGCATGTTTGTTAATCGCGCGATTACGTTATGAGGTCTTGACACGTATTTCATGTGTTTGTTTGACTCGTAGATTCAGGCTACGGTCAGCCTGGAGCTCAACAAAGGTGAGCGATGAATCCGTGCATTAAACTCTTCTTGTGTGCTTGACTCTCAATGCATTTACCGGATGTATTTCTCAAAATAAAGCTTCTCTCTCTTGGCTTAATTTGAATAATAACGTGTTGTTTATTTGCACAGCTATGGCTCGTATGGTGGATCCCAAAGCTATCCAAGTGGACAGGTAACCATTTACAATATTTAAATGTATTTTGTGCGGTTCTACATAAGATTTGGCTGCTGAATATTTTTTTCTACCCCAGCAGGGATTTGGTCAGGGTAATGGAGGTGCCTCTTATGGTGGACAAAGCTTAGGTGGTTACGGCCAGCCTGCTGGTATGTAGTTTGTAAAGCTGAACACATTCTATGTTGTTGGTGGATGGTGTGTAATTCTCGTTTTTGTTAAGCCGAAAGTTACGGCCAGCCAACCCAGGGATATTCCTCTGGTGGCTATGGGCAACAGCCGGCACAGGTGCCTCCGCAGGCGCCGCAGCAGCCCAGCTATGACAGCTTTGTGCAACAAAGCTCGGAATCCTCGTCTGGGTAAAATATTTAACTTGATCATTAAATACAACTCCTTTAAACCTGGTTCTTATTTTGGGTTTAATAAACTTTGCTCCGCTAATGCAGATATGCTGAAAAGTCGTATGGGCAACCACGCTCGTATGGACAGCAATCAGAAGGAACTGGTGCTGCGGCAGGGTATGGTCAGTCCGGCAGCTCATATGGCGGGTCCCAAGGTGGATACGGACGACGCAACGATGGTAATACTTGAGTCCATTCGGGAGTGAGCTTTTGGTCTCTGTAACTTCTCAGATCATTAATGTGTTCCTCTTTTAGGTGAAAGTCGTAGGTTTGGTGACGATGGTGGCTCAGAAAGGTCTGAAGGGTACAGGGGCAGAGGTCGTGGGGGTTATGATCGTGGTGGTTATGACCGCGGAGGCTATGAAAGAGGTGGTCGTGGAGGACCACCCTCCGGTATGGGGTAAGTGTGTCATCCCCTGAAAGGTACTACATAGGAGACTGTCACAATATACATGAAGCAGTGCCATTTCATTGCACTGATCATATGTAAATGGCCTATTAATTTATAGCAACAGTTAAATATTATTTAACTATTTTTCTAAAAGATCTGTATAGGTAATAATTTGCAAGAGGGGTTGCCTGTGAATGGATTTCGGCCATCCATTGTATGCATTAAATTACACTGCACCCAGTTGAATTTCATGTAGTCATAGCCTTGATATTGTAATGAGTAAGTGCTTACAAATAAGCCCCCATTGACTTGCCATATATAATCGTTATTATATAACGTTAATGAGGGTTTATATTAATGAACTACAACTTTAAGATGACTTGTACAAAGTAAAAAAATGTTATAATAGTTCAGGTAATGTTACAATTATGTGTGTTTATATAAGGCCATCTCTGTGGATGAACAATTTTAGTTATTGAATTTTGGTGGACTCATCTGAAGTGGAAGACTTGCTGCTTATAGCAATGTGTAGAGGAGCCTGTGTAAGTTGACCTGACCCATGGACAATTTACACACTCAACAGTTATTACATTAGATTTTGCCTATGCAAGTCAAAAAGGGCAGCGTCAAGGATATAAGGTTAAAAGTGTGAACCAATAAACGCTTTTATTTCTCACTTTGAGATTTGACAAAATATTTAAACTAATTTGTAAAGCTTCGGGCTGCCCTTTTGCCATAGTTTCAATAAATGTGTTCACATTGAAAAACGTTCAGCACAAGGAACTATTCAGTCACTCCACATTAAACGGTGTCTTAAGTGTTGTTTCTTTTTGTTAACATGGTCTACATTTTATACTACAGGTATCAAAGTGAGTGAAATTAAAGTTGGACCTTTGGAGCTCATAAGCACTCTTAAAAGAAGAAAATGTGTGCTCATCTGCACATGTGCCACAACTATTGACCAAATTTGAATTAAGAGTAGAGCTGCACGATTATTCATTTAAAGATCACCATCTTGATTCAAACATCCACACAATCTCGTTAATTTAAATCAACGATTCTCCTGTCTATTACGCCTACGACTAAAATCATAACGCGCAAATCTGTGTTTGTGCAACCGATAACATCATAAGGTATGAAGAGGCGTCATAAACTGTCTTTTCTACCACACACACTATCGTTATTTATAAGTCAAATGATCACAGAAGTACTGGGATTAAAGCAGAGTGTCCCGCATGCATGAGACACACGTTTACAAGTGCAGTCTGCCCAAATCAACCTCACACCAAATAGCAAACCAACACAAAGTAAATGCAGCCTAGCAACAAAACTTTCAGGATTGTTACATTGTTCATCTTAACGAGACTGGTTTGAAACAAAACTCTAAAAGCATCACATTTGTTTATCGCCGACATTCAACACCACGTCACTAAACAAAGGTTCCAGTGTGAGTATGCACTGATGCGCAAAACTGCAGGCATAAAAGCGTCATCAAAATCTGAACTCATCTTTCTCATTTTTGGGGGTTTGTTGTGCCACGTTCAAAACTGGCCGACCAATGAGATTGACACATTTGTTCATGTGCCTGGAGCTGCTGAATTTACAGTAGAATACAAGAAGCTATTAGAGCGTTTCATTAAGTTGCCCTGTAATATTCACCTGTTTCTACATGATACTGTTATGTTTATGTTGTCCAAAGACCTCTTCAGGCAAATAGATCAATCGTTTCGAAGACCTTTAATTGCAGTTCTCACCTTAAGAATTCGTTTTACCGTAGTAATGTTTCATTATATAGTTACTTCAATGCATTAATACTTTATATAGTTTAACTTTCCTTCAAAGTCGTTACATATTTCACTCTTTACCTACAGTGAGAAATATTTTTACAATAGATTACCTTAGGTTAACAAGAGTGGTTACTTAACTTTAAATGCAATGTCCTAAATATTACCTTGCATAAATCAACTTTTTAAACTTCGTAAAACCTCTAGTATATGAAGCATTACTTTTTAATTCTTCAGAATAGTGATCACTATTTAAAACAAAAGAATCGTGATTCTCAATAGATCCAGAATCGTGCAGCTCTAATAGAGCTCGGAAGTTTTCCACGCTCGGCTTATTAGTAAAAAATCTGAAAATGATTTGTTCTAGTTTCCAATTTGAAAGCGCATGAAATCCATGTCACTCGAATTTCCCATCAGTTTCAATTTGATATGTTCACTAAAGTAAATTGGCCCGTGTTTAACCCATCTGTCAATGGGAGTTATTTTCTCAGTAGTTAACCATGACAGGAATACTGGTAAAGAGGGAGCCTTGCGCTCCCAGGTTTCAACAAAGGAAAGCCATCATATCTTCCATTTTTTCCTCTGCAGTGGTGGTGACCGTGGTGGCTTCAAAAATTACGGTGGTAAGTGATGAGCATCAGAACTGTCTCAGTGGGGGAAGCAGATAGGAGGTACAGAAAGATTTACTGGCAAAAGAACTCTTGAGAGCCACCATTTTATCTGTCAGATCCAAAGGAGCCTTGCCTCTTATTCTATCTGAATGCGGTTGTAACATCAGTTTTACTTATAAATACGGTATCCTTGCATGAGGAAATTGAATTAAACGCCTGCATTCTGGATGCCAACTGTGCACAAGGCGAAGGAGGGGTGCACATGTAGCGGAAGGGTACTTGGTGGATTTATTTGACTAAACTCAGACAATATGTGCTGGTGACAGGCGTTGGAAAATGGTGCAGCAAATTTGGAGATCCATTTGTACATAACTTAACGGTCAAATCTTTGTAGCAGTTTCTTGGTAGATTTGCTTAGAGAAATTGTGTGTTTGTGGTTTTATGAAAAATTACCCATGCTTTCTGAACTTCTCAAGATGGTTGTTCTTTTTCGTGTCTTGCTGTTTTTCAGGACCCAGAGACTTTGGTCAAAAGGATGATGGTGGTAAGTGTTAAAAAGTTATTCTTCTTTGGGTTATATTTTGCTGTAAATGTCAAAGGTTCTTTTTACTTGAATTGCTGTAATTTATACATTTTTACAGATTATCATATATCTGTGTATAAGTATTTATTTTAGTTCGTGTTGTATTAAAAATGCACAAACTGTTCTTTACATGTTATCTTATTTTACAGATGGTGACCAGGACAACTCTGACAATAATACCATCTTTGTCCAGGGTCTTGGTGAAGATGTGTCTCCTCAGGAAGTGGGCGACTACTTCAAACAGATTGGAATCATAAAGGCAAGACCACCTCAAGGGTTGTAAACTTGTTGAATCTTGTTTGGCACGTTTTTGACAATCACATGTTTTCTTTTCAACAGCTCAATAAAAAGACTGGCCAACCCATGATCAATCTGTACACCGATAAAGCCACTGGTCGACTGAAGGGTGAAGCCACGGTGTCATTTGATGATCCACCTTCAGCCAAAGCTGCCATTGACTGGTTTGATGGTAAAAAAAGTCTTGTCTTTATGGATTGCCACAAGTTTTATAACTTTGTTTTGAGTTTTTGTTGTTTTCTTGGATTGCAGGGAAAGAATTTAAGGGAACTTCCCTCAAGGTGTCGTTTGCTACCCGACGGGCTGAGTTCACTCAGAGGGGAGGTGGCAGAGGACGTGGAGGTGGTGCTGGTGGTGGCGGCGGAGGCGGTGGTGGAAGTGGAGGTGTGTTATATAAATTAAATATTGCCCTTTTGTGTATATTAACTTAATTTTTTGTACTGAATCTGTTGGTTGGCAGATTGTTTTACAGTTTGTGTTTTGCCTTAAAGGATTTAGAGGCAGAGGTGGCTTTGGAGGTGGGCCCTCGTTTGATGTCAGAGGAGGAGATTGGCCTTGTCCTAACAGGTGACTAACATCTAGAAATATCTACAGGGTTTAAGAGTAATGTGTAAAAGATGTATGGAAAATAACAAATTATTTTTACTCCTTCAGCTCATGTGGCAATATGAACTTTGCCCGAAGATATGAATGCAACAAGTGCGGCACGCCAAAACCAGAAGGTGAAGGATATGGAGGAGGAGGTGGTGGAGGTAAAGCCTTTCAACCATTTCAGTCCAATTTGAAGACATTGTAGCTTTTTAGTTTTAATGTAAGGACAGACTTTGCTCATTTTGTAAGTTGTCTTTGTTTTCAGAACGCGGTAGTCGTGGTGGATATGGTGGAGACCGTGGGGATCGCGGAGGCTATAGAGGTGGCAGAGGAGGTGGCTTTCGAGGTGGAGACCGTGGTGGTGGTGGATACAAAATGGGCGGAAGGTAGACATTTGCTCTTGTCATTTTCAACTTGGTCACTTCAAAAAAATCCTGTCTTTAATCTTTGTTGTTTGGGATTTCAGGGGAGATCACAGAGAAGAAAGACGAGGCCGTCCTTACTGAAGACTTGATGTGGATGCCATTCCAGCCCTTTGCTTATTGTAGGGGGGAGGGACAGGGTGTAGATGGGAAGAGGGTAACTAGAAAGGATTTGTCTGCGTACCTTTCTGTGCATGAGCATCCTGCATATGGTCTGAATCAAGGAATATTTCCTGTTAACGTTGAATTTACTGTGAGGAAAGCTGGGAAATGGCTAAAATTGCCCCGTATTTCATCTGGGGGCTGCTTCTCTTCCGTTTGAGACCTGTGAGAGAAGTTTGGCCACAGATCAACTTTAAAGGGGTACTTCTGCTCTAGGTAAATAGGGGGTGGGTCATGTTATTTGTTGTTTTTTAATTTCCTGATGTGTAGAATCCGGCGTTAAGTGCGTGACTAGATTTGTAAAATGCTTATTGTTTTGTAAAATCAACATGGACCGTTTTACTTGGTTTTTCTTTTTGCAAATATTAAACACCCGTATGATCTTAACATGCTTTTGTTTTCATTTAACCTCTCTGCAGATTTTGCGCTTTGTGGACGTTACAATCAAAATGGCTTCCTTTAGTAGCTGTAAAACCGAGGAATGAAACACTAAAATGTTTTTTGAAAACTATTTCCCTTTCCATGGAAAGTTCATAGAGCATGACTTGACAACCGAAGGATGACTGATTAGGTTCTACACCGCTTGACCATAATTAATGTAATTGTAGTAATTAAGTTCCTGTAGCTTGCTTTGTAAAGCTCATGATGTATACTTGGTGAAGTCTTCCCTTAATTCAAGTGTTAATCAAACAAAATTTGTAGTGTTGACAAACTTATCAATTTAATTACAACATGCACAGTGATTATTCTGTAAAAACAAAATGAATCAATTACTCTTTCTCATGGCCACCCTTTCACATGCACGCACATGCGGTGTACCATATATTTCGGAGTTAAACCTAACCTTGCAGAAAGTTGGAAAGACTGAATAAACCGGGTTTGCCTTTGTCAAGTGCAAACTAACCCTGCAACTGATTCGTGCAAAAGGCCATTGATGTGCTGTTACCTTGAGATAAAACCATCTACCATTAGAGTTAATGTATTTTGTCTATGTGTGTGGGTCTAGAAATACTTCATTAAACATATTATAGGCCTATACACAATTAGACCTACATGTAGTTCATGAAATTGCTTTTTACGTTTCTCAAATCCTCTTTAAAATTTGTAGAATAAGTGCATTTCTCAAAACAACTTGCACCAACTGAACAACATGTATTGTACCTGCAAAAGCCTGTCTTTTTCAATCCTCAATTTATCTCAAATATATTTTTTACAACAATGGACAAGGGTAATTGCTCATGAACAAAAACAAAATGTTTACCCATGTTGTCAACATAACTTTACAATTGTAAGGTCGCACATTTTTTGTTTAATATGCCAAAGTTGCATATTGCTGTGTGCAATATTAACTGCTGGAGAGATTTGACAGGATTCACATTTATAACTTTAACAAACTACAGTACATTTCAACAGGCGCTTCAGTGAAGAACCAGTGTGTATATTAAATATATTAACATACAAAGTAATTTGCGAAATGTGCCCAAAAAACGACTGAGAAAATTGCTCTATTAAAAGAAAGGTTTGACAAATGCTAATATTAGATAAGCATTGTAGTCAATGCATGCTTAGTATATATCCTGTAAGATTTTTGTTTATCTATGCGTTTTATATTAGAATAAAATAAAAAAAATTGTTCGTTCAATCAAGTGTTATATTATTCAAAAATTGATGTCACTTTTGGCCACTTCTGTATGCAGTGTGTGAGTACGTGAAGGCAGTAAATGGTATAAACGGGTCTAGTGACGCGCGCGCGCATCCTACATGCGGAAAAGCTGCTCGAGCTGCGCAGTTTTATCAGCGCCAGTCAAACTTTGAGGATCGTGACTGAAGTTCTTCACTTTGGATTTCCGTTCATCGTCATGCAGCTGTTTTCACGAGACACAGCTCACAGATGGAGATGTTTGCGCTGTTGACGCTTTTATTGTGCGTAAAGACTGTTGTCTGTTCTCCAGTGTCCACAGCAGCACATGCTCAGGTAAGACCGGGGACTATTTGACCTTAATCACGGGATGATGATGATGATCATGCTGCTGGTGTTTAAATACAAATGACGATGATCTGTTTTGATTGACATCTGACATCACTTTAGGGGCGCATTTGGACGACAATTGTTAACGCATTAGAATGTCGGAAATTATAATAAAAGAGTGAAGATTGTGCAGATGAGAGCAGGAGAATGAAGAAATCCAGTATGTTTCACATCGGTTCACAAACCTTTTCTTGCTATTTTAACATGCAGTTGGTTGGTTTCAGGAAAGGTGCGGTCAAAACTCAAGACACAGTGCTTCTTTATTGTAGTGTGTGCTGCTAATTATAGTTGTCATAATTGTTTGTTTTAAAAGTTACAGAATCGCAACACACATCATTTCATTCAAAGAATGTTGTAATAAATGTATGTCGTGACAATGGCTACGGTGAAACGAAATAGATTTTTGTCACAATATAGTTCAAATTTATTTCATTGTTTACATTTTTACATTGTTGCAAATGACCTTTTAAAGTACATACATCATGCGACACTATTCACGGTTTCATAGATGCACGCGCCTGGCCCGAAGTTAACTTCCGGTCTGTGTTTGTTTATCGGCTGGTGGCTAATAATGTAACTATTTTATTTCATTGATATTAATTTATTCATATTTATTATATAATATTTTGTATTAAATATTCATTCATTTAAATGCATATTGTTTTTATTCAATAAACAATTTGTTGAATTGGTCGTATGTAAATGTGTCACTTTTAAAGGGATACTCAATCCCAAAATGGAAATTCTAGCATGAATTACCCCCCCAGACGTTTTATAAATTTCTCTGTTCTGTTTAACACAATGAAAGATATTTGGAAAAATGTTTGCAAATGACATTTCTGGGACATCATTGACTAACATTGTAGGATAAATGGACTGAATGGTTCTTTGTGAAAGCATAAATGGTATCCTGTGAACAACCTTTAAGTATTTTTAACAGTGTATATCAGTACACGTTTAATACAAGAAATGATTGAACATTTGATCAAACGTGTACACTGGTAGACTTGCTTTCCCATTTTGAACATATCCAATCTAAACAATTTTTACATGAACAGTTTTGTTTTTGTTGCCTTATTTGCAACAGATCATTCTCCTTCTTCCATTAGTGAACATTGATTTAATGATATACTGTATCTCCTTGCTTTAGTAATCTGAGCCCATATCAGCACCCGTTGTCACGGGGTTGATAGTAATGATGTCATGATGTCTGTGTCATCAGGGTTTTTTAGAGCGATATGGATACCTGCACGAGGAAAATAAAACTCACAATGCTTCTGAAATAAAGTCAGCAATAAGGTAAATGAATGCCTTTTCATTGCATTTTCTGTCAAATCAAGTGATGTCATTTCTTTTTAAGACATTGATGAAACTCGTTCTTCTGTGAGAACAGATTGGATTAATTTAGATAGATGTCTTTTAATTTACTGTATCTGTGTAGTAATGATCCATAAAAAAAGAAAGGATGGACGTTGCTCTTTTTTCCAGCTCGCAGCTCCTTGATGCTCTTGCTTTTCTTTGATGTTCACATGTTAACTCTGGTTTGGAGGTGATTAATAATAATGCACAGAAAACAGAGCAAGGACATTGAACAAAAGAATCGCAGCTGTTATTATATTTGTGTGCTCTGTTTAGAGAGTTTCAGTGGCTGTCTCACCTGCCCGTCACTGGAAGGCTGGATAGTGGCACTCTGGTGAAGATGACATCACCCCGCTGCGGGGTTAAAGATGCCCGGAGTCATAGTGCTTGGGGTCAAAGAGTCAACAACATCTTCACCGGCTACATGGACAGACACGAGCAGCACCTCCGTAAGAAACGTAACATCGTATCAGGTATGTACACATCATACACGTTATCGTTCATGTGTATTTAAATCTACCATGCTTTGAGGTATTCATAACCGCTGAAGTTCTTTCCTTTGTCCTTTGTTAATTGTCTTTGAGCATAACTTTAAACTATCTTTCAGTGAAATGGAGTCACTGTAGTATTGGAAGATGTGACGTTATTACTAGTCTTCTAGAGGTACCCAACCAAACTCCTGACTAACATGGAGTAAAGTTGTGCCGCTCCACCTCCTCTATTAACAGGAATCTTTCCCCGAGGCGAGGGGTAATTCTGCGCCTGCTGGGGAGGGTGCGTCGCCTAATGAGGGCTAAATACAGTGGGATACATAATTAGAGTCCACACCAAGTGTACGTGTTTTGCACAAGTCGAAACATTCACTCAAAAAGAAAACCTGCTTTATGGCACTAAAAAAGGTTCTTGGAGTGTGATCGAATAATTGGGAACCACTTTTAGTGTCATATAGAAGCAAATTTTGGTGCTTCAGTGGTTCTTCAGCAGTTCTTTGGGATGACTGAGGTGCTAGAACCACTGAAGAACCATACAGAGGCTTAACAGGTTCTTTATACGGAAACTATGCTATATAGCACCTCCGTCACTCCAAAGAACCTCTGAAGAACCACTGAAGCACCGAGATATGTTCTGTTGGCCCAACATGGTTTAACAATGGAGAGTTTAGGCAAATTACAGTAAACATGGATAGGGAAGGTATTTTTTGTTTGGGGTTTTTGCCTTTATTTACAGTACCGGAACAGAACTGGAAACAAAGTGGGTGGGATCGGGAAAGGACCACGAGTTTGAACTCTGGTTGCCCGGAGTGCAACAGTGCCATATGTCGGAGCACTAACCACAAGGCTATCGAATTGAAATAATGACTAATGGAAACACGTCAATTTCGCAAAAAATGTTTCGCTAAAAAAGTTTTCACGCTCGCATGTGTTTTTTTTCCAGCAATATGATAAAGACATATTTCGCAAAACTGAAGTGGAAACACTTTTTATCGTACTTAGAAGTCACGTGCCATACAAAAAAGTCACATGACCATTCCCGGTATGTTATGGTAGAACATTTGGAAAGATTGGATGTAAGGAATTCACAATAAGTAATATCACATAAGATGGCCCATATGCAGGAAAATAATTGAGTTCAGTATTGAGATTTATTAGGAACAGTGAGGTGATGTGAAAATAATAAAGGAAATATAGACATTTCTCTTCACTCTTTCATCACAGTAGGTGGGACTATATACTAAAGATGGTTTGCAACCTGCCATAAAACGTACAAAGAAGAAGCACGGCCAGAATGACTTATCGCAAGAAAAATAAAAAAATGAAATTAGTCGCGTAACATCATTCACTGGAAATGCAGTCATTCTGCGATATTGTTTTAATTGACATTTGGAAAACAAAGCTTAACTTTTTGCTCAAATCTGTAATGGAAACCTATCTTGTGTCTTAAAGTTATAGTTTTAGTATAGTGACCTCAGGATTAAAACACTTATGAAATAAAGACTTGTGTTTGTCTGTAAGGGGTGGAAGGGGTGTGAAAACCGTCAATTCTGACATGTCAGGTTGAGAATTTGCTAATATGTCAGGAATGCAGCATAATCTGAGCGAGTGTGTGTGTGTTCATGTCAGTACCTGATGCCGGCAAATATGTTCTTAGTGCAAAAATAGCTCTGTGGCATGTATACGTAGTATTCTGATGGTTCCCTTGTTTTCATACATGCAGGTCCATCTGGCAATAATACAGAGAGGCCAACATACTGTGTCTCTGACAGCTGTGTTATTGTTGTGTTAGGATTGTAATTATTTTCAAGTAAAAAAAAGAGATTAGTTCGTAGTTTAAACATTACAATGTTTCCTGTCATTTAAAGGAGCACTGCACCAGTACACAGTGATTTCTCACTCTGAGCAAAATAAATTTTCACATTTTTGTGTTGGTCTCTTTTTAACATTTGATTCTGTCATGGCACCTTTTAAACTCAGAATACACTTTATGTATATACACTATATGGACTATAATGTGTAAATTTGCTGTGTTTAAAGTCCCGGCGAAGTTAAAAATGACAATACCCTCTTTTTTCATGAAATATTGCAGCATTTATTGTAAATAGTTTATCAATGTGGGTCATTCTCTCTTTTAAATTGGTGTGGCAACATTATCTTCAGTTAAAATCTGAAAATGTACTTCCGTCCTGTAGTGACTATCCATCTAGAATGACGTATGTTAGATGGCTTGGGCGGAGCATCTGTTAGCTCCTCCCCTTCAACTGTCATTCTGCTGCCAGTTCCATTTCAAAATGCAACGCCTGTTTTTAAACATCCAATCAAATTGCAGAGACAGACGAAAGCCACGCCCACTATTTTTCTCATTCCAAATTTCATTTCACTATGAAATGCGTCAAAATACGAAAGTAAAAACGATCGCAACTTTTGGTTCACAGGGATTTTAACACAAATACAACAATTTGCTAAAATCAGTTTTTATGCTCGTATTTTGTATGTTTTTTGTTCTAAATTGAAATAACGTATTTAATAAAGGACGAAACATTGGCCTTAAAGATACAGTGATTCGAAGGAGTCTGATCTCTTCCTCAACACAATTCGTTTTCCCACAGATTTGCACGAATGATTGCTTGCGTGATACTGACTCAAAATGAATCTTCATTCGTCAACATGGACAACATGTTTACACAGTCTGAATCAAACCCTATTTTTTAGTGCACTATGCGTCATTCACGAATAAATTTGCAAACAAGTGGCTGATATGATGCCCCGCTTTTGCGGCTGTCATGGTGAAGGGGGCGGGACTCTGCATTTGATTGGACAAGAACTTTGTTTTAGTGTAGTGCTATTTCTAGATGCTAGATTGTCCGTTTCGAATGCTTATATCTTCAA
The DNA here is from genome assembly GCF_015846415.1 of Triplophysa dalaica. Lineage (NCBI taxonomy): Eukaryota > Metazoa > Chordata > Actinopteri > Cypriniformes > Nemacheilidae > Triplophysa > Triplophysa dalaica. The sequence continues at coordinate 22,335,005 of NC_079550.1, read as the reverse complement.
AATGCAAATTTTGTCCGCGCTTAGGATCATATCAGTTTATTGATATCCTTAATATTTTTAATAAAAGGAAAAAACTTTCCTTTTGATTTCAGTGGATCTTTAACTAGAACCGAGCCAATCTCATAGATTGAGAGAAACAATTGGCTTTGATTCGGACTACTACAGTAACTTAATTCTGTAGCTGGGTGTTTGTCTGTTTTGTTTTTTGGTGTCTGATGAAAGAATGGACAATAAATAACACTTGCCCTCCATCTTCTGACTAAATTGCTCCAAAATTAGGCTTCATCAAGTTAATAGGGAACTATTTGTGAACCGCAATTTAAAGTCATTGTACAGTGTAATTGCATTTGCATTTGTGCGGTCTCACGGGCAATGGAGTTGTTTTTTTAGTTGGAATTATGTGTGTTTTTAAAACAAGAATGTTGAGTAGTAAAGACTTAAAACTGAAACGGTGGTCTTTATTTGTAAAAAAAACAGCATATGTTTCTACTTCTACAGGTGATAGGTGGTACAAACGTCACCTGACCTATCGCATCATGAACCGGCCACACTACCTATCTGCCAGTCAAGTGCGTCTGGCGGTGTTCACGGCATTCCAGATCTGGAGTAATGCGTCCGGGCTGGTCTTCCAGGAGGTTAGTCAGGGTCCTGCCGACATCCGTCTGGCCTTCTTTGAAGGGGAACATAACGATGGGACAGGGAATGCATTTGATGGACCAGGTGCGGGAGAGCTCACATTATAACCATCACTTTTTATTTTTTGGTTAAGGAATTTCTTCTGTTTTCTTTATAATAGTTTTGTTGTGCATTTTTTGGTATTCAAGTCTAAAAGGAATATTCAGTCAATTATCACAGAATGTAATTTCTACAGTTTGATGCCATCTTATAGACGATGTTTTACCACATAGCCTAGAATCTCCCAAAACAGATAGCAGATTACATATTTTACACGATTCAGTTATGCAACGTACAGCATACTAGCATTCAAACCCTTTGAGGTCATTCTGCTGAATAAAAACCTTTGTTGATCTGGAACAACCTTACAGTCAAAGAAACAATCTAAAGTACAACTTATCCCTAAACCAGAGGAAAATAAGAGATTGTTGCTAAAGCTTTACAAGTCCGTAAGGGTTGATTCACATTTCCCATCTTTTGCACGTGAAATGTTGTGCATGAATGATGTGCATGTGCAGTGCGGCTTGCATTCCCCTGCGATTTTAGGTGCGAAATGTGAATCTGCCCTTAGTCAGTCCTTAATGTTACATTTAGTCATACCTAATGCAACCATCTGATTGGTTGATTCCTTAGATGTTGATTCAGATACATGTCCTGCTTGGTGAAATCACACTCACCCTTTTTATACAAACTGAGAATGTTGACGATTTTGTATCTGCGGACATAGTACAGTATCATTGTGTTTATACTGTTTACACGTTGGTAAGGTTTCCCTCTGCGATGTCTTTAGGTGGGTCTCTGGCTCATGCGTTTCTTCCTTCTCGTGGTGAGGCTCACTTCGACATGGCTGAACGCTGGACCCTCAACCGCTTTAAAGGACGCAACCTGTTCCTAGTAACAGCCCATGAGATTGGCCACACCTTGGGCTTGGTTCATTCGCCCGTGCGTCATGCGCTTATGTCGCCATTTTATAAGAAGATGGATCGCAATGCATTGCTCAGTTGGGATGACATCACAGCTATACAACAATTTTATGGTAAATCCTTATTTCAAGATCATATGCTATTGGAATGCTTTGCAAGTGTGTTCATGCGATTTATAAATCCCCTTTTAATCGTTTGCATACATTGCAAGCTACGTTTTACATAATCTTATGTGAGCAGGGCTTGCCAGCAAAATGCACTTTCACAATGGTTTAATGTGGTTTAATTAAAGTCTATGGGTTTGTTCACTAAAAAAGAGAAATTGTGTGAAAAGTAATAGCTTACTTTGTCTCATTTAGCACAAACCTAAGTTTAATATATAGGTTCATAGATTTGAATAAACTAAATACTATTTATTTATTTGAATTAATATTTAGCTTAATAAAGCAGCATGGCTTCTGCCTTAAGTAAATGTCTTACTGTTCATTTTATAGTAATAGCAATTAGTGTCGACTAAAGTTTGTGAAACACAGACGAACAAAAACACACATGTGGTTTGTTTATCCATTCCCTATACCGCTATACGCCCTGTTGTTTTTCTGAATGGTTCTAACGCACGCAACCAATTTCACTGTAAACATACAAATTCCTGAACTCACAAAGCACCCTATTATTTTCAATGTGTTTATACAAGCTTTACCCAACGCAGTTGAAGCTAACATAGAGTTTCTGTTTATGACAGATAGGCTAGTAGTGAAACTGTCAGCTGTTCCTTAAGCATGTGTCTGGCATGTTTCCACACGCTAAATACATCTTCATTTCACGGTATATGTGCATACCGCAGCTACTTCAACTCTGAATTCTGAACTGAAAAATCTCCTGAAAAAGTCCTGGAACAATATCCTTAATAATTTGCTAAGGGGTGAAAATTCAGTTCGGTCAGGATGACAACGCTCCATGATTTATACAATATTTGAAATATTGATACAATATTGATATAGTTCTGGGCAAACTCTCTGCCTGTCCCTGCCGCCTCGTATGAACAGAGTAGAAGTACCGCCATAGTAATATCCCCCCACCAATACGCTTGATTTGACAAGAGATCACATGGAGCCCTTTGCACAAATATCCTGCGGAAAAAGTCTCTCAAGTAATGTCAGTAGTCTGGATATGAACATTATTGTGTAGATGCTTCTAAGACTGTACACAACAAAGGTCATTACAGTACATTCAGCTCTAGGAATAGTGTATATATCATCCTGTGAGCTTCGTCTCTTTATTGCACAGTAACTTCAGGGTCACTGCTGGATATTTTTGAGAGGTTGTTGACTATGACCTTCTCCGGCTGATAGACCCAGCCATTGTCATACACTTATTTTGTCTGGGACGGTGTCCTTAACCTAAAACCTCCATTTATTGAACACCTCCGAGTTCTGAAAACTAACTTTAGCCAGCAAATATCTTTTCTTTAAATTTCAGTATATTCATTGTACCCTCTATTCACATTTAAGATGTGGTTCCACAAATAAAAGTCCCATAAATTCACACCCTCCCCAAAGATTTCCGCTGTAATTTTCTTACAATACATCATGGAAGTCTGTGTGTGTGTGTTGTGTGTATCGTGGCCATTCCATTCAACAAAATCAAACCTCTGGAGTGACATGAAGTCATCCAATAGCATTATGAAAAACTGACAGCATGACAAGACACGTGGAAACTGCGATCGTAGGTTTTAAAAATCGAGGTTATCAGATTATTTTTTTTACTTTTCAATTTACAAATTACTGTTGTATTGCTTAAAAGTGATTAAAGCTTGTTTTTTTTTTGCAGTATTTAATATCTGATAAATACAGGGCATCTTTTCTGTTATTTTGACCTGTTTCTCCAGTTTTCATTTTCTGCAAATAAGGATGCTGCAAAACTGTCCCTGGACAGTGCCGAGGAACGGCTATCATGATCACGCCCCTCCCAAACGTAGTTTAATATTATTAATTAAATTATACACTATAACTCACTGCAATGTGATAACGTTTAATTAGGCCCAGAATATAATGTGAATATTCATATTTAAATATAAATTTATTTGCTTGGATTAAAGCGCTGAATATTCTTTAAACCAACTCAGTTTTTTATAGGCGAACATTAAAAAGATTTTTGGTTTCCTTTGATACACAGTTGTTGGATTCTTGGCCATGGAAAAAAGAACATACAGTGTAGTATTTTTGTTGCCTATATTTTCAACGCAAACAAGGCTATATCACCTGCTCCTGCAAGTACTGCTGTTTGAACGCAAAGCGTCATGGGGAGTGGGTAACTATTGATTATATAATTTAAACTTGCTTTTGTTGTCAACCAATAATATAGACCATTAAGAATGTACTGTCACTTTAATTAGTGTGGTGATAGTTTATGGCTTGGGTGAACAGAGCCACCCTCCAGTTACACAGCCCTTGCCAGCTTTAGCCCTACAAAACTACAAATTAATAAATAATTTTAATTCAAACATAACTTTCAAAGTTTACTAATATCAACTCAATGTCATAATCTGTCTTTTATTTTTTCTTCCTCTTGAGATGGTAAAGTGATCTTTAAAGTAAACATGAGACATGCATACTTCAATGCAGAACACAGTAATTATTCGTCTAACCCTGTTTGTCCACCGAGACTGTGATATTATCATCTGCTGCTACAAAAATGTTTGTTGAACATTCATGAATCAAAATGGGTGTGTGTCCATCCTCATGCTTATCACAGGAGGGATTGTGTGTTCCTCCTCAGCTTTCATTGCGTTACAATGTCTTTGACCTTTTATTTTAGACAAGTAGTTACTATAGATACAAAGATTAAAGCGTGTTAAAAGAAATCCTTGAGTTTGCTTAGAGAGAGGGTTAACGTTATCTCTTTGTGCACTCGATTTTGTAGTTGTAGCTGTAATTTCATTGTCATCTACTGTAATGTGACCTTGCGTGTTCATTTACCTGGTGTTTATTATTTTACAGATATTATATTTTGCAGATTATATTTGTAATGTGAGGAGCAGTTCAACATGAGTAATTTAATGCGATGGCAGTAAGTCCTGCAATGCAATTATACAGTAAAGCTTGACATATTGACAAAACAGATTGACCCAACTATTTTGTGAAAAGTGCTGTTTCTCTCTAAAACACATGATTTTTCATTGTCTTCAATGACAGATTTTTTTGGAAGCTTCTGTTTTTGCTGGTGTTAATGGAATTTAAAGGATACGTTTGTACCTAGCGGTTGAGCTTGGTATCGCAGTCCAAATTGAAAATATCGACGCTCACAGGAGTTGCCAGACACCTACGGGAGAGTAACGGAAAGCATCGACTGTATGTTTATCTGATAATGAAGACATTCGTAGTATTTTTTTTTTTGCGAAAATAACTCAAAACAGCATGTCGTTTCAGAGGTTGCGTCCTCCGGAGGTCGCATTTACGGGCCATATTGCTTTCTCATTTAAATGACCATAATAAAATTATATTACTCCTCTTAAGTTGTAAAATAATACGTACATTCTTTCTAAGTTTGCAACATAAAAGTACCGGAAAGGGTGGAATCTACTATCTGTGACCCAGGTCGGTTGTTTGCTGCAACATGCTGTGATTGTCTCCCACTGACAACCGAGCTGTTGAAATACACAAGAACAAAACAAAAACAGACATTCCAGCACTGAACGCACATTTCAGATTGAAATAATTGACTGTTATTTTAGACAAACCAATTTGAACTTATCATGTTTCCTAACACGGTAAAATGATTACATACAGCTCCTTTAATATCAAGTTGCAGAAAATATCTCTTGACATGTTTGTGTAAATGTCTCGAGCTCAAAGGTACATACTGACATTCTGCATGTTTGTATTGATGAACAGGTAAACCATCTGGGGGTGGATTTCAGCAGTTGACAGGACGGGCTCTGAGTCTGGCTGTAGAAGGGTGGGGGATTTCGAAAGACTATAATGAAGGATCCTATACACCCAAATACTGTCAGGATTTCTTTGATGCCGTCACCATGGGTAAGAACAGAAAGGCACTTGAATTTGATTTCATGTGTTTCCTGTAGCTCAGTTCGTAGACCCTTGTGATCTAGTGTAAATATCTGGTCTACTGGATTGCTCATTACGTCATTACACTGAAGCTTCCACGCCACCATGTTGCCCAAACGTTCTTTTAAATCAATATGGAGTTATTTACATTAATGCATTGGTCAGACGCTTTTATCCAAAGCGACTCATATTACATTGTACTTTACAATGGAGGTGAAGCCACAGGATGCGATCGCACCGCCATATTGCTATGCCAAACTGACAAGGACCGCCATTGAATTACTCAAAGTAACAATCCTATATTAATGATAAAACGGTAGCTCACCAGTCCCCTTAAGCATGTAAATGGTTAATTATTTAGTTAAATGATTTTATACACTCACCTTTTGTACAGTGATTTCTATACATTGCTATTCTGCCCAAAATAAACATAAGCTTTGGAAAAACATCAAAAGTTACAACTAATTTAAAAACACTTGTAAACTTAAAAACGTATTGCGTGCCTAATAAGCTGAAAAACAGGTTACTTAAGATCGTCATTTTGACTGTAAGTCAATAGCGCTCCCTGTCAGTTGAGCTTACCAAAATGGCGGCGTGATCACTTCCTGTGGCTTCACCTCCTGCCATTGGTTAGCCGTTGCCGTCATTTATGTAGATCAGTTGTAAAGTCATGTGTTCGATTCAAGCGAACACATAAAACGCATTAATGCACTAAACAATGCTTTGGATAAATCTGTCAAATGTAAAATAATGTAAAAAACATTGAACTTGTTTTGTAGACATGAACGGGACAGTGCTGGTGTTTCAGGGCCGTCTATTCTGGACTTTACATAATGGAAGTATGATCGGTCCTCATCCTCTCCAGAAACGCTGGCCGCAACTCCCATTGGCCATCGAAGCAGCTGCATTTTCCCTACAGGACGGCAAACTCTACTTCTTTAAAGGTGCACTTAGTTTCAATCTCCAAAAAACAGAACACCTATGCGAAAATAACAATGGCTGTTCATTTTAAAGAGCAGAGTCCCTGTGAAGCATTTCCGAGTGATAAAGTGGGGGTGGCTTGCGGTTTTCCCTGCAAATTGATCGGATGTGTAAACAGACGTTGCATTTTGAATTGAAACTGGAAGCAGACTGACAGTTGAAGGGCGGAGTTAACAGATGCTCCGCCCAAGCTGTCTAACATACATCATTTGAGATGGAAAGTCATTTCAGGGCGGAAGTGCTTTTTCAGATTTTAACTGAAGATTATGAGGTTTCATGAAATTAAAAAAGAAAATGACCCACATTGATAGGTTAGTTACAAATAACGCTGAAATATTTCTTGAAAAAATAAGACCTTTTTAAAATTTTTATTTCACTGGGACTTTAAGTAAACAGTCCGTTCCAACCTGTCCTCAATTTGTTTTATAAAGTGGTGAGTTTGTATGTTGTCGAACAATGTCACTTGTACAAAATGTATAATTATTAGTAAAAAGGGAGATTAAAGGCCATACCGGATGTCACTGGAGCAGAAGCAGATCGTAAAAAAACGTACAGATAAGATTGAAGGGAAATATATAAATAGACCACCATGTGAAAGTAACGAATTGCGGTGAAATTGTGACATTTTTAATGATTTTTTAATGCCTCTGTTAGGAAAATGGATGTGGCGTTACTCGGACGATCTTCTGGATCCTGGATTCCCCAGGAAGAACAATAAATCAGGCCTGCCCAAACACCCTGACTGTGCCTTCTTCTACCCGCCGCTGGGCAAGATGGTTCTCCTGAAAGGATCCCGTTATTTCGTCCTGAACCTAGAGACTCTTAAACCAGAGCCATACTACCCCCGTCCTCTTAGTGACTGGAAAGGGATTCCACGGGGGTTAAATGGGGCCCTGACGTGGCCTGATGGAAATCTGTACTTCTTTAAAGAACAGCAGTACTGGAGGTTCGATCCGGGAAAGGTGCGCATCACTGAGACCGGAAACTGGACTACAAGGCTGCAGTGGATTGGTTGCCAGAGGAACTCATCATTGGAAGATAATGACCTACTTTGATCAGAAGAGGGAGCCAAAAGATATCAGCAAAATTGATATTGCGTGCAATTAACTACAGGAAAGATTGTCTTTCTTGCATGTGCTCTACAAACACAGCAACAAATGGATAAAGTTACATAGCTTTATGTTGAACTCATAATGGTAAACGATGCCAGATTTGTGTCATGTTACATCAGCACACACCTGCTAGGAGTGAAACGTGAAACAATGTTTATGGTCACAACATGAAAAAACACGGATGTCATGACACGCTACAGTGAAAAAACAACATTTAGAGAACAGAAGGTATATTAGTCAAAACAATGTTCTTTACTTACGTCAATGCCCTTCTTGACTACATGAATGTTAAATTAGTTTGGCAAAAGATAAAGGCCTGGTGTTGGTTTCCTGAAACCTTTGTATCACTACGTCGTTCTTAAGAATATAGCGCTACCACTCTTGAGGTAGAACTTAAGAATGACGTAGCGTTCAGAAGGTTTCCTATCCATGACATTACATATTATATTACAAACTCAGTACAGGATATTTAAAGGGACAGTTCACCCAAAAATGAAAATTCAGTCATTATTTACCCACCCTCAGATTTAACCTAACCTCTATAAATGTCTTTGTTCTGATGATCTCAATATAATATTTGGATGAATGTCAGTAAGCAAACCGATTTCATCCCCCATTTACTGCCATAGTTGGGGAAAAAAACACAATGGGAGTCAATGATCTGTGTTTGCTTTCTGACATTCTTCAAAATATCTTCCCTTTTGTTTAGCAGAAGAAACACATTTATACAGGGTTGGATCAACATGAGGGTGTGTAATTATGACAGAATTGGGGTTTTTGGGAGAACTATCCCTTTAATACATTAAAAATACATTCATAGATTTTTACATACAGTATAAAATATTTAATTTGTGTTATTCTTTATTCCACAAAAAAAGAAAGAACAACATGCCACCCACCAAAAAAAACTATAATTAGGCTACATAGACTTATTGCCTTTAAAAAGGTGGTTCTCAATGGTGGACACGGTCCACAAGGGGGCCCCAGCGGACTTCAAAGGGGCCCTCAACATGACTAGTATCTAAAAAAAAAGTTTTTTAATACATTTAAAAAGCTAAAACGATAATGTAACAAAGGCGTTAATGTCAACCTTACAATGGGGGGCCTTGGTGTCAAAAAAGGTGGACAACCCCTGCTTTAAAATGCTTCTTGATTGTATACATAGTTTATATATTTGACTTGCACCTTAGTCTGCGTGAGAATGTTGGGAATTGCATTTTAGCACACACTTTTACTATTTCAACAGTATGGAGTATTTTTCTATGAAACCGAAGGACTACTACATTTATAAAAAAATGAGTATAATGTAACCAACAATTCAGTGTGCTCGAGCTGACCAACAATTTCCTGTGTGAAAAATAAACAATCAATTTCTCACTTAAAAAAATTTTTGACGGTCTCCTGAAGTCATACAATAGGTTGCGCTAAAAAATCCAACTTCCAAAATGTTCTTCCAACAAAAATAAACTTGAACATGTTAAAGGAGACAAATGGTTGAAGATTATATTGTTGACTGGACTTAGATTCTCAAGTTTTTGTCCGAAACCAACACAAAACAGAGTATTCGGTGTTTGAAAGTTCCCAAGATGCATTGCAGCATGTTCAATTCACAGTTTCTTATTTGTTTTTCTTTTAAAGATTAGTGTTTTAGTTCTTACTGGGTTAATTTATGCTTTAATATTATTGTTACTGTTAGTTATCTCTTATGTTTAGTAAAAGACAAATACATTTGTTTATTTTTCAATCAATCTATATTCAGCCAACAAAATATTTTGTTTGTTTAGACAACTAATGATTTTTTTAAGTTGGGTGGACTTCAGTCTCTGTTTGTTGAGTTAACTCAAAATAATAAGGCAACCTATCACAAGCATGTTTTTTTGAGTCATTTAGGTCTGATGTGCAACTCTCAAGAAGCATTCTTCATTTAGTGTGCATGAGCTGTGTGAGTGAATGAATAATGAATCATGCTCTCACAGTTCAGTCTCCTGCACTGTAAAAGAACATTAAGTTCCACTCAATGAGGTATAGTTGTTCTAAAATGAATATAGAACATGAATAGTGCCGGAGTTTTTCAAGCTCCAAAAAGCATATTTATAAATATATATGGAAGAATGAAAAATTCATATTTCAAGGGGTTAATAAATGTATATCGAGACAAAAGATATATATTTGTGAGAAAATTCTTGATCTTATTTAGACATTTTTACATCACATATAAATGGTGGGGTAATTTATGAGCAAATCCTTTAAAGTCCCAGTGAAATTAAAAATCACAATGCCTATTTTTTTCATGAAATATTGCAGCATTTATGGTAAATAGTTTATCGATCCACTTTTTTTAAATTGTGTGCCCTCAAAATCTTCAGTTAAAATCTGAAAATGCACTTCCATCCTGTAGTGAATATCCATCTAAGATGAGGTATGTTAGACGGCTTGGGCGGAGCATCCGTTAACTCCTCCCCCTCAACCGTCAGTCTGATGCCAGTTCCATTTCAAAATACAACGGCTATTTTTATACATCCAATTAAATCGTAGAGAAAGATGACAGCCACACCCACTATTTTTTCTCAGAAACGCGTCAAAGCACGGAAGTTAAAACAATCGTGACTTCAGGTTCACGTGGACTTTAAAGGAATATTAAGAAAAAAGGATCGGCAGATCTATGCTTGTGATACTTGTCTTCATCTGAACAATTAATTTTAACGTTTACTCAATGTAGGGGTGGGCGATCTAGAAAAAAAATTTGAATCACGATTTTTTCAAGATAGATCACGATTCACGATTTTATCGCGGTTCTTCTTCAAGTTGGTTTTAAGACTATTTTGCAAATTAAAGGGGCTTCAATACAGCCAAACTAAGTCCCCATATAAAAATATACTCTTTACCATTTATATTTTGAAGAATATTTTAATCAAGTTAATATTTAATGCAAGTGCAAGACCATAAATCAGCTGTAAGCAAAAAACTTTACAGTTTGAATTTTGTTTTTCATCTTGTTGCGCGACTCGGAGTAAAGCTGTGGAATGGACGTGGAGGATAAATATTTTTGGCTGGGTATTTCGTAACGTGGATCTACGACTTTGAGCAGTTTTTTAAAGCCCTCATTTTCCACAGTCTTTATGGGAATCATGTCTTTGGCCAGGTAAAATGCGACCGCGTCAGTGACATCTTTCCAGCGCTTGTTCATTCTGTCATACGGATACGGAGTTCCTTTCTCAAATGGTTCTTTCGCTAAAGTCGTTGTTTAGCCTTTTAGTTTCCGTATGCTTGGTTGTACCTGATTTACTCGCGTGGGATCCCTTTATAATTTGACTGTCGGCATACTCTTTCAGTCCCTTTATTTTTAGGTGGTTAAAAAGGTTCGTTGTGTTGCTTACAACGCTCGAATCTTATGATTGCCACATTTGCAAATAACTGTTGTTTGGGCCGTGTCAGTTGGGGAAAACCCAAACCATTTCATTATTACTGATGTAGAATTTTTTTAGGGACCAAGTCCTCCGTGTTTCCCTCCATCTTCACTGACCGCGTCACTTAATCTTACTGAATTCACAAGCAACGTATACGAGCTTGTTTACATGGCGCAAGTATGTTGACGAATTCTATAGAACACTACTATATAGGACGATTTAACGATTTTCCCGAAAAAGTGGATCGTGCAGTCATTTTAATCGTTCGCGATCTAATATCGTCATATCGCACACCCCTAACTCAATGTGATTTATTTGCTGAATGCTATTTTAAGGCCCACTGAAATTAACCTATTTACCTTGTGCACTAAACAAGAACAGTCAGATAAAGAACTCATCTACTTGCGCATGTTGGTGCGCACTATGACACTGTGATGCCCGCATCATCTCTGAGCTCTCTTGTGCGGTCAGAGTACATTGAGACTCAGGCAGGCTGTATTTCAGGTCCCTGGCTAGAGTCTCCAAACCAGAAGCCCTTAATGTCCTTTCTGGCAGTGGGTTTACAGCATAGCCTGTGTCCACATCTGTCTCCGGCTCTTCCAGCAAAGGAGAGGACACGGTGGTTTCCAAGGCCATTGTTGGCTCAAACTGATGAACGGAGAGGCCGGCCGGGCTGCTGCGCTGGGAAGAGTAACAGGAGCTTCCAGGAGGACTGCTGCAGGGGCTTTCTGAAGCACCGCATGCTGCTAATCTCAAACCACGAGGAGAATTATCCGGGGGCAGAGAGCACGCGCCCACAGCACGCTCCTTCAGATGGGACAGTTTGCTGCCAGGAGTGGTTAATGGGTTCCTGGTGGATACACCGTTCCTCAGTAGTGGAGCTCTGGACGGTAGGGTGGGACAGCTCAGAGGAAAAGCAGATGTGAGGAACCTCTGGGGTTGTGCGGGACATTCAACCTAAAAGAATAGGTCATACTGTATCAATTTGACACTTCCGTGTAAGGTCAAGTTCACCCTAAAAGAACATTCAACTCAAAATGGAAAAAGTACGTCTGCGAAGCCTTTTGGACTGACCTGAAATGGGCATTTCTTTTTTGTGAAAACTCATGAAGTGAGTCTTTACTCGGGTCACACTGACTAGACTAGTAACAAATAAACTGTTTTACCATTGTATTTTTATTTGAGTTCAGCTGAAAATCTTAATTCTCTCATAAACTATTTTTATTTTCTTTGTGTCAACTATTCAGTGCATATCTATATATTATTATCACCCGGCAAGTACGGCAAGTAAGAGCGGGTGAGTCCTGATGAGGAGAATGAGCTTCGACGCTTTCGGCTGCATGTCTATGTTACAGTGCCACTTAGAGGTCAAGAATAGAAAATTCATCGTGCATCTGTTGCCGCGTCCCAATTCACCTACTTATACTATGCACTAAAAGCATGAACTGTTTTTGTTATGGAAAAGTTTATACATTTTAGTGTGTAGCAAAACAATATGCACGCACTGGGACAAAATAAGAGGAAACAGAAATGGCTGCTGCTGCCTAGACAAGTGGTTTTCAAACTTAATGATGCCAAGGACCCCCGAACATGATTAACCTTTTGTGAAGGACCCCCTGTTTGCAAAACATATATCTATCTATATTTTTTCTGTGTAAAGAAACCTTTAAAATTTGTTAGATAAATAGAAAATAGGATATTATAAAGTCAACACATTGTTTCTAAACCTAAATAGACGGTAACAATTTCACTTTGAGTCCCAAAAAATAAACTATAGTGAGAAAAACTCACTAGAAACATTCAAATTTAAACAATTCTGGAACTATTTTATCATTTTTCTGGGGGACTCCTAGCAACCTTCTGGAGCCCCCCTGGGGGTTTAACTGACACACACATCAAAATACATTTTTAATTCCTTTTAAGTATTTATTCACTCATTGTTTCATATGTGATGTTTACTCTACAGTTATATTTCTTAATTAGTGACTTAAGTCCGTCTAGTCCAGGTGGGTTGTGGGTAATATTAGCCGTGTGCATCATAATGCTTTCGATCGATTTCTACCGGAAGTATCTACCGGAAGTATTTTTTTTTCATTTTAGTCATTAACTCGCATTACTCTTTAATTAAAAGCTGCGAAAAGTGCCATTAAATGGATGGGTCACAGCCAATGGTTTATGCAAATTGCAATGTGCAAAACTGATGCACAGTGAAACTAATAAAAAAAAAAAAATTGACAATGAGACACCTTTACAAACAGTGTGTGTGTGCGTGCGTACGCACTGAAATCAACAATTAGTGTGTAATTTGTTTTAGCCAATGTGTGTTTTATATTTTTATTAGAAACTGACTAACTGATCCCTCAAATTCTTTGCGACTTACTTGGAAGAGGATTTTATTGCCATCCAGGTCTTCAGTATGCCAGCGGGTGGCACTAATGGGTGAGCAGGGATTGGGCAGCAAGGGCACTAGCTGTCCGACCTCGCCTATCCTAAACTGCAGCACAGACGAATAGCAGGGCTCAACTCGAACCCCTGGCGAGAGCTGCTTGATAGCCAACTGCAGGCTAAACCCGCTCTCGGTAAACAGCGTGAACCAGCAGAAACCTGTTTTCTGCTCCTCCGCCCTCCTCTGCAGCACCGTCTCGTACAAGCGCACAGTGTCCACGAAATTGTCAAAGGTGCTGTGCAAAGTGAGCCGCACCACCTCGTCTCCGTAATGCACGGTCCGCACTCCCCACACCGGCATCCCCACGCCCAGGCAGTAGAAGTCTCGACTAGGAAAGAGACAGGGAGAAGGCGATGTAATGGCGCTCACCTCGCCCACTCCGCAGCTCTCTGTATGATGGTACTGCCAGGGTGGACACTGCAGGAACTCCAGGACCCTGCGAATACGCTTTTCTCCGTGAGATTCGTGCAGAAAGAGGGTGACCGCGTGCGAGGGGTGGCCGGCCGCGGTGCACGGGTTAGCTCTGGCGCGGTCGCGAAGGGGACAAGCCCGTTCGGACACGTGGAAGAGGCGGAGAGCGGGACAGACCCACTTGATCAGACGGTCAAGAGTGTGCTGGAGCATGAGCGAGTCACCCGGGTTGGTAAGTAAGTGCATGGTGACTGGAAGGGCCTCCTGATCTGGGACCGTCATGAGGCTAACTGAAAAAAAAATAGCAGAAGAGGTGACGGGCAGGGAGCAATGGCAGTGAGAAGTTGGAAAAGTGATAGTTCACTCAAAAAGGAAAATTCTGTCATCATTATTACCCTCTTTACATTTTAAACGTTGATGAGCTGCAGCAGAACACAAAAGAAGTTATTTTGAAGAGAGTTGGTCACCGAACAGTCACTTCTATTGTGCGGAAACTTTAATACAAAGACGTTGCGCTGGCTATCCTACGGTTTTTGAAACGGGTATTAAGAAGTGCACATATCCTAGTGCTTGGGGAGTGTATCAAGTACAGAAATACTACGTCATCCGTCCAACTTCTTTTTTTTAACAAGTTGACCATGTTCAGCATGAGAAGCCTGCATGTTTAATATGGTAAAGAAGTCAGAATGCATGAAATAGTATGTTAGCCCATCTCTAACATACTTCATATTGTGTAGACTCGAAACGGGTCATTTGCACATATGATTGGCGTAAGCATCTTTCTTAGTGAAGGGGGCGGGTCTATTTGGTTTCCAAAGCGCGTTTGATTGGAAAAGAACTTTGACAGGGCAGAGCCATTGATAGAGAGTCGCATCTTCTAAGTTGATTCCAATGGAACAGTTTTTTCAGTTTCAATAGTTCCTTGAAATTCCTAGTTACGCATGGAGCTGCGACTAAACAGACCAATTGAGGTAAACTTCCAACCCATTTAATGAATAAATAAAATCTTTCGTTGGCAGAACTCTCTCTCTCTATGGCTCTGACGAGAGGCTGAAGAGTAGCGTGACGTCATGAGACTCATATTTTGTTGAGCGCACGGGACTTTTACACTTATATCTTCTAAATGTGAATTTTGGCAGCGCTTAGAAACATATCAGTTAATTGATGTCCTTAAGGCTAAAATAATTTTAATAATAATACGAACAGTTCATTTTGATTACAGTGCGTCTTTAACATCTTGCCTTGACAGCTGTAGTTCCTCTCCATCTTCCTTCTAAAGATTATTAAATGACAGAATTTTTGGGCAAACTGTTATTTTTTAAAGTCACCATGAAACAGAAGTTGCGATTGATTTATTTTCCGTATCGTGACGTGAATCCGAGTGAAACGGCTTGTGAAATTAGAAAAAAATAGGGTGGGGCTTTATTATGCCCTTCCCTTTTTGATTGGTTTGTTGTAAATCGGGCCTGGAGGTGAGGGCTAAAAATGCCTGCCCATTGGACAGTCAGTATAGTCCTACCTCTTTTTTGTTTGTGACGTCACGAGTTGTTCAGCGGTAGATGAGCTTAACGTTTTTGATTAAAGATTACAAGTGCAAATGAATTAAATAAGTAATGGTGTGCACGGATAAATCATTTATAATAATCCCGAAACACCCAGAATTGTCGTGTTTGATTGCACGGTGACTTTAAAGAAAATATAGACAAAAAATGTACTTACTGCCGCTGCATGACATTTTACTGCAGTCAGATCTAAAGAAAAGAGGCGTTTCGAAAATAAGTGTTTGCAAATGTGCAAAGCAAAGAGTAATGTTAAATGCAGCAATGCTTTAAAATCATAATATCACACTCATTCCGTACATATGATGAATTAATAAGACAATATTCACGTCAGTGTCCAATCTTTAGCTAAATATTTGCATGATGTCCATAATGCTTTATTTTAGTGAATTCAATCCATTTTTATTTATATATCTCTTTTCGCAATGTTTCATTGTTGCAAAGCAGCTTCCAGAAAGAAAGACACAATTGAACAAAAGTTGGTAATCAGTCTGAACGCATTATATTTAAACATATAAAGGCAGATAACATCTTGTAAAAAGCTCTTCTATGCAACTTTTAATGAACGTCCATCGCTCTCGGTTTCTAAGAGACGCAAACAAACCCAAACGCACGACTGTGTTCCTCACTCACCCCGCAGTCTCCGCGCCCGAATCCGCCGTTTCATCCTCCATCCGTTTCATAAAGTGAAGCGGTCGACGGAACATAATGCGACTTAACTTTCATTTGAAATCGACACGTTCAAGCTTCTCGGCTGCGTTATAAAAACTCACTAAACCAAAGTCCCTTTATAACAAGTCACTTCAGTCGGCGTTTATTTTCAACACCTCCGGAGGCAGACAAGACCAAGTCCTCTCTACTTGAATGGGGGAAACACGGATATCTTTAAATATCTCTCTAGGATCATAACGAAACAACACATTTCGTGCTAACTATTAAATATTTCATCAACTGCATCTATTTTTAAAGCTCGTTTACAAACACAGTATGATTCAGATACAGCGCAAGGTAGGTACTTCCAAAGAAGGCCACGCCCCCAGAGAAGCCTCCGTCTTTGGCGACAGACGATTGGCTCTTTTCGCTGAAAGGCGGGACTTCCTTCGCTGCATTTCCCTGATTCAAACTCATAGTACTGCGCGTCTTGTTATTAAGGTCTTTGGTTCCAAGTCGCTTGTGTTGGATGTCTCAGTTTACGATGACGTCACTCCAGCAGTTATAGTTTATATCGACGTTCATCATACGAACGAGACAAAATGAAATAAAAGATGTTTTATATTAAATCGTTAAAGCGGCTATCATTACACATATTGGACTGGGTCTCAGTTTCAGTCTCTAAAATGACAATTAAAATACAGGGGCTTAAAATGAACAGATCGGCCTCATAAGACGTGTGTGAGAGGACCAGTGAGGTGACATCCAAGATATTCACAAAACATCCCCATCTGTTGCGAATAAAAAACATCCAATTAAAGGGATACTTCCCCAAAATTAAAATGTAGTCATCATTAACTCACAAGCTGTTCCAAATCTGTATAAATGTCTTTGTTCTGATCAACACAGAGGGAGATATTTGTAATAATGCTTATAGCTGGACAGATTGTGCCCCCCATTGACTCCCAAAGAAGTCAAAAGTGCCCCAGAACTGTTTGCTGTCCTCAATTCTTCAAAATATCTTCTTTTTCGTTCAACATAAATAAAAATATTTTTTCCTACTATGGGAGTCAACGGTCAAGATCTGTTTGGTTATACGCATTCTTCCAAATATCTTTCTCTGTGTTCATCAGAACAAAGAAACTGATTTGGAACGACTCGAAGGTCAGTAAATGATGACAGAAATTTCATTTTGGTGAGATGTTTCCCTTTTAGCATTTTTGCACCAAAAAAGCCTTACATGTTTTAGTAGACTGATAAAACCATTCTCGCAGAAACTACCAAAGTTTGCATTGCATGAAAAAGTACAGCTACATTTCTTTTAGTTAATTAAAACCCGGTCACTGAAACGTTCGTTACATCCTATTTGACATTCGTGTGTCTTATGATTAATATTCTAAGACAAAAACAGCAATACCCAACAATGTTCACATGAAGCAATGAAGTGGGTTATATTCTGCAAAAGTCAAGGTCAACAGACAAATTTATTATTTAATATCGCTTAACAAAATAAAAATCGAATAAGCACCTGAATAGTTGTAACTTTTAACCTGTATTTCTTCCCCAAATCTATTTTGTGTCATTTGATTGTTTACATTAATGTATTTGCTAACAATGACCAACCTTCTTTTACAGCACTTACAAATCTTTGAGATTTGGAAGTATTGTTAGTTGTTTAACTATTATTTTTGTTGAAATATAGCACGACCCAGAGACGCTTCCTTGTGTAGAGCCGAGCAAAACAGGCAGTCTGACCCAAAACGGCCAATCTGTTTATTATTTTTTTGCTTTTTCTACATTTAATGATGAAAACAAGGCCCTGTACAGTTCACTTCAGCATTGAGTACAATAAGTCATTTACAATTTATACACATTGAAATATGATGCTTCAGGAGTTCTTTCTTAATGCTGAAAAACACAACCGCCCAGTCCTGTTTGAACTAGATTTGAGGAGCTTTAAAGAAAGCTTTTTGTCAACCTCTACAATTGGCCAGGTCAGACAAGGACAAAAAAAAAACGATAAAAAATACTGGACAGAAAACACCTTCAAACCATCTTTTCATATACTGCGTGTAAGTCCATCTGTGTTGAGTAAAAGCATGCTCTGAATCAAACACCAGTGGCCAGAAGTGTCAGACAACCAGCAACAAGGTGCTACAGACATTAACACATTTACACGGACATAAAAACAAATGTGTAAAGGTATTTCACATCGATATGAATTTTTTTAGCGTCCATCAAATGTCTGCTAATCATCTCTTCTGTATTCCTTTGAATTCACAGTTTTGGGATCCTTGGCGTGAGCGCAAGCACACGATAACTCAATTCTCTTATAGAGACCGAGACTTTCTGTGAAAGCCTACAGTTGAACCAGATACAGTGAATGGCCTTGTGTGAATTGCTACCAACAATTCAACATAAATCGAATACAATCCAATTTCCCCCAGTACAAATAAAACAAAAAAGGAAACGAACAAACGAAAAAAAAAGAAATAAAATTATGTCCCAGGTCAAACATGTGGCAAAGTCCAAAAACTTTCACTCGCTCTTTCGTGCCAGATTTCACCGTACTCTTTGTTCATGCTACGTATGTGTATACTTTGCGATCCTCTGGTGTTCTTGCCAAATATTCTCTCTCGATAAGTCCTTCAATACGCTTTTTAATAACAACAGGACTTGGGAGAAATCGTGCCTTTAGCTGCTGGGTGACCTGAAAATAAAAAGAGGACATGTAACATGAACATGACTGAATGTCTCCATACAATGTCAAATGTTCAAATTTTGCTGTAAGCTGGTAGGCAGTTAACTGAGGCTGCGAGAGTCATATACAACCTATTTGTATTCTTAAATAAAAAGATTTATATAAATATATAGTGCTATAGAGGACCGTACACAATTCTGTAACATTTCTGTTGCTCAGTGTCTACATTAAACATGTTAAAAACTTTATCATCATCGTATTGTTTTATTTGAAAAAAATTATCTCTGTACCTCTGCTACTAGAACATTGTGCTGCATCCTTTTTCTGGACTTCATGATGCGAACAATGGCTGCCTCAATCTCGTGTTTTCTGTCATCGTCCACCTTCTGTCGTGTCTCCTTCCTCTCAGGATCCGACTCTCCCTGTTTAGCAGCAACTGTAGGAGCAAAACACAGGCACATGAGTGACTAAAGCGTCTCTTTTATCGTTAACCCCTTCAGCCCCATGCACGTATAGTGACATGATGCGCGACGCAGATAGGTCCGCATGACACGCCAAACACATATTTTGCATTCCAGCATCCCCAGAAACGCGACCTCTGGAGGACGCAGCCAAAATCCTGTGCAGGCAGTGTCCCCGGGAACAGGCACGTCTGGTCACCTTACTGTTAAATCCATACATCAGGCATGTGATTGGCCATCATAGACCGCACCCCTGACCACGCACCACACACATATTAGCTCCGCCCTCTACACAATGATAGATATCTTCACAAAAACACTTAAAGGTACGGTAGGCCTACACGTAATGTGTGTACAAGATGAGCATGGCACTGCCTCCAACTCATTTTGAGTCATGAAAAACCCTGACAACACAAGGCTGCTCTATTTAGATTGCTTAGGACATGCAGACTAATCCCTTTCCTTGGCCAGCTATTTAAATGTCAGTACAATAGAGGTACCACATAAAAAAAAGATGGTGTTACCTGTTTGAATCTTGACTCTGTGCAGTCTGGATGTGAACTGATCGTTGACAGTGAACACATGGCCATTCTCAATCTCTTTCGATTTAGGCTCTTTAGTGAGGACGCGCTGCGTTGGCTTTCCACAGGCCAGAGACTGTAGCGCCCGCACAAGCTCTCTTTCTGGGATATCTGTCTCTTGCTGAATTTCCTGAGAAAGAGAATGGATTTAAAAGGTTAACTTGCATCACAGCTTTAACAACCATCTACATACAGAATAAACAGGACCGTTTCGGGCATCCTGGCACTAAACATAAGTACTGTACCTCAAATGTTGATTTCTCTCTGTTGTTGAAGAGCATGAGGATTGTCATCTGGAATGTGGAAACTTGCAGAATGTGTTTCCTTGCATTACAGCCTGTAACCTGAGCTCCACCCACAATATCTGACCCATCCTCCTGTAGAGAAAAGAAACCAGGATGAGGATAAAAGTGTCTAATTTTATCATCATTTTCTGTGTGACAGCTCGTAATAGGTGTATAAACCTTTTTGACTGGCCCATAAAATGTGGCATTGAGGTCTGCGGAGCCCATGTGATGCTGTAATGTGAGCTGCCTGCCGCTGTGTTTGGCCAAATAAAACCTGCATCAAAACAGCCGACAGAACAGTTTACCGAACGCAAAAACAAACATCCGCAATCGAAAACCACGACAACAAGAAGAAATACTACACAACATAACACATAAACACCTTCTGAAGACCTCGAACGCATGTCTCGGTGAAGGAGGAATGTTACATTTGGGAGTTGCAGACTGTGTGGGCCAGTATCCTGTCGTTAAGACCCTCACTGTGAGGTCAACACCACCTAAAGACACCTTTTAAAAGAAGAACAACGTCAGGCCAGGCTGTGATTCAACAGAGAGCATGTGATTTCGACCAGTTTCTTTTACCCCTGTTGTTGTAAGGTGTTGGCGAAACTCATCCATGGTCGTGTTAGATATGCTCATGTCCCTGAACATTCCTTCCAGTTTGGATGTGAACTGACAGCCACATTCTGTCTGTGGAAAGAGAAAGACAAACACGTTAGCTGGATACAAACATCATTGTGAGCTCCCCCTTTATTGTGTACAGAAGTTGCTCCTGCCTTTAACTTTGAGATCATGTTTTTCTCCGAGTCGTCAGAGACGCTCTTGTTGGTGAGAAGTCTTCGGGCAAGATGCTGCTTGTAGTAGCGCTCAAACACGTCCTTCTCTTGCATAAACCTGAACAGAACCATGGCCTTATCCAAGATGGACTCCACCTCCTGCTCTGTCAGCTTGAATAGAAACATGAAAAAATGATCCACTAGATACACTGTTTTATATTATTACGTTTACAACTGGAGTTCTGTGTGAACGCTGTTTCTCAAACTGTTAATAATATCATATTATATATATGACATAACATAGGAGAGATTTATCTGCATTGTTAGTTTTTGTTTGCTGTAACAGCAAATTTACACATTAATTTGACAACTATCCATATACATCCCACTTTGGAAGGAAACACCTCTGCGATTTTTAGTTTGTAAATAATTCTTGACAAATCGAACTCCCAACTTTCATTGTAAACTGAAAAAATATATATATTTACAAATCTCCTTTTTAGTGAACTAACCCTGTCCAAATGTCCTTTCATATGTAACTTGTAATAATGTACACAAAATTTAACATCTTTTAATAATGGGCTAAAAAATTCCTAATAGGGATGTACCGACGTCAAAATATCACTGTAAGGCAATACCTGGGTATGAAGTCTACGGTACAATATTTGCTGCGGTATTTAAAATGACAAATGATGACGTGCCATAAGCGTCCTCTTTTCTTTATCCTCTAATCACAACTGTTGCTGTGTGAGTTATAGTATGAGATGAGTCACATGACCTCAAAATACCTTTTATAAACTAAATTAATGGATCTCGACAAAGGTCACATCTATTATTTTTCCACACATTCTCTATGTTAGATCCAGAAGACCTATAGTTTCAGTCATGTGACCACGATAATATTGAGACAATTTTGCGATAACACGATATCCATAAGGTTGTTACATCCCTAGTCCCTGATGTATCCTTGAATTTATTTAACCCCTACGCCTCACATTTTCAGAAACATAAATACCGCTCGCACTTAAAATACGCTCAGAGCAGCGAGGTCCGTAAAAGCTCGGAGCAAGATATGCATTTTGTTTGTTATTTATGTGATGATAGTCAATGTCCAGTAAATGAAGGAATGCAGAAAGCGACTTACTCCTTTAACTCCTTTCTTTAGCTTGTCATCTATAAATAGCGAGAGATACTCGGGTGAACGAGAGTTGAGGTTCAGAAAATACTCAAAGTCCCCTGCGATAGTCTGCTTGAACAAGCGGTCGTTGTTAAAGGATTCTTGAAGAAAGCGATCGAACCGTGACTTGAGATCCAGGAGACCCTAAAACAAGGAATAGTAGATGACGGATTAAGGATAGGAAAAAAGGATTTGATGGTATTCTCTCTAAGGCGGTGTCATTTTTTTTGTTCCAGTACCTGGATGTAATCGACTGGGTTCTTCCCCTCTCCTTCCTCTGACACCAAAGCTTTTCCCTGCTCTCGTAGATAAGAGCTCATACATTCGCACATTGTCTTCAGGCCGTTTGGCACCCTACTGAACAATTTGTACATGCAGGCCAGATCTGGGTGCACAAACACATACACAAGAGCATTAACTACATCATATTAGATTAACAAAATGCACTTTCAATGAGAACAGATCAAATTAAGAGAGGAGACCTGGATGGAAAATCAGTCGAGGTAAGAAGTGCATCTCTGGTTTGAGAAGTTGCAGAACCAACTTGCTTTTGGACACAACTGTCTACGACCTACTTGACTTTTTTTATATTTAATATAACTTTAGCTATCCCAACTGAGGTTCCTTAATAACTAAGCTTCAATAACGTACCACCAACGTTAAACGATTTGATTAACCTTGGACGTTGTTACGAATCTGAATAGTGCACCTTCTGTCTTTCCGTTCTTGAGCATGTGCACCAGGCCGGAGTTTTCCATCTCTACGATGGTCTTCATGTGCTTAGAGATGAGCTCTCTCTCCACCACCTTCACGATCGGCTCCTCTGTGGTTTTATCCAGGCAGTGAATCACTCGTTCGATCTCCTCGTTTATCCGCGCCTCCACTTTTTTTATGTACACGCTCGCACTGTTCTCCGCTAAAAACGTCTGACTCTCCATCTGATCACGAGAAGTAAACAAGACAACAATTGACATCGGGTTGAAGAACTCAAGAAGAACGACACCCATTTTTTTTAAGAAACGGATCATAACGGTTAAAATCAAGGTAATTTCATAGTCAATCTCAAATGGTTTCAAGGCGAACAGACAAAGTGACTTTGTTTTCCATGAAACACAAAAGATGAATTTCAGTTAATTTCCTTTTGGGTGAACTATTCTTTAATTCACTTGCTGTGATGTAGAATGTTAAGCATAAATATTTTGTAATTTAGCTTTACAAACCTGGAAGAACTCGGCAGACATTTCTAAGAATGGGGCCTCAAAGTCCTCTTCATAAACCGAACGCCCTTCCAAGCCCAAAATCATCAACATCTGACAAGCGTTACGGATGGCTCCCCTATATCAAGGTAAAGACTTTTACAATCCTTGTTATGGAAGCTGATGACTTGAGAGATCCATTCAATTATAAGACACAACAATAATTAAATATAGTGAATTATTAGTCAATAAACTAATAATTTTTTGTACGGTACACTTGCTTCTTCAGTTCTGTTCACAGATTTTCGATCAGACTGAGGGCTTTGTGATGGCTCTCCAATGACTCATCTTTGCTGTCCTTAAAAGTAATGTGCCCAAGTTTTTTATGCTTCTCTAAAAACCCACCCTAAACACACGTGTCTGGACCAAACTTCACACAAACCCGCCTACTTCAGCGGGAGAGAAGCCGGATCGCATCTATACAAAACGAACATAACCGAGGAGGCAGCTGTTTCTTTATTTCTTTTAGCGTTCGCTCTGTGAAAGACGAGACAGTATGGTAAGCAAAACAAGACGACGGATGTTAAGCTGTGTTTATGTAAAAAGAAACGCACCAAGACGTGCTCTGCAGCAGGAGTACTTTCAAGATATTTCTACAAATAAATAATTTAAAATAAGGTTTCGGTGTACCCTTGCTTTGTGTTATACACGCAGTTGTTTTATCAAACTGGTATTACATTAGACAGTAGCAATAAGCAACCATTGTTAAAGGGAACTCTGCGTATAGAGAGATTCACGGCTTAATATATCAACAACGGCATTGACTTTATAAATGAGAAATGAAAAAACTGTGTAACTGTCACAGTGTTCATAAACATAGAATTTTATTGCCAAGCTCATGCTGTTCTCTTATTTTTCTATTCAACATTTTCAACTTCGTCCCCGTACACGATGATAATAATTGCAAAAAGATATCCGCACACATTACGCAGTTTTGCATTTCGACTTGTCCCAGAGATTTCAGCAACATTTTTAACTACATCAGAGATTTTATAGTTATATTTTAGGGGCTTTTTATGCCTTTAATGAAACCGTACAGTAGAGAGCCATGGGTGAAAAATAAGAGAACAGAATGAGCTTTATAATAAAAAGAGAGATTTTAAGTACAACGATGGCAAAAATAGGAGACTTAATAAAGTGTGTGCGGGCTCTTTTTCAAAATGTTTATTCTCTGTTGTGTTCTCCAGAAAGCAAATGTGAAAAAGAAATGTGATTTACTCTTTCCATTATAAATACACATTTCAATGTCAAATGGTATTTTTTATCCCCCTACGGGAGCGGTTCTCAAACCCGGTCCCCTCGCTCTCATCAGCCTTCAGAGGTTTGTTCAAGACGACCGTAATTGCCCTGCTTAGTGGGCATCACTGCATATTCTGCCATGATTCCAGTTCGTACGGAGCGTATACTTTCCACTAAGAAGGCAATAAAGAGCACAAGACGTGACACCTGCTCTAATCTCATGATTGCGGTTAAACAACTCTACACATTTCTGGAGTAAGTTTTGTCTGTCTGTGAGGGTGTGTTCTTAAGTAAAGTCAACTTCAACAGATTTTGTGTGCAGGGAATAGAGAGCAGTGAACACTGTGTAGGGATCATGTCAATTGGAACACAGTTCGTTCACGGAGCTTGTATCTAACGACCTGGGGATTTAAATCAGGCGTGTTAAACGAGAGAGAGATGCGAGAACCAGGATTGAGGACCCCTACCCAACAAGCATTGCCACTATGTGTGTGCTTAAAGACTCCGACAAGACACCCACCTGTCCACTACCTCGCCTTTCCTCTCACGGGCGATCATGTCTAGT
Organism: Triplophysa dalaica; assembly: GCF_015846415.1. Lineage (NCBI taxonomy): Eukaryota > Metazoa > Chordata > Actinopteri > Cypriniformes > Nemacheilidae > Triplophysa > Triplophysa dalaica. The sequence continues at coordinate 22,309,730 of NC_079550.1, read as the reverse complement.
AAAGTCTGTCTAAGATGGTCCCGGATGCAACCGTAACGAACCACCTGGTCTCTAAAGATGATGAGACCCAGGTTATAGACGTTTTCGACATTATTCTGCTGCACATACACTCGGTCCTAAGGGAAGATGGGTAGGAAAGGAGAGAGTAGATTACACACACGAACCGACCACAAATCACCAAGACAAAGCAACACTTGCAAGCACCCACCATGTACATCAAGATGTCTCTGATCATCACCATAGCAGTCTGGTGGTCATTCCAGGCTTGATTCAGTGTTTGCAAAAAGTTGTTATTCAGGGAGTTCAGCACATCCTCTCGTACCTTTGAGAGGATGACAGAAGTCAGTACACCCTCCGAAAACCTCACTTCAGCTATATCATATCATAACCAGCAGAGGAGCACTGTACACCTCATACACCTTAACCCATTCCAGGTATCGGAACATGAACTCTCATTTATCGTTCTCGTCTTCAGTAAGCTCTTACTTTGTTGATGAGATGTTCGGTAACCACTTCCCTCAGTCCCGTGTAGAGCTTCTCTCCATGTTTGTGCAGTACCATAGTGTAGGCGTTCCTGTAGAGCTCCTCGAAGCTAAGCCCACTGTTGTTCTTCCTCTGGATCTCCTGGATGGCATTCTTCAAGAGATCCCAGATGTTGTTGACATACTTTTCATCCATGGTCATCTGTGAGAGAAAGAAAAGCATTCAGGTGAAAAAGGTGTTCCATAAAAACACCACATCGTCGCAAAATGACAACCGACAGCATTTATGTTTACGGCACACTTTTCAACCCCAACATCTCACAAAAGTGTGTAAGGCTTATAAAGCAAGTAATACACATACTGTGTATAATTATACATACTGCCGTTTCTTGCTATTTGCACTACTTCCTTATTATTTCCCTGTAATTCCATATGTTAAATACTCAGTAACAGTCTGCATTACAAAGGCTATGAATGAAGGTGAAAAAGCATCTCAGAATGATTTCTAAGCGCTGAAAGCAATTTTCTGTCCCAAAGTGCCGCAGATGCAAATGTCATATACATCGGTACCATAATGTGTTTTTAAAAGCTTCCCCAAGTAAGCTTAGGCCAACAAAGTACATTTTAGACGATGAGAATATCCCAAAGCAAGTAGGCTTCTCCTACAGTTGTTCATTATGTGGCACTCTTAGCAACGTGCTATTAACTTATTCTTACGAACCTATTTTAACTTATTAATATGCACAAACGAGTGTTACGTGACGTCACATACAAAGGCAATGCGTGACGTGAAACATTTAAACAGGACGTGTGAAGACGAAAAAAGTCAAACTTCTACAACGGTTTAACATCAAATAATGTTGATTAAGGCCATTTGAGTGAATCGTTGATGCACTTTAATTGCAAAAAAGTGCGATGAAAAAGTGCGTCATCACGCATTTCTCAGTGATTATCTGTTGCTTTGAACGGGTTGGGCAGCTAACGTTAACAGGCTCAAGTTAATTGTAACTATAAAAGCGACACAAGCAGCTCCGCCTGACACTGTGACTGCGCCGTCATATAAACTCAAGGTTTTTCTCAAGGTGGTCATTTAATGTCGAGAGATTCGTGAGCAAACACAAACCGTTTATAAAGATTGGTTCACACAGGCCTGTCATTTTCAATCCCCGGTGATCAAGTGATGAACTCGCCGGCTCTGAGCGTCTCTCCGCCGATCATACTCACAGGAAAGGCTCGTATCCTCATCTTGGTGTCTTTCTTGGTGCCTCCTTTGCTGAGATTAGACATGGCGTCTTATTCCCCGCCGCTGTCTCCTTTCACATGAAAATCGTCTCCGGGCAAAGACGGGGAACATACACCGAGGCACCGTTGAGCCTCCACTCGGCCGTAATGAGTTTCACTCTTTGGTTTGTTGACAAGCCGCTCGGCGCGCTTCACTTCTCAGGTTCCTCTCAGAGATGGCGGACGGGCAAATCGCGCAACCTCTCGAAGCTGAGGTAAATCTCGCGGGATGTAGGTAATGAGGAATCACGTACATAATATTCTTATATCAATGCGTTATTATTTTATATAATAGTGTATCAATATTTAGAAAACGTAACTTTTATTTATAATTAAATGTATTGATGATCATGTTGTAAATTTTTGTAGCTTTCAAACAATTCCCGAATCGTACTTTAGGGGGCGCTCGACGGTCATAGACATATGGCCATGGGGTGACGTGTTTGTTTACGCCGGTACACGTAAATTGCTTATGAAATCAAAATGCATTTAAATGATCTTATCTGTTTGTATTGTATAATCTGTTGTAATTATATTATTTTATATTATTTATTTCCTTACTTTGTTTATGTTATGTTTCGCTTTATTTTTTGTTGTTATATTTATTTAATATGGGTCTACTGTGTTGAGCCTTTAACACCAGATTAGTTTCCTTTGTATAGTTGTTGATGCCATTTTGTTGTATTAAAAATTGTACTCAATAAAAAAACAGGGAAATTGCTTAATTGCATTTTTCTTAGATAAGTGCCTGATAACAGAAATCTGCTTTAGGAAAAAAATCTGTGATTTTTCAAAAGTATCCATATTAACCCTTACCTGTATATTAATATTATCCGTATAAATGTACACATAACTTTCTATTGTTCATTTAGCAGACGCTTTATTTAATGAGAGAGCATATTTCAGTAGATTCTTATTATCGGAAAATGCACTTACAAATCTCACACAACAAAAATGTACTTCTTATAAGAGTCAATATTTTGTATTAAAAGGCTAAGAAATGACAGAGGCATGCAAGATGATTGGTAATGTGCTCAAAAAGAGCATTTCTTGGAAAGGAAACTTTAAGGAAATGGAAATTTTGTCTTGTTGTTTGTGTTCTTCATTCTTTGAATTCTGCAATGTTGCGCACTTTTAGCATTTTTGAGTTTATGGGAAATCTGGACGCAATTCACATAGGGATGTAACGATTCACTGTACTCACGATTGGTCACGAATGACGGTTACCTTTTGACCAAAAATGGGTTGACAAATTAGAAACGAACAAGTGCCCAGTGCCCTTTTATTATTTCTTATAAAAACTGCACATTTCCTTATAAATGAAAAATGTAGTTTTATGTCAAATAACGAAAACAATCCAAAAATGTTAATTCCCGAAATTAAATAAAAATGAACAATGCATTACAAATTAATATAAGTTTATTCTTTATAATATAAACAAAGACTGTGTTTATAACAAAGAGACGACTTTTATTCGGAAACTTTGATTTTTGACGTTTTTATCAGCATATCCACGTTTTGCTGGCATTTACTGAGATCTCTGTAAAGCAAGTTTGCAGTGAAAACAGCGACCACTGCTGTTCAAAACATGCATCGTTATTGGTTTAACATTCAATCGACTTGAATCATCACATATTTAAATCAACTTTTATCCGGCTCACGGTGAAACATTACATCTCTAACTTCACAGCTACCTCTCATTGTCATACGAGGTACATTGAGCAGTACATTTTTATTCCCATGAGCATCCTTAGGGGAATTGTGATCAAAGAAGCTGTTCCATTATGTATATTATTTATGAGCATTAATATATATATATATATATATATATATATATATATATATCTGTAGTGTACCTCAAGCATCCGTGTTTTGTTGTATTTAATAAAATTTGTATTACCATAATTTAACAACAAATATCATGTTCAAACTATATGCTCAGTTTTCAAAGAGGCTTTTATTTATATATCAGAAGAAGTTAACACATGCACATTTCTAAAAATGTCCACATGGGAATTGATCAGAGGAAATGAAATTGTAATTCTATATCAGGTATCCGATTCCTAACCTTCTGATTAAATGAAATAGATTTTTGTTTCCTAATCCCGGCCACAATAAACACAACTTTCTGTTTTGTAGCGACACTTCTTTAATTTTCAAAAAATCCTTACATCCAGGAATTGTCTGTCCAGTTTGTTCAAACGAAACGACACTTTCTTGCATTTCACTTTTATTAGGCCTTCCATCACAATGAAGAACCCTGTGCACATTGAAGCTTTTTCAAGTGTATAAGTGAACTAATGTTACGATCGAATTAACAGAATAAAAGTGCTACCGTGGTTTTGAGACTTTTTGGGTCAACCGTAAGAGATAAAAACAAACAGATGTAAATAAGTAATGTTAGCCATTCAGAGCGCTGTGTCTGTCACTGACACCAAACAGTCCAGTCACTCAATAGTAGGGCTCAGAAAGCCCGTATCTCCACCGGTACTTGACACAAGACAGACCCACGTGTACAGACACCCGATCTGAACCCCGTAGCGGGACTGACAGCTCATCGGACGAGTTCGTGTGATGAATTGAGTTTCTTCAGCCGGATGAAGTCGAGAAAACAAATCTGTAAATGGAGTCAGAGTAGCGAGGTCAGGTGTATTATGAATGTGTGGTCGGACTGACCTAAAACGCGGTGTAAAAGAATGGGACTGCGGTCAACCACATTACTGAACCTCCCTTCTCGTCCAAGTAAACATCCTTTCGCAGGGTTGTTTATTTCTATTCTTCCCGACATTGAGACCTCACGAGTCTGTCTCGGCTATCTCGCCGAGTTCACAGGCGGGCCGGTCCGGCAGATGCTCAGCCATCGCAGGTCGATTTGTGTAAATGTCATCCACAGGCAACAAAAAAGTCACCGTCTTGACTTTGCCTCTGAAATGGTAAATGTTATATTTAGCACATGATATTTTAGCTGCTACAACATTTTGAAGTGAGATAAAGGCTGAAGCTCAACTCGCCTGTTTTTGTTGCCATATTCCTGAAAGGAGTGTCTGTTGGTTAATTTGTCAATGTCCGGTTTAGCGTAAGCACTAGAAGGACGACCATGTAAACCGTCATGAAGTCGGGCCCATTTATTGTTATTTATAGTCTCCTCATATCGCCTTGGTATGTGTAAAATCTCATTCTTTCGAGGGGCGTTCATGATATTGGAAGAGATGGAGTATCGCCGCACGGTCATTACAATGTTTTCTGTGGGAAGAAAACAAGAATATATTTATTATTTTCATAAATACATAAAGGCCGTGTAAACAGCATGGTTTCACGTGTTTCTTTTAAAATAAAATGACACTAATGCAATACTTTGTTGTATTCAAGCATCCCAAATGTATTCACAATTTGCCTGGAATTTGCCAAAATCTACAATATATCCTGAGTTCTCACACTATATAGCTGAAATGTGTAAAATATAGAATAGTATAATACAATAGTATAGTAAAATGTACATCAAAATAATAGCGAATTGTACCGTGTTAATGTCGTGTAAACATCACCACAAAACCAAGTAATATCAATGCTGGGTTATTTTCAAACCAGCATTGGGTCAAAAAGTGATGAACCCAACCGTTGGGTTAAATTAACCCAGTAAATTGTTTTTATTTGCCCCTACAAAGGGCTAAAAGAAGACAGCATAGATTAATTCACAATCCAGAGGGTTGGGTTCGTCCCTTCTTGACCCAGTTATACAACCTCCTAAAAATAGGTTCTTTGGGGTTCCACTCATAGGTTATAACGAATCAGTTTAAAACAGAGATTCATCATGCAATGAAATCCAAAAAAGAAGCAAAAACTGTTTTATTTAGTTCACTGTAAAAAAAATCCAACTTGCAAAATGTTTTAACAAAGATAAACATGTAACTTTAACACAGCATTTTTGGTTAAAGGAGTAAAATTATGCTTTTGCATATACTGAACAAATCTAGCCTTAGAAATGTTTCTAACAAATATTATTTTGCTGACAGAAGGAAGATTATTTTAGTTATTGGCCCAAATCCATCAGTAAATTTGCACAACTCACAAAAGAGAGTTTTTTGAACAAGGAATATTGTGAGAGTTTAAAGATCCCTAAGATGCCTTGCAGCATGTTCAATTCTGTGTCTTATCTGATTTCTTTTGAAGATCAGTGTTTCAGTTCTTGCTGGCTTAATATAGGCTTTAATATCATTGTTACCTTTTGAAGTTAGAGTTTTTCAACAACTGATGGTTTTTATTGTTAACATGGTTTCTTTGTTCAATGTTGAAGTGTAAGTGCATTACACAACAGGATTCAACACAAACTGTTACACAGTTATTTGATAAAAAATTGGACTGTTTGAGGCAGACATTTTAAAATAATCCATCTATATTCTCTATTAATGTGCAACCAACAAAATATTTTGTACAGTTATTCATCAGGTTAACTTGACGATGTTGTGACAATTTATGATTTAACTTATTTTTTAAAGTTGGGTGGACTTTATTGTATGTTGAGTTAACTCAGAAACGTACTTGTGATATATTGTCTTATTATTTTAAGTTGACTCAAAATGTTTTTTTTGCAGTGTTTGGTTTGTAAATGTTAAACTAACTTTATTCATGTGACAACGTAGTTAAAGATACATTTGAATCTATTTTTTTATTGTAGTAAAACAACAAAAACAATAAGTCCCACTTATCAATTTGAGATCTTTATTGAGACTAGATGCCTATAAAGTACACTGTAGAAAAAATGAGCCAACGTAAAAAAATTAGCAACCTGATGCAGGAAGACTTTTGTATTAACTCAATGTATATTATTTAATTCTTTAAAGTAATGAAACTTTGTTTAGCCAACTTAAATTTGTTTGTTTATGTAATGCTGATTGTCTTGTTTTTACAAGATTTTATTGTCACATCAATTACTGTTGCAATTAATAAATTTCTGATGTGTGGATTAAAAAATGTTAAATTAACCAAATGAATAAGTCCTTAAATACTGTTAAATATAAAAAGTTACTTGTCTTTTACCACGATTGTAGAAGTGTTCTGCCTCAAACATATCCAAAGCTTAATCTAATAACTGTTTAAACAGTTTGTGTTGAGTGTTTATATACAGGCTTTGAAATTGTGTCATGCCCTTAAACCTCAACATTGAACACACAAATCTCAACCATGGTAACAATCACAAACCATCATTCACTAAAATAACTCTAAACCTGCAGATAACAAACAGTAACAACGATATTAAAGCATAAATGAAGCCAGCAATATTAAAACACTAATCTTTAAAAGAAAAACTAATAAGAAACACCGAATTGAACATGCTGCAATTTATCTTGGGAACTTTCAAACTCTTGCGATATTGCTTGTTCAGAATACTCTGTTTTATAAGTTGGGCAAACTTTCTGAAGCATTTTGTCCAAGAACTTTAGAAACTAGTCAACAAAATCCTATTTGTTAGAGACATGTTTAGGCAAAAAATTGTTCAGTATATGCAAAACAATCATTTAACTCATTCAACTAAAAATGCTATGTTCAAGTTACTTGTTTACCCATGTAGGAGCAAGTTTGATTTCTCAGTGTAAACCAACTGTTTTTCATCCCAATATGCATGAAACCCCGTCACATTCTTAATAAAGTTATGCAGTAATGCGATAGTATTATTGTACCTTTGAACTGTCCTTCAAGTACCGGTGCAGACAAATTCCGCCGCAGGTGGCCGTGGATCGACATTTCTTGCGCTCCGTCTTGGCTGGAAGATACCGACTTGAGTGAGTCCGATGCTGGCCGATCGAGCTGCCCGCGAAGCGCTTTGTTTTCACCCTCCAGCTGTCTGATCTCCCTCTGCATGTCCGAGATCGCCTGCGCTAAACGGTGTCCTTTCTCCATGCCGCTGAAGAGACTTCCAGACGCACCTGCCGCTCATCCGAGTCCTCCTTATACCAGACTGGACCTCTCCCGGAGTGCCTTTCAATCTCAGTCCAAATCTTGTCCCGGGGAGATTATGTCGCCTTTCACCACTTATACAGCCGAAAGGGTTCATGCGGATGGCCTTTCGGGACATTGGATGATGTTTTATTAATCACCAACGGAGAATTGAGTTTCGTTTTTTTTCCAACTCTGCTCGACTTGTGCATACAAGCGAAATACTCTTCCACAGATAAAATCATCGTACGCATGCGACACATGGCCAAGTGAACATCTCGGTCCTTTCTGTGAGAAAACAAAGGCTATTAACTTGTCATCGGACAGAGATGAAGATCCAGTGGTAACTGATGCGCCTCCCCAAAAGCTTAAAACATTTATCAGGTCAGTTAACGAATAGCAGCAAATCTAGGACGGAAAAATCCCCGCAGGAAATAATGTTTCATTTAAACATTTAACAGATATAGATGAAGCAGATTTTGACCTTTAGCTGTCCATTCAAGTTGAGATCCACAGGTCACGTCTTCTATTCGAACATGTAATGCGTAACACATCCAGTTTTTAACTGGACGGCAGTCGAGACTTACATTTATGCATTTGGCAGACGCTTTTATCCAAAGCGATTTACATTGCTTTATCCTATACATTTTACATAGGTATTTGCAGTCCCCTGGGATCGAACCCACAACCTTGCGTTGTTCTCTTACCACTGAGCTACAGGAAAGCTAAAAACAGTGAAATTTGGAAGGTTGAAAATTTAAAAGCAACATCAAGAATACAAATATATGCTGGTTTACTTGTGTTCAATACACGTGTTGACACACAAATTAATGTGGATAACATGTCGAGGAAATGAAGAGTTTGGTCTGCAAAATGAGACAAAAAATCATGTTTTTTATTGTGCATGCAAATTAATAGCAATCAAACGCCAGTTGGTTTGTTTTGATTTAAAAACTAATAACTAAAAAAACACAACAAACTCACAGAATAAAAACATGATAAAATAATAACATTTTGAAACCAAACTTTTTCAAATATTCGTATACATTTGTACATGTTTAAAAAAAGATCAAAACCATCAAGGGACACCAAGCACTCATTTTGTAATTGCCTGCAATTAAAACTCAAGAAATGTTGTGTTACCTTTTTCATGGTTTCCAATGAACGTGTAACCTGCCAAATTAGCATGAAATAAAGGTTAAGGATGCAAAGGCATGAGAAAAGGGAATAGTCTACTGTGTTTGATTCTAACAAATAATAACTTTTTAAAGGATAAACGTCAAATGATAGTACAACAATGCCATACAATGGGGAAAATTACCACAAATGCCCTGATATGCAGTACATAAACACAACATGTCTCAGAATGCATTGCCATTTTTCACAAAGAAATGTCATGCATCTCTTTCTACACATAAGCAAAAAAGAAAGGTGCTATATGATCTCCATTTTACCTTATACATAATACCTAAGGTGAGTGAGCTAAATGAATATAGATAATACTTTTGACTTCCCTATCACCTCATTCAGATTTGAACATTTTTTGGCCAAATTGTGTAGAACACAACAACATACTCATTTGGTTTAAATTGTTTGAGAAATATTATCTTAACAATCATTACCTTAATGCAGTGATATTTTTAATGCAGGCCAAGAGAGACATTAGATTCTCTAGTGTGCACACTAGACTGTGAATTATGCATGCGGTTGTCTGTGTGGGAGAGAAATCCTATCACCCAAACATTGGCCTCCTATCCGTAGCTTAGTGTGACTGAATGTGTGCGTGGTTGTGATGACAACCAATAAAACACAATATGTTAGTTGTGTGTTTTATGATGTGACTGGTTGCTAAGTTGTAACAGTACTGCACTATACTCTCTTGAGTTATTAGTGTTTGGCTAAGATGTCTCTCAGGGCTGGATTACTTTTACCACTTTTCTTGTTTGCTATGTGATAATTAAAGGGATACTTCACCTAAAAATGAAAATTCAGAAATCATTTACTCACCTTCGAGTTGTTCCAAATCTGTATAAATGTCTTTGTTCTGATCAACACAGAGAAATATATTTGGATGAATGCTTATAACCAAACAAATCTCGCCCCCCATCGACTCCCATCAATGGGGGGCATCACATTCATTTGAAAAAGAAAATGACCCACATTGATAAGCCATTTACTATCAACGCTGTATTATTTCATGATAAAAATATCATATCAATATATTCATTTTTAATTTCACTGGAATTTAAAATTCAGTCATAGACTCAATTGTTCATACTGTATATATGGTCTAGGCCTAAGTGCTACTTTAACACTAACACATTAAAAACGGGTTATTTTTATTGATGTGAAGTGAGTGACCTATTACATGAAACATTAAACACATAAATGGACACAAAGTCGGCCTTTCCTCCCTTTGATCACAAGATGGCACTAGTGTGCACCATTTTGAAAAGCTTTGAGTAATGAAACATTGTACGATATACTTGAGGGGAAAGACTCAATGCTTCACAAATTTCATTTCACCATCGCTACTTAATGCAGCTTTATTGAGATAAACAGGCAGGTGGTCAGGGCGGCCAGCAAACAAACATAAACAAGGTCACAGGCGATGGTCGGGGCAGGCAGCAGAGGTTCACCAAACAAGCACATCCAAAAATCAAACCACAACTAATCCAATAGAGAAATGCTGAAAAGGTTGTGATACTTAACATGACTTCCCATGAATGAAAGAACAAACCAGGTTTATGTAGACAGAAGTAACAAGCTAAACTAGACACAGGTGAGAATGATCAACTTAATGAGTCCAGCAGTGGATTATGGGAAGTGTAGTGTGTAACGGTGGCAGTCCGGGTGATGGGAAGAGTGCCCTCTTGTGGATCTGGTGATGGTGACAGTACTAACACATCCAGGAACATGAACAACAGGCAATCTACACCCCTGTTTTCAAAATACTATTTTCCTCTGCCTCAGTGGTAAGAGCGTGGCGCAAACAATTCCAGGGTCATGGGTTCGATCCCAGGGATTGGACATACTATTAATTTCTAACCCACTCCTTACCCCTAATCATAACTTAACCCCTGCACTACGGGCACGGCTGGTCTGGGAAGAAAAATCTGCATTCGGGTTGCATGCATTCACATTTATAATATGTCCGTCTGAGCAACCCAAGCATCCGTTCCGGCCCACAGGGAAAACTCCCGGAACGCCAGATGGCCAGTCCACCCCTGACTACGGGAAACTATGTTTATAAGATTGGTGTTTAAAACCTCTAACCCAGTTCTTAGACTGAAACATGTGGACAAAACATGTGACAAAAGTCTTTTGTCTGTTCATTACTCATCGGCGATGACAGATGCAGCGATCACACATTACCGCCTCACAACACCTTTTCACAGAGGCTGAAGAGCTCAGGAATTATCTGTGGCTTGTGTTTCAAGTTTCCTTTGTACATCAGGCTAAAGGGAGGAAATGAACAGTGAATATAGCCGGGCAATAGCTGCAGGCAAAGCTTTTCATAACAACAATGAAAACGAAAACATACACAAATTATGCTTTTGATGATAATGAGTAATTTATGGGTAGATCAGTACTGATATTTTAAATCAAATGTAATACAACTATTGTTTTAATACATTGTTTTAAAAACATGAGAACTGTTCAAAAGTACTAAATATTATTGTTAGACTAAATCACTCATTAAAAACCAAAGGGAGTATTTGTAATGTAGTTTACAAAAGGTTGACCATTCTGTACTACCTGAAGGTTCTTATGTTTAAATCTATGAATTTAGCTGTACAACGTTACATCAAAGGGATACTTCACCCAAAAATCATATTTCATAATGTCTTCTTTTGTGTTCAACAGAACAAAAAAGTTGATAAAGTAATTTCTCCTACTATGGGAACAACTCCAAGGTGACAAATTTTAAAATTGTGGGTGAAATATCCCTTTAAATAAAGTAGTTCAGCTACAACCAAAATCAAGGAAAGTAATAGAAACAACAAAGGTATTTTTATTTTAGGTAAAAAAGATTCAATCCAAACTGGGAATCTTATAATTGGTTTAGCTGTTGAAAAATAAATTTTGCTTATTTAAGATATAAAGAGCACACACAGAGATATTCAAACAAAACAAATATTTTAAAACTGACAAAATGTAAATTTCTTTATTTTATACAGTGTTTTTGTCATTATTATACAATAAATAATGTGCAAATAGAACAAAAATTCCACGCATTATGGCCCTCTGATAAAGTATTTCTAGGCATTTGAAATGGCAACATTTAGAAATATAAGTAGCCTAGTGCTCCACCTATGTATTGGCAGGACAATGCCCAATCTATACCATACAATTTACAAATATCAAATGAGGTAAATGTACAATTTTAGACTTTAACAGACCACATTTATACACAATATTTACTCAGTTTGCACTTGATTAAAGATCTTTTATATTCTTTAACCCCTCTGTTCTACAAACAAGCATTGTAGAGAGTTGCATTTGAATCCCTTAAAGAGGCTGAGCTCAGAACCATATTTCAGTCCTTGTGGTGTAAAATAAAATAAAATAAATTAAAATATGTAAATGATGGACTCACCTTACTTAAACATCAAGCAGACACGCCCCTAATGGCCAAATATTGGCTAAGAAATCGACAATATTTAAATTGCTAAACCCTAAATCAGGAAATCAGGTTATTTTATATTTTTTTGTAAAAAACACATTCAACATTACAAATGATTGTCTTTTAAATATATACACTTCAATAATTATTGACAATTTCTCAAAAGAATCAACAACAGGCTTTCTCACATTTACACTAAAGCACCTAAATAAATCTACAAATATATGCAGTATGTACATAGCTTTATAAAAGTCATTGAGGAAGAGGAGTTTGTATAAATCCAATACTGTTTATGATGTTGAGTGGATCATGCACCCCTGGCTCTATAGTCTGTGCTGGTCTCCTTTCCTGTCTTTGCTTCCGGACTTCTTTAGAGCAAATAGCGCTCAGCACTCCACCACCCACCAAAAGCAGTGCTGTACCCACCCAGCCGGTGAAGATCCCTGCTCCACATTTCCGTGTCAGTGAAACGCTTATGTCCAAATCACTCTCTGTTAAATGTGTAGCCCAGGAGAGCACCACCAGTAAAACCAGTGCACCTATTACAAACGCCGGCCCGGAAGCTACTTTGAAATGTACATTCTTGGGATATCTTATCCATCCCACAGGGTAAACTGCCATGGCAACAAATCCAACTCCTATGGAAATGACGAGGAGGATTTTCCAGGTGGTGAAATGCTCGGTTAGAGACAGGAGAGACTGATAAAAAGTGCACTGCAATCTTCCAGTGCTGTGATGTTGCCAGTTCAGCCAAACTCCATCCCAGTATAAAGGAAGTGTCGTAGTGGTGTTTTCGACCATTCCACTTACATTCCACATAGGCAGAAATCTTGTGAGAATCGTGCAAAACCAGCCTGCACTGGCCAGTCCGAAGCTAACAAGTTCAATTTTCATATCCATGTTTTTGTGCATTCAGCGAAGGCGAGCAGAAGCATCTGATAGTGTGGAAACTAGCTGTACTGCATTCCTGCTGTGGGTGGGGTCACATTGCGGTTAACACATTATCCTTTTGTGTTTGTTCCATGGTTTCATAACAACTCTGTCACATGATCGAACATGAAATGGGATCTTTGGAATACACATCAACTGTTCACCAGTTTTGACACGACTATTCATGCGAATTGGTACAATGCAAATCGTACAAAATCGTACGATTATTACATTAACGCAATACTTATGTGTTAACCTAATGTCAAGCGCGCGAAGGCATATCGTACTAAAACTTAAAAATTAAATCATATGAATTCCTAATAATTAGCCACAAATTAAAATAGTTACAAATTACTGTTGGATTGTGTTACATATAATCACTTACCCAAGTCAAAATAATGTCACAAGGTCGAATAATACTTTAACATTCAAGTTGAGCATAAACAGATTCATATAATAACACATTATACCATGGTCTGTTTGAATACTCGATTCTGATTGGCTGGAAGGTGTGCATTAAAAGCCTTTAACACACAGGTAGCTCCAGTCAGTTTGATTACATTTAAAATTAACATGAAATCTTCAGCTGTTTGATCTAAAATTACACTGTTAACATCAATAAAAGCTTTAACTTGGCAAATGATGGCATAAGCGGAATAATCCACAGCTAGCCGGGCGTTACAGGATTTTAATGCACTTCGTGGAGGCAACGTGGTTTTTGGCCTCCACGTTGTGCAATAAAACCCTTTAACGCATGGCTAGCTGTCGATTGTCTCTTACTTATTCGTATAATAAAACAATTTTTTATAATATAACATTTTATTTTTAGTGACAGTATACACTACTTCATGCACTTTTTAATTTAGTTTTCTTTCATTTACTGTTTTGCTAGAACGTTTGTGGGGGTAGGAGAGTTTACCTGTCAGCAAACACATTATATTTAAAGGGGTGGTTCACTCGCCCAAAATGAAAATAGTATGTGTAGGCTTGTTCGACTTCATGCGGCGCAACAAGAACTGACAGGCGGATAACATCAAAGTACCGCGAGAGCCATTTGAAAACAAACTCCTCAAACAAGCCTGTTAACTACTCACCCACTTCATTGAGGTTTCATTTTTCAGGTTTTATTTGAGAAAAGCAACCGTTATAATTAAACTGCAGTAGGTTTGTTTTGATTTAAGCCATAATATCAAAAAATGCAGCTAACAAAATCAATAAAACACAATGAAAACATGATAAAATAATAAAAAACATGATTCTTGATTTTTTTAAAGGAGTTATCTCATTGTGGAACCAAACTCTTCATGTGTTTTTATTTATGTTCATATTTTATTTATAGGCTACTATACATTTTTTTAATGTTAGAACAAATTTTAACTTCTCTTAAACAATTAAGTAAGTGATAATATACCGGCAGCCGGTTGTTATCGCAGAAATAATAATTATGTAATAATAAATAATAATAATTGATTTTTATATTGATATGCTCAACACAGGACTTTGTTGAGGTTATGCATTTAGCTTTTATTCAAAGCAAATTAGAGTAAATTCAAGGTACACATTTGAACCATTTTGGACATTAAATGTTCACTAATGTGAACTTAATCGGAGGGATATTGATAACAGATAAAGGATTTATTTAAAGTCACATCTCTTAAACCACACAACTGTAACAGAACAGAGCACAACGTCAATGAAAAATCTTTTGTTGATTTATGGCTTGACGTTTTTCTTATTCAATTAACAAAGCCAAGTTTAATGTGGTTAATGCAGACAAATATGATTTGTTGTCTCAGGCATAGTTATGTGTAATCCCAAACACTCAAATTAGAGCAACTTGACATGAATGCAAACTAGGAATTTTGTTAAGACACAGAATTCTCTTACCAGATCTGTTCTTCTTTAAACCAGCTTTGTGATTTGGTACTGGACAAATCTACCTTCTTTATAGACTCTGCTGAAACTAAGTGCTTGGTCGGTGTAAAGACATGTGAAAATATAACAGAAATTGAAAGGCAGCTAATCTGCCCTAAAGCCCAAACACAAACAATTAATACCAGATTTAAACTCCTGCAATGTAAATAGATTATGAGATTATATTTAACTCCAGAAATGTCACACAAAATGAATCCCAATATTGCAGATGAATGCAAAAAATAACTTGGACATTGGAACTCTATTCCAAGATTGCTTCAGGATAAAGCTTTAGACTTTCTATGGGTTTTAGAACAAAATAGCACTAAATTTGCAAAATTGTGTATATTCTTGGTTTAAGTAGCAGAACGTTCACATTTTTGATTACTGTTAAGTTAAAGTTCTTACCAAATCTTCGTTAGTGCGACTTTAATATTTAATTTAATTTATTTTAGACAGAACTTATTTTAAATTCTTTAAGTTTCTTTATTTTGCATATTCCTTAGTCTAAATTTGCATAAATCTAACATCTTGATTTATTCAATCCAGAATGAGCAAGAAGAGAATGATCTCAGAACTGACATTAGCACAGTTACTGCTCACTGGTAACTGAGTAACTGGTAACTAATTTTTAGCTTCGCAGACACTAGATGCATCACTCATGTAAACAATGGTTACAACAAAACTGAAAAATATGTCAAACTCTTTTAAATATAAGAGAAGTGAACATTAAACACTAACAAGTCTTCAACTTTACTAAAAATATATAAAATAATCATATTTTTTTATTTACTCTCCTAATGCAGTGTGACGCAAAGCATGCTGGGAATTGGAAATCCTTTTTCTGATCAATTGTGTTGAATTAACATGTTTGAATTAAGTAAATTGAACAAGGAGCAATTTTTTTTTACTTTTAGGCAAAACTTCAAATTAATCAAAAATAAGCATTATACTTTACTCAATAATAATATGTTTTTCAGGAACTTAAAATATTTAAGTAAGTATAACTTTTTTATAAAATTAAATTGAATCTTAATCTGTTTGATTATTTCAACAGTAAATACAGAAAGCCCTTCTTTTCAACAATGGTTACAAGAATAATTTTTTTTCAAAATACGGACCTTTTTGGAAGACATGTTATACTTTCTGTGTAACACAGCATCATACTGAATAACCTCTGTGTACCAAGGATATAAGCAATGTTTATAGTTATATTTGTATATATTTAAAATTTCTGTATTTTCCCCTCCCTATTTTATCTTACATTCCTATATTTACTGTATGTGTGTAACTTTGTTCAAGAGAAATGGTACGCAATGGAGCGGAGATGACAACAGACGACTTTCAACTTTTTCAATTTCAGATGTATTTGTATAGCGCTTCTCACAATTGTTATTGTTGCGAAGCAGCTTAACATGCATTATAATTAATATAAAAATAATTTAAATATATATATAATGCAATGTACAATAATGAAGCTCACTGAAATAAGTACTAGTCTTATAGTAGATTTTATGGAACGGTCAATTATGAATATTTATTAATAATTATTATAATATTATACTATTATAATGTGCATGACTCGCATTTACATTTAGTACTGACAGTTAATATCACAGTCAATGCTTATGGGAAATACAGTATCACAATGTGGTTCACAGTATCACAAAGATTAGATATGATAGCCATACTGTACATGCACAGTTAAAAACAATTATATTGTAGAAATTTGCTGTTAGTTTTAAAATAAAAAAGGGGAATTTTACTGTTTTTACTGTTACTGGAATTTTACAGGGAAAACATGTTAAATTACAGTTTATTTCTGGTGCCCCAGCTGCCAGATTTTTTTTCTTTTAACAAGATTTCTTCTTTTTACAGTTTATTTTTGAAATACAGTGAAAAACTAATTAAAGTAATTACAGAAAAATACATTAAATTAACAAGAAAAATGGGCAGACAACTTAATGTGTATCCTTATATCATAATTTTACAGGATGTGTTTCTGATTTTCCAGTATACTGTGTGGCTCATCATAAGTGGTAGGACAAGTATGTCCGAAGGTCAGGCCTAGCTTTATATGTTGGGGTTTTCTTTTAATAACAACATCATATACTTTGTATAGGGTAATGGAATTTATGAGGAAATATGATGAGACTGTCCTCTTTTAGGAATTAACTTAAGCATTGAATAACGGCACCTATACCAAATCATGCATCCCCCTGAGGCAGCTGAAACAGTATTAAAGCTCAAAGCGAGCATGCTATATTGATGACAGCAACTTTTATCTTTGAAACCTGGACTTACCTGAACTGTCTTCAGAGTATCAATATGAATAACGGCACGCTGAGGCCATCTGCTGGTGTGAGTACATGCTTTTGATAACTTCCTCAGCCTCAAAAGCAAGCAAAGAGATGCTTCTTTAAAGAACCTTTGACTGAATGGTTCTCTGTGGAACCAAACACGGATCTTCTCTGTCATCGCTGTGAAGAACCTTTTAAAACCATTTTTTTAAAACTGTTATGGTCTACTGTGGATCTCTTCTGGTAAGTGCAATGAACCCGTTACAATTTTGTATAGTTATTGTCAGTAAACCTTCAATTTAAGTGACATTATTTACTTTAGTTATTTAAAAGCAAGAACTGCAGACATCAGCATTGTCCTGTTCTAATGCCGGATTTACAGTGTAAAAATCTTCACATGCTTTTCTTTCATTGAAACAGCGTTATCAAGATATTTCAACATTCCTCTGTAATGCAATCACTTTATTCTCACAATTCGGACTTTTTTCTTGTTTTGTGCGCATGTGTGTGTGTCTGGCAATAAAATACTGGTTTAGAGGAACTGAATAGGGCATGTTAACTAGGCTACTTGAGACTGTTTTGATGTGGTTTGGGGTATGGTGCTGTTTACAAAAAAAACAAGTTCAAAAGTTAAATGAACTTTATTCGATTTTATTCAATGAAACGTAAATGTTGTTTTGATTTGTGTTGCATTTTGCAACTAGATTTTAAAGGCCCGATTCACATTTCTCGTCTAAAACCGCGGGAAAACGCCACCTGCGCTGTTTTCTCCTTTTTTTTCCAAAGCGCCTGGACTTTGTGATCTCCTGACTTCTGTCGTCGCTAGAAACCATGGGCCATGAAAGCCGTTGAGACGAGGAGGAATAAACAAAGGATATATGGATGATATGCACTGAAAATATCTTAAAATAACTCTGCTACTATATTTAGTTATGCTGTGATCATCTGTGTCTCCATTATCATTGATCTTGTCTTTATTGGCTTGTTGGTTCTTGTCACTTGACCTGCGGTGCTCTTGCCCCTTTCTGAAAAGTTGAGATATTTTCATCGAGCCGCCCCGTTTTTCCGCACGTCTACATTAAAATAAATAAATAAATGTGAATCGGGCCAAAGTCAGTTCAATATAAGTAAGTTAAATTGATCATAGCTAATTTTATTTCACTTAAAAATTGAAGGCAGTTGAAATTGGCGATATTTTAACAGCATGGTACTTTGGTACAGAGAGGAATCAGATATCCAAATGAACGTTATTTAAAGTTCACAACAAATGAACAGCAAAGCCAGACCACAGGGCTTTCTTCACAATAGTGATGTTTGAGGTAATTGTGTCGGCATGTACAGTATTTGGTACGTTGTCAGGAACGCAAAAATGCTCCCGGCTCATCGTGAACCGTGTGGCTGTTCATATGAAGAGACTGAGTTCAAAGCCAAACCATACAGGTATATACACAGAAAAGAAACAAAAAACTTAATTAGTCAATACATCTTTTTATCGCATTGAAAACGCAAATGAAATGTCAACAATAAAAGAACGTTTCTTGAAAAGAAAATTTAATCCACATTCAGCATTTTGAACAGTGTCTCCATCTATCTAAAGTGGCATATGCTGCATTTCAAACATAGTTTTTTATGGCATAGCTGCTGTGGGTGCCGGCTTTGGCTGCGGAATATCTCTGTGAATTGTTGACCCTCTCCGATGGCCAGCTTGTGCAGAGAACCGCTCCACCAATAAACAGAAACCCTGCAGTTACCCAGCCAACATAGAGGGCTGCCCCCATCTCTCTCTTTAATGCTTCGTGGACAATGGGATTATAAAAGTCCCTGATAATGAAGTGGGCGGTCCAAGACACAGGTATCACAGTAGTCAGTCCAGAAAGCATGAAGGTAATCCCAGAGACCACGACGATCCGTGCTTTGGCGCGCGGGTTATCTAGGCAGTTGGTGCAGTTGGCTCCAACTAGGAAGATAAGGAAAGCCAGGCAAGCCAATGCCATGGTGGTCACCACTAGTCCACGTGCGGCCTGCAAGGACGGATCCAAATCCAGCAGGGCATCATACATCTTACACTGCATCTGACCGGTGCGCTCGTGAACGCAGGTCATCCACAGTCCCTCCCAGAAGACCTGCGCCACCACGATGTTTGTGCCGATGAATGCAGTTACCTTCCACATGGGCAATGCACAGATGATAATGGTTCCCGCAAAGCCGATCATCGAAAGAGTGATTCCCAAGACCTGCAGAGCCATGGAGGGGGGCCTAAAACAGAAAACAAAGGTCTTTAGGAAAACTTTTTATATCGAACATTTTGTATCAAAGTCTTTTTGTAATATTAGCAGTTTGCGATTTTAAAACGTGAGATGCAACACATTTTTGCAGGGTTAGAGAGAGTTTAGTGTTCAGTGTCAACAGAAGTTTGAAGAAAACAAGTGGCCTTTTTCTGTTGATGGTGAGCAACACAATGCTTCTGAGAACCGGAAGTTGCGATCGTTTGTACTTCTGTGTTCTGACGTATTTTCAAGTGAAGCGGAATTTTGGAATGAGAAAAATACTGGGCGTGGCTTCCGTCTTTCTCTGCAATTTTATTGGATGTTTAAAAACAGCCCTTGTGTATTGAAATGGAACTGGCAGCAGACTGACGGTTGAAGGGGAGGAGCTAACAGATGCTCCGCCCAAGCCGTCTAACATGGATAGTCATTACAGGAAGGCAGTGCATTTTTAGATTTTAATTTAAGATTATGAGGCAACACGATTTTTAGGAAGAGAACCAACCACATTGATAAACTATTTACAATAAACGCTGCAATATTTCATGAAAAATGGGCATTTCACTGGGACTTTAACTGATGCGTATTTTCTCTTTCTGTGTGACGTATCTATTCGTGGCTTGTTTTGACAGCAAATAACATTTATAAATAACGTATTTTCTTTCATGTTTTTTAATACACTGTAAAATTTTGCTGTAGTTTTGTAGCAGGTTTACCAGGAACTTACTGAAGATTTAATTTAAACTTTAGTTTAAACATAAACATACCCAGTTCTTATATTTTCTTTCATAAAACAAGACCAAATATCTTAGGTCACTTTTCTCGTTATGTAAATGTATTGTTAAGTTTTAAATATGTTTTACTAGAAAAAAAAAATGATAAAGAAGAATGTCCTTTGCTTTTGTGGTGTTGCTGTGCTAATGCACGTAATGAGACCAGTTTCTTCATGGTCATTTTAAATCATAAAGTAAAGTTTAATCAAAGTGAAAACAGTTTGATTAAACTGATAGGAAAACTGATAGGAAAATATCATGTAATATTATGTAATCAAATCTTTAGTAAGTTAACCTGCTGCTAAACTTTGTTCAGTACCTTTATGAAAGCAAATAAACATTGAATTTGTCATTATTGCCAAGCCTAATCTAAAATGTATTTGTTTAAATTTGTCATTAAAGAGTTAGAACGTCGTTTATTTTGGGGAGTAGAGTTTAATATGAACATCACCCATAATTCTTCTTGTCACTTTCTTGAGCACTAGTGATATGTTTGAATAAGTGGCGTCAGTGGGTGTTCCTGAAAAACAGGTTTTCAGTGTTGTGTATGAAAACTTCCTCTGGCACTCGGACATTCAGTGGGAAGGAATGCTGCTTAGCAAACTAAGTTTAACTTGTGTTTAATTCGCATGAAAAGACGTGCTTCTGAACAATTGGCATAATGTTATACAATACAATTAAATTGGCAAGCAATTCAAAAGTAGTAGGTAGAAAGCAATACAATTCGTAATTATTTTCATTTGTTCTGAATTTATCAGACTTACAAAAGTGTGAATACAATAAAGTGATCAATTGCACAGTACAATATACAACAAAGTTCAGTCCACAAAGCAAGCAAGTTAAGAAATGTGGAGAAAAAAAACTAAATAAATGTAAATAAATGTTTGTTCTCAAACAAAATGTTGGGTTTCTCTGCTTCCATTAAAGGACACTTTGCAACCTTCCTACATTATCTGAAAATGAATGAAGTAGACACCGGCTGGCCTACAATAGTCAAGCAGTATTTGAATAAATACGCAATTTAGATGTAAGTCTTTGGAGGCGTAGGGTACCGTGACACTGGTGCGGTGTGACTGGGAAGATAGTCATCCCAACTGGAGGGTCTTGTCATTTTACAGGTTATATGTGACTGATGCTGTGTCGTTCGCCTTCGTTGTACAAAAAGTGCAAAGCAGCCCTCCTCCCAGAACCAGAAGGAGTCCTGCGGCCCAGCCAAGGAAAAGGGGAGCGCCCAGCTCCCTGCGCTGAGCATCCAGTGACAGGGGGTTGTAGAAGTCATTTATTATACTGGCGGCAGTCCAGGACACAGCAACGAGACATGGAGGTCCCGAGATGATCAGAACCACACCAGCAGCAACGGATGCTTTTATCTTCCCTCCCTGCTCGGCGATGAAGTTGGTACATTTCCCTGAGACGAGTGCCATGAGAATTCCAGTGATGCCCACCACAATGGAAATCACCATCAGGGCACGAGCAGCCTGCATGTCAGGGCTCAACGCCAGCAAGGAGTCATACGCCTTACACTGCATCTGTCCGGTGCTCTCCACCACGCAACTCATCCAGATTCTCTCCCAGATAATCTGAAAAGTCACAATATTGGTACCAATGAAGGATGTCAATCTCCATATGGGTAGGGCACACGCGATAATGACCCCGACCCAGCCGAACAGAGCCGGGATACAACCCAGCGATTGCATGCCCATTGACGCCATCTTAATATCCGCACCGGCGTTTCAGAACTTACATACATTAAAGGTAAACCGTCTGGATTCAGAAAGTGTGTTTTCCAAGAGAACATCTGTGCAAACGGGGTGAATAGCAGCCTTGCGAGCTCTTATTTGTTTGTGGCAAGGGTTTTAAACATGGGAGATCAGTTTACAGACATTTTGTCAAATTCCAACAAGGAACGCACAACAGGGATACTTCTCAGAAGTACCGCCGAATACAGGTTAACACTGGATGTTTTTGTTTCGGTCCGTTCAAAGCACGGTACTTTTTATGACAAATGTGTTTCCAAGTCACATGACGTTTGATTATTTAAACGAACGCCTTTGCTAGTATCGTCGTTGACACCTTGTCCAACCAGTTTGGGAGGATGTGAAACAAAAGGGCACAGTTTCAGCAAAACAACAATAGTGTTTTGGTCAACACATTTTGGTCCAAAAAACATATTGCATTCATGAGGCATTTCAATCACAAAACATGTCCAATACCAGACTTTCGTTTACTGGGATGAGATTTTGTTCTCTAACCGAAGGCTGTACACCTCAGGAATGGATAATAAGATTGAGATGCTCTGGACACAGACGTCTTTAACAGATACCATGCTTACCCACACTGTTCCCAGCACTGTTCACACACAATCGTGTTGTGTTTACAGTAATACACAAACTATGACAAACAAACTGCTTTACCAATGTTTACACAATAGAGAAGCCCTTCACATACATACCCAAAACTGAAAAGCCTGTCATCATTTACACACCTTCAAGTTATTCAGATCTGTATACATATATTTGTTCTGATCAACACAGAGAAAGATATTTGGAAGAATGCTTATAAGCAGACAGATTCCCCCCCCATTGACTCCCATAGTGGGACAAAATACAATGGTTGTCATTTACAGCACTTATATATATATACATTCTGTAGTGGAAATACAGCCCTATGCACAAAATATTTGTCAGACAACGAAACCAGTTTAAAATATTGACTGAACTTGTCCCTATGTAAACAAGCAGTCGAACTCTTGACATGCTATGTTTACGTTCATATGGTTTAATACAAAATGTGTAAAAAAAGAGGAAAAAAAGAGGAGTAGCCTAAACAATATGCAATTAAGTGACTGATCCTTGGAAAATGTGTTTTGGTGATTTATTATGACACATAGAATTTGGTAGAACAGTTAAGTACAGAAACTGCGTGAATCAAAAATAAAGCTATAGTTTTTCAGACTTCGTCATGAATGTATTGCCTCATCATGTCAACACTGTTCAAGATACGTCTTTTTGAAATTTTGTATCTTCAGTGTCTTAGCATAAGGTTGATGAAGTTTGGTTAATATCACATGAATCACCTTGGACTATGTAAAAGTTCCCCAAATGGATTTTTCCCTCCATTGTCTGATGACCTAATAGATGTCACTGAAAAAAGTTGTTCATGCGCCATTCAACAGCCAACGCCCACCTATGTATATGAGTCTAATGGGTAACTTTCAAGAAGTTGAGAAAACCTACTGTAAAATCATGCTTAACCACTAGCTCCCCCAAAGCTTACCATGGATATTACTATAACCATGAATTACAATAAACTACAAAGCAGATCATGTGAACTTAGATTATATTGGCAAACGACATTTACTAAATGCACAGCGGCTCATCAGAACCCTGCTGGCGGGGACCCTTGGCAAAAGCCTTGATAGGCCCATATACAGTATATAATGCATATTTGTTCCATCTGACTACACTATAAAAATAATTGTTATTTTTAACAGGTTTTCCACAGAAAATGTAAAAAAAAATGAATTTTTGTATCTTTGATAAATGGTAAAGAAATCCTGTACAGTTACAGAAACTGTTCATTGAAAACTGAAAAGACTGCAAATTTATTTTACACACTATTTCTTGCACCCTCAGCTGCCAGAAAATTCAGTTTATATAAACAAAACTTATTTTTATTATTGTTTTTTCTTAAATACGGTAAAAACCATACATTTACAGAAAAAGACAACAAATTTACAAGAAACATAGTGAAAAAATTTAGTATATATCTTCATATCTTATCATTTTACAGGGAAAAATATTTTATGCTACATTTCTTTTTTTTTTCAGTTTACAGAAAATGTTAGTTTTTTTTACAGATATCTTTTAAAAGTGTACAAAACTTTTTAAATAAATACATTCTTTAAAAACGGTTAATACCTTTAACAAAGTTATCGTTTAAATGTTTCAAGATGCTTTAAAAGGAAGTGGTGACAAGCTGTTTTATGTTTTTATACAACAGTTGCAGCACAAATATTCAACAAAGAATTCAGAAAATAAAACAGTAAACTTCAGGTATAGGATAATACACAATGTATACAATTTAAGGCATACAGTTTTAGACTTTCATTTATTAGTGGGACTATTTCTGTTGCCCAAACCAGGCGTAAATACAATAATTGAAATACCGTGATTAAAGATACGTGTTTGATTTCGTTCATTACCTATTAAAAACATCTGTCTATAATCGTACTGCAAACTCTTTGTATATAGCCTTTGACATTTCAGACATGTAATCTCACATTTCCCGTCAGACCAGAGAACTAGACGGATCTGGTATGAAGAGGCATTCTGAATGAAGAATCTTGACAAGTGAGAGTCTTTGTGCGTTACAGCACTGTATGGCTCAGACGTAGGCTTTGCTGTTGGTAGTGGATCGTGGCTGAGTATACTTGTGCGCGAAGTTCTCCTCCTTGGGCGGGCAGGAGCTACACAGCATACCTCCTCCAAGAATGAGCAAAGCAGCAGCACCCCAGCCAATGTAAAGACAAGCTCCCATCTCCCTCCGTTGGCCATCAGAGAGCAAAGGATTGTAGAAGTCCCTTACGATGGTGTTAGCAGACCAACATAAAGGCACCAGGAGCAGCACTCCAGCAACAATGAAGATGACACCACTGGCAATGGCAACTTTCACCTTTGAGTCTTCCTTCTCCACAAAGTTGGTACATTTTCCACCAGCAATCCCCAGGAGGAGCCCAAAGATGCAGACGATGATGGCGATGACCACAAGTGCCCTAGCAGCTTGCAAGTCCTGGGGTAGAGCCAATAGCGAGTCGTAAATCTTGCACTGCATCTGTCCTGTGCTCTGTACAACACATGTCATCCACAAGCCCTCCCAAATGATCTGGGCAGTCACGATATTGGCTCCAATGAATGCTGACATCCTCCACATCGGAAGGGCGCAAACCACGATACTTCCCAAGAAACCAAGCATGGACAGGGAAAGGCCCAGGATCTGTCGACATGTGGACACCATTTTCGTCTCGCTGGGTTGGCTTCTGCAGTAAGAAAATGCTACCTCTTCTGTAAATTGCAGAAAATGAGTTCTGCTTCTTCCTCTCCCAGATTTAAGGCGCTCTCAAGAGGGTGGAGTTACCGCCCAGTCAGATGGACCTGAAACCAGGTTAAGGTAAAGTTTCAGGACTGACAAGATTCCTCAATGGGGAATGTAGGTACAACGGCTAGTTTCGATGAGATGCTCATCAGTGCGCCACTAGATGCCAAACATGCAATAGAAATAGAAAGGTCATCTGGGGAAAGTAGTGGTTCAATTTTAGCCCATCTAACCCAGTTCTTTTAAGTACATTTAAATGTTGTGTATGTCCATATTTTACCCAAATGTGTATTGAAATAGTCCCGCATTTTTTTAAGAATAGGTTTCGTTCAAGCAATAAAGGGGAAACAAATAACAGAACATGTATGATATTGCAAAATATATGCTTTAATATACATAAATGAATCCCATTTTGTGTTGAAAAGTTACATTATTCTTGATGACATCAAACAAGCATGATTTGCGTGAAGGACACGTATACGCAGACACCAAAATCATTGACTATATTGAAACAAAGCACTGTAGTATGTACACATTGAATGTCATTAGCATGACAACATATTTAGCAGTAGAACAACTGGAATGACAAGTAAAAAAGAGGACAAACAAGTCTTCCCACATTAACTCCGTTCAGAGTTTAGGAAATAAACTTCAAAAATAGAAATTGTGTTTAGTGCTTCATATAATAAAACACTAATGTTAATACAGTTTACATGTAAAAGTTAACATGCACTATATTTGAAGAGGTGTCCGTTAAACATATTGTCCTGGAACAGCTGAGTAATTAGGTTTGTTAGGGACATACGTCCCTGTTCCAGAAAATGCAACACTAGGTGCATATGTTTTGGGAGGTAAATAAGCTCCCGGAGGTCCGTACATAGGTGCTTGATAGGTGTACATGCCTCGGTTATTTGGATACATGTCATCTCTTGAGGGGCAGGCAGTACATAAAATGATCCCTCCGAACAGAAGAAACCCTGAAGCACCCCAACCAATGTATATGGATGCCCCAAGCTCCCGCTTTTGGGTCTGGATGGTGAGAGTACTCTGGTAATCTGCGATGGTATACGCAGATGACCAGCAGACAGGGATGAGGCAAAGGACTCCGGCTACGATGCATAGGATGCCACCCAGGATGAGGACTTTTGCCATGGAGTTCTCATTCTTCAGACAACTGCTGCACCGTCCACCCACAAACGTCAAAAGCATTCCGACACAGCCGACCAATATTGCGATGATTGTCAGGGCACGGGCCACCTGCAAGTCCGTCGTCAGTTGCATTATTGAGTCTTGGTCTTTACACTGCATCTGTCCTGTGCTCTGGATTACGCATTTCATCCACAAACCATCCCAGATGATTTGAGCCGTGACGATGTTGGCGCCGATGTACGAAGTGACACGCCACAGGGGAATGCCGCAACAGATGCATATGCCAACGAAACCGATGAAGCACAGTATCTGACCGGAAACCTCTTTAGCAATCCTTCCCATGTTGAAGCTGCTGCCGTTGTCAAAACTCAAAGCAGCTGTTGGTCCTGTCTCATCCCATACATGTGTGACAAATAAGCAGGAAGTAATTGTCTGTTAGACATACGCTACATCACCGCAGGGAGGAGTTTTGTGTAGGAATTGTCTGCCCAGTCAATCCGGCTGAACAACATTCCAAAGAGTCTTAAAAGAGATCCTTCAAAAAGTCTGTCATCATTTACTCACCTCAGAGTTGTTGCAAATCTGTAAACATTTCTTTGTTTAGATGAACCAAGAGAAAAATACTTAAAAGAATGCTTATAACCAAACAGATTTTGCCACACATTGACCCCCATAGCAGGACAAAATACCAGACCTGTTTGGTCAAAGTTTCATTTAGCTAGAAACCAGACATGTCAAACTTAAATTAAAATAGGTCTACCTAATGAACTTTAATAAAGTGTTGATGTAAATATATGAACATATACTCCATCCATAAGAGTATTTACTAAATGATTGCCTCTAGTAACTTTGGTGACAGTGGGGTATCTGCAGAACAAAAAGGGAGTTTCTCAACCTCTTCAACTGATTTGCAAAATTCAAGTGTGCTATTCCCAATTCCCTTCTTTTATTGAATGGTTGAAAATGTTCATCCCATTTAGAAACACCCAATAATAATAATAATGGGCTTTTGCCCTTTTTGATTGGATGGTTGAGAATGCTGGCTTTAAAAACGCCCCTTCTATGTTCTCTAGAGACCTATACTTCACTTTGGATTTAATGTATTGTGGGATTTTATCTGTGTGATGACTGGTGCTGTGGCGAATCAGGCTTCCAACGCAGAAAGAAATCTTGCAGACAAGGGATCTAAATGCCAAGATTTCAATTTTTATTTGCTCCAGCCAACAAAGTGAGACATCCAGAGTTCATCTGAAGTGATTTAACAAATACACATCTGACTCCTTACTTTATAAAGAAATCTCATGAAAATAATTCTCACCTGACGGCTCCCTAAAACTGATACTTCATAATAACTACAGAATGTATGGTTGAAAGTAAACTCCTAGGTCTCTGAAAGTGTGTAGCAATCAGGTCAGAAGAATATTTTTGATCGAGCTGACTGTGGTGCAGTCTGAAATTTAACAAGACTAAGGGAGCTATTCGAAAATGTATTTAAAAAGTCTTGACGTGAAACATGACGTCCAAATATTTAACAAACTCTATCACACAATTCGTTGGATCAAATTGATTCACTGTGAAATGTGTCTGTTAGATTTAATTTCCGCATACGTGAATACAGCCAGCAAAATAATGAATTGTGAAGTTAAGTTCACTGAACACATTGCTGGCTAAATAGTTGGAGGAAGGGTTTCCTTCTTGCTTTTTAAGTGGCAGAGGGGATTCCTTCTAAGCTAAACATTCTTCGTCTGACCTGCTATAACTTATTTGGTCATTATGTGAACCCCTGGACATAAGAAACCATCCAGTTGTCTTTTGGTACCTATATAATAACTTTCTATAAGTTTCTAAAATAAATGAGTTCAAAAGCCTGATGCCTTGATGTCTGTGTCCTGTTTTTGGAGCTCCAAGATCTGGAGAAGAATTCTCTCGCAACATCCAACCTATTTCTGATTTGATTTTAAGGGTAATCCAAAACACATAAAGAAACTTAGTGTCCGAAAGATTAAACAGTGTCCATATACCATTCTTTATGAATTGCAGTGGCCAACTGTCTTTCACACTTGGGCAGTTCCCCATTGCATGTGTCAGTCTTGCGGTGTCTACTAAGTCAATTTTTGGTAAAGCTGACTCAGGAACAATTGGTCATTGGGGTTCCTCATTCTCTTGAGGTCCTCGTCTGTGCTACGGTGAATATAAAGCTTCATACACATTGTCTTATATAAATTCTTAGTTCAATCTTTCAACCGTTCCAATACATGTCCTTCATAAGCATTTAATACAAGGTCAAGTTTTTAATCCTGTTGGTTTACATTTGATGGTTCATCGAAGGTGCACCCCTCAGAAACGTACATTTTAGATGTTTAATTATTATTTGGAGCATAAGGATTACTAAATGAGGGCTAAAATGCATTCTTCCTTTGCCTGTATTTGTGAACAAATCCAACCCTTTCATATTTCAGGTACTCTTTAAATATCTCACAATCTCTAACTATATTATTATTATTATCTAAATTAATTTATTTACACTAGGACATCCATATAACTATCTAAAAATAATCAAGAATAAATATTAAATTATTTGAATAAGTCGTAAGAATCAGAAAATATTGAGTTTGATTCACTTTCTCACATCAACTGCTTCTTGTATCTTTGCATCTACTCAGCCGTCCTCTTGATAGTAATAATGAAATGTCATTTCGTGATATTCATTACTGGGACATTTTTAAAGTTATAAGTTTACATCCAGAATTAAAATGATTATAAAGGCTGAAAATGATATCCGTTGTGATTACTTATTGTTCCTAATATTGTACCCCGGGTGGCAGTAGTACAAGGTCAAGATGACCAAGTATGAAGAGGCAGAAAATAAAGAGGCTACACACCAGAACTCTTTTTGAAGAGTGTTTAATTAATGAACACCACTATATCCACATGTTTATCTAAATGGAACCAAGAAAGACATATTTAGATGTCTTAAGAATTACACATAATGCCGAAAGTCTTGTTTATTGCAAACACTGCATTTGCATCTTCACAGAACACATGCCATATAGATCCACAGTGGCCCCAGAGTTTTTACAGTTAAATTTATTAACACTTTATCCATTAACTGATACCTATACACCACAGTCTGCAAGCCATGTCAGAATTGTTTCATTAATCACAGTGCGTTTTGACAAAAATACATACTTACATATACATTAAAATGAAAGAATTTTGTATACATTTTACAATAAATTATAGACGGTTTCATCATAACAAGAAAAATGTTCCTGCGCGTGAGCACTTTTGTGAACTTCCAGTGCACATTCACAAAGAAGAGAGTGCCTGTAGATTATTTTGGATATTTTGAATTTAGACTGCGATACCAAAATCAAGCACTAGGTTTCAGAAACTGCTCACTGTTAATATTTTTCTTCAAGACTGGTAATACCTTCAAGTCAGTTACATAAAAAGGAGAATTGGTCTTGTTGAAATATGAAAAGTAATACTGATTAGTCCTAATTTATTGCTAGTCTGTGAGAATAGATGTTAAAACAAAGTCTTAACTTGTGTAGGCAACTGGCCCCAGGTCTCAATTTACCATATGGACAATGTTTATTTGGCAGATGCTTTTATCCAAAGCGAATTACATTGATAAAATAAAGATTATTTATTTATGCATAAAATATAATTTAATAAATTACATAATACATACAACAAAATTCAACAAATTTAATACAACAATTTCATTCAAAAATAATAATTTAAATTAATACATAAAATAAAAATAGTTATATTATAAGACACTATCCAAACCGGAAGTTAACTGGAGGTCATGTGCGTGCACGTCCAATGAAACGGTCTATATTGAAGTACAAAAATCGGTTTACAATATAATTAAGAACATTAAGGCAGTAAAACACGTGACACTTGTTTTTACTAATACTAATCACTATAGGTAGTAAATAATACAGTAACACGTCCAACACAATCTCTTTTCACAATTCTTTAAGACTGAAAACACAAATTGAAAATGTTTAAACTACTCTATTTCATAGAAAAAAGTAATATTTCAATAATTGTATGAATTAACTGCATAATTACTGAGAGTTTAGTGTTCTCCCGTTTGTGCCTCTTAGACAAATTCTCTCGGTGTAGAGCTGGTCCTCACTGCAGTGAATTTAGGATTGTATATGCGTTCGTGCTTCGGTGGGCAGTTCCAACAAAGAATTCCTCCTGCCAGTAAGAGCAAGCCAGCAGATGCCCATCCGACATACAGTGCTGCTCCCAACTCCCTCCGCTGGGAATCCACCATCAAGGGATTATAGAAGTCTCGGATGATCGTGTTTGCCGACCATGACACCGGGATAAGACATAAAAGTCCGGAGACGATGAAGAGAATGCCCGCAACGATGCACGCCTTTGCTTTGGAGCCTGGTTCCTCAATACAGTTGGTGCACTTTCCTCCAGCCACGGAAATGATGATTCCACAGAGTCCGGTCAAAATGGAGACGATGATCATGGCCCGACCGGCCTGAAGGTCAGAACTGAGTGCCAGCATGGAGTCGTAGACTTTGCACTGCATTTGTCCGGTGCTCTGTACCACACAGTTCATCCACATACCCTCCCACATGATCTGTGCTGTGACTATGTTGGCACCAATGAAGGCAGACACCTTCCACTGGGGCAAAGCACACACGGCAATGACCCCCAGCCAACCCAGAAGGGCTGTGACTACACCCATGATCTGAAGCCCTTGGGAAGACATTGTTCAATTAAAGACGACACCTTTGCAATGACCGACTTCCACAGATGAGCCGACCAAAATGATTTGGTATTTATAAGAAAAGTTGGAAAAGGCGGAGTTTGGCTTTCCTGAGCTAATGTTTATATGAAATGCCCTTATGGTGAGCGTATACTATCAACACAAGACCAATGACCTTCAGAATTACTGACAAAACAAAACAACACTTAAAGGTCATTCAGCCTTTCTGTTTTCTTGTATCTTTTAGTTTGCCTTGTCGACGCTTTGCAAGGAAAAATAAGCAAAGGGTGCTTTTCTCTTGCATGGAAATAATGAAAGCGGAGAGAAATCGTTCATAAAGATCTCTGCATTCTTCTTCATTACACAATGATAACAATGAATAATTAGGTTACATATTTTCAAGAAATAACAATATTTCAAGAAACCAGTCATTTTATGGCTGATAGAGAAAAAATTGCATATTTCATCAAGTTGGTACATTTTTTGATCATTACAAATCTCAGCCTCCATAACTTTCAGCATCCTTCACAACAGCTCAAAACATGTTCTGCATTTATTTGGCTGACCAATAACTGTCTATGTCTTGTGAAATAAGCGTGTTGACAAAATAACCTGATTGCAATGCTCATTTTAACCTAAGGAGGCCGCCATTTTCTTTTTGGATGACGTCGTCTGGTTACACAGACACACACTTATCAGTTTGTGGCTTGTTGGCTGGCTTGTGTGAAGTGCCGCCACCCACTGTCTTTGTGTATTTAAACACATGTGGCCATATTCTGAAAGTTTCTAAGAAACCTCTAAGAAACCTCTTCATTTAGCCTAAACATTTTTACGTAGGAGTCTTAGCTTTAAACTGAGAGCAACTCTGAGTAAGGAAAAGACAAACACTTTTACCTTAGCGAGGAGGCGGGGCTGACCCCGTTGGTACGTATGACACATTATTTTTAAGACTGTGATTGGTTGGTTCCAAGAAGGAAAAAAGAGCGTATATATTTATATATTATAGCGCTTTAACAATTTGCGTTGCATCAGAGAACCTATAAAAGAACAACAAAACCAAGATGATCAAAAGTTGAACACACACACACAAACAATAAAAATAAAATATCTGATAAACCTTAAAAGTAATATGGAAATTGTCATGCATTGCAACACATTTCTTCTCACTTTTTGTGTTTCGTCCATTTTCTCTGCTGCGAAAGAAACTCTTCAGTCTCTTAAAAGTCCTCCTCGCTACTCCTAAAATGTTGGACCTTAAGAGCACTTTAAAGGGTTAAGATGCTTTATAAAATACTTTTTCCTTTACCAGGATCTTTTCTGTAATTCTAATTGGAAACGCCCCAAATTTCACAGAATTTTCTCAGAACTTTGTCACTAGAAGCAACTCTCTGCTAAGATTTTTCATGATCTTATGTTTAACTCTCATATTTTACAGATATATTTAGATCTATGGAAAACGAGTCAGGTTTAGGTTAAAGGTCCAGTATTGAGACGCCAAAAACGGCGGCCTCCGAGTTCAAATATATTTTCAAAGAGTTTTTTTCATTTCACATGTATCAAGTCAAAGCCATTGTTGATATATCAAGGCATATATCCCTTTAAGCTCTTCAATAATAAAAAAAACAAATTACTCCTAATATGCCAAAAGAGCCGCGGGCACTCCTATAGATCAAGGCGGATTATGCAATTGTGTATTTTGGTTTCGCAGAAAGAAGAAAAGAACATGTGGTCCCACCCAGCTGTTGATGCAGACAGATTTACTTTATATCAGCCTTTATGATTTAACACTAAACTGATTTTCATCTTCAAAAACTGAAATGAATCATTCTTTTTTCTCTGTAATAAAAACCAAATACAGTGAATGTTATATTCCAGATCAGCATACGGTTTTATCCATAAGATGAGGTCTGTGAAAGGAAC
The DNA here is from genome assembly GCF_015846415.1 of Triplophysa dalaica. Classification (NCBI taxonomy): domain Eukaryota; kingdom Metazoa; phylum Chordata; class Actinopteri; order Cypriniformes; family Nemacheilidae; genus Triplophysa; species Triplophysa dalaica. The sequence goes on along the minus strand of NC_079550.1, from coordinate 22,276,315 downwards.
TTTGTACTCCAATGCTATGCATTTTGAGACACAAAACGATCTTGTAATAAGTTTTAATATCTAACGTATTTGATTAAATCAAGCACAAAAAACTGTTTCTGTAAAAAAGTTTATTTGTTGAAATACTTACAGTTGAAATGTGTTAAAACAGACATTAACTTAAACATCTCTTGATGACATTTTTTATAAAAAAGTATTGGCGAAGATGTTCTAGCGACTCCTAAGAATTATTATGTTTGTAAATCCACATGGAGAAAATGACCGAGACGTATTTGCATTCCAGATCTGTTGTTTACACTATGGCTCGGTTCATATTTATGACCGAACAAATACTGACTATTTCACCACTCCCATCACACGCTGGCAGCTGACTGCCGATTCAACCGGACACAACGTTCACATGCACGGCCAATTACAACAAAACAGTTCAAAAACAAACGTTGACCAAAGCGCCACGTGCGTTGCTCATGCTGTTTAAACGTCACTCTTTGCACAAGTTTTCTTTGGTTCCTTCACACATAGCCCTTGGTTCCGCCAGATCGAGCTGTGTACTTCGCACTATATTGGTCCTTCGGCGGGCAGTTGGCACAGAGCATCCCTCCGGCAATAATCAGCAGCGCAGAAGCGCCCCACCCGATGAAGAGCGAAGCCCCTAGTTCTTTCTTCATAGAGCCTGGCGTAAGAGGGTTGTAGAAGTCCCTTATGGCCGTGTTGGCTGTCCAGCACACGGGAATCAAGCACAATACCCCGCCGATGATGAAGACCACTCCCGAAACAATGCCCACCTTGGATTTGGCGTTCTCGTCCTCTATGCAGTTGGTGCACTTCCCTCCCGCGCCCGCCAGCAGGATTCCGACAAGGCCCAGCAGGATAGAGACGATGCACATGGCACGGGCCGCTTGCATGTCTGAGCTGAGGGCCAGCATGGAGTCGTAGACTTTACACTGCATCTGTCCGGTGCTCTGTACCACACAGGTCATCCAGATTCCCTCCCAGGTGGTCTGCGCCGTGACTATATTCTGTCCGATGAATGCCGTGACGAGCCACATGGGGAGAGCGCACGCCAAGATCACCCCGATCCAACCGATGATACCCAGGGCTATGCCCAGCATCTGTAACCCCGCTGAGACCATGACACCGATGCGATTCTTGGCTTGCTGAGAAAAAGAGTGCTGGAATGTTCTTCGGTCTGTTAGGCTGCTTGAATGCACGTGGGAATAAAGCAGGTCCTTTTATGCATCTCAGACAAGGAGGGGCGGCGGGGAGTCACGCTAGGTGACACCTTCATCGCCCCAGGCTGTGTTGTCATCACGAAGCAAAGTCTTAAACTGATGTTGCTATTAAGGGTGTGTGTTTTTTTCGTGAAACATGCCATACGCATGACTCAAATACGATACCTTCGTTACAAAAAACAAAGCTTGTTTCCTATAACAAAACCAAGCAGGAGAAATACTTAGCTTGTCCCGAATCAGCCCATATCACGATGCTCAGCACGAATGACATTATGTAATACGAAGCATTGAAAACTGCATGTAGATTCACCGTCTTTTGTTTTAAAGTTAACATCTACGCTTATAGGAGTGGAAAGCGTCATTATGTGCCGATGAGGTCCTCTCTGAGGGCTCACACACTCACATTTTCTCAGACAGGCACACAGTAGTTCCTTCAAAAGCTCTACGCTCCACTCTTTTCCCATTTCGAAATAGGTGTTAACCACAAACTTGTCAAACCACACTTGGTGGACACACAGTATTTTAACACAACAGCTCTTACACACAACGCTGATACGCCAAAAACACACACTTTCCCTTTTGGGCAAATCTAAATAAATCTAGAAGAAACATGCATTGGATGCTGACCTTGTTTCAATGTCCGGAGCAAAGGAAAGGTGTATATTCCCGAAGTGGTGCAGGACTATGTTTAAAAGCAGTATGACGTTCAGTGTCCAAGAGCTCGCAGGGAACAGACAATAGGAGAGAAACCTGGAAAAAAAGAGTAACAGAATAAGGGATACTGATTATACATGAAAGAACGCTCTGTTTTGTGGCCAAAGCTTCGGTGAGGACTATAATGGCTCTATTTTACACAGAAGCTCATTAAAATCTCCTCGGCCAGGTGAAAGAGGATAGGGCTGCACACGCACACACGCAGGTGAGGAATGTCCACAATTAAGGGATCGAGGAAAGATGGTTTGGCAAAGATTACCTTCTTAGATATTATTCTGAATTCCGCATGTGTGTGGCTTTACTGCTCTGGTTTTAAACACCGAAATACAAACTTGGATGAGGAATAAACACCGTAAGACAATCATTAACTCTTGAGGAAATTTGTAATGATGGGGACACTTGGTAACTTAGTTGTATAAGTTTGATTAGACAGCATTAAGATCGAACTTTCGAGTCATAACGGGTAAACGTACAAACGTTTGGAGAACTCGCTGGTTTAGTTCTGGGAAAAATCAGTGTGGAACATTTGATAGAGAAGGAAAGATGAACTTGACAAGATTGAACATGTCGGATGACGGAAGATCAGTTAGTTTGGGTTGCTAGAAGAACATTTTCAGTGTTCTTTCTCTCAAAAACAAAGAAAATCGTTGAACAAAGCAATCATTCAATGAGAAAGACTGTTTACAAGGAAATAAGTTTCACATATATTTTTCATGGCAGCACAGTTATTATAGTTTGACTTATATTTAAAATTACCTTTAATTTTTTGTGTGTATGTTAATTTTAGTTACTTTTTAGCTATTTTGTTTTATGCTTTTGTCGCTTTGTTATGTATTTTTATACCATGGTCTGTTCGGCTTCGCGTCTGGAGGTTCCAGGCCTCCACGTCGTGCATTAAAACCGTTTAACACACGGCTAGCTGTGGATTATCTCTCACATATTGTATTGTACTTATTTTTTATTTAGTTCTATTTTTGTTGGTTAGGGCTGTAATTTAAGTGCTTTAAACTTTTGTCCGAGGCAAGGTTTAAATTTTTCAAGTAAACTAAAATGACTTAATACCAGGGAGTCATTTGTTGTAACATACTTTGTTTACTAATAAAAAAGTCACATCTTAAAGAGGGGAAGTTAGTGCTCATGACATCAGACAGTTTCTCCCCGGGGCTCTCGGGTTGGGTAGACTGAGTTTCTATGGATGACCGAAGTCTGTGATAGAGATTTCGTGACTCATCAGTGCTTTCCAATGATCGAACAAGACCACATGACACCGAGAGCACTTTAAGCTTGACTCAACAAGGTAATTAAAGAACACCGTTTCTAAGCACATAATGCACACCGTTAATAGAGACAAAACAATGGTCATGCACTATTGTTTCCAAGCTTTAGAGAAAAGAAGAGAAAAGAAGAGGTTGTCTTTGAATAGGAAAGCTTTGAATTCCCTTCCTAAAAAAAATTTCTGAACTAAATATCAGATTTACTATATTCTGTGATGACAGTATTTGTTTTATTTGCTACCAAATTTGTTTGCTGTAAATATTTAGTTACAGCCTTGCAAAGGTCCAGTGGTTATTTTATTATTCCTAACTCTCCTCACCTTACAGCACCACCTTACATGTGTATCTATCCACCACAGTTAGTTTGCAATGGATACTATTACATTCATAATGTCTAGAATTCAAATTACTCAGATATTTAATCAGTCATTATATAATAGTATCTATTTTAAAAGTTATTTGTCTTTCAAAATATATTTTGCTCCATTCCTTGTCACATTTGAAATATAAAATAATGAAATTCTGATATTTCAAGGTAATTGAAATAACGTAAAAATCATAGGAATAAAATCTACTAATTTGGGATGTTTAGATTTTAATTATTTCATAGAAGAAATTTTATTGACTCAATTTTATTATGTTAAACCCATTTAAATTGGTTGTTTACTTATTCATTTTGTGTTGGGACTACGTACATCATTTTTGTAGATATAACTACTTTGGCATTTGATCTGTAGTTCCCAGCATGCTATGTCTAACTGCATTAGGAGATACATTTTCCAAATTAAATTTAATTTTAAGTATTTTTCATTAAAAGCAAAGACTCAGTCGAGTTTTGTTTTGATTTATCTTTGACATTGAGGTGAGTTTTGGTATTATTTTTAAGTTTTTTAAGTGGTTATCGTTGTTCAGAAGAGAGGTGCTTGCGCCTAGTTGGAGGAACGAAATAAGTCATTGTGGGTGTTATTTCACATATTGAACAGTAACTGTGCTCATGCCGGTACAGAGACCTACAGTCTCTTCTCACTTGACCATCTTTAATGTAAAAAATAGTAAATTTCAATTTGAAAGTAAGTGATCCATGAAGTTTGAGTTTGAGAACATTTACTATTTTAACAAAAACTAATTGTATTTAATAAGTTCAATTTACTTTATTCTGGTTAGTAAGTTGTACTTGAATTATAGCAGCAAATTTTACTTAAAAATATCTATGCAAATACTTTTTTCAGTTTTTTTTCACTGTCAAACTTTGCATAGTTTTGCTGCGGGTTTTTTCCAGTAACGTACCGTAGATTTAATTACTTTCCTATTATTACTGTTTCAATTTGAGTTAAACTTTTTTAAACCAAGAATAAAACACTGGCAAGAATAGACTGGCATAAACACAGCAACACTGCAATTTTGCATTTTCCTGCATTTTTGTCTTTGTTTGTTGTTTAGTTAAATGTTGAAAACTTCTTAAATTACAATACATTTACATAACAAGAAAAGTGAGCTAAATCATTTAGACTTGTTTTATGAAAGAAAATATAAGAATAGGTAAGTTTATGCAAAAACAGTTAATTAAATCTAAAGTAAGTTACAACAGCATAGTTTAACAGTGCACCGTTAACAATAAGATATTTTTTTTTATATATTAGATAAAGTGATTCTCTAGTATTAGTTTAGTACTATTTCACAGTAGTCTAAGTCATGGGGACACATGACACGCAGCACTCAAAACAAACTCCTGAGAAGTAGTACACAGAGAAGAAGGAAGGCAACACGTTTTCTGTATGATGTCTTTTAAAATGTATAAACTCTAGGGAAGAAAACCCCGCATTCATTTCAGAAAAATTTAAAGAGCATTTACATTTTATAAAACTATAATGTAAATGACATTATATACATTGAAAAAGGCGTTTCATAGCATACAGCAGTAGAGCAAACAGAACTCCAGAAACTGTCAAACACCTTTGCAACTGTTTTCTCGAGTACAGTACCTGATTAATGTTTATCTTTCATCATGAGAAACCACCGTGAAACAGGTTCACACTCCCATGCTGATGGGTGTTAGTACAGAACAGTGGTTTGCAAGCCAGAACATGCTTTGCATCTTTTTAAATAAAAATATGTTGTGCTGATCGAAGCCTATTTGCTTGATGTACATCATTTTGGTATGTACTCATCACATGTATTATTGTTCTCACATTATTTCACTGTTTGGCTTGTAGAATAGACTGGTCAAAAATATCTGTTCAACAGTGATGTCTTCGTTTATCAATGATGTCTTCACAGAGCACCAAAACTATTTTGTAATATAAATATATATATTCAGATGTTCACATTTGTTATTGTGTTGCACACATGACCTCATCAGAATAAATAGCAGATCTTATCTAGTAGCTCCCCGGTCAGCGAACCGGTTTTATGTTTTTCTCACATGCAGACACATGCAGACTCATACACCATGACCATGTAGGCATACACTACCTACCAAAATGAGTAAAATGTCATCTTGATATCATGCAAGAGATATAGACTTTTAGAGCATCCTACAAAACCGGTATTTTAGTTGGGTGCAGTATTACAACTTTGAATCCTTTATAGCAGACTTGTGGGCCATTCAGAAATTCACTTGCAAATTCCTTTTAAATTACAAATAAATTAAGAAATTAATGTTTTGAAGCGAGTTTAATATGGAGCTAAAAAGGAAACAATGTAAAAAGTTTATTCGCCACAGGGATGTCTTGAAGGTTTACCTGCATTGACCTGCAACCATCCATCCATCCATTTTCTACCGCTTATCCGAACTACATCGGGTCACGGGGAGCCTGCGCCTATCTCAGGAGTCATCGGGCATCAAGGCAGGATACACCCTGGATGGAGTGCCAACCCATCGCAGGGCACACACACTCACTCATTCACTCACGCACTCATGACCTGCAACCTAAACTTTTAAATTATATCAGTTAGTTTAATTTCTTGTTGTTCCAATTCAATGTCTAATTTAACTTTCTTTGAAGTCTGGGTAGTTTTATTCAAATTTATCCTCATGAATGACACTTTACCAGTCAGTGAAATTTAGTGGCATCTAGTGGTGAGACTGGGAATTACAACCAACAGCTCACTCCACCCCTCCCTTTCAAAGCACTACGTTGGCTGCACAGGTCTAAAAATTATTGCCATATAACAAAAAAAAGGCTTCTTGGCTCATATTCAGGGTAACAACTTAAAAAGGCCGGGTGTCCGATTTCCGAATTACGCTTGTTTTAAAAAGGCAGGCAAAGTACCAAAACAACCTTGTAGCTTGTAACATTGCTGCCCGGATCAGACGTGTTTGACCAGATGGACATTTACAGGTATAAAAGATGGACAGCATGACACCGCTTCCTTCACTTGTAATAAATTGATCTTACAAATCTGGCGATGGCGCTAAAGGAATTGTCAGTGGAGCCAGAGTCTGCGCAGTAGTGAGCACTAAGTGCAGTGAGGAATCGAGGTCATGCCCATATTCCCATACATGTATATACATTTACATTTACATATATGCATTTGGCAGACGCTTTTATCCATAGCGACTTACATTTCATTGTCCTATACATTTGTTTCTAAGTATATGCAATCCCCTGGGATCGAACCCACAACCTTGCGTTGTTAATGCAATGCTCTTACCACTGAGCGACAGGAAAGCTTAAAATTATAATCATAAACAACAAAATCATGTTACCAAACCCCTCTTATATAACATCTTATAAATAAAACCAAACTTAGTCTAACTAAGTAAAACTAACACTTGGACATACATCAATGTGATAAAGACTGACTAAAAAAACAGAAATCATTTTTGGAATAATGTAGTGGTAGTAGTATTGTTATATAGATATATAGCTATTCTGTGAAGTGCTTTTTTTCAGCTGTGCATTTTGACATTTCACATCAGAATAAAAAGGTTTTGTGCCCAAAACTGGACTGTAACCTATAGCATGAGCGCTAGTTTGACAGTCGTGTTCTGAGTGACGGATGGCATGGGTTTAATGTTCGCTACGTTAAGAATTTATTCTGCAAATGCGTTTCCATCTCAGATGAGCCTGAAGTATAGTTTTATCAGCTTTATAACCAGATATATAACTATTTACAAAACCAATCTCCAGTACTGATTTACAAATTCAGTATTCATTCACCATATTTTATTTGTCCATGATAGGCTAATATGTTATTTTTTTTGTGCCATCACATTTAGAGATGTGTTTTCATATGCTTAGGTATTTTGATGAAACTGTATTTATCATGCTTTATTTTGTTAGTAGAAACAAAGCGTTTGCGTGTTGGTCAATCAAAATTTAATCAACATTTTATTTACCCCTAGTTTAATGTCTTTTTTCTTTCAGTCTTAAGTGTGTTAATTGAGTTATTATTTTGTATTTCTTATAGTTTACAGTTATGTTTAGGCCAGGCTTGATTTTTATTATTTGTACAAGCCAGGGCCCCCTACAAATTTGCTTGGGGCCCCCAGACGTCTGGGATCGGCACTGACAACAGCAACGAATAACATTAGAGATTTAATGACTTCTTTGATTCTATGATTGATTGTGATGTAAAGAAGTTATGTAAGCGGACCATTCTAGAACCAATTTCTCTTATTAATGTCATTGTTAAATGAGCACACACAGGTATGTGTATCTTAAAGTCCCAGTAGACGGGAAGTTGCGATAGTTTTACTTCCGTATTTTGACGTATTTGAATTGGAATTTCTAATGAGAAAAATACTGGCCGTTACTTTAGTCTTTTTCTGCTATTTAATTGGATGTATTTTGAAATGAAGCCGGCATGCGAACAGGTGAAGGGAGGAGTCTATCGTCACTTGAGATAGATCGTCATTACAGGACGGAAGTGCATTTTTTATTTTAACTAAAGATTATGAGGGTACCCAAATTTGAAAAAGAAAATATCCCTCATTGACAAACTATTTACAATGAAATCTGCAATATTTCATGAATAAATAGGCATTGGAATGTTTTATTTCACTGGGACTTTAACAGTAAGCAGTAAAGAGAGGAACAACATGTTTGTTCAGATCCTTTAATTTCACTTCTCCTTGCTTTCTGTCTGAATGATTTCCCTCAACCACATCTGAGGAGAAGAGACTTTTTTTCAAGCAACAAAGCAATGCCTGAAAACCGATTTTAGGCTTAAAAATTAACAGGCATTTAATTATTTCTGTGTCACAGCTGTTATTTCATTTCCAGGGGGACCCTTGCATTTCTTAGCCCACAGGCGCAGTCGGTAATGATCAAAAGCTGTTGGCTGAGATGGTTGAATTGGGGTCCTGGTCACGTGCAAATAGATTTAATTTAATGATAGTGTTTAAGACATTATTGTTTTAGCACTGCTTGAACAGGTTGTTCTCCTTTGTTTGACAGCTCCAAAAAAAGTGAAGAGACCTACTGTATTTAATTTAGCCTTTAAACAGCTTTTCTACATGTATTGTGAACTTTCCATTCCAGTGTATGCTGTAGAGCAGAAACCTGGAGTGACGTAAAGTCACCCAACAGCAACGGGAAAGACTTGAAAAGAACCATGAAAGCTGTTATTTAAAGCTGTCTCATTTCATCAGTTGTTGCCCTTTTCTTAACTCTTCTTAAATACATGTAAAAACATGAGTATTGTGTTGTTTGAGCATGAATATGAATCTGTTTTCTTTGCAGTATTGTGTCTTTTTTTAATTTTTTACCAGTTTGCCTGTTTTCATTTTATTCAAATATATGCAAATTAAAACAATACATTTTTTGTCAGGTTTGATGTTCAAAATAATCAAACAATTTAAACTTAATTTAATACAAAAATCTACATACTTAAATATTTTTTACTTTTGAGAAAAGTATAATGATTATTATTTATTAACTTGAAGTTTTGACTAAAACTCCAAAAATGTTTTTGTTCCATGTTCAATTTACTCAATTTAAACATGTTAATTCAACTCAATTGGTCGAGAAGGGTGTCCAATTCCCAGCATGCTTTGCGTCAGACTGCTTTAGGAGAGTAAATAATAAAAAATGGTTATTTTATATGTTTTTAGAAAAGTTGAAGATTTGTTAGTGTTTAATGTTTAATTCTCTTTGGTATTTAGAAGAGTTTGACATATTTTTCTGTTTTGTGGTAACTATTGTTTAGAAGAGCGGTGCATCTAGTGTATCCAAAGCTACAATTGACCTTTAACATGTGTTCTATTAACAGTGAGCAGTGACTGTGCTAATGCCAGTTCTGACATGAGTCTCTTCTTGCTCATTCTGGATTGCTTAAATCAAGGTGTTTGATTTATGCATATTAAGACAAAGGAGAATAAACTTAAAATGCAATTTTGGCGTAACTATTTGTTTAAGTTCTGTCTACTTTATTTCATAAAAAGGATAAATTAAATATTTAAGTTGCACTAACTAAGATTTGGTGAGAACTTAAACTTAACATTTATCAAAATTTGAAGGTACTGCTATGGTACTGCTATACTCAATACTCATTACAACGCGTTGCCTCAAAATATTTGAGTATTACCAATTCATCCGGGTTTACAGTGTATGATAGCGACCTTGATTGTCAAGTTATTAATAAAGTAAATTGAGTGGCAAACACGGGGGGCATGGTGGCTCAGTGGTTAGTACGTTCGCCTCACAACTCCAGGGTTGGGGATTCGATTCCCGCTTCCGACTTGTGTGTGTGGAGTTTGCATGTTCTCCCCGTGCCTCGGGGGTTTCCTCCGGGTACTCCGGTTTCCTCCCCTGGTCCAAAGACATGCATGGTAGGTTGATTGGCATCTCTGGAAAAATTGTCCGTAGGGTGTGAGTGCGTGAGTGAATGAGTGAGTGTGTGTGCCCTGCGATGGGTTGGCACTCCATCCAGGGTGTATCCTGCCTTGATGCCTGATGACTCCTGAGATAGGCACAGGCTCCCCGTGACCCGAGGTAGTTCGGATAAGCGGTAGAAAATGGAATGGAATGGAGTGGCAAACACATCCCAAAAGGCTTTTGTCAATGTTGTTCTGGACTTGCCGGTTCACAAATATGTTTCGATACATTTTATTCAAACATTTGAACATGACATTTTTTATAAATGACATTGCTGCCATGTTGCTTCACATTGGCTAAATTTCCCATATCCAGGTGCTTTAAGTTGATTGGGAATGCAAAGATTGTCAGTTTTTGTTTAAACAACTAGATCATCTCATTGCTCTTACGGTTACATGAAACCCTTTAAAAACTGATAAAGGGATGCTCCAACCAAGAATGAAAACCATGTCATGAATTACTCACTCTCTAGTTGTTCCAAACAAAGAAAGATATTTAGAAGAATGTCAGCAACTGAGAGTTCCGGGGAATCGTTGACTATAGTGGAAAAATTGAAAATGGTAGTCAAAGGTTTTTGCTTTACTAATTCCTCAAGATATCTTCTTTTGTGCTGAAAGAACAAAAAATGTTAGTCAATGATGCCCCACAAATGTCAGCTACTAACATTCTTACAAATATCTTTGTGTTCAACAGAACAATGACATTTTTACAGGTTCAAAACAACTTTAGTACGAGAAATGAATGAGACAATTTTCATTTTTGGGTGAACTATCCCGGCTTTAAGTTAACACAAAAGGTTTTCTGAAATGTCTTTAAACAGATTCAGTAAGATCACTTTTATCTCAAATCCTGATCGGTGGAATGTAAAAAGCTAAAAAACCCTTACTGACAGACGAAAGATAAATCTCAGACTGGATTATGCGTTTTACTCTTAAAGACAAAGAGAAGAATTGTCCGATCTCAATGAATAGTGAATCAGCACATATCTCCAGGATACTAAGAGAAGTAGACACATGAGACACCAGTGAACTTTCATTTTAACGTGTGCTTTGATATGATGCCAAGTTAGGCAGGTGTTGAAAAGGTGACCAAGTTGAAACCCCAACCTTTTTAAACACATTAAACTACCTAATAAACGAAACACCTTTTCAATGTGAATTAAATGTTTACAAGAAATTGCTTTCTACTTAGGACCGTTGTGTTCACATCAAAAGTTTATTTTGCTCACCTGCTTTTTAACCGGCAACATCATGGACAACAGAAAATTCTGACATCATTTATTCGCCCTCAGATTGCTCTAAATCTGCATAAATGTTCTTTGTTCTGCTAAACACAAAGGAAGATATTTGGAAGAATGTCAGATCTCAATCCCAATTTACTGCCATTGTAGGGAAAATAAATACCATGGGAGTCAATAGGGGACGATCCCTGCTCGCTAACTGACATTCTTCCAATTATCTTCCTTTGTGCTTAGCATAAATTTATGCAGATTTGGAGGGCGAAAAAAATATGTCAGAATTTTTATTTCTGGGTGCAGTATCCCTTTAAGGGTTTCACTGGGTCATCTGGGTCACCTGGCGCCCTACCAATGCAAGAAAAGTGTTACCAAAGCCCCACTTTTTCTAGTGCCACACTAAACATGATGCCATCAAAGACTCCACCCTCCATCGCCTTAGCGGTATAAAGTAGGTAGAAACCTTATCTGTCTCCTCTGCTCTCTCTCTCTCTCTCTCCGTCTACCTTTCACCATCTCTTCATTAAAGCACGTCTTCCAGTCCGGGGGCGACTTCAACATCCGAGCTAATCTTCAGGACTGCAGACGAAAGCGAAGCGGCAATGGCTTCAGCCGGTCTGGAGATCCTGGGGATGATCCTGACCGCAGCTGGTTGGCTGGGCGTCATGGCCGCCTGCTGTCTGCCCATGTGGAGAGTTGCAGCGTACGTAGGCCAGAACATTGTGGTCACTCAGATCGTGTGGGAAGGTTTGTGGATGAGCTGTGTGGTGCAGAGCACGGGACAGATGCACTGCCGGGTCTACGACTCCATGTTGGGGCTCTCGGACGATCTGCAGGCCGCTCGGGCGCTCTGTGTCGTGAGTGCACTGCTTGGTGTGGTGGGCATGGCGCTGGCGGTGGCCGGGGCAAAATGCACCAACTGCACCTCAGATGCCGCAAGCAAGCCACGGATCATCATGGCAGCCGGCGGGACGTTCATTATGTGTGGGCTGATGCTGTTAGTGGCCGTGTGTTGGACAGCCAACGGCATCATCCTGGATTTTCGCAACCCGCTCCTGGAGGAGACGCAGAAGAGGGACTTTGGCAACGCGCTGTACTTCGGATGGGGCGCTTCTTGTTTGCTGATCCTAGGGGGAGCCATTTTGTCTTGTTCCTGTTCTTCAAAAGGACGAGACCACGCTGGGCAGACAAGAGCGGACTACGCAGGGGTCAAATCTATTTCTGTGAATGCATATGACAGAAAAGACTATGTTTGAGGGGTTTGAATCTCTAGATGTCGTGAACCTCGAGAGCTGAGTGAGGAGGACCAAACGTCAAGACTGATTAAAGTGGCTTTTGAATCTACCTGACCACTGTTATCTTTTTGTGTCGATGTTGAAGCATACGATATATTCAAGTATCTTAGCGACCATGTCATGTAAATAGATATGCCGTGTGATCTAATGTTCGTCAAAAGATGAATAGATAAAAAATCTGTTGTTCTTTAACTCCAGATAAGCCAATGATTTAAAGGAGCCCATTTTTATTCACCTCAGACAAATTCATATTGTGATTTGTATATTATCAAAAGTGAATGGTCATTCGGCTTTGAAAACATTATGAATCTGTGAAAGGCACCAATGACTCTTAGAAACAAAGAAAGTGGAAAACCGGTGAACTGTAAACATTAGCAAAGTGCACTTGAAATGAATCCCACTTTTAAAAGCCTACCACGCATATAAATGACATTCTTTGTCTGCACAGATGCGAAAGGACACAATGTGCTTGTTGTTCTGGTAATCCCTGTGCTCGGGACAGCGTAACTGAGACGGAGATAAAATCACCAGCCTTATTGCTGAAATGCTGCCTCTATAATTACAAAAGCATTCCGTGATACTGAGATTCATCCTAGAGACTCCGGCCTAACGTTACGAACAGGATGTAGAAGCAACTTTGACATTTTAATTCGGACATCTTTGGTGCATTTGGGTAATTCCGTGAAAATGTCAACCTGAACACGAAAAAATGGTAACACCACAGATTTTAACATGTGGCAATTCAGATACCCATGTGAGATCCTTCTTCAAATTTGAAACATTTGTTTTATTTTTAGTGCATGATTTTTCATGGTCAGGTGAGTAACATTTTCAGGATTGTCACATCCATAACGCTACAAATGGGCACATGAAAATGAATATAAAGTAACTATTTTATGTTCCATAAAGAGGCATCCCTTCTCTGTATTATTGCTTCACGATTGTGCATTTTATTTCACAGAAATCCTACAAAGTTTATCGTCTACCAAAAACCACTTCCTTTTTTTTGTCACATTCATAACGCATGTTTATTTCCCTTTTTTAAATATATTTTTTTTCATAGACTGACATTTTTTTATGTTTAGACTCTATCAACAAGGGTTCAGTAAAATATAAACAGATGGTTCAATATAATCATATCAAAATGCTCCAAAGGTGAAAGGAAGGTCACTGGGGCTTCACGTACCTCAGCGTGATTGATGTGTATGTGGGAGGGATTTGTGTGTGCTTCAGTGCTTGAGTTTAGAGCGAGTCAAACATTGTGTGGCCTTGAGAATGCCTGGACTGATAGCAGCTAATGACGAAACTGCAAGGCATCACTGATTCTGAGTTTGTGGCGACTCATTGGAAAGTTCTTCAGTTGGCTCCCATTCAAGTGAACACAGGTCCATAAGATTTGCGTGTATCATTTGTTAGTTATATTTACTGCACATGCATGCAATCGCATTTAGATACTTCCATTGGAAACGTTGTTTGACATGTTTACTCGTGGTGGTCTTACAAGTTATCCTTTAACCCGATTCTGCCAGTCACTGGTTAACAATCCACCATTTGGTCTCTCAGTGGGAAATACTGTGTGAAGAGAGCTAAATCATTAAACTGAGATGCATTCATGCCAAGGTTAGTCGCAGTCAAAATCCAGCAAGGCCTAGCCAATCCTGCCGGACTTTTTTCCAACGTGACTCCACCTTCCTCTTTGCAGTCCGTTATAAAGCTTCGAACAATTTTCTGGCGAGCCTTTCCTCTGTGTATGAAATCGTTCTCGTCGCTCGCTCAGAATGCCAACAGTAGGTTTAGAGATACTCGGAGTCACCCTAGCCTTATTTGGTTGGATTGTGGGAATCGTGTCCTGCGCTTTACCCATGTGGAAGGTCAGCGCTTTCATCGGGGTGAACATTGTGACGGCCCAGACCATATGGGAGGGAATCTGGATGAACTGCGTAGTGCAGAGCACCGGACAGATGCAGTGTAAAGTTCACGACTCCATGCTGGCCCTCAGCTCGGACTTGCAGGCGGCTCGGGCTCTGTGCATCATCTCTATCGTGATGGGAGTCCTTGGAGTTCTGCTCTCCGTCACGGGCGCCAAGTGCACGAGATGCGTGGACGAGGAGCGCGTCAAAGCTAGAGTTATGGTCACTGCTGGCGTCACCTTCATTTGTGCTGCCGTCTTGATTTTGATCCCCGTGTGTTGGTCGGCTCACAGTATCATCAGGGACTTTTACAACCCCAACATCAACGAGTCGCAGAAAAGGGAGATAGGTGCATCGCTGTACCTGGGATGGGCATCCACTGCCCTCCTGCTTATTGGAGGGGGCATTCTGTGTTGCAGCTGCCCCCCGGAAGAGGACAAAAGGTATGGACCACCCAGCAGAATGCTTTACTCTGCTACACGCTCTGCGGCACCCAGTGGTTTTGACAAAAGAGACTATGTGTGACCATGTTGACTTTGATTTTCTTCACGCGTGTCTTTAACTAAGGCCGGAGCGTGATGACGCAGGGGATCGTGTTCTTGTACGTGTCTGCTGCGCTGCCTTTGCAATGTTTTTTATTGTCACATGGAGTCTTTTGTTTGATGAGGCGTCGTCGTTTTGTTACGAACAGTTTTGAATTCCCATAGTGTAATTATTTTGTATTTTTTTCTTTTCTTAAGAGCAATCTTATTATTAAGCATATTCATAACCATTTGTGTGCAGTATTATTAATAATCATTTTGTTGCCAATTAAAACATGATGAACAACTTATTGTCAGTTTCTATGTTTAAATAAACCTTTTATTACATACGTCTACATTGTGTCATGTAAAGTTTCATTTGACATTTTTAAGGAAATTGTGCACGGCAGTAAATATATCTTATTTTTAGGAGGTAATACGTTTGCTTTAATCACTTATTTAAGTTAGCTGTCACAATATTTAGACTTGTTTTATGATTTTTTAAATCTAATATCCTAATATAAAATAATGTGTTACACTTTACATTAAGGTATCCTTTATAATTAATTTATCATTGTTTTTATTAATGATTAATAAGTCATTTACATATGCAGTATGAAGCAGTTATAACTGCATGAATAAAAAAGGTCATTTTAAGGCTATAAATGCTTATTAAATGTATTTATTTATTATTTCTATGGTTCGAAAGCAGATTCATTATTATCTTGATGTTGTTTGCAATATAGTCTGTCAGACTGGACACTGTGGGGTGTTGTGTTTGTTTTTCTTATACCTGCTCACTATCTGGCACGTATATTGTAAGAATCCCCCATTTTAATCATTCAGTTTTTATTGCTTTATAATGCATTTGTAAATGACTTATTAATTATTAATGAACACATTTATAAATACTTCATGAAGGGTATCTTAATGTAAAGCGTTACCCAACAATATAGTGATTTATTCTATGTTTTTATCATTTAATAAAAACATTTTCAAAAGTTTTGATGTTAACAGGTCAGTATCACTGTGCCGTCTTCTTTGAAACAAAAAATAAACAGCCATGTGAAGAACTCATCATGGTCTCCATCATGAGGTGATGAGTTATAGCTTCTCTCACTGTAGGTCCAGTTATTCACCTGCTCTCAAAGGTCTTTTCGCTCTCTGCACAAGAATTTTGTCTTTGCCAGGGCTCTCATCCAACCGTCCAAACCTGCCCCAGACAATAGGCCTGTTCACGGATGAATAGGAAGACCAGACAAACCTTTATCAGCACTGGCTAATGGAATGTGGAGGAAAAACATAGAGCTCTCTGAGACCATCCCTGCGTCTAAGATCAAGGAAAACAAATCATTCATTCTTAAAGGGACAGTTCACCCAAAAATGTACTCACCTTCGAGTTGTCCCAAATGTGTATGAATGTCTTTTTTCTGATGAAAAACAAAAACAAAAATATTCAGGGGACTTCACTGAGGATGCTAAAATATAATATAGCTTTACTATCTATTTTCTGTCATAATTTAGTTACATGTGTGTACAAGTTTACTATTCTTCTGAAATGTGGAAAAGAATAGCCAGTGCAATGCATAGTGAAGAGGTTAAGTTGTTGTTGCTACTTTAAACCACACCAAAAATCTTAATGATAAATTTGATCTTAATAATAAACTAGAGCACAATGTTGGGTTTCATGGGGACTTTCCATGGACGTCACACTTTAACTGTATATATTCCATAATCTAAACCACAATCATCACAGAACACTTTCTGCATTTTTATAAAATTTGGTTAAAAAAACTGAAATATATGTGTCTGTGTATTGTGCATATTATTTTTGTTTTTATAAATAATAAAAAAACACATAATTGTATATAGATTTATTATTTTTTGGGGTGAATTATTGATATTTACCAACAATTTAAATTACATATAAACGTTTATTAATTTTTATGTTTTTCTTTAATATATGCATGTATGTGTTTGTGTTTATAAACACGAAATTAATACGCACAGTACACAGACATAAATTATGTAAACACAAACTTTTATTCTGTATGCGATTAAGCCCTATTTTTTTATAATCTACATTTCTAGTTAAGTGACTATATTATTACAATAAATGTAAATTTTACCCAAAACACCGCATTAACCTATGAGTAGGAAATAAAGAAATATATACTGTTGTGCACAAAAGTTTGCACATCCTTAGGGAAATATGATCAAGAAAGGCTTTGAAAATAAATCTGTACTGTTAAGCTTTTGGATCTTTTCTTGGAAAATGTTACAAAAATCGAACCTTTTATTGGAGAATGTGAATTTTAAATAAGGGGATGTGTTTTTTGCTCACACACATTGGTCATAATTATTCATGTCATTTTACATCTTATTTTTTGACAAGATAACAGCTATGTGTCTTCACCATTAGGCCTAGTATGTTTGGAGAACACCTGACAAGAGATTTATAATCACTCCAGGCCCTTCAGATTTCCAGCTCCACGTTGGTGGTTCTCTTCTGTTCTCTTTTCACACATTTTCTATAAGGTTCAGGTCTGGAAAGTGAGATGGCCACGGCATAAGCTTAGTTTTTTTGCTCAATGACCCATTTTAGTTTTTGATGTTTGTTTTCAGGAACGATTCAACCTTGGCCCATTGTATGACATCTGGCATGGGTCAGTCAGATTTAGATTTTGTTATCTGTTGATGTTTGCTGGAATCCATGATGCCATCTATTTGAAGACATCCAGGGTCTCAAGCAGAAAATAAGGCCCAAAACATTAATGAATTAGCAGTGAATTTTAATTTTACTTCATTTATGTGTGCAGCAAACACATCTTGAGAGTCTCATCTGACATTTTGCATACTGTTTTGCCTGATCGGGGGGGTTGACATTCATATTTATTACATAAAGGAATTGATATTCTCTATTCACCCTGTAACCTTTTTTAACCTAATTCAATAGAATCACATGCAAAGTTTATGATTTACTACCCTTTTATTGTGAAAGATACTGTTGCTATGTACTTTTTTATCATGCACATGAGCTTTGATATGATGCAAATTGTAAAAAGCGCTATACAAATAAACTTCACTTGCAGTGTGCTGCCTATCTGCGGTTTCTATGCTTCTCAAATTCAACAATTTTCACATGATTATGAAGAAGAAGCCCTTTCCCCAAACACAATATAACATACTGGGTGTACTTGTTAATTTTTAAGTATTTTTGAGTGTTTCGGTTTTGCTTGTAAGCTAAGAACTGTAGACTGTGTAGACTCACCAAAAATACACAGCAGAAGATAAAAACATCACATGGGTTTATATTTTCTCCTGCAACTTACAGATAATAAACTTAAGCTCATATCATGACATGTCATCTCAAGTCATCTTGTGTTGATATCTTGCATTCTCTTTTATGAATAGTTTTGCACTTCCGGTTGTGGAAATAAAGGCAAAAGACAAGTCATGCACAATTTTTCTGTGATATTGTTAAATATCAGGTTCGTTTTTGACAAACCAATTTGAAAATGCCGAACAGCAAGTCTCACGTCCCTCTGCTTAATAACATCAGTGCAATGAACTATTTAAGGAATTTAAAGAATGAGGTCAACCATGCCAAAGAGGATCTTTTCATGAAGATGAATCAGATGAAAGTCACCTACTGTATAGTTCACCAACATCTCTTTGCTAGAGAACTCTCGTCTGGAATATCAACTTCCTAGACATCAGAAGTGTTCAAGCCATCTTACATATCAATCTTTTTACTACTGTTGATGACACAGCAGCAGAAGATGTTAAGAATTAAAGAAGGTGAAAGATTGTTACATATTACCGAAAAAACATTTAAATCTTAAAAAAATTCTTATAATTGACCTTAGGAAAAAATGAAGAAGAATTCAAATTCTCGAAACAAAAGCGGTCATAAATATCATCTTAAAATTACATCAGCCTCACGGTTTTCTTAAATCTCAAAAGGTGAGATGTTTAAGACATATATTTGGTTATTCCACATGACATGTTTTGAGCCAGAATCATCTTTTTGACGTTTACTTGCCATTAGGGAATATTTATTTTGATATAAATAAGGTCTAGATCAATTTCTGGGACAAAGTGAGTCGAATCGGCGAGAGTTTTATGCCATAGTATCACAATTTTTTTAAATGTATTGTAATACGTATATTTTTTTAACGCTTGCTAACATATTAGGAAACATGCAGTCGTAAATGTCGTTTAATGCTTATATATGCTATTAAAGTATGCGATGTGCTTGTTACATACATAAAGTTGATAAGATAAACAACTACAGTTACCACGTGAGCAAGCAAGTGTGATAATATTATTTTATTCTTACGACAAAAATGAAGATGTTCTTCAGAAAATATTTAAGAACGTTCTTAGAAACGTTTGAGAATCGCTCTCACAAACATTCTTATGGACATCCTATAGTAAATCTTAAGAACCATCTTTTGTCTTAAACAGTTTCGTGAATCCGGCCCCCAAATAATTTTATTCCACTTGGTCCCTTACAGCCTTCCTAACCTTGTTCTAGATTGTGACACACTTTTAACGGTAAATCAGATTAAGTCTAAAATGAAAACTCACTTTATTAGCCAAGAATTTGCTGCCTAAACATATTTAAGCGGCATCAGTTGTCATCAGACTCATAAATAAACTATTTGTCATACAGTACAATATTTTACATATTGTGTCCGATTTAAACTAGCTTGTGTCTTCACATTGCACTCGTCCTCAGGTTTCTGAGAAGACTAGAGACTGACATTCCCAGCTCTGTTCGGCCAGTTGCTCAGCCTATAGTGTTACCAAATGATGTCCAGAGCCTGTCCTGTAGCAGATCGGATGAGAGGAGATGACAACGGATTCACCACTCCAACGGTCACCCAAGAACAATGGAGACAGACAGGCCCTTTTCTATACCTCACAGCCATATGTCAAAGAACAATGATGATTGTATGCACCATGTAGGCCTACTGAATATGTTTGCACATGTATTACCTAACCCATCCAGCATTACCACGAGCGACCGCATTACAACTGTTGCTCCTCCTTTTAAGCTTCTGATCTCCTCCGTGAGAGATGCGAGACCGGTGCAACACATCTCAAGGCCCTCGTCCCGCTCTGCTTGTCACATGCATATATCAACTACGACAACCGGGTAATTGGCGGGGGCTGCGTTTCCCAAAAGCATCGTAACAAAGATATTAATATTAATAAGTTGCGCCAGCCTCACTGAAGTTACAATGAATGGCGAGGAATGCCACGCTCAATATAGCCGCTCAACCAAAGGAAGGCCCGCCTTCCCGTTAAACGAGCCAAAAGTCAATCAATCAAAACTGACGGGACTCTCACACTTGCCAGCCTTTGCGCAAGTAGATGAGGTAACATCGAAAAAGGTGATCTTTAGCTTAGCAAATGAAAGTTATGATATAGTTCATGTCATGTGTAATTATCGATCGGTAATATGCTGTTTTATTGTAATTTTTTTGAGCAATTTTTGAAATATCTGCATTCAAGTAGATTGGACTCTGGACTTGCTATGACGTGAATAGCTGCCCAGAGGCCGCCGAGTGGCACGACTTCCATATATACGGACATTGATCGTAATGCCACGTAGATCGTAGCTCCTTTGGTGACAATGGTTCCAAGATGGTTGTTCACCTCATTTGTAAGTCGCTTTGGATAAAAGCGTCTGCTAAATGACTTAATGTGACCCTGGATCACAAAACCAGTATTAGTATTAGTAAGTAGCACGGGAACATTTTTAGTAACAGGGTATGGGTAAAATGGCAGATTTTTCTTTTATGCCAAAAATCATTAGGATATTAAGTAAAAAAAATCCTACTGTAAATGTTTAAAACGTAATTTTTGTGAGTGGATGGCCTGCTATAGCACCTATGATTAACAACTTCAAAGGTGATTTTCTCAATATTTCCCTTTTTTGCACCCTCAGATTCCAGCTTTGTAAACAGTTGTTGTTCCGCCAGATAGTGTCCTATCCTAACAAACCATATATCAATAGAAAGCTTATTTCTTCAGCTTTCAGAAAATCTCAATTTCTAAAAATCGACCCTTAAGACCCCTGTTGTCCAGGGTCACAATTATGAATATAGATCAACTTAAGGTTATGATACTTTTGGGAAAAGCAGGCAAAATTGTATAACAAATGGCTAAGATTCTCTATGGATAACAATTGTATATTTTTAGGTAGAATTCCTTATGCAATCATTTGTAAAAAGAACACGCATGTGTACATTTTATGTCAATTTATTTGTTTGAAATGTTTTTTATCTTTTAACATCACATACAGCTGTGAGGTTTACTTGAAACAATGCACATTTGGAAAAAGTGCTGGAAATTCAAACATATATGTCTGATTTTAGTGTCATATGCTTATCTAAGTCCCCGCTTATAAACACATGTTACATAAAAAAAGTCTAAAAAATGAACCAGTAGTCTAAAAATAAGCACATTTAAACAGTAGATGACAAAGCAAACTATGTTATATGCTTTCAGAGAGCACTTTAAGCACGATGGCGTGACTAAGCCCTTCCTCTCTGTGATGTCTCTGTTCTAAAAGACTCCTCCTCTCCACCTGAAGTCAGGTATAAAGGACACTTGTTTTGTCACAGATGCGCTCCGTTTGCTCTGAGGCATTGGCTCAAATAAGCGTCTTATCTTACAGGTGCTTACTGTTTTCACTCACAGCTTCTTTGGCGCAGCACATAAGTGATGTCTTTAGGGCTGGAGCTCGTTGGACTGGTGCTATGCGTGGTCGGCTGGCTGTTGGCCATCGTGGCTTGCACTCTCCCCATGTGGAGGGTCACAGCCTTCATCGGCTCCAACATCGTGACCGCTCAGATCATCTGGGATGGTTTGTGGATGTCCTGTGTGGTCCAGAGCACGGGACAGATGCAGTGTAAAGTCTACGACTCCATGCTGGCCCTTTCCCAGGACCTCCAGGCGGCGAGAGCCCTGACCGTGATCTCCATCCTTCTCACCATCCTGGCTGTGCTGGTGTCCATCGGAGGAGCGAAGTGCACCAACTGCATCGAGGACGAGTCGTCCAAAGCCAAAGTCATGATTCTGGGAGGGGTCCTCTTTATCGTGGCCGGGGTGATGCAGCTGATTCCCGTGTCCTGGTCCGCCAACAGTATCGTCAGGGATTTCTACAACCCTCTGCTCCCTGACGCTCAGAGACGGGAGCTCGGGGCAGCGCTCTACATCGGCTGGGCATCCGCATCGCTCTTGATCATGGGGGGCTCGTTGCTCTGCTGTTCTTGCCCTCAACAGGAGGACAAGAAATTCAACCCGTCTAGAATGCCGTACCCCGCGTCTCGCTCCACAGCTGGTGGTGGGTATGACAGAAGAGACTACGTATGAAACCATGAAAGCGGACCTCTGAATTTACTGGTGAAACGGTTGACACGAGGGCATCGTTTTTCGTGGTAAAAGCGAAAATCTGCCGCTCAGACTCCATGATGAGGGAACTCCAAGTTTGATGACGTTTTTATGTACTTTTGTGTTGTTGGTCTATGCTCTTGGCTTTTTAGAGACATATGGACATTATGGTGATAGTGACATAAGATTGTCTAAGTGAATTTTCAACAAAGCATCGTTTTTGTAGGTTAAGTGTATAGAGCTGGCCTTCCCTTTGAGAAGCTTACACAAACAGACTTTTGCTTCTTTAAAAGTTTTTGTACATGCAGCTTTTATGAGTTAATAATTATTTGTCACAATGCAGATTACGGGACAGATTTAAGATACTGCTGAAAATGTGGCTGACCTACAACCTTTATATTTATAGACTATTTAACCAAAACAGTTGATTTAAAACCCCAAAAGTACATGTTGTGTCAAATCAATGTTTACTGTTCATTGTCCTGTATCTGGTTTCAATGTTAGGACTAGTTGCACTAACCTGATTTAGTTGTAGCTTTTGCCTTCAACGTTGTACGATTTCTGTATTGTTCATTTATAATCCAACATTCGCTGTCGATTGTAAATGTTTCATACTGTTATTTGTGTTTCATACTTATTTATACAGTACTGTATTTTTATCCAGGACTCCTGCTCAAGTTTTGAAATGAGCAATGTTGCTAAATCAATCTTCCACGCTCATTGTTATTGTGTCATTGTTACACTTCATTTCGTATTCTTAAATTAAAACCATTTGTCAACTTGTAAGTTAGTACAAGGAGAAACACGAGGCCAATCGCGACACAGAATCACGGGAGGAGAGTTCTGGGTTGGAGCAACTGGTGTATGATGAGCATCGAGAAAATGAAACTTTTGTAAACACATTGTTCAGGAACATACAGCTTTATACGTTCTATTATTTTTTATTATTTTTAAAAGTAAGATTTTTTAAATAAATCGTACCATGGCGAGTTGAGGATTCTGTGTATAAAATATATCTATAAAGTATCGATGTTAGTTTTTTCTCAATAAAAATTGCTTTGTCTTATAACTAGTTTAGTGGATGACACCATGATGACTGGCATTTACTCTAAAGAAAACCTGATACTCATGCCATGGGGTCGTGTTACCTCCGATACACACCTGTGATCACCATCGGATCACCTAACAAGTATAGGTGGCAAATGTTGGCATGGACAGGACTTCATAGAATGACAATGGAGATGAACAAATAAACTTGATAATAACCACAGGTGAATTATTTACCGATGCATCGCACCGTTCACAGAACAGGCACTCATGGAAATCTTTGCCAGAATCTATAAAGAATATTTATTTATTTTCATCTGCCTAATAAGTGATTCAATCAACAGAAGCATTTTTGCTTCTCTTCTAACAGCGTCCAACAGCCGCAGCTTGAGATGTTGAAGAGGGTTTCAAATGGGTGACATAAGCATCGGCGTATCACTTTACAGGGAATGTCACCTGTTCCTATAAACGCGGGATGAGTGTCAGTTCAACAAAGCCAGTGGGCTAAATTACTTTCCCACAATACAATTTAATTAAGGATTGTGTAATGTATATATAATGCTTAATTCCTAATGCACATTGTTACAAAGTCATAGAATGACAAGACAACAAACTGCACTCATGAGGTTCCAGATTTAAGGATTCAAGAAAATGATGTCTTTATATATTCCTGTCAGCAGCCAGAAAGCAAACTAAAGGCCACTCATTAGAGCTTCTATCTATAGAGCAGTAACAGTGTTAATGCAAGTCAACAAAAAGTGTGAGAAGAAGTTTATGGTAGAAAAAGAACATTTTACGATAGAAATTACTCACAAGTTTTGTGTTTCTTAGCTGTTGTAAACGAAGCCTTTGATTATAAACAAAGATCAAACGCTGGTGACGACAGAGTCCATTTATGCATAAAGTATTCAATTATAATGAAAAGTATTGCACTGTATCGCTGACATTTTTTGATATTTATGGTAAATGTGATAGGTTACAGTATAGACCGTTTCGACGGACGAGCGCGCACCTGACCCCCAATTAACTTCCGGTTTGTGTTTGGCTAGTGTTTAATAATATAACTATTTACATTTTATTTTATATTTGTTAATATACATTTTATCATTATTTTATAGTATAATAATTGTATTAAATTTGTTGTATGTTCATTTGATTAAATAAACAATTTGTTTAATGGGTCTTGTAGTTCACATTTAAAGAAACGGTGTGGTACATTGAGCTTGGTATCGCAGTCTAAATTCTAAATATTGTAAAATTCTAACGTTTGTTTACGTTGTTAAGATGAAACCGTCTATAGGCCTAAACACTACAACTACAATTGTTTTATTGTCACAAAGACAATATATAACATTTGAAAAGTATATAAAGCAATTTTAAGCTGCCAGGAAATGCAAGAGTCCTACATGACAGAAAAGCTGTCTGACGACGTTTTTTCAATATTATTCTTTGTGAAGATAGATGAGATTATAGACTTTCTTAATATCACATATCACTTTTTTCTTAATGTTTATAAACAGTTTTTATGTATCTTTATTTAAGTACATGAACACAATTTCCCCTATGTCAATATTATTTTTGTAATTGTTTCTATTGTTATTTTGGCTATGACAATTCAGACATTATTTCTTCTTTTACAGCCACTATGTTTTATTTGAAAGGTTGTATCTCAAATACACAAAATATAACATGTTAAACAAAAACTGTGTGACAAACGAACTGTCTTGACCTCAAAGGTACTTTGAATAAACTTTGTTATTGATCCAAGGAAAGCTCTCATTTGTATGTTTGAGTGGATGAGGCACCCAATCAGCTGTTAGTATTCTATTCAGCATCCACACATATCTTCAGAGCATCCATCTTTTTTGTGTTAACTTGATGCTGTTATTCATGTTCTGTTTCAAGATTTGATTTAGGATTTGTTACTTGTTTTCAGATTTGTAATTAATTCGGCCTTTTGTGGTTTTGTTGTTATCACTGCACCGGGTGAACAATGTCCTAGACAGCTCTTGTTTTTCTCTTCCTTTTGTGATACAAATCTAACAATGACATAAACCAACTTTTCATGCTTTTTTTCATGTTTCATAATAAAAACAAATCCCCAAGAGAAACAACTTAAACATAAACTTAAATTTCTTATGTACATTGTAAAACACTTTCTAATGTATTAATTAATTTAAAGACAAATTATTTTATAAAGCATGTATTAAAACATTGTGGCCTATCTCTGAGGGCACAATGCTTCAGACTTGTACACTGTTCTCTCTTATCTCCGTCTCGATCTAGGACCATCAATGACTTCTCTCTGTTCAAAGTTGACCATTCCCGGGGAAACTCAACTCTTTTCCCAACAGTTAGTCCTCTGAAACTCACATCACATGACCGATACTGGAGAAGGTATGAAGAGAGAGTTGCTAGGCAGCCAGGGTCATTGGGAGAAAGAACTGTGTGCTTTCTCAAAGAATACTGGAACACTGAGAGACCGTTTACACGAGACTGTTTTCAACTAAAAATAGAAACTTTTTATGTGTTTTGGCTGTTCATGTGCGAAAATGTGAATGCAACGAGAATGCAAATCTGGTCAACTTTGTAGACTGCGCAAAGTATTAAGAAAAAAAAGCTGCAAAGTTTTGACAAAGCTTAAATGTCAGAACAAATTATAATATATATTATATTATATTTTGTCATCATTTACTCAACCACTTGTCATTTCAAACCTGCGTGGCTTG
This sequence comes from Triplophysa dalaica, assembly GCF_015846415.1. Lineage (NCBI taxonomy): Eukaryota > Metazoa > Chordata > Actinopteri > Cypriniformes > Nemacheilidae > Triplophysa > Triplophysa dalaica. The sequence continues at coordinate 22,250,131 of NC_079550.1, read as the reverse complement.
TTCTGCATAACACAAAAGAAGATATTTTGAAGAATGTTGGATAGCAAACAATAGCATTGACTTGCATTGGTTTTGTGAATGGGTACCGCCGTTGTTCAGTTATCAACATTCATCAAAATACTGTCTCTTCTTGTGTTCCGCAGAAGAAAGAAAGCCATACAGGCTGAACAAATTCAATTTAAGTGCACTGTCGCTTTAAGACTAAAGAACACACAAGTGAATAATAATAATATTAAACAATCTGGAGTGGAGTGTTTCTTTCAGAGAGGAAATCCAGTTTCATCTTCAGTTGATGTGTAAAACAGTGGCACAAAGAGCAGAATTAATATATATAATAATCTTAATATGGATTTTTAATTATGGATCTACAGACAGTTTAGTTGGACGCACAGGCTGACCGAAGTTAACTTCTGGTCTATGTTTGGTTATAAAAATGTATTTTGTATTTAATTGATATGAATATTCATTCATATTAATTGTATAATAATTGTATTAAATTAATTTAAAACACCTCCGCAGTTATTGATTTTTGGTCTGAGGAACATACGCGTTTCATCTCAAGTGACGGGCTGGTTTTCTTACTCAATGAACCTTCAACAACAGGTTCCTCAGCAGATGTTTGAAAAATCTGAATGATGGAGAAATGATGAGAAAACATCGTATTAAGTACTTACTTAAAACAGTATTAAGAATTGAGGACAGGTCTGTTTTTGTCATTTTTGTAAATTGTCTTTTCTATGATAACATCTGTTATGTGAAACGGTTTACTTAGGTATTGTCCATGTATTTTGTATTCTTAAAGTGATAGTTCACTCAAAAATGAAAATTTGTCATTATTTAACACACAAAAAATTGTATTTTGAAGAAATTTGGTAACCGAAAAGCACTGGACCTCATTCACTTCTATTGTATGGACACAAAACCAATGAAAGAGAATGGGGGCCAGTTAACAACATATTTCAAAATATCTATATCATATACTTTCTTTAATTTTTCCCATTTTCATTATTTACTTTTAAATCATGATGTATGTGAAGCTGCTTTGCAACAATGAAAATAATGAAAAATGCTTTATAAATAAAACTGACCTGTCTTGACTGATTTTTAAATTTAAATGTTTTTTTGTACATTCTGCAAGAGGTGTGTAACCGTACAGTATTTGAGGAAAGTTGTATTTCTGGTTTCTTTAAATAAAACAAATATAAGCTTAAACACTCCCAAAAAGTCACACTGCTACTCACAATGCTTTTCTTTGAGTCTGGTGTTTGAACTGTGCTGTTTACCTGCTGAATGTTGGTTTGGCCTCCACTAGATGGCAGCAAACACTGGATTCTTTTCTTTTTTTCTTGGCCTTTTCGCCCATTATATTCATATTCATATAGACAAAAGAATTTAAAAACATGGCTTATATTTCTGGTTTAAAGTAAAAGTACATATCTCAGACACATTATTTAGAGTCACTGGAAGTAATTCGTTGGGAGTTATAACAATCATGGTAAACATGTTTTGCGTGTAATACAAACATATAATAGTAAACAAAACAAAACAAGACTTGCTTGAAACATGTTTTTTTATTTGAACAACATCCTTTCCCTTTTTACTGCTATCAGTGTTACATCCATTTAATGCATTTGAACTGATGATTAAACTGGTTTGAGATTACAGAAAGGCTATGAGTTAAATGGCTGTGTTATTTCAATGATGGATGGATGCTCTTTTGGAGCTTCAAAAACTTGAACCCCCATCTAATGGCATGAAAAAGTGTAATAATATGTATTGTGCTGCTTTTTTACCACTAGAGGGCTAGGAGACTATTACAAACAACGGATAACACCATTAACAATCATGTCCAAGCAGGGCCTTCAGAAGCCTTTACGTGGACCTAAGCAGAATTCTATTTGGGGGTCCCCCTGTGCCACCAATGCAAACGACTACTGTCAAAGTTTGCTTATTTGCACGCACACTTTAAACCTAACACACTCAATTCTATTAGTTAGACTTTCAAGATTTCATTGATAATTTCATTACTTCCAATTTTAGGTGAACTGTCCCTTTAAATTTTGAGCACAGACCATGCAAAGCTTGTGGAATTTACTGTTCAATGCACATATTTTATTAAAAAAATATTTTATTTTTAACCACACCACCATTTTAAAGCCACACAGCCCTTGAGGATGATTTAATCTTTTTTTTGTTCATTTTTTAGTGTATTTTCTTGATAATCATTCAATTAAACGTTCAATAAGCACATAAATATTCTCAACCGTATCCCAAAACAAAAGCTGAATTGACAGATAATCACAAATCACACAAATTACACATTTTGTCTTGTGAATCAGTGAGTACTGTCGGATGTTCAACATTTCTATCGTTAAACACTATCTAAATCTAACTATCTAACACTATCTAAATTCAGAGATGTTATGACTTGTCAAAAGAATGGAATGCAAATAAAGACGCTCTTTGGTGTCAGGCTGTCCCAACTCCATTAAGTACATTGAAGTGCAAAATGTAAAATAGTCACAAATTTAATTAACTTTAAGAAAAATAATATGACTCACCATGCACCCCAGTGACCTGCAATGACCTTTACACACAGGAAGTAGTCCAAATATATTTTCCCCTTTTCTTAAAGGGGCGACATCCATTGTTCTAACACCACAGAACAGCACTTTTTGCTCAGATATTACGAAACACATATTTTAAAATACAACTTCATAAAATGTAACATGTTAAAATAAAATCTATATCAATACTATAACTATTATTAAACTATAAATATTATAGTAAAAAATATAAATAAATATATATAATAGTAATATTAATATAATATATAACCATTTCATTTGTGACTTTTTTATATTGTTGCAATAAGATTCCATGATACCTCTCTGAGGCATATTTTGTTACAAATGCAATCTCTCAAACTCAATTGAATATGTATTTTAAAACAAAAATGTAACCATTAATAGTGCACAAATGGTGTTTATTGTACAAAATACAAACATTTGATCATTTAAAGTTTATTTTAACTGTAAAGTAGAGGGACATCACGAATGAAGAATGCCCCAAGTATTCTAATAAGAAAAGGTAGTACAACTGTAAAAAATTCTATTACAAAATCTGTCAGATCACAAAATGTACATTACGTAAAGTACATAGAGAACATAAAAAAGCATTTCATTACAGTGACCGTTCTAATAACAAATTATTATAGCAGTAACACTTTACAATGACATTAATACTACAAGCATGACATAACAATAAACAATACTTTTATAACATTTATAAATCTTGGCTAATCTCTGCATATATACATACATATTTTAAACCAACTGTCGCATCATTTCATTTCAATACTGTTAACCTTACTAAAACTTATTGTGATGCGTCATCATGTTTTTGATCATTTCAAAAGTACAAAATTAAATCTTATTCTGTAATGTTACTATATAAAACTGAACAAATATCAATAACACGATCATGACCTGCATGATCGTTGCGCATGTTTCATTCTTCCTCATATGACAACAGCATACAAGTTTCATTTTAACACAATAAACAGTTCTCATGAAGCCTGTCATAATACGTATCAAATATTAAGCTTTTATTTTCAAAATAGAACTTCTTCCGAAATAAACAGGTCCGTGGTCTCCGAGATCAATGCAATCCTAGTCTGTCCATTCTCCCAAATGTTCTTCTGACCTGTCCGGTGTCTTTGGCATTTCTTTCTTCTCACGTCTACGCTGTTGAGGGAACAGTCTGCAGGCAATCCTGGCGTGGGCAGATATCAGTAAGAGTTTATTTGCGGAGTTTCAGCCAGTCTCTCCAAGGTGACTGGTTTTGCCCTGGACCAGTCTCCGTTATAGTCGAGGTCCGTCTGGACCTGTGGAGGAAAGACATGCGACCTGTCGACCTTTTCTGCAGCTGTTCTGTCTGTTGTTGACTCTTCAGCTGTTGATTGATGATAATCTGGATATCGTCCTTAGGGGCAGATTAGTAAACATGTACAAAATAACAATTAGGTACAAATTAGTTTGAAAGGCATTATTACTTCTTTCAGGTACAACCGCTCTTTTTACAGTACTTGTCTTAAAGGAACACTTAGTAGTTTTTGTAGCTTTCTGCAACAAGTCCAGACTGAAATCTGTGCAAAATCTGAGCAAAAGTCTTGAAGTGTGTTTAGCCTGAAGACGCATTTTGCTCATTCAAATTTGCTTGTACAAATTCGTGTAGGTGTACAGCATTTAGATGTTCCAGATATTGTTTTAGGTGTCTTGCCTGAAAATGCTTTCTGATCTTGTAAAATAGCAGCCTTTGCGATGTTTCACTTGAAACGGGCATCATAACAGGAGGGGACTCCGTTTGCGCTTGAAAAAGAGCGCCACCCCTCCTGTCACGTTGTGCACACACCAGGGTTAAAGGGGCTTGAGACAAGAGCTTCACCAAAATTATTAAAGAAATCATATTTATTTTATTTAACAATAGACACCAGTGTTTTTTTCTAAATTGAATCAAGTGAGTCAATGATTCAGTAGTAGTAAATCAAATTAAAATAAATGAAAACTTTAAGGGGGACGTCCGTTTATTATGCAAATGCCAATAAATGAATTTCTCGTGACTAAATGATGCTTTTATCAGTGCCTATGTACAGGTTGTTGTTAATACGTCATAGGTCAAGTCACACGACCATAAAACAAGGCGGCAGCAATATGTCTGAAACGTAATCATACCACTCCCGCTCATACTGTATAGAACATACTGTTTTATCGGCCGATAGGTAGGTACTTATTGGGGATGCACAGATACCAGTATCAGTATTGGCCCGATACAAAGGTCTTATACTCGTAATGACATACGGATACCTAACAAGAAATTAGTGCTGAACAGCTAACGAAATATTCTGACACCGTTTAAAAATGTATTCTGCTTGTTTTGCGTGACTGTGTGTGAAAGAGTGGTGCGATTGCGTGTACTGAAGCATTGTGCTTGTGGAGCTTTCAATGCCAGCGTTTCACTTCACAAGGACACAGACAAATAAACAAACACCATTTGGTGCGATCATTCAAAAAAAAGCCCGGTTAACTAAGCCATTGATACGTTGACTCTAATGTTTCAATAGTTCCCAGAAATTCCTAGTAACGCATTGAGCTGCGACTAAACAGACCAACTGAGTAACCTTCTAACCCATTTAAAGACAAAAGCCATTTGATGAATAAAAAAATGAAAGAAACAAAGCATTTAAAGAGAAAACATAACTTCCTTGAACTATCTGAAGGCTCCATGAATCACAAGAGGCTCTAGCGTTTTGGACTTCCGTTGGCAGAACTCTCTCTCTCTCAATGGCTCTGGGTTAACTTAAACAAACGCTCTTTGCGACAGTTGACTTGAACAAGTTATAATACAAGTTAGAAGTGTATAATACACTCCAATTTTACCCCACCACCCCACTTAATTTTTTTATAATCCAAGTGTATTGTTTACTTTACTAAACGTCCAAGTAAAATCGTGCTACTTATCATAAAAAAGAACTTCATTATAAATAGTACTTCAATATAAGCAGACCTAAAAAATAAAATGTACCGTAAGATAATGGTTTATTAACATAATTGTACATAATTCAGGCATCGGCGAATATAAGAAAAAATATCGGTACTCGTACTCGGTCTTTAAAAAATGGTATCGGTGCATCTCTAGTACTTATTCAAATTCAGTACGTACCGTCACAGTATGCAATCTCAGATACAGCGTGCGATTAATAAAACACTTAATGGAAACTCCACCCAAAAAATCTCCTGATAAGTAACAAGAAATAAACTCCGTAATTGGACAATCTGACAAGTTTTGTTATCGACTTTCTTTCCAATGGGCTTGTGCCGAAACTGACCTGCCAGGCCTCCAGTTCCTGAGACAGCTCGAGTTTACGTTGAATGGCCTCCAGGAGTTGGTTGTTTAGGCACATCATGTCATGTTTAGTCCTCAGCAGTTCTGCTTCCATAGCCGTCTTCCTACATCAACAAAACTTCCATCAGTTTTGAACAAATGTCACTTAAATGATCGATACCGTATCATTTATCTTTACATTTAATCTTGGTTCTAAGAAAACGTTTAATATTTACTTCACGATAGCATCGTCGCGGTCCTTTAAGGCCTGTCGGACTACTTCCTCATCCAGCATTTTCCCAGCACGTGCCTTTAACTCCGTGTTCTCCACTATTAATCGCTCATTCTAAGAAAGAAGGAAAAGACACGGCGTGCTAAATGCCACATAACAAAGTTTGAATGATTCTTAAATATAATTTCAAACAAGTTAATATATTAGTTGCTCCCTCGTGATTTGCTGATCAGATGTGTGCAGCTAAACATGTACCCAGTAAGTCCACAGCTAGGACATAGATCCTTTAGATTTTTCTTTTTCTTGTTATTAAAAATGTCCTCGGGCACTCCAAACAATGGGCACATTTTTTAGGGAACTGACCCTGTGGTCTTTAACGCATGAGGAATTGTCACCTGATCTTGTAGCTCCTGCAGTCCGGCCGAATTCTCACAAGGATCGCTCACTTCTCCCACAATGGACCTTCTCATTTCCTGGAGAAACAAACGACACGCGTTCAGCGCTGCATGTCGACTGCAAGGTGTACCAGCATCTGTATCTTGTGACACACATAAATGACCCTATTCTGTCTGTCACACTATTTTTCGCTCTTATTCTCTCCCTCTAGTTGTATTTGCGGCTTTGACGATCGCTTATCTAGAAATAAAGAACGACTCGCAAACAAACTACTATTTTAAACCGATTAATTTACACTGTTGAAACTTTTGAGTCGCTAGCGAATATAACAAATCAGTGAATCTTTCAAAGCTCCGTAAACCACAAGAGAACGCAGGATGTATATGAGCTTTGCCAATTTAGTAACACTGGTTCATTTAGTTGGCTTTTGTGGGCTAAAAAGTTAGTTGAAAAGATTAAAAGCTTTATTTGATTCAAAAACATTTCTGTTCTTGTTAAATAAATGAAATGTTTTATACAACATGATAAATCTCAATTTCATCGAATTTTTGTTTTAATATGTAAAATGTTTGGTTAAGTCACTTAAAGGTACAGTAGGCCTACTGGTGCGTCTGTGTACAAGATAAGGACGGCAACGCCTCCGCCTCATTTTGAGCCAGGAAGAACCCTGTATAAGTTAGTATCTTGATAGAAGGAACCCTGTGTTTGAAAGGATTTAAAGGTTGAGATTTGTCATAAAATATGCTACACTGCCATCATCAATAAGTTATTCTTTGGTCCAGTTTACCTATTGTATTTATTAGATAAAATGCCATACATTGGCACACCATCCAACAACTGTTCACCCAAATACTAAACAAATCCAACAAAACTCTCTATACTAATATACTACTTTTATAAGAGTAATAGTAGAAGACAGGAACTGTGTCAACATTAGGATGTTATTTGATCAATAAAACGCCACCCAGCTCCGTTACAGTCCTGTCGTGTCTCACTGCGTGCTATTCTTTGTGCTGCATCGTTCAATTGTCCCAGCATGCCCCGCAGGCTGTCATTGGGCTCTGGGCAACAGGCTACAGTTAACTCAGGATGTAGCACAGTTCCTGGGACAGCTTTCTTTCAAAACCTTGTATACTGGACTGCTATCTACTGTCAACATATGAAGCTTTAATCTAAGGCAACATCCAAGGATTTTATTTTAGACGTACCTGATTTAAACCCCCCTACATATGGGTAGTTGACAAATAAACTGTTAATGTCTACAAAGGTGTGACAGCAAAAGAGTAGAAAACAAAATAATAATACATTATTTATATTTATCATATAAAATATCACAATATTTATGTCATTCGTCGTTACTATTTTCAAATTTTTTGCCTTCACACCATATTACACATGTACAGTTTATCTGTCAACTACCCAAAGAAAGAAATAAGCATACAAATATGTAAGACGCACAAATGAAATAAAACAACTCTACACAAAACATTCTGCATCTTAACTTTTCACTTCATCGTGGATAAAACGTATATCTATATTTTTTTGTTTGTTAGCAATTAGTTAACGCATGAGCTGACATGAACTAACAATGAACAATACTAATACAGCATTTATTAATATTAATCATCCGAATTTACAAACATAATAATAAAATCAAACGTTGTCACTGTTAAGCAAGAGACAATATACAGGCAGCCGTTTATTATCGCAGAAATAAGCCCCGACATTGTGATGTGGACCCGACGCGGAGCTTATTTCACGATAAGAACCGGGAGCTTGTACATGAACCCGCTTATTATACGGCTACTTGCCACATGAGAGAAAAACTGGACATGTATTTGATTAAATATTTGTTTAGCTAGTTTTTACAGAATACGAGGTATTCCTTCTGCGAGGAAGATCCGTTTACTTTCGGTTTTAAGGTAAGAAACGACGTTCAAATGACACGCACAGGCAATTTGGTTTAATCATTTGTAAATATAATGTCATATATGTTAATAAAATATATATTTACATTTAATTTGTCAAAAAAAAATACTGTCAAAATGATTTGCTGCATCCGAGTTACTGTGTGTTATTAGTTTTGAGAGGTTGTCATCTGGGAATAATGAACCTGCAAATGTAGCTACTGGCCAATCAGAATCAAGCATTCCAACGAGCCGTGTAATAACATTCGTTAATGCACCATGAACTAACATGAATAACTGTATTGACATGAACTAACAGGGATTAAAAAAATGCTAAAAAAACGAAATTAGTAAATGCGTTAGCTAACTTTAGCTAACAATGAACAATGTTAACTAATAGCGTCTTAATGTAAAATGTAACCCTTTTTTGGCAGTAGTTTTTTCACTTTAGTTTGACTTCCTTTAGTTGGAAATTGTGTGTAGTTTTTGTTTAGTTTTCAACATTCTATAGCACAAGATTTGCTAACAATTTTAGAACGCGCCTTCACTTTTTAGTTACACATCTTATACTGCGCTGCGACATCTGTGTTTCAACAATCTGGACTCGATCCACATATAACTTGTGTCATTTCAGATGACCCACACCAGAGAACACAAGAATTCATTACTAATTTATTAAAAACTATATATTCCGCTAAAACTATCTTCTCATTCGCACAAATTGCTACAAAGTAAAAAAAACATGCTTTTTAGGAAAAATCACAAGCGAAGCCCATTTGCTAAGCCTAACCGTTGGCGGCACGAAAAAGTAAGAGCAAGTAGGAATTTATACAAACTTTGGTATGAGATTTTGTTGCCAAACAATTCCCCACTAAATACAAATACTATATATGCTTTATACTGTATAAATAAAAAAATGAGCGTTTTTGTATTGTATGAGTTAAATCAGTGTGACAAAAAATAGGCTGCACTTAAAAACAGGATAACCGTGCGACCGAGGGGAAATCTCACGTAACATGTTTTGTAACTTTACAATCTGGCATTATCGGGTGACTGCGGGAGAGATTTTGGGTAATGTTACAGTGCATCACCTGTTCATTGTCCTGGCTCCGGCTCAAAGCGTCCAGGCTGTTCTCAAGCTCAGACAATAACGATGTATCATGGTGGCTGTTCTCCCGGAGGGCCACCTCCTCCTGGAGCTCATCTACCTGAGACTGTAGCTCCTGCGTCCGAGCACGGGATGACTCCACCTCACGCCAGGCCTCTGCCAGCTGAGTACAGAATTGGTGTTAGAACACATCTCTCAAAATGAAAGTTTTAGGAAATTAACATTTTGCAAATTGTTGATGTGCTTTACTTGTGTGTGCATATGTGCGAGCATGTTTGTTTAACTGAACCTGTTGAGTGTGTGTTTGACACTGTTGTTCCTGGAAATCCAGGCGTGTGTGTAGAGAGGACACACTCTCTCGTATGTCCTCATTCTCTTGACACGATGTCTTCAAGCGCTGCTCTAGTGTTTGCTCTCGCTGCACGAGACGCGCTATCTAAACATATATAAACACACACATATAAACACTGAAATGTTGGGACGTTGTGCAAAACGTACATAAAAACACAATACAATGACTTGCAAATTCTTTCTGACCCATATTTAATTGAACGCTTAACAAAGACCGCTTCAAACCTGGACAGGTATTTTCATGATAATGAAGTATATTTGTAATGATGATGTTTGACTTGTGTTGCTTTTTCAAATGTGCGTTATGTATATATTTTGTGTAATATATTAAATTGCCTCTTAAAATGATTTGCAGCATCTGGGTTACAGGGTGTTATTAGTTTTGAACAGTTGTTATATGAAAATAACAACCCTAAGTATGTCGCGACTGGCCAATCAGAATCATGCATTCAAATGAGCCGTGCACTACAAAAACGATTCAATCTCGTAGTGATTTAAGATCGAGCAGTACTTCAAAGAGCCGTAGTTCACAAAAGGGCTGTGGATAAAACACAGAATAGAAGCCATGGCGATTTCAGAATCGACCTAGACAGGCATAATTAGTGTGAATCGCTATATATATCGTCACAGCCCAACTAAAACGGCAACCATACAGAAGAACAATACAGATGGCATCACTTTCAGAGCGATTTTAATCCTGCTGATGAACATAAAAAACACTGATAGCCAATCAAAATCAATTGGAACTGAACGGTCTGCACATTTAATTCATGTTCAACTTTAGCAAGCAAGCTTAAAAAAAAGGTTATTGGCACTGGTATAGGATGCTAATATAGTTAGCAATAGTTACCAATCTTTTAAAATTATTGGGCCTCATTCTTGAAACATGCGCAGAATGATTTTTGAGTAAATCGTTCGTAAAGTCGTTCTGGCGCAAGTTTTCAGATTCATGAACTTAAAAAAGTAATTAGTTATAGTTATACCTGCTTCTCACAAATTGTAATTGAGTTAGTAACTGATTACATCCTAATAAAAGTAACTAATTACCAGGGAATGTAACTATTGCGTTACCTTTTAAGAAATGTAAAAAGTCAAATAACTTGGATGCCCCCAATATTATACGTGTTTAAAGAATAAAATGGAAACTATATAGTATAAATTATTCGTATAAAACATTGTCTAATCATGTCTACGTATAGTGTAGACATGATACCCACATTGTGGGTAAATGTGAGAGACGCCAATTTAAATCAATATTTTATTTATCAATAAATTCCAATTGTGAATATTGTATTTGTAAATATTATCATTACTATACTGGTCCAATAAAACACAATAGAATAGTTCAGAAATGTTTATTGCACACAACTGGTCAAAAATAAGTCTAAAAATGAAATATAATATTATTATAAAATAGTTTATAAAAGTAAACAGTTTAAAAACAAGAAATGCTGGTAATGTTTTGACTGCTTTCCAGTATGATAGTGGAATGTTGTTTCGTGCAGAGACGGAATATTTAATTAATCACAATTATTGTTTGACAGCGGAGCGCCAGGATAGCTTCAATTTCGCTTTGGGAATGTTATAGTTTTGTGTAATAATATCGTTTTTAAATAAGTCAAACGAACGAAAATGCAAGCGTAAAATCAATTTGCACGTGCAATAAGTTTTGTCAAGGTGTACGAAAACAAGTCAGCATTTGACGTGTTGTGAACTAAAATAAACAAACAAAGAAATATAAATATGATCTATATTCGTTTGACTTTCAGTGATAACACTTTGAGCTTATTTGGAGTTGAAATCTAGCCAAAAGCATAGCAAGTCCGTCAAATCAGTAATGGCATTCTGGCATGTATGTTTACAGGAGCTGAGTGGACTTATGAAATACGGCAAAATACCGAATAGCGAGTATGGAAGAGCTTCTCACCTGTTCTCTAAGAGCGCTGATAACTTCTTCATCCTCGGGTCTGGAGTTCCCCCTCTCTCTCATTTCATCTTTCAATCTCTTCAACTTGCAGGTCACGGTTTGCTCTACCTCCATTGCCTACACATGCAGAACACAAAAAATATATATTTCACCCATAAAGATCATCCTCAGCTTCAAAGTATACTTGTGTATCCATATATCAAATGAACTCAAATTTGGGGGTGCCCTCACTCAGAAAAGAAAGCAACAAACAACTTTTTTTAGGAGGAAAACACGGCCCACATTCATATCAGAATGGAGTTTTGTCTGCTTGTTAAGGGCTAAACAAAGGATCTCATTGGGTGAGAGGAGGCCGGCAGTGAACAACCAAATAAAAGGACAGCCATCAGGGCCCATCAAACTCACTCAGATCTGGATCAAAGGGTCACATGACAGATGCAGCTTGGCATCTTGGTCTTGGCAGTTTACTCATTGTTTGTGTGTGTGTGTGTGTGTGTGTGTTATATGGGGGTGGGGAGGAACCCACGCGCACAAGCGTATGGCGGGGTGACCAGAGGTCCTGGTTCAATAGGACTCAACTACCCCAAATGACACAGTTACTGGTCCCATAAGGGAAAAGTGCATTCAGCACTGGTGATAAAGCTAACACGCTGTGATTTTAACCAGTAAATGTTCATTCTCTCTACTATTCAGTAATGATTCTGACAGCTGATGCCCCAAGCCAGACCATACCCTGGGGAAGCACATATCAATTCTCTTTGGCGTTCCATAACTATTACATTTATAGGTGAATATAGAATAGACGAGAACATGACAAGTTGAATGTGTGTCCGAAAAAAAGTGTTTTGATAAAAAGTATATTAATAATAAACTCAAAGGCTCACGTGAAAGACTTTGAGAATTTCAATTCATTAGTGAGAAAGCCAAGGAACCATTACTATTCCTCATATCAAAGATTGGGGATTTAAACAAACGTCACTGTTTGTGCTGTTAAAGGAAAAGTTCACCTCAATATGGAATTGTGTTATTTTTTTCTCACCCACAAGACGATCAACATGTTTAAAGACCTCGGAACACAAATAAAGAGATTTCAAGGCCTCCACGTAGATACCATGGTTAGAGTTGTTGTGAAGGTCCAGAAAAGTACTAAAGACATTGTTAAATTTGTCCATTCGCTCAAAGTGGCGCAATTGAATTTTTTGAAGCGACAAGAATCCTTAATGTGCGAAAAACAAACCAAAATAACAACTTTAATCTCTATATTCACCTCTGTCTTATCAGTCTATGGCACGTTTTTATGAGAGCACTTTGAATCAGGAGAATATATTAATAAAACTTTGTGTTTTTTGCACAAAGTATTCTCGTCGCTTCAAAAAAATTCAATTGAGCTATTGAGCGGATGCCCCAATTTAACAATGTTTTTAGTACTTTTCTGGACAACTATAACCACGATGTATATGAGGAGGTCTTGAGATCCCTCGGATGTCCCCAAGATATCTTTTATTGTGTTCCGAAGACGCCAGGAGGTCTCAAAACATGTTGAACGTCATGTGGGCGAGTAAAACATTTTGAGGTGAACCTTTCCTTTAATGATTGACACCTTGAGGAGAGGCGTTCTTATACTAAACTAGAAGATCATACCTTTCGAATGGATACTTTTTAAAAATCTATTCAACATACATTGATGGAGGGATCATGAGCCCCCTTTTGAGACCAGACTCTCATTCCCAGACTTTTTTGAGCCAGTAAGAAACCACTTAGCACCTCACGTGAAATTTAAAGGTGATGTACAGTACAGTATAGTAAGTAAATACAGTACATATACAGTACTGTATAAGGATTTATGACGTGTTTAAACATTGGCAGTATTGTTAGCCGACAGAAAGGCAATAAGGATGCTAATTTCCACACTTCTGTCCAGATTTCCTTGTATAACTTTAACGACTTCTGAACTGAATCTACAAGAACGTCCTGATTAGACAGAGAGCGAAAACACAAAGAAATACAGCAAGACAATAGGCCAAACAAAAGGGACAAGTGTAAATGATTTACAAACTCATGAATCAAAGTCGTGTGACCAAAACCACTCAACACTTCCTTAAAGCTGAGTCATATCGCCAATGACTTTTTTAAAAGATGATTTCAACGTGTGATGTAAAAATATTAAAAAAAGAAATTACTCTCTAGATAAGCTTTATATAATCTGAAAATGATAGGGAGGGAACCACTGACTGACACTGACTGTTATTGTGATCTCATAATGTCTCACAGGAATCACATCACAGCAAATCAAAATAAGGTAAATATTTTTTCTACGTAAATAGAAAATGGTTAAACAACTATTAAACACAACTTTTCAAACAAACAAGCTTATTGATGGATTTACAACGCCAGGAAATACACCGGTTACTGTGTGTCTGTACTCGACTGACACATTTTAACATAAACAAACATCGCTTGGACATACACATTCTCACTCTTGACTCGTCACTCGTTGTTTTTTTTTTTATTAGTTTTTCGGGGGGGGGGGGTTTGCTTTTATTTACAGTACAGTAACAGGACAGGAAACGAAGTAGATGAGAGAGGGGGTGGGATCAGGAGAGGACCACGAGCCGGGACTCGAACTCGGGATCGCTCGGAGCGTAACAGTGCCATATGTCGGAGCACTTACCACAAGGCTATCGGCTCAGACTGATTTTACAGTCGTTCTAAAATTATAGATTGGGTGTAATTTGCAATGATGACGTCTCAGGGTTCGATTTAAGTTTAGCACCCAGCATAATTGTGACGCTATTCAGGCAGTTTGAGCAAGTCATGTAATAGTTATTCCAAGGATACGAACACGAAACGAACGATTTGTATCAGGAATGGATGCGAAAGTGTTCACCGTCCGCCGTAAATCTCAGAACCGGTAAGCCGAACAACAGTCGTTAAAAACTATTACCAGAAGAAGAGTTACGTCAGCTTCCATGCCATTGGCTCTCCTGTGCTTCGTGACCGATCGCGTCATTACGTTGGCTTTGAACTTGAAACGGTATTGGCTCCCTCCATCAACTGCATTCAGCTTTTTTATTTTGGAATTGGAGCTGACTCCGCGCATTCACAGACACTTCATACAAAGTTATCGGCTTCGTGCATGATGGTGTGCGACTCTAAATGTTTGTGTTAATTTAACATTGCTTTCAGTTAGTTTGTGCAATAAACCCGATAGTACTTTTAGTCGAGTGTTGTGTTTATATGTTTGGGAAGTGGTTTAGGTTTAGGGTGGGGGTGGGGTTAGGCGTCCCTAAATTTAAAACCATGACTAATTCAGAAATTCTAAGAATTACACACATTTCGGTCCGGAGTATTCAGCGAACAGCAATGGAGTTTTCTGCTCATCATAAAACGACGCCAAACGGGGAACCTTGCACATTAAAAAGCACAGTAGATATGTTACGAGTCGGGAGTGAGAACGAATTGAAAATACACAACCTACACAAAACCTCATGTGTACTCCATTTGTGAAGGTTGAGACCTGCTTTCAAAAGCACTGCTTAAATAACCCAAAGCTAGTAGTCTCAATTTCCCTTTACTCAGAGAATTCATTACATTTCCTTTAAAGAGAGCAAATCATCAACAAAATGACAACAACATGCAATCGTGTCTGTAGTCTCTTGAGGGTTTACAAGTAGACAGATTTCCTGGAATTACTGATGCTTGTCATGGTTCTGTGAACACTGTTGGAGTGAGTCTGACCTTCTCTGAATTACCCAGTATTCTCCTCCCTAAACTTTCTCTACAGTCCTGTACCGAATAAACTGTTTGGTACACAAGAGTGCATAATGTTCAGCAATACCAGGCTTAACGAAATGATAAAACAAACAGACAAACACAGATACTCTCATCTCTTTATAGAATGTATTTTATTTATTATACTTTCACAATAACAAAAACCCTCCTGTTATTATACAAGTATGTATTAAGTAATATTATTAAGTATATAAGTGTACACAATGTACTGGCAAGTAACCCAACCAAACAGACCAAAATACTCACCAAGGCTTCACGCACCTGGAAGGGGTCTGTATACCATATGTGACAAAAGCATATTTTCAAACCCTCCCAAAAAATCCAAATCTGTCACCAACTCCACCGTTTGTTAGTTGTCACAAAGTGAGGTCATACTGTACATGGTGGGAGCTACAGTGGAATAAGAGCCACTTCCCCTTCCTCCAGAGCACAGGATACATAAACATCATTCTTTCCTGAACTTTGATTTCTTGGAAGAAAAAACACGTCAGAGACACACTCGCTTTGGTCAACTGATGTGTGGAGAATGTGGGAGTGGGACCTCCCAGTGGGACGGAATAAGTTAGACACTTGTTCACAATAGAGCCACAACAAAACAAGGTTTTAGTTTTGTGAGACCTTTTACAATTTACACTCATCATGTGACTAGAAGCAATGAACGGTGTTTGATACGAGTTTGCACTGGGAGTCTTGGCAAGTGTGTAAACATGCAGAAGAATTGAGCAATCATTGACCTTGAGATGAACAAACGTCTGAGATTAGATACCAGCCCAAAGTGTGAGAAACATATGTGAAAGTTTACACGGGGAACGAGCCAACTCAAGCAGCCGGGTTTATCTCATGGAACAAATAGAGTAATGGAGAATTTACTTCAAAACAAAGTGAACTGATACGGAAAAAACATTTAAACTACTATTATGAGTAAAAGGTTAAAGGTGTAAACATTTCTTGTTATGCACAATGAAATGTGAGATAGTATAATGAAGTATTATTCATAATACATTTAAACATTAAACACTTTGTAATAAATATACTAAAATGAATGAAAAATATTGAGAAATTCTTTTGAGACATTTATTTAAGAAGTAAAACGACAATAAGTCTCGTTTTCTGAAAGAAATCCAAATTAAAGGGACCGTTCCCCCAAAAATAAAATTCTGTAATTATTTACTCTCCCTCTTGTTATTTCAAACCGCTTAAAATGTATTTGTTCTGATGAACACAAAGGAAGATATTTGGAAGAATGTCAGTAACCGAACAGATCTCACCCCCCTTTTGACTCCCATTGTATTTACCTTCACTACTATGAGATCTGTTTGGCTACTGACATTCCTCTGGATATCTTCCTTTTTGTTCATTATAATTTTTTTACAGATGTTTGGAACAACCTGTGGGTAAGTAAATGATGACTGAATTTGATTTTTTTGTGTGAACTGTCCCTTTAAGTGAGTTATCCTTACGAGAAAACGTATCTGCCAGTAAATTGAGAAATATAACCTGGAATTAGGAATGCAATAAAGAGCTTAAACTTATTCCACATTTATTTTTGCTAACATCACAGCCAAATACTTTCCCTTTTCTTAAAAGATGAGGTGACACGCAGTTTTGGCCAATCTCATCTTGAGTACCTATACAGTAGTGTTGAATACTTCGTATCTTCGAAGAGTATTTAGAGTGTTTGATCATATTTATAAAAGACGGATACATCTGTACGATTATTTCTGGAAAAAGACAAGAGCCTGGAGGCGAGCTAGGCGGGGCTACATCACGAGCACACAATACATCATCGCATTGATTCACTATAGGTTTGTGTTGTTTACATGATGCACGTACACGCCGATTGTCAACAAAACACAGACGTATGACTTAGTTTGACATTCATCACCCAAATGCAGTGAACAAACAAACATCGCTAAACTTCGGTCTGCTGAGTGAAGCGGCATTGATGTGTGAGCACTTTCTCGTGCTCACTTGATGAAGCGTGGGCGTGCTTTTCCGTGAAAATTGTCCAAGACAGGACAAAAAAAACTTGTTACGAAACAGGAACCGTTGTTCGGAAAAACTTTCCAAAACCTGTACGAACCCTGGCATACGTTCAATTTTTTTTGATAAGTGTACCATGTTAAGCTAGAAAAGCCAGCACTTTTAACAGTGTAAAGAAGTCAAAATGCATGAAATGGCATGTTACCTCCACTTGAGAAAAAAACATTCTTGATAACTTAAGGTCATTTTAGGTCAAATATGTCAAGTAATAAGTTAAGAAATTGTAGATATTTGTACAACAAAACAAGACAAAAATACAAATAAAATAGGCTTTGTTCTATAACGCAATGTATTAATATTAGTTTTGCATTTGTACTATGGAGTCTAAAGTGAACCCAACATGCCTCACCATAATGAAAGTCACATAATGTCTTTTGAATGAAGTCATTGGCTGAGGTCACGTGGCTTTAACCACGAAGAATGCGGTAAGTAAACAGGAACGCCACTAAACTGCACTACACAAGCTATGAGCCAAATACTGCTAACCGTGCACATTTAACAAATCTGACAGATTTACTACAAACCCGTGCGTTATATAATGTATTCAAATGTCAGGATATCAGCTCTTTTTACATTATCTTATCTGCAAGACTGGGATAGAGGAACAGTGTGATGTCATCTTTATCTGAGCTAGTATGAACATCATGCGTATTATTGCTCTTTTAATCACTGCAGTCTTTTACGATTCTTCTGTATTTATATGTATCCCGGTGGAGTTTGCTTACCTTTCCAGACTGGATAAAAAAAGAACACGCCTTATCTATTCTTTACACAATCAAATCCATGACCTGCCCTTAATGACCATATCATGATACTGCTTTACACATTAATCGCTTAAGCTATGAGCGAGACACAAGGTGCAAGATGTTTGGGCTGTGTCAAACCATCAAAATTACAAGCTTAAACTAACGATAACGATAGCTTCATTGTGTATGAAAAAGCAAAACTTCAAAGCCCTAACACATAATGCTATTTGGTTTCTTCTTTATCTCATAATTTAGAAAACATAATTTGGTATAATTTTTCTTCATTCTTCTATAATTATTATTTAATGATGAATTCAAGTATCCATGTAGACAGTAAAAGAGCGAGAGCTATTGGATCATACGAGACATGTAGCTCACCCTCCGGAGCTGTTCTCGCAGTCTGTTGCTCTGTTCACTGTGTTCATGCTTCAGTCTGGTCTTTTCTTTCTCTGCCTCACACAGGCTATGCGTCAGTCTTTCCACCTGAGAATGTAGCTCCCGTGCATCCCGCTCCAGTTCGCCCACCTGACTCTCCCAGTGTGCCTGGCAGCTGTCCAGCTTCACCTGCAGCTCATACCTGCCCTGCTGCAGCTCCTGAGGACAAACCACAAGCACAAAATCAAACCAGAACTAATGCGTTTCATTCCACGTAAACCATTAAAAAACGTCTAAACGTGATTGACCTTTAAAGTAGTCAGTCCAAGGTCAAAAGACAACTATGGCAGGGGCTTGTGTTGCACAGAATACTTTAAGTAGATTTGTGGACAATCTTATGCAGCCCTGCTCTTTATAAATACTTGACACAAAATATGAATCGTTACAGTAATATGCAAATACAATGTCAAATCTGTACCATAAAGTGGAAATAGTATGTCTAATGTATATAAATTGTTGAGGTAAATTAAAGTCCCAGTGAAGCGGAAGTTGCTATCTTTTTTTATTTCTGTATTTTTTTTATTTCTGACACATTTCCGAGTGAAAAGGAATTTCAAAGGAGAAAATTAGTGGGTGTGGCATGCGGTTTTCACTACGAATTGATTGGATGTGTAAAAACAGCTGTCGCATTGATTTGGAACTGAAACTGACAGCTGAAGGGGAGGAGTTAACGTATATTCTGTTCAAGCAGTCTAATTTACATCATTTGAGATGGAAAGTCATTTCAGGGAATAAGTCCATTTTCAGATTTTAATTTAAGGTTAAGAGGATACATGATCTTTAAAAAGAGAATAACCACTTTAAAAAAACTATTTTCAATTAACGCTGCAATATTTCATGAAAAAGTAGGCATTGTCATTTTTATTTCAATGGGACTTTAAATGCAAGATGTTGAATAAAACTCAAGAAGCAGTGTCAGCAATCTCTCAGTCAGCATGCCAGAGATGACCTCAGCAAAGAACCAAAACTCCACTGGTGTATAAATGTGGATAGTTTTTTGGGGGGGAGCCAGACTCAACAGGGAGGGCCATTTCTCTTCCGGCAATTCTATATACGACCATCCACAGTGGCCCCAAAGTTTGGACACTTATGTCACACTTGAAAATGTCTTATACTCACCGTACTTAATGATAGGATGCTTTTGACTATTTTATGACTTGTATTAAAGAATACTTCTTGAGACATAAAACCCAACACAGACATTCTAATGGATTTAACGGTTATAATGGGAATGTAGTGTGATTTGGGTATCATTCCAGTAAGATGCAATGGTGTTTCATGGGATCCCATTCACCACACGACATCCCACCAATAGAAGCCAATAAATTCTCAGTAGGGATCATTACCCTGCTGAAAAACCCATTAAAGAAATGGTAATGGTTGAAGTGGTTTAAAGTGTTTGTATTGCTTTTAATGAAAACTGTAATGGTGTCTACTGATATGTGATGGAAGCTATTGGTGGGATGTTTAATTCTACTAGAATAATGCCTAAAACACACTAGAACAAATGACTTTTCTAATAAAATAAGCTAATGGTTGATAAGGGTATTCTAATGCAAACCATTAGACTTTTTGTGATGGTTTCTATAGTTTTTTTTCAGTTGGGTTTACTTGCAATACAAATACATTTCCCACAACACTCATTAAATCTATTGTCTGTGATCATGCTTTCCAGTCATGCTTTGTCTTGTTTTGTTTCTATGATATGTTGGGAACTTAGTTTAGACAGTGAGCACCTATGAATAGTTTGTAAATAAACAAATAAGCTTAAAAAACTATTATATAACATGAATCATAAATATGTATGTGCACTGTTTTAGATGACGCATCCAGCAGTCACGTGCACTGGAAGACCTCGGAGCTTCAGCATGAAGCGTCTATAAAAACACATTGAGCTCAATGACAAAAGAAAACTCGTCTCACCTCCAGCTGCTGTGTGTATTTGTCATGAAGTGTCTGTCTGTCTTCCTTCAGCTGTCGGTTTTCTAAGAGCAGCGCGTTGCCGAGCCGAGCCGCCAGCAGAACTTCGTGCGCCGTGAACAGATCCCCGTTGTCCTTGTACACCTGCGCATCTTCATCAGCGCTCAAGCCAAACGGGTAAAAGTCTTCCTCCACTTCCATTTCATGTGCTTTATAACACAGATCCTCTTCCCCCACATTCATGATTCACTGTAACGAGACAAAGTTATAATGACGTGATAAGCGTCTTGAGTCTCCATGAGTTTGTAGTGTTATGATCTCTGATTGGTCCGGAGGCGGATGAGGAAAGGTGTTCATGTGGGCGGGGCTTTGTTTAGTTTCAGGTGACTGATAACAGCAGCTCATTTTTTTTTAAAGCAACAGGAGCCAAAAAAGCCGGGACGATTGCCAGGGGAAATATATTCTTCAAATTGCAAATAAAAATTGTTTCGAGTGTTGGTAACTTTCTTATTCAGAGAATCTCGAAAGGTCTATAGCCTTGAAACTTCAACTGAACCTCAACGGGGTTTCTTATAAGTTATAAGTAAACTAGCAGCATTTATAAATGTGAGATTTGGTCATACGTTATAATTAAACTAGCAGCATTTATAAATGTGAGATTTGGTCATACGTTATAATTTAACTAGCAGCATTTATAAATGTGAGATTTAGTCCTTTGATGTGGTCAAGGCGATTTCATGCGGCGCTGCGCATACAAATAGGCGTATGACGTCAAAATATCGCGAGAGCAATTCTGACGATGTGCTCTGTGCCATACAAGTAATCTGTATCCGCATTCTATTACTAACCTTTAAACTATAGACAACAATTTGTTGATTGTAAAAGTAAATATTTAATATCGTCTTGATGTTCTTTTTTAAAATGGAAATAATTGACATTTAAGAAGGGCTCTTCAGGACAAATGTAATCTTGAAAACCCAGCCATGTTTTTCTAAAGAGAACATTTTGTGAAAATATATCATTGATGTCAAAGTGAAGGCCATGTCAAAAATGCAAATCATAGTGAAATTAATGTGGGTCTTTGACCAGTTTCATAGCACATTTGCATTGCTGTCCTTGTGTTGTTTCTAATTGCTTCTGTCGTTCACCTCATTTGTAAATCGCTTTGGATAAAATCGTCTGCTAAATAACTAATTGTAAATGATGTAATGTAAATCAAACTTTGATGTTTCTTATCTAATCTACACTATAGCCTTGATTTAACACAGACGGGCTAACGAATGCATGCAGTTAATGTTAAATCCTGGTAGATATGTTATACCTTTTTAAGGGTATGTCCTAAAGATTCGTGGACTATTGTACATATTTAAAGTCCAAGTGAAATTAAAAATTACAATTCTTATTTTTTCATGAGATACTTTCGTATAGCCTTCATAGTAAAAAGCTTATTAATCGGGGTCATTCTCTTTTTAAAATTCATGTGCCCTCAAAATCTTCAGTTAAAATCTGAAAACGTACTTCCGCCCTGAAATGACGTAATTAGACGGCTTGGCCGGAGCATCCGTTAACTCCTCCCCTTCAACTGTCAGTCTGCTGCCAGTCTCATATCAAAATGCAACAGCTGTTTTTCACATCCAATCAATTCGCAGTGAAAAACGCAAGCCACGCCCACTAATGTTCTCCTTTGAAATTCATTTCCACTCGGAAATGTGTCAGAAACGGAAGTAAAAACGATCGCAACTTCCGGTTCAAGAAGATGGCAATATGGATCAAACACGATATCAGAGATGGAGGCACAGTATCTACTCCACAGTGTAATTATTCATATAAAATATATGTAAATTAATGTATTCACGATTTAAGACATTAAAACGGTACATAATTATTTCATGCTCAGCCCATTAGTTATATAAATGTTACCTTGTCTTGTCTTATCAACACTCTTGTCAAAATGTTTATTGAACAAAATGTTTCATTAAACAATACATGCAAGTACTTAGAATAATTTACTCAAAGGTCTCTCCTCAAATGTATCAGTCCGGACGTTTCTTTTCAGGAAGCATCTGGTTAAGGTTTACATCCTATAATGAGCATCAATGGGGGGGGCGGTGTGTGTCAACAGAAAGCTGTTGTAGGGAAGCACTGGGGTGTAAATAATACATGAAGCATCCTGACGCATGGCACTGGTGTTGTGTAAGGGCCCCTGAGGCCTCTGCCTGCATTTCACATAGAGGCCTCATTTCTATCAGATTGGACATCAAAGGTCTTTTGTAATCATTACGCAACTTTCTGGAACACCTGATTGTATTCAGTTTGAGAATCACCTTTTATGAGAAAAGCCTTGTGCCATCTAGTGTTTAAGACCATGCATTGCCATTGACAAATAAAACAACCTTAACAGTATCATATCACCACTGTACCATTGCTTAATTGTTGTCTTAAACTGAATGCACATTACTTGATTTCCATGTTAATATATAACTCTTGTTCAAGAGTACCATAAACAAATGCAAAAAAATATATACTGTACAATGAAATGCAGTGCTTTTATTGTTCAAACTTGCGTGCCTGTGCTTTCTTTTCTCACGTGTTTATGACCATCGCACAGTGCTTGTATGAAATACAGATTTTCTATTTTAGCTGTATTCTGTAATGCATTCCCAAAACCTAAGTTGCATCCATTTAATTCCATGTCTATTCATTTAATTTAATATCAGGCGAGCGCTACCAGCATTGAGTAAGCTCCTGCGAAACTCTCGTTTGGAAACTACAAGCTACTCACACAAGAGGTCAATAAATGAATGCCTTAAAAAAGTTAGGTTCACTTAGTGAAAGTGTTTTGTGAACCCAATTACTTCATATATTAAGAAGAACTTAATATCAATACGTTTCAAGAACTGTTGTTGTTATTTTAACTGTAATGTTTTCAAGTAGCTTGCTGGTTTTTGAAATCATCTTTGTGAAACTTATAGGCCTGCAGTTATACATTTTATCCTAACTTAATAACCAGTGAAACAATACACTAATACATTTTCAAAGGACATTTTCTTTGACTTTATTTCTCTTTATACCTTTTATATTTTTCCATCTTAGAAACATCTCTAAACTGCAGTCAGTCACAAGAAACATAATAATGCATTTATGCACACAAAGATTATTGTAATCCAATGTTGGGTGGATCTCCAACTGGTTGAAAATGCAGCAGTCAGAGTGCTTACACTCTTTAAAATAAAGGTGCTTAAAAGGTTCTCCACAGCGACGCCACAAATTAGAAGAACCATTCTTTCGAAGGTTCTTTAGGTAGACGACGGGTACGTAGGCAGATTGATATATAAACTGAGATGCTGAGAATAGGTAGATAGAAGGTTAGTTTGTTAGACGGATAAATGAATAGGAGTAAATGAGTTATTATGTTGATAGATGACTGCAGACTGACTGACAAGTGGAATATAATATCTGTATAAATTATGTCTTAATTTAATTAATATATCAATAATATATTGTTAATTTGCTCAGATAATATATACAGTATATAATGGGATATAGAGTTATGTTGATTTGAGGAAGCAAGTACTTTTACTGGTTTTAATGCCATCTAATATAATATATTAGTAAACTAAACAGCAAAACCATTGTGAACGTGTAATGTCAACATGACCCATTCATTAACCATAAAGTCTGAGATATTGTCATTTAGAACATAAACTATTCTGATAGTGACAATAGCGGTTCAAAACATTTTATTTATAACAATCAGCCAGACATGATGACCAGTGTTGGGTGTGAGTTAAGTAATTAGTTACTGTAATTTAATTACTTCACCTTTAAAAAGCAAAGTAAGGGATTACTTTTATTTTCCCCATAATTGAATGTTACTTCAGAGGTAATGGAATTGACATTGAAATTCAAAGTCTAATTTTAAAATGCACATACAAATGTAACTTTCTCACATTTGTAATTCTTAAGTCACTTAATAAGAGTACTTCATGTAGCTTTATATTATTTACTTTTTTAATGAATTAAGAGTCGTTTCGTGTCTAACCTCGAATCACTTAACTAGTCAAGGTCGACAATAATATATAGAGAGTAATAAGTAATGTAATACTTTTTGGAGAGAGTCAATTGTACAGTAATCTAATTACACTATTGAATATGTAATTAGAAACTACTTTTTTAGAGTAACTTAACAAACACTGGTGAGGACTATTGTGCATTATTGAGATTTCCCATCCAATCCTCATTTCAATTAACAAAGTGAAATCCTATCCAAAATAAGGATATGACCGCATACAAGATTATTGGACCAGCATTTTTTTATTTAATAACTTCTTTTTTCCAAACATGTACACAGAAATTCCAATGATACAGTATATATTTAAATATATACATACACGTCGGTGTACATAATATCCTCTAAAAAGTCAAGGGCATTGGCTGCTGTGCGCTTAAGAGAGGAAGGTAGATTTCTGCGGTTTTATTTAGTTCACACAGAATGTACAGGAGCTGCTAGACAAACATATAGTGGTCGCCTACAAAATGAAGAAAACCAAACAACTACTGAGCTTTACAATACTGCACCTTCCCCATGCTGAAAGAGAAAGAGCCGAAAAAGTATGTGGTCAGCTACTGAGTCATACAGTCCCTAAAGTTTGTACATTTGTTGTGGGCCACATAAAAAACAGATGCATAAGATGGCGTTATTGGTGTTTTTTTAATGAAATCTGGCTTTTAACATAAGAAAAATGGCCTTTTCATGTTTTTGAAACATAGTTCACAGCTACAGTACCACACTGTCCGACCTCCCAAAACTGGACATAAGAGTATTCATTCTGCATTTGTACACAGGTGCCTTAATTAAAAAAAATAAAGGCTTTATGTAGATCTCCCATGTCTCAAGTTCTGGTCTAACACTATTACTTTGTGATGCATCGTGTTCCTGCTCATTCTTTGGTACAAGCTCCTGCTTAAAGGCATTGTTCACCCCAAAATGAAAACTTTGTCATCATTTACTCTCCTTCGAGTTGTTCCAAATCTGCATGCATTTGTTTGTTATGATGAACACAGAGACAGATATTTGGATGAACACTCCAAATTTAGCAGTCCCATGGTAGGGAAAAATCTGTTGAACACAAAGGAAGATATTTTGAAGAATGTTGGAGAGCAAACGGTTCCAGGGCACAACTGACTCCCTTTGTAATTTTCCTACTACGGGAGTCAATGGGGTGCAAAATCTGTCTGGTTATAAGCGTTCTTTCAAATATCTATCAGAGCAAATACATGTATACAGATTTGGAACAACTCTAAGATGAATAAATGACGACAGGATTTTCATTTTTGGGTTAAGTATCCCTTTAAGATAGTTAAACATCTAATTGTGATATTTCAAAACCAAGCAGCTCAATATCAATGAACACATTAATGATGGGCGGGGGGGCTTGTTTAACGCAACAATGATCTTTTTATGTCAAGGCGTCACCAATTTTTGATTTCTACCCAAAACAACAGCTGAAAGCACAGGCATAATGAACACTGTAAAATTGTATGTGTGTGTACACTAGGAATAAACAGTTTGTTCAAAACATAAGAAGAAGAATGTGACAGTGGATCTGGAGGAACGGGTGTGGACTTGAGACCGGAGCAGCTTATGTGGGATAAAATGAGCACCAAAGGCTTCATCATCCTACATCATCCCCATCTGCATGAGAGAGTTGGCATATGCCATCGGCTTGACATTTGGATGAGGCTGAGGAGAGAAAGAGATTTATTTATTACAATAATATATATGTACTGTAGCCAAAAAACACTGAAAAACAAAGGATACCAATAAGTTTGCAATAAATATTGACTGTTTCATTGGGCGCGTGCTCCTGACCCCCATTTAACTTCCGGGTTTGTGTTTGGCTTGTGTCTAATAATATAACTATTTATATTTGAGTTATGTTAATATTAATTCATATTTTTGTTTTACTGTATACTATTTGTATTAAATAAATGATTTGTTGAATTTTGATTTTTTATTAAATGGTATTGTAGTTTGGTCGCATTTAAAGAAAGCCTATGTTACATTGACATCTAGTGGTTGAGCTTGATATCGCAGTCTCTCGGTTTCTTTTGATTATTATCAGAAATAATCTACAGACACTGTATTGTTTGTTAATGTGTACCGGAAGTTCAGGTGGGGGTCACAAAATGGTTGTTCATGTAGTTAAGATGAAACCGTCTTTAAGATATGCAATAAGTTAAAAAAATGGCTGAACATATAAAAAAAAGAAACACTGTACACTCCTAAAAAAATCATATAATAACTGGCAGATTAAACAGCCTGCCCAATATATTCAGTAAAAATGTAGTTCGACCAAAAAAAGCAATTTACCACAAATCGACATGCAGTTTATACAAAACAGCAGAGAAATACAGTTTAGAAACTTTTTATCAATAAAATATGAACTCTACTGACCACAGCAGTAAACTGATGAAACTCTGGCTTAAGGTCTGATCCCCTGAGGTGAATGTAAGCTCCTTTATTAGCCATCTGATCACTAAGGACACAAACGAAGCACATAGAAAGCAATCGGTCAGTATGTTTGTTTGTTTTCTTAACACCATGCCAGCTTCCATGGCGAGATGAATTTGGTCAACATTGTTTATTTTTCTAAAAACAGTTAAACTGTATTTGATGTAAGGCTATTAAAAACCTCTTCAAATGAGTGAACTGTATAAAAACACAGTGAATGTCTTAATACACAGTGAACACTTACCAAAATATAATGTTAAAAGTACCAAGTAATCATGCAAGCTGAGCAGTACGTACATTATAAATATAAGATTTCCCACAAGCAGGTAATTATAATAAGTCATTATTATACAGTATTAGTGTCACATACACACCGATTACAAGGAGCAAAAATATTTAACTACATCAATTCAAGTCATTCTTTTCTAAAAATGGAAGGACTAGGAAAGAAACGGTTTAATACATTCATTGATCAATGCTTTACATCCTTACTACTTTAGGACATTTTTTGTCAAGTTCGGTAATAAACTTAATAAAGTATAAAGGTGCATGACGTAAATGTAAACTTAATGTCATTAATTATGATGTTCAATGTGACTAAAGTACATGTTTTGGATCAACATGGTTCAATATTTTTGTTATTGTCATGACGTTAACTTTGTATATGTGTACATGTTACGATGCAAAAAGAGTTAAGTACCAGTAGTTTGGCGCGGAGAACACGGTGATGCACTTCCCTGAGTGAGTGACCTCATAACCCTCTCCTTTCACCTCATGACTGCGAATTATGATCTCCAGTTTATTTTGTTCCAAGAAGCGCTCGGTGACATCAGGCCCAAACTGACAGCTCACGCCCCGCTTACTGATAGATCGCCCGTTCTGGAATAACATGCAACAATGCATAGATGGAGGAGTGCTATAAACTCAGTAATGTACTCTTGTAAGCAAATGTTTGTAAACTCTGCACAGATGAATCATAAAAAAGTCACGATTAGTGACACGACCATCACAATCTGACTTTAAAAAACACTTTATGGGCCATCGACGCCATGAGATACAACTCAACGTCTCTGGGTTTACAGGAGGTGGAGAACAGGAAACTGACCTGCGGCTGAGGATCCGACCACAGGAGGTCGCACATTGGACCTGTGCAACAAAGATTACATATGCGATTGAACAAAATGTAAACATTCTGTGCATCAGTTGTAACCAATATCGGTACGTTTTTACAAAATGATATATGAATGGTCACCACAAAGCAATTTATAGTCTTCTAACACAAAACACTTCTTACCCGAATCCGGGGGCTGCCTGTTTCTGTCGATCTTTCTGATGTCATCTAAAGTCACGCCATCTTCGCTAAACAGTCCTCCGTGCATGACCTGAAACAGATGTCAGAACTTCAGAGCTTCATTGACAGCAGAACGACTGTTGTGAATGTTACGTCCGTGCGTCTCACCAGGACTTTGCTGTTGATGCATTGAGCGAGCGGAAGCCACTGGAAGACCTCACTGAAGAGCTGGAACATCTGAGCGGTATACTTCGCTTTGACCTCACCCTCGAACCCATACATCTGATTCATGTTATCCGTCTCGTGGTTACCTAAAAAACACAGTGCGGGTTAAATGACGAAACCGGAGCGTTTTCGCGAAACATTGGCGTTTTCTTCTCACCTCTAAGAAGGTAAAAGTGGTCTGGATGAAGCAGTTTGAAGCCAAAGAGTGTGAGAATGACCTCTAAAGAGAAAGAGCCGCGGTCCACGAAGTCACCGTTGAACAGCTAAACCCTTGAGTCAAGGCTTATTCACAAGATCTCAGTGGACTGTGTTCAATTCAAAAGTAGTTGAACTGTTCGCTAGCTAAACCATCCCTGTTGAAACCAACAGCATATGCTGGGTTAGGTGTGTTTTGATGCTGGTTTGACCAGCTTAAACCAATTTAAGACCAGCACATGATCAGCTTAAACCTGCACAAACCAGCATCACAACATAACAAATCACCATAAGCTGTTTTTTTTCAACAGGGCTGAATGCAATGAAACCAGGAACAAGTATATAGAGTTAGGGTGCGTTCACATATGCCATGTTTGGTTCGATTAAAACAAACTCTGGTGCGTTTGCTCTGTTTAGTGCGGTTTATTTGTGTAAGTGTGAACGCTGCCACCGGACTCATTGTGCGCACCAAACAAGTGAAACGAGACCACTGAAACGAATCAAAAACAGAAAGTGATAACAATAGACAACCCGTAAATCAAGTGGTTTGGTTATATAAATGGAGTGTTTATTAGATCGGTGCATGCTGATGTAATGGAGGAATTCCTGGTGCCGTTTTAACTGCTAGCGAGTTAGCGTCTTGCTAAAAATACCCTCATATGTGCAGGCATATACTGGGCATATATGACCCAGCACAGGGCATTGTTTGTAGTGACTTTACACGAAAGCTGTTAGGTTCGCTGTTAAAATGCCAGTGTGAACACCGAGCGACTCAGGAATAAGTCTGGACCAAAATAACCTAACTACAAATATGAACGCACCCTAAATTTGATAATAAACATGATTATTACACAATAAGGCAGTGAGTAAAAGGATACATAAGGATTAGTTGGAGACGGCAAACCATTCAAGTCAAAGATATTTAAAAGATCATAGTACTGGCCATGTGTGTCCCCACAAATAGTTATTTTCTCTGTCTAAAAACAAAAGACACGTTTTCATAAAAACACAAACGAACCTGAACCGAGACGTCTTTAAAAAAAAGAACTTGTTTCATTCTCTTACCTCTTCTAATGTTATTTCAACAAGACTAGGAAGTTTGGATAAAAGCTCTTTCACTTGAACCAGAATCTGAAACACAAAAACGTCTGCTCAGAATATAACGGTCTAAAATAATTATTGTGACTGTGTATTTGAGAAGAACTCACCTGGTAAGCACACTTTCTGTGCAGTTTCTTCTGGTCTTTGAACCAGGCCATCAATTCTTTCATGAACTCCAGCGTAACCTTTCCATCCTCAAGTTTAGGTCCAGTATAGTCGTCCTCGATCGCTGGAAAAAAGAAGCCCCCCATCAAAAACCATACGAGCTTCTGACCTTAAAGGGATACTTCACCCAAAATCAGAATTTTCATTTTTGGGCAAAGTATCCCTTTAAACTACAATAGTTCGAATAAAATTACAATAAAAATGATAAAGATAATCAAACTAAAATATGAATTATTCTTTTGTTTTTGTTATTTCTTATTGTTACAATAAATTTGGACCGCTTATTGAATTACAAAACTCTAGGCGATTTATATATTTAAATAACACTGTTCTTAGCATCCAATAATCCTTAAAAACTTTTATTTCTGTAGCTCCCGATAAACTGTCTCTATCAAATCATTAAATGTCCTACTGTCCCTAATTTTTTAATTAGTAGTATTTTAAGTAGGACAGCTCATAACAACTATGAATTTCCCACTATGATGATGAAATCTCACTTAGCATACAAGACAAAATATGAAACGTACTCATGCTCTCGATGTCTAAGGAGTCGACTACAGAGCGTTTGAGTTCGTCGCCAGCGATGGCCCGTTCAAAGGCCTTCCGTTTGACGATCTTATTACATTCCTGGTACTTCATCTTGGCATCTTTGTCATGGGGCCGCACTCGCACTACCTGTTAGTGTAAAAAACAGGGCAAAATTCAGAACAGACAAGACCCGTTATACGCGAGAATGTGCCAACTGCAGGGCTGTAGAGTAAAGAAACATTGAATCATTTAAAATGATTACATGACATCAATGCAACAGTTCTATTGTGGTTAACAATCACAGACAGACATTCATTGTGCCTGTTAACAGTTAAAGAAACACTTCACCCAAAAATGAAAATTCTGTCATCGTTTACTCAAATTCGAATTTTCCAAATTATGTATACATTTGTTCAGATGAACACACAGATTTTGACCCCCATTGACTCCCATAGTAGGAAAAGTTCGTTTTTTCAAAAGAAAACATTTTGAAGTATGTAGGACAGCAAACAGGTCTGGGGCACCATTCACTACCATTGTGTTTTCTCCTACTATGGGAGTCAATAGGGGTCAAGATCTGTCTGGTTATAAGCATTCTTCCAAATATCTTTCTCTGTGCTCATTAGAACAAAGAAATTTATACCGATTTGAAACAACTCCGAGGTGAGTAAATGATGACAGAATTTTCATTTTTGGGTGAATCCCTTTAATCCTTTTGCAGACACTTTCATCCACAGGCGACCGTTCATTATCAAAACACAAGCACACGCGAATTAAGTTAAGTGGCGGTCTTTAATTTCCTGAAACGCAAAATGAAATTACAAGCTTTGAACACGTTACAATACGCGTAAAGCCAATAAACAGAAGTTATTTACAGTTATGTAATATGTTTTTAAAGGAGTAGTTCACTTTAAAATGAAAATGTCTTGATAATTTTAAGCCCTCCGTTTAAGTGCATTCTATGGATAAGAACACAAACGTTCACCTCTTTTGTAAGTTGCTTTGGATAAAAGGGTATGCTAAATGACTAAATGTAACACAGGAAAGCCACGTCTCATTTTATGTTCGACATAAGAAATAAACACACAGACATGTGGTTGAGTGAATTGTCAATTATCATGGCGTTTTAATTATAAACTGAACTACTCCTTGTGTCAAATTCTTTTAGAAACTAAAACATTTTCATTGCAATTCATTTGTGTAATGCAAGACTAATTTGGCGGTGGAACTAAGCTCAGCTGTATTAAAATGTTCAGAGGTCCACAAAGAACAACACATTGCGAAAGAAAGAGGCTGGAGAACTTTTTTCATTTCGGTTTCAAAATGTAGGCACTCATTACCCATCTCAGGCATTTGTTTAAACTTGTCTAGATATCTCATAAGTGTGTACAACAAAGACAGGGTGTTGCCTTATGCCTCTCAGCTATATAAATACTCCCCGCTATAAAATAGCGTCTCAATGACTCATACGGTACAGAGATGACATTCTACTTGATTTAACGCGAAACATGGTCAAAACAACTACATCATTACATTTCGATTTCTAAATGACATTACAAAGTTGAAAGCCAAAACCTTCAATTGTTGTCTTGCGAAATTACGGTCACGACAATAAAGCAAATGCCCCGCCTTACCGTCTCGTAATCCTTGAGCGCGGCCTTGAACTTGCCGAGGGCCATGTTGGAGGTGGCGCGCCGATAGTAGCCCTTGATATAATTCTTGTCCAGCTCCAAGGCTCGAGTGGCATCTGCCAGTGCGTAGCCATAGCACTCGGTGCGCAGGTAGGCCAGACTCCTGTTACTGCAGTAGACGGCATTGGTGGGGTTCAACTCCAGTGCTTCTGAGTAATACTTGATTGCGTTCTCATAGTCCTTATCTTAAATAAAATGCCATGAAGAGCCATTAATGTCCTGAATGAGGCCGTCTAAACAATATGAAGTTACTGATGAAGTCTAAATAGACTCAATGAACTAGTCCATTTTCTCTTAAACTTATATTAAAATCGGGAAGTGTGACCCATTTCAATAAGTCCCCCCATATTACAGCCCAACAGTTGTATTTATCTATCTACATATTCACACTAAAAGTTAAAACACCTTTTGATTTAATGGGGACTTAAATAAGAGTTAAATGGGACTTTGTTCTGATGAACACAGAAAAAGATATTTGAAAGAATGCTTATAACAAGACAGACAGATTTTGCCCCCCATTGACTCCCATAGCAGGAAAAATGACAATGCTAGTCAAAAGTGCCCCAGAACTGATTTATTGTCCTACTTTCTTTAAAATATCTTCTTTTGTGTTCAGTCATTTTTCATACTACGGGAGTCATCAAGATCTGTTTGGTTATAAGCATCCTTCCAAATATCTTTCTCTGTATAAGCACACGTATACACTCATTGGCCCCTAGTATAAACTGTCATAGATATTGGATCATTTGAAGACCTCCACATGTAAATAAATAAAGGAATGAATATCAAATTATTAAAATAAATGGTGTCAATAAAACATTTTAAAAACGAAAAGAGATAAAGGAGGAAATTAAACATTGATAAAATACAAAATGTAAATATATAAATCAAGTGCATTTAAAGAATGAATACAGAAATGTAAAAACACTAACTTAACTGCAGTAAACTATAACAATTATACAGTGAATAAAAAGTCAATTGTATGTATATAGCCCTTATTTCATTAGGTTTGCACTAGCGTTTAAGAAACATCACCAAATGCAATTATAACATTTGAATATCATGTATAAGATGAACATAAAGGACATTATTGTATAGTGTTATCATGTAACGTTAATAAATCAAATGAGCAGTTTGGACAGAACGCACATCTCTACACGTGAGTGACAGTATGGTTCACCTATAAGCTAACGTTAGCACACTCGTCAAACGAGTTCCCGGGAATATGAGCGCCAAGATCTGCTACACGAGAAAGTTTTCGCTCGTTTTTACAACCGTGACATAGAATCGGCTTTTACACCATCGAGGTTCCTACTATCAAGTCTTAGCAAGATTTAGTAAAAGCGTCAAATTAACTATTACCAGATCTGTTCTCTAGATCAATCAAATCCGATCACACGCACAGCGATAAACGTGATTTCCTAATGTCAAGTCCGTCCAATGAGTATTACATGCGTGCGATTCATCATGTGTTCCGCTCATTCAGGCACATCTTACACTCGTCAGCACTCCATACAACTCCAAACTCATTCAGCACAGCCCCACCTCGTACATATGAAGCCGATCTATTATTCGCGGTAGGTACGGGTGCTATTTGTACCTTTAAAGTAGTTATTCGCCGTCTCCTTGAGTTTCTCTGCACTGGCACTCCGCTCCTCTTCCGCCATCTTCTCGCTGCCGTATTCCATCACTCTGCCGTGTGCACGCGCATCACTGTCGAAAAATCTGCCCGACGGTCGTAAAGCGGTGATGGCAAAACCCCTCTAGAACAGTCTCTAGAGCCGCACAGAGCACGTGCTTTAACACCGTGTATGATCAAATAAATCGTGTTTTAACAATTCAGGCACGGCTTTGTAAATGTGTCTATTTATCGTAACATCGATTGCGATAAATTAGAAATGACGCTGTAGTTTTCCTTTTTAAATAAATATTTCTACAAAGTTTTTTTTTATTAACGAACGTCTCATTATATAACTTCAAAAATATGAGCTATACACAATACTTAAATTAAAGTCTTCAAGGGTCAGGATGCGTCAGAAAGTACTTCGTTTTGTTGAAATGTATAGAATTGTATTGAAAGTGACGCAGCTTACAGAAAGGGTATTTTGAATAAAGTTTCGTCGTAAATAATTTTTAGACATCGTAATTATTGAGCTGACGTAACCCTAATTTAAATACAATGTTGTCGATGTAATAATTAAATTACTTTTTTCGTCCGTAATGTCAAGTGCAATGTTACAGTATGGCCTGTAGAGGGAGTGCCAGCTCTACTTCACAGCTTAGGCTACTTTAAAACATCAAACTTACAGCCTATGGGTAATTTGATATATAATATGGTTGCGTTTATTTACTTGGACATAAAGTGACTAAGTCTTATAATAATAAATAAAACAGGTTAAATAAATTGCTGTTGAAGGGCAAATGAAAGGTGTTTAACCCCTTTTTATATTCGGGGATTGTAAAAGTGGCTTACGGAGCGGTCATCCACAGACTGATGATGCTGAATGGAACATCTCTCTTTCCTGAAAATACTCATGTCACATATCCCATCGTTCCTGGACGTAAATTATAGTGGGTTTCAGCATCAAATATGATGGTCGGTGATGTGTGAAGCACTTTACACTCATCTCTGAGAGAGACATGAGAAGTTGTTTCCCAGCCACGTCTGGCTGACTCACAGAGGACACCCCACTGTGATGAAACGGGGCGCGAGATGAATCAGCAGCCCTATGAAACAGCTCCAGGAGGAGCGAGGTACAAGTGCGTGTGAACTTTCACTCCCCTGTGTTTCGGGCATGAATCCGTCTGCATGCCGACCTCCAATTTTCTACTTTCGCTTCCATATGTGCGTGGGTCAGTTCTTGTTACGCAGAACTCTGTAACGTGTCATAAATTCTTCCTGATAATAAGGAAGCACTCATATATTAGGGTGCAGCATTCTTTGATTATTTACACAATGGTTGTGTGCCAGGTAAAAGTTGGTGGTACAAAACATTTCGTGCACAATAGGTCATTGGGGTACAATAATGTCCCCAAAAAAGGTACAACATTTTGTTGTGTTTGTATACAAGTAAAGGTATAAAAAAGAACCTAAGGGTACCAACCCAGTGGCAAAAAGGTTTTTTTCTAAAAGTATGCCCGACTCCAACAGTGGGTAGTGTGGGGCATCTTGCTGGAAGCGCATCAACAGCTCGCACAAAGTCTCAGATTGTCCACTCACGTCCAGGGACGGACTGGCCATCTGGTGTACCGGGGGTTTTCCTGATGGGGCCAGACCGGACGCGTTGGCCACTCAGACGGGCGTATTATAAATGCAAATGCATGCAAATGCAAAAGATACATCGACAGACACATTCATGCGGAACCCCCCTGTCTACAGAAATTTAGGGGGGCCGATGTGTCAAAAAAATGTCAAGGCCAATTTTTTTCCCCAGTCCAGCCCTGCCCACGCCCCAACTGCTTGGCTGTGAACACCGGCTACAGGGCTACATGTGCCAGGCACTGCAATATTCCACCTCTGAGTGGCGTGAGACAAACAAATGTCTAAAAAGTGTAAAGAAATTGCCGCAAATGGGCTGTTATAATTGTGTAGTGTGGGTGTTTGTGCATGCCACAGAACCATCAAAAAAGAGGGGGGGCTGTGGGGAATACCAGCACAAGTTTCGTTCCGTCTTAATCCAGTATGTTTAGAAGACGGGTAGAGCATTAAAGGAACGGCAAGTCTGAGGTAAAACAGAAGACCAGACATGAGTGGGAGAACACAAGTGGGTGGATCACAGACGGGGGAATAAAAAACAGTGGGAGAAACAGAGCAGCATCCTCATGGGTGTAATGATGCCCGGTATGAGGATTATAAAGTCCTGAGAAAGTTTAAACAAACTCATGGAGAGAATTTCAGATGCGCGGCTACTGAGAAAAGGAATGATGGAAAGACACACAAAAACACACACACAGACACAGAGAGAGAGAGAGAGAGAGAGAGAGAGAGAGAGAGAGATGGAAAACTAAATGCCATACATTCCAAAACATGAACAACAGCAGTGGTAGTTATTAGAGAGTACACAAAACAATTAACACAACTTAATCACATTTAAAAGAAGGCTTAAAGGAATAGGACACACAACAACAATGCTGTCATTATTAATGCTCTTACATTAGACACATTGTTAACCCTTAATGTACAGTAGACCTATGTGTTAAAAGTCGAATGGATAGTACAGTAAATTACAGCAATCTCAATCACCTGTGTGATGCGCGACTGTCTTAGTCTCCCAGTACAGTCTGTTCTAACATATGTCTCAAAATATCGTGTCCATTTCTTCAAACATTAGAGTTTCTTCGCCGTATTATTGATGGCTTCTTTATTGCTGTTAGGAATGTCACAATTTCGACAAGAACTGTGATTACTGTTATTAATACTATTTATTACACAGCTCATTGAAATTCTTGATTCTGATTGGCCAGTTGCGACAGTTGCTGGTTCGTTATTTCCAGTTATTACACGACTCGTTAGAATGCTTGATTCTGATTGGACAGTAGCGACATTTGCAGGTTCGTTATTTCCAGTTATTACACGACTCGTTAGAATGCTTGATTCTGATTGGACAGTAGCGACATTTGCAGGTTCGATATTCCCAGTTATTAAATGTCTAATTTGAATGCTCGATTCTGATTGGCCAGTCGCGACAGTTGCTGGTTCGTTATTTCCAGTTATTAAATGTCTCATTTGAACGCTCATTCTGATTGGCCAGTCACGATATTCCAAGGGCTGTTATTTTCAAATAACAACCGCTCAAAGGGGCAGTTTAAAATTACTCAAAAAATGTATTATAAATGTATCTTTTAATAACATATATGACATTATATTTACAAATGCATCGGGTCCTGATCACACTATCGGGGCTTCTTTCTGAGATAGACTGGTTGCCTGTACATTATCTCTTGCTTAATAACAACCTCTCAAAACTAATAACACACGGTAACCCGGATGCAGAAAATAATTTTGCCAGGTTATGGACAAATTAAATATCTTTTAAAACATATATGACATTTACAAATGATTAAACCAAATAGCCTGTACATGACGTTTGAACATCGAAAGTAAACACAGCTGTTATTGTGAAATAAGCCCCTTTAGTGTGATTCAAGAACACAGTAATGTTTGTTTATATTGTTAAGATGAAACCGTCTGTCCCCCTCACTATCACAGATCACCGGCGCACTACATTTCCCATGATTCCTCACGGAAATCCACCTGCACTCACTTTCTAAAGATCCTGCCATCACTCTCCCTTGTCAATCTACTAAAGCTTGTACCTCACACCAACAAATGGCATGTTCTCGTAGTAAGACGTGTTCTGGTCGTGTACATACATGTGTTCCCTGTCTCCAGCTCCAACCTTGCATTTCACATTGACTTGCTGTTCTCCCTGGCAATAGTTGCTTGTCATTCGGCATCGACTTTTCTCATATTTTGATTTCAAGTGTTGATATCAAAGTTTTGTACGTGATTCTTTATTTTTTTTCATAAAGTGATTTTTAGTTGCATTAAATCAATTTGTCAATTTGACTATAGGTAACAGAATCATGAGGCTTAAGGGCATTCTCATTGCAAGTTATACCGCTCCATAGACCTGTCATCATGTTATTCTTACCTGTTATTATTTCCGTCTACCTGCTGCTGTCATTAAAAGAACTATAATGCCATTCTTTGTGTCTGGGTCCGCATTAACAGATCGTAATGAAAATCGTAGCTTGTGTTTAGCTGCTGGAAAGGAAGTAATATACATCTGGAATGGCACGATGGAGAGTACTGTACATTTACGAGAGAATTTCTTTAGGTTTTTCATAAAATGCATTCTCCGAATCTAACATTTCTGAAGGGTCATGGGAGGAATTTATTTAAACAAGATTTTAAATCAAAATTAAAATAAGCAAACAAAATGTTGATTCATGTGAACATCTTGGTTGTGAGAATTTTATTAAACGGAATAATCTTCGGGTAGATTTTAGCTCTAGTTAAGGAAACTCTTAACTCAACTGTTTGTTTACTGGCTTATTTCTACAATTTAAAAGATGTGTGACATTAAAATACAACTTTGCCGAAAGTTGAGTAAAGCAACTTGCCTTATAATTAATAAATGTTCACATCTAATATTTCTGTTTTAGAAAGAAGGATTAATGATAAACAAAAATAACAGTGTTCCTCTTTCTTTCCTTCTCTGTTCGTCCCTCTGGGATTGATTAGGGGCTGAAGGAGGAATGGGGGTTAATCTACAGGAGGTCCACTGGAGGTCTGTCAGGGGCCGTTTATTATAACCACATGTGTTTTTAGAGAGAGCGAGAGGAGTTAACTAAAGAAAGCGAAGATGCAGCAAAATGTAAATGTTACAGGATCCAGATTAACACTTTAGACAATTTATGTTTATTTAGCGTTTGCT
Organism: Triplophysa dalaica; assembly: GCF_015846415.1. Lineage (NCBI taxonomy): Eukaryota > Metazoa > Chordata > Actinopteri > Cypriniformes > Nemacheilidae > Triplophysa > Triplophysa dalaica. Next base: position 22,211,241 of record NC_079550.1, on the reverse strand, counting down.
AAAGGAATAAAAGTAAATCTTGTAAATCTGTCATTTCGCTAATTATGTATGTCAATAAACTGTATATTACGCATTTACAAGTATGACAGATGCTTTCATCCGAAGCTAGAAGTTTATTCAGGATGTACATTGTTTTAACTTTATGTGTGTTCCCGAACTCACGATCTTAGCACGCCTTTACAAGCTGAGATAAAGAAACATGTATTATTTGCTAAAGGAGCTTGTCCTCCTACGAAAACAGCCCCCTTATTTTTGCAAGCAAATTATTACGATTTATGGGTCCCATGATCTTTGCACTGATCCCAGATTAGCACTCATAATTTGTAAATGCCCCATGCCTCGTATTTAAGTGAAGTGACAAGCGGCCCATATTGGTGCATGTGTTGCCAGATAAGTGGAATCATGTACTCTCAAAAACAATGGGAAGCACATTTTTTTCAGAGGCTATATAGCACCACTTCCATATAAAGTACTGTTAAGCCCCTTTAGGGTTCTTTAGCGATGCTATATATCACCTCGGTTACTCCAAAGAACCTCTGAAGAACCATTGAAGCGCCGAGATATTGTTCTATATTGCACTAAAAGTGGTTCCCCTATATGAATACGAGGCAAGAACCACTTTAAGTGCTATATAGCACCACATCTTGGTTCTTCAGAGCTTCCATGGTATGACTGGGGTGCTACATAGCACCACTTCCATTTGGATAACCTGTTAAGCCACTTTATGGTTCTTCAACAATGCTACATATACCTCCGTCACTCAAAAGAACTAATGAAGAACCACTGAAGAACCAAGATATGGTTCTACATAGTACTAATAGTTGTTTTCCTATATGATTACGAGCCAAGAACCACTTTTAGTCCAATATAGAACCATGTTTTTTAGAGTGTTCTCAATGCTATCTCTTTTGTGTGAAGGATGAGAAATGCTGTTGGTCAATAAATAAACTGCATTTAGGTGGCAATTTATTTGTGACGTTCCCTCATTTAACTGTGGTTGCAGTGATGATCCAGCTAGTTTTATTCTGTTGTTCTGTGGGATTTGTAGCATTGTAGTGGGCAGTGCTTCTACATAAATGCTCTGACAGAAGTTGTTTGCATGTTTAGGAGTGATTACGGAATGGAAATAATGATGTGGTGATGTGGTGGAAAAAGCTACCGAACACATACCTTCTTGAGAACAGAGCTTGTCTTCACTCTGTAGCACATAACCACATGAGAGAGAGAGAGATGGTGTGTTTATATTATCCAATGGCTTGTGTTTACGTTGACCGTGAAGCTGTTTAATACCAAGAACGGACTATTTACCCTCCAGGGGCCAAGTGAAATCCCCTAAAACTCTAAGCCGGCATGTCAATAGAGACTTACACGCATATTACACAACACTGACAGATGACCATCACACTGAGTGATGTCACAATTACTATCAAGAATTGATATGAAAAAAAGCCAAGTGACTCTACAATTAAGAACCAAGAGAACCAATGAGAAGATGTTATCAATGCATGCTTGGTTTCATGTCAATTTGGCAAATATTTAGAAACATATTATGTGCATGGCGTGAGGATGATGGAATAAGGAAAAACGTTCTTTCGCCGAACTAATCTTTTAATGTCCCTCTTAAACTTTAAGTCTACAATTAACAATTTTCCTTCTTAAACAGTTTCCAAGTATGACTATTAAGGGCACCCTGAAGCTCACGCATGGACATTATGTGTGCATTAATGGTGAATGATGTCATTGAAATAAGCCACATCACTGTAAGACTGAGGTCACGGACCTGGGGTCACTTTGATGTTTTGTTTAAAACAGTAATGGGTTTGTAATGTAACAGGCGCACGTGATGTGAGCTTTGTTCAATTAGCAACCCACCGGCACCATGGTCCCATTAAACAGAAAGAAAGCTGCCTAAGTGTATAATTGGTATAAATAAAACAGATGAAGTAAAACACATCGGATACGGAACTTATTGAAATGTATGAATGTGACTGCAGTGATTAGAATAACAAAAATAACATTAATTACCTAATTATCTCCCTGTATAAGGTTTGATGTGATTGGATGAAATATTGTAGATCTGCGTTAGTTGTGCAGAATGACGATGAGAATTTAACACAATTTCACGACTCGTGTTGAAGATACTGTTTATACACCGTGAACAGTTGCAATCTAAGGAACGATTCACTGAAGGAGTGAGAAAATGTGAGTCATTTTATGTACGTGGAATCAACAGATTCAAGTTCCTTGAAGAAACCAAAACCCACAACTTTGTAATTTTCTGCCCTTTCATTTTTTCTCTGTTCTTTCTTTCCCATTTATCCCATTCCTCGATATGTTCTCTGTTTTCTCCCCGGCTGAAGGACTGTTTGATGTGTGTTGGACAGAAGAACAAGGCATCAGATACACGCCCAAAACAGGAAATGAGGAATTCAGACCAGCGTACCAACGTTTATGTGTGAGGCTGCATGTGTCTGAGAAAAAAAAGGAATTTCAGATAAGGAGAGAGATGGCACACACTGTTGGGAAATCAAAACTGCAACATAAATTACAACAGATTCCCTCTTATTAAGCTTTTTTTAGTTTTTTATCAGTCGTAGAAATGTACTGATAATCGCTGTACTGAATATAATGTTTGGATATTTGTTATATGATCTTTAAGCAGCCTCTGGTCTCAATATTCTTTCATTGTATGGATAAATTCTTCAAATTATCTAATTTTGTGTTTTATGCATTTGGCAGACATTTACATTTACATAAATATGCATTTGGTAAACTTTGTTTCATGGAAGAATTCGGTAAAATGTTAGCAATTGACATTTCTGGCCTTCTGGGACATCATCGGCTAAATGGTAGTCAACTGTGCACTAGAACTGTTTGCTTTCCTAAATTCTTCAACGTATATTATTTTGTGTTAAACAGGACAAAAAGTGGTAAAATCCATGAAATTTGCTTTTTAAACTGAGTAAATGTAAGTAAAAAAATAAGTTAATTTGAGTAACTTGCATATTTCTATAAGAATCCACCAAAATTATGGCCTGGTTTCACAGACAAGGCTTTAACCTAGTCTGAGACTAAAATTAATGTGTGACCCGTAGGGATGTGCAATATATCGAAATATCCCACACGTGCATATCGCAATATGCATAACGCGATGGTTTGCGATAAATGAGCTATTAAATTCTTCGAAAAGTTATGTATGGTCAAATTTTTAGGTCCATGCGTATAGTATAGTTGGGATATGCGTACGTGGGCATGATAGCTCTGACGCAAATCATTCAACAATCTGCGTCGCAAAGCGAGATTTGTTTTATTTATTTTTGTTTGTTTACAAAATGTCAGATTTGTTTATTTCAACAGCAAACATGGCTCTTTACTTTCAGAAGTTGTACTGATGATTTCTTTTTCCTAAAATTATGTGAAATACATATTGGTTATATAATCTTTTTCATATATTGTAATTGATTTTAGAAAAAGAAATATCGTATCGCATATGGAATATCTCATAATTTAATGTTCTATCGGATTTTTCCTCAACTATTTTTCCTGGAATAAAGTTTGCCCCAAAATCTCAAAGATGCACACTAGTAATATATTCTTCTAAGGCATTTTTATAAAAGCGACATGAATATCTTAATTTAACTAAGGCAATGTCCTGGTTTAAGCTAAAGTGTGTCTGTGAAACCGGGCCTAAGTGTATTAAAAATATAATTTGTTTATTAAATACTTATTTCTTTTCATTAAATAAACTTAAATAATAGATGTAAATTTAAGAGAAATATTTTTTTTATACATCTCACTGACAAAAATCACATCCTGATTTTAAAATATTTTATTAAAAGGTTTATTTTTTAGAGTGAGAAGCAGAAGTAAGGGCTAATATTATCGTATAAGGTGTCGATTCAGCTGCTCTGGTAGAAATAGGTCCGCCAGCGGGAATGCTAAGCAAATGACCTACAGTATTGGTTTATGGTTTTCCCCGCTCTTCGTGTGCTAGCTGCTTGTGCATTTCCAGCAAGCAAATAAAACTATTATTTCAGCCTTAAAAATAACTCAGAAGGGCAGGACAAAGTGAATGACATTGTGTAAGTAATTGTCTTTTATCTGCGTGTGTGGCTGGTGTTTTTATAGTGTTTAACAGTAGCCACACTATTCTGCGGTGAGCAATATATTCTTCCATGCAGTCTTTAGCTTTATAAGCAATGAGTGGTGGTGAGGACACATGTTGCATCAAACCCACAGTGAGAATGACTCACGCCAAGCCAACCTTGTGTGGCCGTGTTAATCTAGTGTGAAGCGCATGGACTATGAGGAAGTGTCCTGCTGTAGGACTGTTTAAGCGTTCCTGACGCAGTTAGTTTATAAAATTCTTGTTCATGTTCAAAACAACAACAACCCTCTCGGTGTCCTTCATGACCACGCAGAAAAACAAATATTGGACGAAAATAATCTGGAGCAGAGAAAAAACACAGATCAGGATGTTGCTGTGGTTCCCGTTCCTGTTTCTCATCATCGTGGAACTTCCTGTTATCCCAGGTCCATGCTGGACTGCTGTGCTGTAATTTCCTGTTCTAGCTGTGACCTGAAAGAAGGTCAGTTCTGTTAGCTCTTCTACTAATTCTCACCGTCAAAAAATGTGTGATCCATTGGATCTATTGGTTTTACGTCTGTCTTCATGTCTTTGACAGCTAGAATGCCATGTTGTCAAGAACATTAAATATGCCATTAGGGTGACCACATCAAGATTATGATATGTACAATAATACTTTTATTATTATTATATTTTAGGGGCTTTTACCTTCAATTTGATAGCGGAAAACAGATGGGAAAGCATTGGATAGAGACAAGGGAGTGGGATTCGGCAGAAGACACTTGAGATGGGAATCCAACGTAAGTAAAATAATAAATATGTGACTCTGGACAGCAAAATCAGCCTTATGGGTCAATTTCTCGAAATGTAGATTTTTACATCACATGAAAGCTGAATAATATCTGGCTGAGATACAACAGTTTAAATCTCAGAAATCTGAGGGAGCAAGAAATACAAAATATTGAGAAAATCTCCTTTGAAGCGCCGTGGCAGGCCCTCCACTCATATTTAATGCAGGAAATTTACAAACTATCTTCATGAAACATGATCTTTACTTAATATCCTAATGATTTTTAGCATAAAAGAAAAATATATCAATTTGACCCATACAATGTATTTTTGTCTTTTACTAACATTTTTCTGTGCTACTCAAGACTGGTTTTGTGATCCAGGGTCACATATCTTAACGTTGTAATGCCAATTTACAATTTTCTGCATCAACACAGTCAATGTCGCCTGCATTTCGCATGTAATTAATACATATAAGTCATATGATTTAATTCAATCTATTTGTCGTGATTCTGCCTCTCCTAGTCATGGTTTTCTCAGTCTTGTGGCAGGATCATGACAGGTAATTAATTACTTAACGCCCAAATGTATACGCGAGTTAGGTGGGCGTTCCTGTCAGTACAATTGAAGAGGAACACGATGTCCCAAATATCATAAGAGGTGTAACATTTTCGCCACACGCTTGCAGTATTCAACCAATCACTACACACTGGTTAACTGGCCAATCATAGCACAGCTCGCTTTTCAGAGTGATGAGCTTTGTAAGAAATCTGTGCGTTTCAGAGAGGCGGAGCAAAGAGGCGATACAAACATGCACAGTACGTGGAACATACAGCATTTTTGAAACTCAAATCGTATAAACATATTGCATTACATCTAAAACAAACCATAAAATATTGACGCAAAATCTCATTTCCACAATGACCAAGGCGATCTACCAAGAGCAGCGCAAATTAGCACAGGGTTCACACAACATGCATTTTTTGATGCGTTAAATAAATTTTGAAAACACCAGTGCAATGACGAGCGCATAACTTAGTAAATTGTGTTGCGTAATTCATTTTATTTCCTCCCATAAAGTTTGCTACAAATGCATAGAAAATAAGTTTGATCGCAAATGCAAAAACAGCTCTGTCCACGCCTTTTCAGCGCTAATTTTCACTGCGTGTCTTTAGTAAATACCAGCAGTCAGGGGTGCCGCCAGAAATTCTGGGCCCTATGGAAACCAAAATTTCTGGGCCCCCTACAAATAGGAAAATAAAAAGGGGGTCTGCTCTTCTGGGCCCTTAATCAGCCTGGGCCCTTAGAATCATCCTAACCTTCACTCCTTTACGGCGCCCATGCCAGCAGTAGATTTATACCCCAAAAGAAGCGTTTGCGCTGCCGCAAGCTGTCAGTAAATCTTGCCTTAAATATGAAATTGGTGGGGGAAAGATGGGTAAGGAACTATGTATAAAGTTCACAAACTACTTAGGAACGTATCTCCATTTTGATTGGTAGTGACAGTCAAATATCATTCCTGGAAAACACTGTTGTTTGGTTCTTGTTTTTATTAAAGCAGCTAGCGGGCATTATATAAATGACTTTATATAACAGCAGGTTATATGGTCGTTGTTTAGAGGACAGGCTCCGCCAATGAGTTATCACATGGATGGCAGATTGTTGCGATGTTTTCGATCATAGTTGGTCTGCTTATCGGGATCTCCTAGGGCGTTCAGAATCATTCCAATGCCATGTGTTGGACCAGCGGACTGTAATTTCAGGACAGCTGCAGTCTCGGCTGAGGAAATGACTAAGTATACTATATTTGAAGCTACGCTTTCATGTCTGGGTCAAGTTCATAAACTCTCTTTACTTTCTGACCTTGAGATTGAATGTGTTATATGTGCGGTGTGGTGCGGTTTGTACCGTGAGGGGCTTTTGCACTTGAATTGATCTATGTGCATGATACACATTTGTACTGTAAATGACTTTAAAAACAACAAATACACATATGTGTGTCCCTTGCATACAGTATGTTGCTCCGTGAGGTTTACCAGCCTTACCATGTGCACGCTTCTATGCTGTACGAACACATTGCTAGGAACGTCTGCCTCTTTAAAGAGTGCTCGTGTTTCAGGAAATGGGTGTCAGGGGTGACTCAGCCAATTTCGGACCCCTCCAACAAAGTCTTTGAAGAGCCATGTTTTTGTTTGTCTGCATTGCAGCGTTCTGCCCTCTCCCTCTCTCTATCTAGTGACTCACAACTTTCTCCTCCACCCATCTTAACCTCCCACACCAATGCGTCTCTCTCTTTCCTGGAGGTCAGTTCCTCTAGATTCCAACCGCATTCCTTCCAGTATTTCACTTTTTCATTTTTATGACATTTCGAAGCAATTCAGAATTTTACAAGCACTCTAATGTTAAAGGAGTTGTTCACTTTCAAAATACATTTTCATGATGATTTACTCACCCCCATGTCATCCAAGATGTTTATGCATTTGTTGCTTTCGTCGAAAAGAAAGGAAGGTTTTGATGAAAACATTTCAGGATTCTTCTCCATAGTGGACCTCAATGGACTCAAAACGGTTGAAGCTCAAAATGACAGTTTCAGTGCAGCTTCAAAGGACTTTAAACAATACCAGATGATGATTTAAGTTCTTATCTAGCGAAACCATCAGTCATTTTCTAAAAAAAAAGTGTGCATGCTTTATAAACAGAAATGCTCGCCTTGCTCTGTTCTGTGACACGTACATGACTTCACAAAATACGTAATTGCTTTTATGTTACTACGTTACTAATGTTTACCTTCTTATTACTAATGTAATTATTCATGACTCTGCCCGGCTTAGAAACTACTTATGCCTTTAAAATTCACTAGTGGGGTGAATCAACAAGGCTACAATAAGACCACAATCACACATAGAAGCCGCGATGCCTACCGTATACTCACTTTCTTATGACTCAGAGTCTCGAAAAATGCATAGAGGCTGAAGATTTCTGCACTGTGTGTTTGTTATAATTGTGGTTTGCTGCTTGTGTTTTGTGGTGAGTGATGGTGGGGGCCGTATTACGAGGCGAATGAATCCCGGGCTGATAGTTGCTGAAGGGTCAGAGTAATGTACTTGGACCCCATAGTGAAATTAAACTCAATAGTTTGGGGAATTTCCTGAGCCATGTCATCACACTCCCCCAGCCTCAGGCTCCAAAATGGGGTCAGTATAGTTTCAAAGATACGTGAGAACAGGCATTTCATGAGGGATTCCAAGGTCTCCGATGAACGTTTATTCCCTGGGACGCCATACTCTAAACACTTTTGTACAATACATGTTGTTTCACAACATCTTTGCATTAAAAGATTGTCTTCATCTGCTCAAAGTGTGGAAGTCAAAAGCACCCGTGTCAAGGAAAAGACCTCATGTAATATTCAATTCAATTCTGTTTTGTTTACGTAGTGCTTTTCACATTTATCATTTTTGCAAAGCAGCTTTACATGCATAATACATAATAAATAAATTATTAAAATACGTGGTATTATTGCAGGTTTTTCTCTATGCAATGTAAATTGATGAAACTTAACGAAATAAGGTTTAAGATGTAACAATGGTGACCTTTTTCATAGGCCTGTGCTGATACAATTATACACTAATATATCATAGTTTGTATGATCTTAATAAGACATCATTACTGGATATAAAATGCATGTTTATTTTGTTCGTGCATGAATTTGTATGATGTTCAACAGGTGTCATGAAGAAGCAGGTTGTGTAGGCTAAATGTATGAAGATTGTATGAAAATATTGTATTTTTGTGTTGCATAAATACAGCTTGTTAAGGAAAGAATTGACCCTGTGTTTTTGAAATGGAATATATGATATTTCTTAAAGGACTTGTTTTTAAAAGAGATAAAACTGTTTGGGAGTTCATCTATATTAACACGCACTCAGGATCAACACAAATAAGCAATTGAACTATATAAGTAATATACTGAAGAGAAGCAAAGTGAGCACAGAGAATGAAAATGCCCAAAAAGTAGCAAAAAAACTCTGTTTTGTATTAACACGTGCGCCTCCAAAAATGTATTTAGTGCAAGCAGCTTATGATAATTAAGCAGCATAAAGTTACTTTTCAATGTAAAACACTGTCTAGGTTATAAAAAATTATATCATAAAAGGCCGTCAAAATGTTCTTTTAGATAAATGTTTGAACGTTTTATACGGTCCCTTAACCCCAAATTATTCTGTTTATAAACCTCAAAATTTGACAGACTCTTTTATGAGAAGCGACTTACACTATTCAAGTCAAGGCTCTACCAGTTGAGCTACAGAAATCTCTGATTGTTACGCAGATTAAACGGCACAGACGGGTTAAAGGGATAGTTCACCAAGAAATTAAAATCTGTCATCATGTGCTCATTCATCAAATTGTATTGTTCCACTGTAGCAAACAGTTCTCGGGCACTATTGACAAGGAAACTGTTTGGTTTTGCACATGCTTCAAAATATCTTCTCCCATGTTCAACGCAACAAAGAAATATTTTTTCGGTCAAATATATAATTCCGCCCTGCGATGGGTTGGCACTCCATCCAGGGTGTATCCTGCCTTGATGCCCAATGACTCCTGAGATAGGCGCAGGCTCCCCGTGACCCGAGGTAGTTCGGACAAGCGGTAGAAAATGGAATGGAAGAATGGAATATATAATTCCCCGATTGCAAAAGTAAAAAAAAATTGTGTAACTTTATTTTTATTTTTGCCAAACATTCACATCACCATTTTCAAACCCTTAACATATAAGAAAAAACAATAATACAAATAACATTGTTTTACCAAAATATATTTGAATAGTTGTTCAGTGAAGTTAACAACCTTTAAAACTTTACATGAAAATACTTTAATAATACAGAAAGAACACACAAGGAATTTAGTTTTTAAATATCGTAGAAAGCTTGAAGGACACGTGAAAAGAAGAGACCAAGAGAGTCACTGACAGGAAGGAAGTGTAGCGTGGAAAAATAAAGCTTTCCACAGATCAAATTGCTTGTTTTCTTATTTTAGAAAATCACTCATTGAAATTTGCTGTATGAGTCATCCTTCACCGTGCCTCCCAAACACAAGCCAGACGGACACACACACACTGACTCATAACACAGACACTCATCAATACCAGACACACAAACTAAGCCTGCGTCAAAATACACGTTGACACAAAAGTTTAAAATTAGGCAAACGTTTATGTCTGAATGAAAAAGCCTTTCACTGTCTCATGAGCCTCTATTGCTCACAAAAACACCCAGAATTAACCAGACAGATTTACCTTTAACCAATGTGTGTGTGTGATTGGGTCTCGCATATTGTACATGTTAATTGCTCTAAACAGCACTCAAGAAGTTGTTGAACAAATTTAATTAAATTAAGGAAAACTTTTCCATGAAATGGAATTCCATTTCTCAGACAAAATCTTATTTTTGATCAAATCAAATTTTTCTACTTTATAATCTTGTTGTATGAACTTATTTTTTTTAGTAGTAGTAATTTGTGTCATATACATGCATATTTTACATTAAATTAATATAAAAAAACTATTTTATCACTTAGATTATATATGAAAGCTCTCAAAAACATTTCATTATATTATATATTTTTAACATTTATTAGACAAAACTTTATTTATCTTCAATATATAGATATTGAAATAATATAGTTAAACAGAAATGCACTTTGTTACCGCATTTCGTAACCGCCCACAACCTAACCAAAGGCAATGCTTTTCTGAAAAATGGTAACCTAAAAACTCAAAAATATAACTAACTCTTCAAAACCTCAAAGATAAATGAACATTAAAAAATAAAATGTTTTACTTTTTACCGAAAAATGCATACAATAACACTTATTTAAGAAAATAACTCTGAAAATGCAGTTATACGCAAAGCATGCAGGGAAATTTAAGTCCTTAGCCCACTTGTAACTGTTTTATGTTACACATGTTGTCCCAACATGAATGAATTCAGCTATATGACTTAACATAAAAAAACATGTTCTGACCAAATTTTCCAAAAGTTTTGTTGATATAACTTAAGCAAGTTAAGTTAATTGAACAAGCAGCAAAAAAAATTTTTTGAGTGTGCGAGAGATACAAATGGTCATTTTGCAGATTTTTGTACGAATGCTCATTTCTATCCCATGGGGACACCGAAACTGACACAAATAATTATGTGGCTCGTAACAGAGTAATAAATTGATTTTAGCTTATTGCAGATACAACTTTAAGAAGCCTATAAATGTGCAGTAGTAATACACTAGTAATAGCAGTAGTAGTAATATGCTAACAAATGACAATTTCATTTGAATCTAAGATAGCACTGCTTTAGGATTTGACAAAAAAGATCTGTTGTTTTGGGAATGCACCTATGTGTGGTACACTACGTTTGGAAACCGAGCCGTTATACATTCAGAAACATTCCTCGTTCTGTTTGGCTTCTGTGATGTGAAAACTGTGGTTTCCTCTCTTTAAGATCAGAAGATACATCACTTTCAACCTTCACATCTAAGTCCATGAGATCTGCTAAGATCAGCACAGTCTGAGTCTGAGTGAGACATGGAGTTATGCCATAAACCATAATTTTTTTGGTAAACTGGTCATCCAGTTAAGGTGTGTGTATGATTCCATTCCCTTTTTTATTTATTTTTATTTGGCGCTTTTGTTCTTCCCCTATCTGTAAAGGCAACAAAGATCTAGGGAGCTTCTTCAAAGTGTCATTTGAATTGAAAAGAGAAAAAAAGCACATTGACAGATAAGGGTGAAAGACATGCTCTGCACAGCTGAAGCGCATGATATTTATCTCTCCAGGTGTTACAAAAAGGAGTGAAATGTGAACGTGAACCCTTCTGTCTAAGTCTCACCTTCAAAATCTAACTTTCTCTCACTCTTTCATCACAGTAGGTGGCACTATGCACTAAACTTACCATAGAACTTACAAAGAAGAAGTACAGCCAGTATGACTTATCGCGAGAAGACACAAAATACACTTCAATCGAATAACATCATCTACATCATTCCGAAGCCTTTTCAATCGACATTTAGAAAACATCGCTTAAGTTTACCGCAAATCTGCAATGGAGACCTGGCAAGTGACAGCAAAGGCCCTCTACGAACAGGTGAAGGTTCAAAGGTGACCAGAGAATTCATTTATTTACTGTGTAATGTCGGATGAATGAGTTTTAGGTTTAGGTCAGGTCACCCAAAAATGAACATTCAGTTATCATTTACCCCACATTGTAAACCCAAGTGTTCAAAGAAATTAAACAGTTTCAGTGTGTAAACTTAATTAAAACCGTCCTAACTTAAATGTTTTGAGCTCCCATAACTATTTCGTACTTTTGAGTTAGTTTTACTTCATTTCAACAAGTTAATAAAATACTATTTGTTGAAAACGAAAGTCTGTTTCGGCATGCTTTGGGTGAGACTGCATTAGGAGAGTAAATTGTAAAATTAAGCATTTTGTCATGAGTTTTTAGAAAGCAAAAAGCCTTGTTAATGATGAACGTTCATTTATCTTGGATATTTAGAAGAGTTTGATGTATTTTTGACTTTTGGGGTTACCATCGTTCAGAGGAGTGGTGCTTATGCTTATGTTGTGGGAGGTGCAGTCTCATTCGATTGTGTTGCATCTCTCTGTGAAGGGAATTGTTGATGCACGTGAAATGTTTAGGTTGTCATAAGACCTTTCTTTTATTTAACTGTAAATAAAAAAGCTACATGCATAATGTTGAAAACAGTACAACAAACTCAAAACTTTATAGTTCTTCGTACTTAAAATTGGGAACATTATAACTTTCCCAACTTATTTGGGTATAAAGTTGTTCAAAACTAGTTGAACAGGAAGAAAATCTTGATTCCTCGTGCAAGGATTTCTGACATAAACGTATTATTTTCATGTATACAGTACATGCAGGCAAATCAAAGTCCTCATGAAATGTCTTTGTCTATGTGATGCAGCAGTGTTGTTTCAATACATCAGCTTTCTTGTGGTGGGAGTTTGAAATGAAATGGGTATACTCCCATGCCTTTCCATTGAAGTGTCCTTTTAATTATTCTCTGTAGCCAGTGATCTTGAATGACGAAATTGTGGGTGTCAGAATTTTTATGATTCAAAACAAAGCAAGGCAAATGATGTGACTTCTTTTATGCTAGCCTGACAAGAACGTGTTCACTTTTAGTTTTCTCGTAAAACGACAACAGTGCAAATGTTTTTAGCAGTAAAACATAAAGTTGACTTTTAGTTTAGCATTCACAGGCGCTTGATTTGTTCAACAGAAGGGAGGATTACAGGATGCATTTAAAGTTTGGTGGTTTTGATGTTAACACTCAAAGCAGATCACTGTAGGGTGTTCCTGTGTGGTAACTTTACACAGCGCAAAAAACGTTGACAATAGTGCTTGTTTGAGTTGATTGACCCATTGCTATCAAAACAAATTGATTTAGGTTGTTTTGGTATTGGCAGACCATATACCCATTATGTTTTTTAAAGGAGTGGCTCACTTTCAAATACATTTTCATGATATAGTCATTTACTCACTCCCCATATCATCCAAGACGTTTATATTTTTGTTTCTTTAGTCGAAAAGAAATGCAGGTTTTTGATGAAAACATTCCAGGATTTTTCTCCATATAATGAACCAGAAAATGACAGATAGTTTCGCTAGATAAGACCTTTATTCATCGACTGGTATCATTTAAAGTGTTTTGAAGATGCACTGAAACTGTCATTTTGACCTTCAACCGTTTGTAGTCCATTGAAGTCCACTATACGAAGAAAAATCCTGAAATAAAAAAAAATTATTTCTTTCCGACTAAACAAATACGGGGTTGAGTAAATTATCATGAAGATTTATTTTGAAAGTGAACTACTCCTTTAAGTGCTGTAAAAGGAATGTGCTGTGGTTAAAGTTAATTTCTAATGATAGAATTTAAGAAATAACATTTCTGCTCGTTTGTCCCCCATCCGCAATCCAGCTGTTCAGTGAAACACACAACGTTGACTTTATCTGTTCATTGGGGCTCCTGCATTAGTACTCTGAAAGATTTACGTGACATTTCACAACCACTTAACCATAAATGTAAGGATGATTCTCTAATATCTCTCAGCTTTTTATCTGCCCACTGAAAAGGTTTATTGAGACGTTACGTTTGCAACCAAGAAGGTCCGTGATACCTCGAGAGAGCTCTTCATCTCATCCTACATGTGAATTTAACTTCAATTCTTCAGCCAATAATGAAGTACACAAAACACACAATTCCTTTAATAAAGTCACATGTCATGACATTTGACACTTGTCCAGATTTCAAAAACTCATTATTCATCCATTAGTGATGAGTGTTGGTGGTTTCTAGGGTCTAAAAAGGAGGCTGCACAATAGACCCGAGAACATGCATTAACAAAATTAATACATTTTGATTTCAAGTCAACTTTAAAAAGCTTTCAGGCTTTGACCAGTCAAGAGCTAGCACATTTTGTGCTTTGGCAAAGACAGACCCAAGCGTTGGTTAATATGTGCTTGTAAAAAAACTCAACGGGAGACCAAAACAACGCACGTTGTGTTTGGAGAGAAACAAGCTGTTCATCTCTTGTGGTATTCTGCGTGGAACCTTCAGGGTTCAGAGTTTGTGGACAGATTCAAGAAGAACTTTCAGAAATCTCCAAGGGTTTGTGAACGAGATTAACATTTTCTCAAAAGCTGGCGTGGATGGCAGTGTATTCGGTCTGTATTTGTGAATTTTCCATGCAGGAGCCATTGCGGTTTTTAAGAGCAGGTCTGGATCTGCATCCATTATTTTCAACTCCTGAGCAGCCCCGTGTCAGTAATACCCAGAGGGAAGCGGAGAAATGGATAAAGAACTAAAGAGTTAACAATAAAATGTTAAGACGTTTAAAGTGTTATGAAGGAACATGTCATGATTTGCACAGTAAAGTGAACTTGTGTAAGTAAAAATGAACGACAGAAACAAAAAGAGAGAAGGTTTGAGTCAATTTGATGCTGACTTACGTTATCATAACTTAATAGGATTGTTAGCAAAACACTCTACGAACGTTTTTTTGTTAGCTTTATTAGGGTTCTGTTTAAATAATGTTTACTCTTGGACTTTTTTTACAAGCCTGTGATGACGCATTCAACGAACAGCATGGTTTATCCTCTAAAGTTTTTTATGTTTTCATTTAAAAAAGATTTTGTGTGCGTTTATAACGATATACTTTGAATTATATAACCTTTGCATCAAATTCTTTTACACCTTCGCTAATGCAAGTCTGTTTCTTATACAGAATCTATGGAAGTCACGGTAAATTTGACATTCCTCGCTTTTGACTGCCGACAGTAGACTCCCTTTACTCCAATTTTGTATGTTGAAAGTTGAGTTTTTCTTTTGGTATTCAAGCAAATTAGAATGCAAAAAATTATATTTGTGGTAGTCTCCCATTCACCGCTATAGAAGTTAACCCAACGACTATGACGACTTCCGCAGATGAGAAACCCGCGTAAACTAGAAAAAGAAATTCTCCTTAAAATTGTTCCAGTTGTTCCAACTTAGTATTTTGTATGCGCTCTGTTTTTCTCAGAACTTCTAATTTAATTTTGAAAGGCCTTTTTGTATTTCTAAAGCTTAGATTTTTCAAGGGTATTGAGATCCAAGGCTTTTAAACTGCTAGTAACCTGGTGTTTCAAGCTTCATTTACGGTACTTTGTTTCTTTATCACAACAGATAGTACTGGCTGTAACAGAGAATTGTTTATTGTGAATGGGACACAATGACATAAAATAAGTGCAAACACTAAGAAACAAACAAAATATAATGTAACGGAACATTGCGTGAATGTGAAATGCTTGTCAAGAGACACCGGCATAATGAACAGATAAAACAGCAGATGTAAAATCACATAAAAAATACAATATTTAAAAGTCAAAATATAAAACCTAGACAGCATGAACATGTTATACTGTAGATAGCCCATCTATTTCATCATTGTGTACATCATTGTGAAGCTTATGACTCTAAACTAAAACACAGAACACAAACCCCACCACTTAACAGCAAAGCCGACAATGAAGCCTCTATAAATATCTACACTTATGTTCACATACAGATGTCAGCGCAAGGCCATCGCAGCTGAGAAACAAAGCACAAATACAACACACACAAAGACAAACACAACTGAACATGGCTGAATCTCACAAGAACATCTCCAAGTCATATTTCAAGACAAAATTATGTTTTCATGACAATAAGGCACCAGTGTGTTAAGTAATCACACTGCCAGGGCTTATTTCTGCGATAACAGCCGGGTGCTTGTACATTATCCCAATTATGACACGGCTACTTGCCACATGAGAAAAAAACTGGACATGAAATGAGTATTCAAAATATTTCATTACCTCATTTTAACCGAATGCAGAGACGTTTACTTTCGGTTTTAAGTTAAGAAACGATGTTCAAACGTCATGAACAAGCAATTTGGTTTAATTGTTTGTAAATATAATGTGAAACTATGTTGTTAAAATATATTTTTATAATTAATTTGTCAAAAAAAACTGTCAAAATCATTCGCTGCATCCGGGTCACCGTGTGTTAATAGTTTTGAGCGGTTCTTATCTGGGAATCACGAACCTGCAAATGTGGCGAATGGCCAATCAGAATCGAGCATTCCAACGAGCCGAGTAATAATTATGTACTAAATACACTACAGTTCAAACATGAAGGATCACTTGACTGAAATGTTAACAGTGTTCCTAAAAACCCTTTTAGATCAATCTAAAGGTAAGTCTACATTTTTGAAATGTATAATAATACACAACTAAAATACGTTTATTTTAAGAAACGCTTTCGTAACGGACGATCTGGAGGAAATATTGAAGATAAAGCAACCAATAAAAGCCCAGCATAGGTGCGCCTTTGAAAGGCATCTGAGCGAACAGATAAAATGCCTAGAGTTTATTTTTACAAATTCTAGGCAAAGGTTGACCACACGGAATAGGCTAAAATACAACAAAAATGTAGTTTAAATAAAATGGAACCAAAAGGTTCTTCAATGACATCGTGGAACCTTTTGAAGCACCTTTTTTAAGAGAGTAGTGTCAATAATCTTAGTCCTAAAATAGTCTTCATTGGATGAAAATACAATAAAAATATTAAATATGAATGTAATTTTGGTTCTTTTAGATTGAAATGTGACCTGGATGTTTTCGGTGAGTCTTGGAGGGCTTGAAATCTGTGCTGAAGTGACACCTGCTAGTGCAGATCGGTTTGGGAGAAGAGTCGGATGTGGCGTTCTTGCTATAAGCAAAGAGTCCATCTAGTGTTCCTTGAATTCTCTCATAGCCACATATCTGGGACTTTGCATCTTAGTCCCCCTCACATAGTTTAGTGCAAAGACTGTTGTCCTCTCTTCTAAAGTGTGTCTTATCCACACATAAGCCTCCTGTGACATCGATTTCTTTCCTCAGCACCATAAGAAATCTTCATTGTACATTTGGCATGTAATGCTGCAATGCCGCATTTATGGTACAATCAAATATAAACCTAACCAGCAGAATAAATTAAGAGGTATGAACCATGTGAATAAACATTTAAAAAGATAACAAAGCATATATTTGGTTTGAATATGAGCTTGCTTTATGAAATGCTTCATATGTGTGTGTTCTTGATCCACTACTAAGGGCCACAGCTTTTCTTCTGCGGTTTCCAGACTGTCCTTCGTTTTTCTTCTTTTCCACGTTTACCTGTCCACGTCAGTTCTGTTATATCTGTCCCACTGAGACTACACGTCCACCTCTCCATGAGTGTCTTTATCGTCCAGAGAGAGTGAGAGAGTCACAGAGAGCTCTTGAGGACTCAGCGGTGTTCTGAGGTTAGATGAACTCTAACTGCACCTGCAGCTCCTCACCACCATGTTGGACAGCTGCTCCACCTGGAAACAGAGCCAAACCAGAATGACTCATTCACGAGGTTAATACATTTCTACAGACGTCCATGAATGAATAAGCTAATTTCGAGTTTATGTACAACAACATACAAGAGAAAATGAGTAAAGAAAGAGCGAGTCATTTTCAGTCCGTATACAAACAAAGTGTATAACATACAGTAAATATAAGATTGTTTAAGCAGTAGGGACTGACTAGTTTGGGACAGAACGTTTTAAATTTTAAAATGTTACTCTCTTTAATTGTTTTGAGTGTCAATTGTGGGGGTTTTTTCAACAATTTAACAGTTCAACACTATAGACGTTTTCATACAAAATCATACAAATTAATATTAACATAAATCAAATAAAATAGTTATATTGTCAATAATGTCCGATAACTTTGATAGAAATGTATGTAAAGGACGCGTGCAAGTACACGTTTACATAATAACAATTAAGTGCAAACAGTAACAATAAGCTATGCTTAATTTGGTTCAGTCTGTGGCGTAAAAAGGTCATACTGGCAATTAAAAAAAAAAGTGGTCCCAATTCTTTTTCAGTTTTACTGATCTGAATTTTTTGGGGGTATATGTCACAGTTTATTTTATTTTGTTTTCCTCAAAACCTGCATGAGTTTCGTTTTTCTGCAGAACACAAAAGCAGATATTTGTTTCACTTGAATTGGTTTTGTGTCCATACAACAGAAATCAATGGCTGCCAACGCTGTTCGGTAATCGACATTCTTCAAAATATCTTCTTTTGTGGTCTGCGGAAGAACGAAACTCATACAGGTTCAAAATGACAAGAGGGCGAGTAAATGATCATTTTTTGGGTGCACTATCACTTTAATAGAGAGTAGGTTGTTTTTTCCTTGTCATTTAATGAATAACAAAGAATATTGCAAAGTCCCCAAATCACCTGTCAATGAAAAGTACCCCTGATTCACTAAATAACTAATTTACCTTGTGTTGTCTTCCCACATAGTAAAGAATTGGCAGAGGGTCCAGAACGGCAGGTACGCAGCAAGGCTGAGCAGACGCACCAGGGTTGTGGTGCTTGTACAAGGCTAAAATCTGTTGTAAACACAAACATACACACACACATATTTAAATGAAACAGAAAAGCGATCCGTATCAGAATGTGTACGAAATTATAAACATGTGCTAACTAACACGTTAACTGCCAACACTTTATCCAAAAGTCGTAGAAAGCATAGTCAGGTGCAAGTTGGTGTGGTTACATCAAAATGCAAAAACAATGCAGGCTTCTCAATGAAAAGGTTTGGTTTAGGCTTGGTTTTAGGTTTGGCTTCACTTGTTCATAATCAAACTTTACCAACACCCAACACGTTTAGAAAAGAGAAGTCAACGGTATCTTATTAGCTGACTGTTCAAATAAACCTTCCTTTCTGACATACAAAAGAAAGACGACATGAACATCAGTTGTTCCACAGTACTGTAACTCAATAACCTAGATGCTGTCTGAATGATGGACGGCTACCTTTGCACACACACACGGGTCAACTACAACTACTAATTTTAAATTCTAAAGTTACAACTTATACACACACGCGCATTAGGTTTCTATACATTGCCGGGACCTTCCTTTGACATAATGATTTGTATATTTCATATTTCCATACTTGTACACGCACAAAGAAAACTTTCTTTCTATTCATTTTTCCATTGTCCAAACAAACATCATTTAGTTTGATTAATAAGCTGATAAAACTTTTCTCCAAACACAGATCTAGTAGTGTTTTTAAAACATGGTTTAATCGGTCTCATAGTTCATCTATCAACCTCTAGTATTGCACGCTATATAGCCTTGACACCATTTTAAACTTTCACTCTGCGTTAACACCAGACACATATGAAGCGTTACACTCCATTGATTTACATGTAAAGTCAATGGAAAGATGCTATAGACATCGCGATTCACTCAAATTGTAAAATTTGAACTTTGGTGAAAATTCACGCCGCGTAAATCAATCACGACCTTGCTCTAGTAGTGACGTGAATATGATGTAGCGAGCGGAGGCAGAAATGCCAAACAACAATGGAGGACAAAATCATCATCGCTGTATGTGCATACCCGGAGCTGTACGATACATCTTACTTTTATCAAAACAGGAACAAAAAGGATCTTGCTTGGAAAATAAGAGTGAGGAGGTCAGACAATCTGGTAAGTCTTAACAAAATCCATGTCAGCCATTTTGCAACGAGACTGGAGCCGCCTAGCAATGGAGGGAAAAGTCAAGTGTGACCGCGGCCTAAAGCTGTGACCACTTACAGATACACTATACAGACATCAATGTTGCCATGACCCAAAGTCCATTAAGGGAAGACGCGCCACTCGGCGGCCATATTGCAACGCGCCTCCAGTTAGTTATTTCGTAATTCAAACAAGATTGGGAATACTGATATTTCTACAAATCGCCGGCTAAAATGACATATTTTAAAGCAACATTTTAAACGTCATAAACTGTTCCATATCGCAGAGCTTCGCTAGGGCGGCCATATTGAGCGTTGCATTCCTCCCCATTCATGTCAAAGGCAGTGACGCGTCTTGTTAACATTAATCTCTTTGCTTGACCTCACATCCCTTCAATCCTCTTGTCCTGAATGTTTCCTCTTACTCTAGTGTATAGTTTTTTCTTTAATATTTCCTATAGCAAATTATGTTATAACATTGTAACAATTCAAACAAAGTTTGACACAATTGAACAGTTTTCGCTGTAGGCTTTTTAAACCACAGAGAAAACAAGCTTGTGTGTAACTGGACCTTTGTTCATTAACATGATGACTAATACTGGCTTCTCAGTCCAAGAATGTAAACATCATTGAATCTTTTCGGGGAATGAGGTATCGTGCTACATTCAGTGTAGGCCTAACAGAAGAATTGGAGCTTGTCCTGAGGCCAAACGGTTTTCTCAAATTTCAGTTGTTGTGTTCGCTTCATTTGTAAAGGCAGGCTGTTGTGTTGAGAGGGCCATTGATTCAGCGGAGCTACTTACCCCAAAAGACATTCACAAGTCTCATTTCTTGTTAGATTTCTGAAGACATTTGACCAAAAATGAGCTCAAAAACTGACATGAGCGATCTCTGTTCTAGGTTAAAGATGTATATTATGCTGTACAGACCATGACATGTCAACCCTTAGGGTAAACAGTCATTCAAATGTTGTCAACTATCATTCTGCCTTCTAAGTACCTCAAATGTCCCTGTGGACACGAACCATGCATTGTAAATGAACTCAAAGACCTTTAAGTGCTAAACTGCTAGCTTATTACATTCCAACCTAAAACAATCTATCTCACCAGCCTCATAAAGGGTCGTTGTGTATCCTTGACCTAAAATGTTTCTGACAGAAACCAGAGAAATGAAATTATCCGCGAAGGAAAACAAACACTCCCAATTCACATAAACATATAAAAAAAATATTTCTATATTTTCACCACAGGGGGTCTTTAACCGAAAGTGTGTTCAAGGTGAAACCACGTTCAGACAATGGAGGAAATAGAAACATGGAAATGTATATTTCTGTCTTTGTGACAACTTATTGAGGTGATAACCCAGGAACCAGCTTGGCCTCATTAACACACGTTCTCCTCCTCACACATCTGAACACATTGTTTTTAAGTGTTTTAATATCTTTCCTTAAATGCTTGCCACATTGCGTTCACACATGATCTCTTAATGGTAATTCACCAGTATGTGTGAAAGGGACTTACAACATCTGTCCTGTCACCACTAAGGCAGGACGGGTCATTACCTTCCGGCTCGCTGACGTTCCTTCAGACCAAACTCACAGCAATCAGGAACAACTTGAATTATATTGTCCCCCTTTTAGAAAATTTTATTGCAAATCTTGTGGCATTTTCTAACTATTTTACGAGGCCACTAATTTGCATGATTTTGTACGATATGCTTTTCCCCAATTGACGTAACAGTAGGTTCAAGGTTGGGGCTTCATCCTTGCTTTTTGTACGTTTTTGTAAAGTACATATGTAAGTGCATGGTATAAGTATGCAAACATAAACATTTTCATCGTGAACCCTCATGTTGTTCCAAACCCGTATGACTGTCTCTCCTTGACAGAGCACAAACGAAAATGTCCTTACTCACCGCTACCTTACATTGCATCAAAATTTCTCCTTTTATTATTCATGGAAGAAAGAAAGTCATGAGGGTTTGAAAAGACATATAGGATGACGTAATTTACACTTAACTGACATCAAAGAGCCTACCTGGGAGTATTTGTTCTCAGCGTTCCAGATGTAGGTGCAGGAGCCCATACAGTAGTTTGCGAAATAGCCTTTGGGCTTGTGAATCCACTTCCAGTTCAGATCTTTGCGAAAGTCGATGTAAAGCTTCCGCATACAGCAAGTCTCCGTTTTTCTGCCCATGATTATTGGGAATTAGTAAAAAGTTTAAAAATAAATGTGCAATAGAAGAACCACTTTTGGTTCCACAAAGAACCATCATCGAAGACCTTTTGAAGCACCTTTGTATAAAGAGTATAAAGTGTGAAAGAGAGACTTACTCATCACAGGTTTCGTCCGTGCCAACGGCTCTTTTCTTGCGGGCGGACGCAAGGGTGTTTCCATTAGAGGGCAAAGATAAAGCCAAGATGTACGGCTTCACCATCATTAATGCAATAGAACCAGTGTCACCCCTGTTTATGTCTAGTCCTGAAAACACACCCGCCCGGCCAGATTACATCAAAGTTTACAACATTGTTGGAGTTTTTGCTTCCAACACGCTTCCAACACTAAATTTCAAGGCTTGAGATTATCATACCTGATATGGTGAAGAGGAACTTGTCCGCATTCTGCTGGTCTTTATCTGTCTTACATCCGCAGTATAATCTCAACTCTAAACTCTGTTCGTCTTCTGTTCAAACACACACACACACATGTTTGAGTTTTTGAGAATCGTGGCAGTAAAACAGTATAAAACAAGTATGATATAACCTTTGATTGGTCAAACCGTGCTTTTGTTGGCAATGTGCAAATGCGATCAGGCTTCCGGCTCTTAGAAATAAAGGCCGCCGATGCCATAGAAGAACCATTTTTGGTCACCCAAAGAACCATTCAGTCAAAGGTTCTTTAAAGAACCATTCAGTCAAAGGTTCTTTAAAGAACCTTCTCTTTCTTACCTTTTTATAATCTGAAAAAACTATTTTTTTCACCACGAAGAACCTGTTCGGATGATTCTGTAAGGAATCATTTAGCCAAAGAAAGGTTCTTCTATTTCATCGAGGAACCTTTTGAAGCACCTTTATTTTTTAAGAGGGTATGTTAATGCAAGTGCTGCTTGCTCTTGGAGAATTCGAGAAACATTTTTGAAAGGTTCTGTGTGGTTTCTTATATGTTCAGGGTGGGTGGTTATCAAGCAAAAAGAGCAAGAGTAGGAAAAAACACAATTATAGTCAATGGAGCCGCAGAACGATTTAGTCTCCTACATTCTTCAAAATGTCTTCTTTTGTGTTCAATAGTAATTTTTCCTCCTATGGGTGGGAATATGTGTCTGGTTATAAGCATTCTTTCAAATATCTCGCTCTGTGTTCATCAGAGCAAATACATTTATACAGATTTGAAACAACTCCAAGGTGAGTAAATGATGAAATTTTCGGATGAACTATCCTCTTAAGTAAGGATCTTATCCTATACCCGGAGTAAAATCATCACAGCTACTAAACAAATAAAATAGGTTCCTAAATATGACGGGTCCCATTTTACATAAATCCATGCAGTGTTTCTCTTCATAAAGTAATAATAGACCTCACCTGTACTCTGCAGCCATTCTGTGATCGTCTGCTTCACATCGAATGATAGCCAGCGATTGGCCAAGTCTTTAGAGACGAATCGAGTGCCCAGATATCGAGCACGCTCGCCTGTTCCGTGATACAGCTCCAGCCGCTGCTCCTGGTCCATCGTAGGATTCTTGATCCGAAGTCGTAATTCGGCCTGAGACAGCAGTCGGTGGTCTGGAATGCTCAGTCGCATCTCTGACACGTTACAAAGCATCTGATGTTTGGTGCCGTTCAGGGCTGAAAATAAAATAGAGAATCTTGTTGTCAAATATTTCTCAGTTAAGACAGAAAAGCGCTTTCTATGGTATTGCTTACTGGCCCAGTTAAACATCTGAATTTGGTCTTACGATGAACTTATATTTGAACTAAGATAGGCCTAACTTATCTCAAATATTTCACAATTTATGTTCATGGGAAACATTTCCTTCTCATTTTCCTAATCAGACCACAAACTGGTCTTTATTTGTATGGTCTTAATGGTTATTGCACTCCAATATGGGACATCAGCGTTACTCTTTCAAATGTACCTGGAACAGTTTCCTATATCAAAGACCATCTCTTTGATTTTTTGCAGCAATAAACCAGTTGTTCTGTATGAAAGCAACTAGACCCACCCAAAAAAGCTCTATGCATATGACAATAAAACATGAGTTGTGGGCTGACATTTAAAGGTTTGTAAGAAAGGTCACTTCCTTTGTTGCAAAGAGGTAAAAAACAGTATTACTGTAAGAACAATACACACCCTTCCCTCTCCTTACAGGTACTGCGAAGCACTTTGTGAAACCTGGTAGCTTGTGACAGCACTTGTATTATTGTTGGCTGCTTAGGATTTATCAAGTTTCAAAGTTAAATCCCTAAATGTAATGTATGGTGGTTTTTTAGTATTCACTCTAAAATCTTGATTTTGGGAGGAATTGGACCCTAGATATGTTTTTGAGAGATTTATGAGATGTACTTTTGTCTGTAAAGAAAACACAGAGTGTAACCATCAGAAATGATTTAGTGAGCAAAGTGTATCCAAACTAAACCTAAGACGATTGTGACAAACATTGTTGGGTGAGTTACCCTGAAAAATTAATGAATTACTAGTTACTAATAACATATTCAATAGTTTTATTAGATTACTGAACAAATGACTCTCTCCTAACAGTATTTATTGCTTATTATTACTAACTTTCTATATCCCATCAACCTTGATTAGAATTGATTCAAGGACAGACATGAAACAGCTCTTTTCATTAATTCAAATAAATAATAAGTAACTACATAGAGTAGCATTATTACGGTAATTGACCAAAGTATACATTTTACAAGTCACTTTCATTTTGATGTCATGTCTACCACTATATTATATTTAACTATATTACACAATATTTAGTTCAATTTAGTTACATCAGAAGTAACTGTAATGTAATTTCAGAAAAATAAGAGTAATCCCTTACTTTACTTTTTAAAGGGAAAAGTAATTAAATTACAGTAACTAATCACTTTGTTACTAAGTGACAAAGTAAGTTGGGCCAGATCTCTTCTGTCAATAAAGTGATATCCAAGTCATAATACATTTTTTAGATTAATGTAGCCTACATTTTTTATTTTATTATTACAGATAAAGACCGCAAATTTACAAGATTTTTACAAGATTTATTTAGATTTTTTTATTTTTCAAACCAAATTTCTTTCTACAATTTCTTTTTAAATGCGGTCAAAAACCTATAAAATGACAGAACAAGACAACACATTTACAAGACAAATGGGGAAAACTATTTTATATATATCCATGTATCCTATAATTTTACTGATATTTTAATGTTTTTTTACGGTAAAAGACCGCAGATTTACAAGAATAACAGGGGGGAAAGTGTAAATTAACAGTTTATTTAAATTTCCATTGTTTTATCAAGATACATTTTTTACAGTTTATTTTTTAAATGCGGTCAAAATCTACAAAATTACAGAACGAGACAACACATTTATAAGGAAAATGGGGAAAACTATTTCATATATATCCTTGTATGCTATAATTTTACAGATTTTTTTATGTGTTCTGTACAGAAAAAGACCCAAAATTTACAAGAATAATGGAGAAAGTGTCATTTAACAGTTTATTTAAATTTCTTTTTTATTAACAAGATTATTTTTCACAGTTTATTTTTTTAAAAGGGTCAATCAAAACCTTTAAAATAACAGAACAAGACCATTTACAAAAAAAATGGGGAAAACTACTTTAAATATATCCTTTTATTCTCTAACTTTACAGCTTTTTTACGGTATATTTATGTTTTTACTGTTTGTACTGTTTACTGTTTTTTTTACAGTGTATCTATAATGCATAGATTAATGTATATACATATACAGTAAATATATATATACACAATTCCTTTGACCCAGCTATAAACAGTCAGCCTTTATTACTCAGTTCATGACATGTAATCACAAATGAAGGACACCAGGGTCAAAATGTCCTGCTCTTTGTTTCTGGTGTGTGCCGAATAAGATGAGGGTGGAGAGGGATTTGTGCATGTATGTGTTTACACAGGCTGACTCTCAGGTAAGCTCAGGACAGCTGTCCCAACAGGCACCGAGACAGGCCTATCATTACTGATGGGTGCAACCAGATTCCAGCGGGTTTAAATATCTGACTTCAAAAACACACAGCCTCAACCCTCCTGTCCTCATCTCTCCTCGTCCATATATCCCGTCCTTTTTTTTTTTTCGACCAATCCCGCTCCACACACACACAAACTGTGACAAACTTTCCCGGCAGATGAACGGAGCAGTCAGCACAATGTTTGACATGTAATAACACGAAATGCCAAGTTACACATATATGAAGCAAAAGAGGAACAAA
Organism: Triplophysa dalaica; assembly: GCF_015846415.1. Classification (NCBI taxonomy): domain Eukaryota; kingdom Metazoa; phylum Chordata; class Actinopteri; order Cypriniformes; family Nemacheilidae; genus Triplophysa; species Triplophysa dalaica. Next base: position 22,184,768 of record NC_079550.1, on the reverse strand, counting down.
AAAAACATGGAAAATCACGGGTGCCTGCAGGGTCCAGCTCACTATTTTACGTACGGTATATGATTTATGAGCACGTTACTGATTTTCCACTGATATTGAGTTTAGGGTCACTTAACTCATTCTGTGTTCATATTTTATATACACTGAATAATAGTAAATGATAATAACAGTGGATTGACACAAGCATCAATGTCTTTGTATAGAATTTGACGAAATGTAGTTTTGTCATTTTAACAAGCGTCTTGGAGAACAAAAGTTCTTTTGGATTGAGTTTGTCTCAGTTTTTCCTTTCGCCGTGTAATAACAGATAGACTTGATGATGGTGAGAACAGATCTCTCTGTGGAGCACCGGCTGTTGTTAATCTCCTTGGGCGTACAAAAATCTCACTGGATTATTACATATAATGGCAAATGTGAAAATAATTAAGTAATCTGCAAAAAATGCCATTCTTACTAAGTATTTTTATCTTGTTTTGTAGTAAAAATATCGAAACATTCTTAAATCAAGATCCACTTTCTTGACAAGAAAAGTGACCTAAGATGTAAAGTATCTTTTAAGGAGAAAAATATAAGAATTAAGTAAATTAATGGTAAAAAAATAGTGAGAAAAAATAAACTTCAAAATTGACACCAAAAATTCAAGTTTATTTTCTCACCCCATGGACAGAATGTTTGCTTGTTTTTATCATAAACGTACTTAATTCTTATATTATTTTTCATGAAAAAATATTAAATATCTTGGCTCACTTTTCTTTTATGTTTATTTAAGAAGGTTTTATTTTTTATTTTTACTAAAAACAAGACAAAAATGCCTAGTAAGAATGTCATTTTTTGCAGAGTACTGACATACTACAACAAATGTTTCATTATTTTGAGATAGATTTGGTTTGTAGCCAGAAGTGTAAACATTTTTTATGAATTTAAATTAAAAAAGTACGATGAGAAAGTCGATGTCATTTCTCTTTAGTTACTCATTAATATAGTTTTCTGCAGCATATACAGTGGCATCAATTATCCTTAACCCTGAAAGAAACCAAACCCTGCTATTTACAAAAACATATTTCATAACAGTTATTGCTAAAGTAAGTGGAGTATGACAAGAAAACGGTGTGCATGTCATATTGGCAAACGTAATTCATTTCACGTTAAGCAAACAGGAAGTCTTGGCAGATTCTCACAAGAACTGCTGAGTGAGAAAAACAGTTCTCTCGAAAACAAGACCTCTGGGGAAACTGGCTCAGTGTTTGGAACATACGAGTTGAGAGCAACCTCAGATGTGTTAGATGACTTCTAACCGAAGTGAAGAATGTAACGTGACATGACGAACATTCAAATAATGACCCCTCGGGCAATGTACTATGACTGACAGAAATCTGGAAGAGACACCGGTTAAAAGGGAGATTAAAAAAAATGCTTTTATTGACTATTTTAGAAGGTGATAAATTCGTCTGAATTTCTACGATACGAATATGCGATTTTAATAAATAATGTAGCCCCACCCATAAACTAAAACGTACCAATAAGAAATTGCGAAAAAAAAATAGACGCTCTGAGCTGCAGAAAAGACGGCAGTGCTGGCATTTAAAAAAGCGCTCAGGACGTAAAAATGCGGTTTACTCTATAGGATTATAATGTAAAACAGACGCTAGCAGCTTCGAAAAAGTGTGAACACAGGAATTTTTGTCGTGTTTTTTGTAAAAAGATCTAAAACTTCTAAAATCAATATCCAATTACTTGAAAAGAAAGAGACAAAAATATTTTGTCTTGCTTTGTAAAAAATACTATAAGTTTTGTAAAAACAAGCAAAAAAAATCTGCCAATGAAGTGAGAAAAATAAACTTGAATTTAGTTTGACCTTTTTCTCAAGTACCTCATTCAAGTTTATTTTTCTCACCCCATTGGCAGATTTTTTTGCTTGTTTTTCCCATAAACTTACTTAATTCTTATATTTTTCTCCTTAAAAAGAGACAAAACATCGAAGTGTCGCTTTTCATGTCAAGAAAGTGTATCTTGATTTAAGAAAGTTTTATAAGACAAGTAAAAATACAAGTACAAGAATATCATTTTTTGCAGTGCACCTACAACTCCTTTTCATAATCTGAAGAATCTTTTTTCGCAACAAAGAACCTGAAAGGTTCTTCATATGTTAAATGTTCTTTATGGAACCAAAAGGTTCTTCTATAGCATCGAAGAACCTTTTGATTAACTTTTTTTTAAGAGAGAAACCGTGCATCAATAAGCTCTTGTGTCATGAAGCAATGCCAAAGCAGTTGTAATGGATGTAAATACTGGGAGGTCTTGCAATTGCAGCAGGATTTCATGAATTATTAAAGCTTGCTCCTTAAAGACGATTGATGCTCCAGCACAAAAACCACATAATTGTTTCATCTAAAATCTTAGTCACGCTTCTGAAACAACCAGCCATCTTTCTTGCTAAATAGGCCTGTCGAGAACAAAAGAAACGAGAAACAAAGAGACACATAACAGAAAAAGAGAGATCTAGTTACCGGAAAGCCCCCAAACTCAGAAGAACACACAAAAGACAGAGAGGACGGTGAATCCCGCTAGTCAACCCTCATCCACAGTTTCGCGCCCCTATTGCTCTTTGTTTGCATCTTTGACATTGATGGGGCTCCCTCGAAAGATGACAAGCCGAGGTCTTGTTCATAGCGTGTGAATTTCATCACGGCAGACCTGATGTTTACGTATGCTGAGCTTGAAGCGCTTAAAGGAGTAAAAGGCGATACGGTTAAGTAGGGCGGGGATGCTAAGACATGAAAGCAGGCAGGTGGCGAGCGTCAAATGAGTTATCAGCAAAACAGATGTGGCCGAGCGTTAAAACGGGCCTTGGAGGTGCAAGGTGCAGAGAACAAACTGAAAACGTGAACAAACAGCTGTCAGGATGATCAAACGGAGTCGCGCTCAGCGCTAAATGTGGACACCGAAGGGTTCAGTTTAACAATCTCATCAGTGAAGCCGACAGCACAAACAACAAGGCTATTAAAATACCCCAGATAGTCGGAGGGCAACGCACAGCATTGAAACAGATGGGGATTTGACATTTTGGAGCGTGTGTGAAGAAACACGCGAGACAATGAGAGGCAGTTTGCCATGATTCATTGTTCGAGGTCATTACGGCATTAGAGAATATTATTAAATAGTTAAAGGTTATTAACCAAATTACACGACGGTTTGCTTTCCACAGAGATTTGGGAGGAGGAACTTTCTATACTTCCGTGATGAATTGTCACAAGACAGGCTGTTAAGTCTTGTATCATAGTATTCTTTTGCAATATTGACCAGCTGACGTTACATTACCCTGCCTATAACACATCTGTGTACGTGACATGATTTAATGTTTTTAATTTGATGCTGACTTCAGATGGTGTGGAGTGAGACACCCTTTAAGAAACTATAGCAGAGCTATGAATGGTCGTAGCCAGGGTTGAAAAATTTGTGAGTGTCAATAATTATATGGTACTTATATCGTATAATAGACCAAATGCCTAAATGTAATTGTAAATATAAGGTATAAGCAATAAATGCTTTAAATGATTCAACTTTAATAAATAAAATTATTAATAAAGGTAACAAATTATAAGCGTATTTCTATGAACTGTTTCCAACTAATGTAACTCGTTGTACTGGCCCCACACTGTGCCGGCCTCGAACCAGCGTTGATCCTGACTTTACAGTTTACAAACATTGTGCGCAACCGTGAAACCTGCGTTGTCTTTGGTCGATATCAACCAACGTTTTTTAGTTTGACCAATAAAAATATCCTAAACTTGCCTGAAAAATAATTCGCACGCAAATATGAATATTTAACGTATGACTTTCTGCACCTGACCGGTTGCTAATTTGACGTAATCACCTCAGGGGTCACGATCGAGGGGGAGGAAATTCCAAAGGCTGATGATTTTATTTGCATGGTTTAATTTTTAACTTAACTACTATTTTATATTTTGTTGCACCCAACCCCTACTTTGGGAACCCCTGGTCTTTAGCATATATCGCTAGAGCACCTCTCGAGGTCGGGGAGTCGGGTTTACGTTTCACTGTCAATAATTTTGTTTGGGGGAAATTATCTTATATGATTAAAGGTAACAATGGCATGCTGTGAGATCACGCATCGAAAAACATAAAAAGGAAAAAGTTCCCATAGGCAACTCCTCACAAGATTACCTTCCTACAGTGTGGCATTACGTAACAATAAACAACTGTATAGACACATAGAGTGAACTTTTGTCGTTTTTAGTAAAAATATCAAAACATCTTAAATCAATATTTAATTACTTGACAAGAGAAGTGACCTGAGATATTTTGTCTTGTTTTATTAAATATTATGTAAGAATCAAGTTAGTTTATGGTAAAAACAAGCAAATAGAACTGGCAATGCAAAAATCACAATGCGGTTCGTTCTGCCATAACAGTCGGCTATCTGTACATTATACTGCTTATTACATGGCTACTTATCTCATAATTAATAGAACATGTAATATTGATCTGGAATATTTTAATAGATCGTTCTTAAAATGATAGCTCACCCGAAAATGTTGACGGAATTTTCATTTTTGGATGAACTATCACTTCTGTGACCTACTGTCAGGAAAACCTGTTTACTTTGGTTTTAAGACATTCAAAAGCCAGCAACAGGAAATTTAGTTCAATCGTTGGTAAATATAATGTCATATGGTATTACAAGACATATATATATATTTACATTTTGTGTGATATTAAACTGTACGTGCATCAAACTGATTTGCAGCATCCAGATTAGCATGTCAAGGGGTGAGAACCAGAGGTGCGTAAGTGACATTTCAGAACAAAAACATATCATAGTTTGATCTGATTTCAGTCTTTTATATAAAGATGTTACACACATGGATGAGTGTACTTATTGAACAGTATTTAAAAAAAAAGAAACGTCATTAAAATATACAGTACAAAATGTCACCTGGCACCAATGTTTCAGCCATTTTAAATCATCTCCTATCCACAGGCTTTTCTCCACAATACAATCACGCCCTTTTGGCACCAACTGGCTCAGGATGATATAAATCTCCATTTCACCCAAAATATCACTTACGCCCCTCCGGTTCACACCCCTCGATGCGTTTTCAATGTTGTTAACAAGAAATATCCGACCTTGGAATGTCGTGATTGGCCAATCAGGATTAAGTGTGTAATAAACTGAGATATTTGGCTCGAGTAATGTTACTCATAATAATTGAAAACGCGATAACAGGCAGGAAAAATGTACATCCAGCTGGTTATTATCGCAAAATAAATTCTGAGGGGGTGGTCTTGTGTCTTCCTGAAGAGTATCATTTTGCAACAACAATTGGATGACTTCCAGAACGTCAAGTCAAATGATTCGTCTCATGTCACATTTATCTTGTTGTGAATAATTCTGAACGTTTTTTCTTCATCTAATGTGCACTCACACGTGTTTAATAACAATGACCATTTTATTCAGACTGATTCATCAAATCCATCGTATCCAACAGCTCAGATTATGTATCATTACTATAAACTTACCGTCGCCGATCGTGCTAAAGTAGGGAGAAAGGTTTAAACCTGTGGTTGCTCAATAAATTGTTTTTTTATTACTTTATTCAAAAAGCACAAGGTGCAAGCGTCTCATTTTTAAAGTCTAAATCACCAACACATCAGTTATCTCTGGCTTTTCTGGCTTTTCTTACCTTGCCGTGTGATGAACTTGTGAACCTCCTTGCCGAAGTAGTCCTCACCTTCGGCCTGCACCGGGACGGGCTTCATCTTAATTTCTTCGCTCAGTTCGACCGTGCTGTTGTACAGCGAGAGCAGGTTGTCTGGGATCGTTCTGTCGTTATCTTTGTTGATCTCGGGCTCTTTGTTCATGCGCAGTTTGCTGAGGATCTGACCGCGGATGGCCTCGATCCGCTTTTTCTTGACCACCTCCAGGTCGAGAGTCTTACAGGTGGACATGCTCTCAGTTCCAGCCACCATGAACATGGCTGTCATTGCCAAACACAACAACCTCATGATGCCGAGTGTGAGCCCCAGCGGTCCTCTTTAAACCTCTTTAAAGCTTGCGACTGACGTAGCGTTCAGGTCAAACAAATGAAGGACGTAATGTTAACCTGATGATGATGATGTTGGAAAGCACCTTTGATAAAGCACCTGGTGTCTGTCTGCTTATAGGGAGATTCCTAATCACCGGGTTTTACCTCTTAAAGCTGCATGGAGAGAGCACAGAGATGCATACTAACATGCGTGCTACACACACACAGCATGCGACAGGCACAGTACAAACTCACAAAACACACGGACAGCTTTCTTTGGCAAAACCTAAGTCCCGGCTCATTGCTGGCAGACTGACACAGAGAAGCTTGTTCTAGTCCACGCGTCTGGACTGACTTTCTATTTTTCTCTCCTCTAGTCTTGGACAAGCCTTAAGCACACACACAAGCGTGCAGACGCCTTGACGCGCTTTAAATGTGTTTGCGCGCTAATTTTCCTCTGTGGCTTCACAGGTTTTTGACACGTTACCCAAAAGTCCGCGCGCCTCTCTAAACCAGCATGCTGCAGCCTGCATGCGCAACAAGACGAGCGCTGCGTCAGCGTAAGAGCTTCGCACCTTAACTTTCCTTCACAGATTGAATCTTCTGAAATACTTCTCGAACACGCAGACTTCTAGGAAACGAGCATCCGAAGCTCAAAGAGGTCTGAGCGAGCTGCACGCAGCCGAAGTGAGACCGACAACGCCGACACCGGGTTTCGTGTTATTTCACGTTTCCAGTTTCAATTTCATCCCCCTCCCGAACAAAAGAGGAGCGGAAAGATCTATTTACATGCCCATCACGGCAGCGCACTGTTGAGCAAACACTCCCGAGAGGAACTGAAACAAAAATAGCCCTTCTTGGAAAATACCCTGGCGTTTTAGCCCCGCTGATGTCATGTGTCAGGAAAAATCAAACTAACCACGATCAACCCACGCGCTTCAAATGACAGATGGAGCGAACCAAAAGGATGAAAGAAATGAACCGTCCAAAAAAAGTGCCCGCGGGAAGTAAGCGAGAGAACCGCAGTAATGAGGTGCAAATGTACTTTGCTTGCTTCTCTTCAGGTCTGTGTGTCCAGTTTCAAGCTGTCCGAAGGGGAAAACTCCTTCACACCTCTTTCCTCTTCTTCGCAGCTCTTTTATTAGTTCCTTCTTGTAACGCGCTCTCTCTCTCTCTCTCTCTCGCTTGTCAGAGCATGCTGGTGACAAAATGATTTGTGAGAGCTTTACGTTCCAATAACTTCTCTCTCCTGCTCATGTTCACTCGCTCGCCTTCTTTCCGGGCTCCTGTTGCTTTACTATTTGAGCCGAGAGCTCTCCGCCCAGGAAATGAGGCTAACTGAAACATCTGCGGCTCACACAGTCCTTCTCTTATACTGGCCCCTTCACAGGAAGACCTCCACAAGACACACACACACATTGACACGCTGAAAGGACAGACAGGTAAATAACGTGGGCATGACACTAACGTCTGGCCAAACTAACCGCGCACCTTGCCGACTAAGTGGCAAGGTAAGGAACTCAGACAAAAGAAGACTGTTATCGAAGCTGTATTTGTGTAACGCAGTCTCATCTCTCATGATCTTCTTGCGTCACATATTTTGAAAGATGGTTTGTTATGAAATACGTGTGAAGTTGAAATAGTCGTCACATGTCATCCAAATCCGCATTTGGTTGGATGAAGGGAAGCCTAAATATTCGTTCAAAACAACCGTGTCCTCTCTTTACCTAAAGAGATAGAGCTACACTTTTTTATTGTTGTTTATTTTATAATATACAATGTTCATTGATAAACTGTTCGGCATATCAGCAGAATTTTTGCATGAATCCCGTGAAGATGAACCCTGTCATAAGGGAGAATAATTTGAATGTGCATTTCTATGTGCAACTTCAATTGAACGTCTTGTAAATGCATGATTCACTTCTTAAGACACTTTTTGGAGATTTTCAGTGGCATCAATGCAGATGTTTTTGTTCGCTTCCCATGTCCAATACCAAAAACATTCAAACAAATTGTGATTAAACAGTTTTCAGTGATTTGGTATGATACAGCCGAAAAATAAGTGCATGAAACAAATGCATCCTCAATGTGCTCTGACAGCGGTCAAGGTGATGTTTTTATGGCTCCCCCTGGTGGTACTGAACGGCTAGTTGATTTTAAAGCCGAGCTGATTTTTACACAAAAAATATTGTTATAAAATGCCATATTCATAATTGTAAGCCTAAAGTAATAATTTATCATTTCTATCTGGTGATTTTGCGAGAAATGTCCATTTGACTGAAAAAAACATGGTAAAAATAACCATGTTTGAAAACGTACTCAATATACCAAAAGTACTCAATATACCAAAAACATTTTGTAAGGGTATAAGTAAATGAGATAAGCTAATCTGCAATTTTACATTAAATTGTAAATGTATTAATTAAATGCTATTTTAACATGTTATTTCATGTGGGCTACATTGTTCAGAAGCCTGATGGTACTAAATCTATTTTTTGATCTCTGTCCATTATAAATATTGCACTTAAAGTGACAGTTCACCCCAAAAAAAATCAAACACTCGAAACGCTCAATTCGCGCCGCCTCCTTTAAGCGAATCGCTCCGCAGGATGTGCTATCGCGTATTTGCATTGACTTAACATGTAAGACACTTGCGCTCGGGAACACAACATTACAAATATCTTTCTATGTGTTTAACGGCACAAATAAATTTGTATAGGTTTGAAACAACCTAAGGATGAGTGGACGATGACAGAATTTTTTGGGGGTGAACTATCCCTTTAAACTATAGTTTGCACCAACGTGCTTATTCCCTCTGAAAATGCAACACACTACTTCAAACTCTGATCGTTCCCTCAGTTATACAGTGCGACAGGTTTATTTTCACTCAACACCATTTGTGAGAACCAACACTGACCCGCGAGCTCCTGTACACAAACTAAAGCCAAGGACACCAGGCTGTAACAGAGGACACTGACCGGCACCAGGGGAGTATTCCAGAAAGCAGGCTTGATTTACCGTCAGCTAAACCCTGAACTCTGGGGTTGATTAACCCAAGACTTGCTTACTCGGGGTATATCGGATCCTGAACATGTTTGAAGGATAAGTTTAATCAAGTGTCCCAGAGTTAACAGGAACAACATGAAGACATTGCCAATGGATCACCATGGAAACGGTTAAGAAGCTTTAACCTTATAACTGTGAAACAACAAAATAAATCAGTTTTTTTTGATCGGAAGACTTAAATCTGCATGGGTGAAGTGCTAAATTAAAAAACATAAATATTGTGTGGTATAAAATCATTTTTATAAAACTATAATGCTGTTAAATATAAAGATAGTTTAGATTGATTTAGGTTACTATATATGTATCTTTTTATACTAAGATATTTAAAATATCTATTCATCATGGCTATGTTAGATTTGTTGAGATGTTTGTAACTGTTATGTAACTGTCTTTGGTTTTATACCAGTGAATCTTACATAAATTGAATTGGTTTTGAGCAGTTGCTGTTGTAGTCATGTTAATGGACACTCTTTAATCGAAGAAACTGCTACAGTTTTCATAGTAAAATATCTTTTCTACATTATCAACAAAAAAATGCATCCTTATTTAAGCTTAGATTAACTAAACTTGGCTTTCTGTACACTGTATAGGCTTTGTCAGACATGTTTTTATTGCACTAATGCTTTTTGTTGTCCTAATGTTTGACCCAATTGCTTCCATTGTTTACTCAACTTCTAAGTCGCTTTGGATAAAAGTGTCTGCTAAATGACTAAATGTAAATCTTATTTAACACTTCTGTACTCACTTACCATGATCATTCATTCAAGAAGATGAAGGTCTGCTGTGACAGAGGTAGAGGATAAAACGTAGGGCCCCCAGTTACATGTCCAATATGTCATGTATGTCCCTTTTAAATGAATGTATTTAAAATATATCCATTTCCATTTTTTGGTTTGACTGTTAGCTCAAAGGCCATGGCTTTCCAAATGTTAAAAGTGATGGAAACAGCCTATCCTGAAAGGCTTATTGTATTTAGCAGGCTGAGGATCAGAATAATACAATCACTATGAAAAACATAAGTCATATAAGTCTTATATAAGTCTTACATATAAGTCTTTTAATGTGTTTTATTATGTTAATGGTTTTAAAGTTATGAACTATGCCATAGGGGATCCCATTGAAAGTGTACATATATTCAATATAAATACAAAAAGCCCTAAATTAGCTTTATCAGCTCAAGTGGAAAAAAGGGCACTTCTCATATTTGTTATGATTTTTTCCAAACAAAATGTTAAATATATTAAAACATCTAGTTTTTAAATCCCTAACATTCACCCATTTAAATTTTTATGTTATTTCATTTTCCAACTATTGTCTACAAAATAGTCATTTCACATAGAGACCATTCTTGTGAACATGCAACAAAAAAAGGAACCTAAGCCACAATGTGGATGTTTATATTATAAACTATGCTAAAGTTTCAAGAATATATTAAGAATAGATGACTGCAAAAAGGACATATTTCACTAATAACTTGTTTATTTTGAAGGAGCCAATAATCTGGTGTTACTGGGAACCAACAATGACCTTCACACTAAACTGTAAAAGGCAGTGGGTGCTAATTTGTTATTTTACGGGGATAAAAACCTGCAAAAATGATTGAAACACACTGCAAAAAATGAAAAGCAGATTTACTTATTATTATTATTATTATTATTATTATTACTTTTGTTTTAATTACACTTACTGTACCATGCTACACACACTGATGGTGAAAATAACTTTGTTTGACATTTGAGGGAGGTCTGTTTAGATCTATCAGCATACACAACATATACAAAAATTTGATAGTTATAAGATGAGGAGTCTGACATCAAACTAGTAAAGTTTTGGCCTATTTTTATTTCATGTCTTCTTTTGCGCTTATGTAAAGGAAATTTCCATAACTCACAAAGTGTTTTGTTTTAAGCCTTCTAATAACCAAAACAAAATGCATATATATATATATATATATATATATATATATATACATGAATATTTAAAAAGACTATTATATAAGATCATTAACTTATAACTGGTGATATGCTTTAGTTATTTTGTTTAGCCTATTCATCTGCATTGCCTGATAAATGTTTGCAAATTAGCACATTTTAATTAGTAAATGCCTGGTTTACATTTGACATGTTTTTTCACTTTATTCACGTGTCGTTTCTCCATTAGTTAGCATGTATGACAATGATAAGTTACGGCCTTAGCGAAACTTTAGCTGACTCGTTAGCTCATAAGTGATGGATGTTTGCAAAACAATATTTGCGGTTTATCTTTCGGATAATTATGTGTGAATTGGATGCACAGCTGGTCTGTTCATATGCACTCACCTCCACACCAACACAAACGCTTCTGGAGGATGTGCTTCACTTCTGCGGCTCTCTGCCTGATGCGCTAAAGTGTGCTGCGCATGCGCGGTATGCGCTGCTGAGCGCCTGCGTGGAGAAGCGAATGGGAGAAAGTCATCCCAACCTGAACTGAGATTCAAGCCCCCAAAGCCCCCTCTGCACGTGCCTGACGGTTTCATCTTAACGACATAAACAAACCTTAATGCACGTGCGCACTTCTGTGACACCAACTGAACATCCGGTACTCATTCACAAACAATAGAGCGCCTGTAGATTATTTCTGATAACAATCAAAAGAAACCGAGAACATGCGTTACTTGGCTAAACTTGTCTCTCCAGACTGCAAATTCTATTTAAATAAATAGGTATTGATAAATAAATAGTTATATTATTAGACACTAGACAAACACAAACCGGAAGTTAACTGGGGGTCATGCGCGCTAACGGTCCAATAGCATCTGAAATGCTCAGAAAATATATATTTAGTGTTAACTACATAGTGAATAGTGACATACGTCTTAGGAATGAACACTTTTGCAAGTAAAATCACACATATGTGGGGAATTTGAAACGCAAAATTAACATCACATAGCACCTGTGTCCAATAAATAAAAACATACAATATGCCAAATGATGTAATACAATATAGACATTTTCTAAGTAAGTATATTGAGGGTTTACACCTGATTTGAAAAAAATATTGAAATTGATGAGAAACACCATTTGAAAGAACATCAAATAGTACAGACATTACTTGTTTATCACAGTAGTATAAATATGAATCAATGCCCAAATTCCTTTAATAAAACAACAGATAAAACAAGTCGTAAACACTATACAATAAGGTGCTATTAGATAACATAAGTAAATGTAATAACATAATAACATAAGTTATTTTTTCAGCATTTATTAATCCAGTTTATGTCAATAGAGTTATTCATGTTAGTTCATGGTGCATTACAGTGATTTTAATAATGTATTACTAAATGCTGAAATTAACATGAATTAATATTAACAAATGCTGTGTTGTTCGTGGTTATTTCATGTTAGCTAATTCATTAACTTAATCGTTAACTATCATCTTCTTGTAAAAAATTGAATAGATATTCTCTGTTAAACACTGTAAATCTTAGCTGTAATTTGGAGAAGGTTTTCCAGTAACTTACTGTAAATTTAATGTGAAATTTAAGGTTTAAGCATAAACTTATCTAGTTTATATATTTTTCTTACATAAAACAAGACTTAATATCTTGGGTCACTTTTCTTGTTATGTAAATGTTTGGCAATTTAAGAAGTCTTAAATATTTTGGCAGTGCTCTTCTTGCTCATTTTGAATCTCGAAAGTCAAAGTTTTTTTTATGTGAAATAAAAAGGAATTGAAAACAGTACTAATTGGAAAGTATATTAATTAGGCATTAAATCAACAGAAAGTTACATTAAAACCTGCTGCAAAAACTACAGGGAAGTTTTACAGTGTACATACAGTATATTCACAATATATTCCGTATATAAATATGTGAAAAATGTTTGGGTTGCACTGACGTTTTCAGAAAAGGGGCTGTGGCTTAGTGGCTGGTCTCTGGATAAATGTCAGTGTTGATGAAAGCACTGTCTGTACTGTCACGATGAAGAACTCGACGAGGACATCAGAATATGAATGGGGATACGAGTACTACTATGACTATCTGGATCCAGTTTTAGTGAACGCAAGTACACTGACGTACAACCGATGTGAGCTCCTTGTAAACTCATATTTAATCAATGTTTCATTTATGTGACATCTAACGCCATTCAAAAATATGTATTTCAGATTCAATTGTCCTCATTTTCTGGGTCCTTCTGGCAGCATTCATTGCATTATTTTTTCTTATTTTGCTACATATTTCACACTCTGGGCGACTGTCAAGGTAAGTGTGACTTCATCTCATCTCATCTCATTCCTTCGATAATTACTGTTTTATTTTTTATCATCATATAAAGTATTCGTGGCACCAAAAAGTATTTGGATACTTCAGCATCACTTGAAAATCGAAGAAAATCTTTGCCTGATTTTGAATAAAGTCAAAACAAATGGCATTTATTTTTTTGTTAATGTAGATGTAGATGTAACTTGTATTTTTGCTTGTTAGGTTTTACAAATCAAAACATTTATTATAGTATGGAGTATGTGCTTGTCAAACATAAGTAAAACATGTAATCACTGTTGGGTAAGTTACTCTGAAAAAGTAACGAATTACTAGTTACTAATAACATATTCAATAGAGTAATTAGATTACTGAACAAATGACTCCAAAATGTATTTAATTACTCATTACTTTCTATATCCTACATCAATCTTGATTAGTTCAGTGATTCAAGAATAGACACGAAAGGGCTCTTTTAATTCATTTTAAATAAATAATATAAAACTACATATAGTATTATTAACTGACCAAAGTATTATAAATGTGAGAATTATACATTAAAGCACGGATTTTAAAGTTAGACTTTGAATTTTGATGTCAATTCCACTATTGCTCACACATATTTGCATTTAGGCATTTGGCAGACGCTATCCAAGCGACTTACATTATCCTATACATTTTACATAGGTATTTGCAATCCCCTGGGATCAAACCCACAACCTTGCGTTGTTAACGCAATGCTCTTACCACTGAGCTACAGGAAGCTGAGCTACACAAAGTATTTAGTTTAATTACATCAGAAGTAACCAATTAAATGACAGAAAAAAATGAACGCAATCCCTTACTTTACTTTCTTTAAGGAAAAGTAATTTAATTACAGTAACTAGTTACACCCAACACTGCGTGTAATGTGTTTTAAAAGACAAAAATCTTAAATTAAACTTAAGTCTGGTAGAAGGTCTACCTTTTTTTACAGATGTCACTTGGTTTGATTCTTTCATTATTTACTCACACTCATGTCATTTCAAACCTGTTTGACTTTCTTTCTCCTGCAGAACTTAAAAGAAGATATTTCGAAGTATGTTGGTAACCAAACAACATTGGACCCCATTGACTTCCATTGTTTGAACTCAAAACCACTGAGACAAATGTGTGCGTTCCAATAATGAGTCATGCACAGGTTTTGAACCACATGAGGGTGAATAAATGTTTTTTTGGCTGAACTATCTCTAAGTGTGCTTTCATCAGCTCCCTATTTAAGCAGTCAGGGCACACCGAGTTGACCGTTTCTGTCCGAATAGGTTTGCTTCCTAAAAATGAACACAATACAAAGCAGAACTGCTCTATTTCTATGTGGGAAATAGTGAAATTTGGCAGTAGTGTTTTAAATTAGTTTGGCCGTGACGCCCGTTGTTTCAGATTACTGTCCAATTGTATAAAAAAAAGTGCCCTAGTTAGTGCCACGCATACACAATATACCGATTCACTACATGGAGAGCTGATTAAAACATTCTAGATACACAGCTGAGAAAAATGTTTAGATTACATTTTGTTTAGTTACAAATATTTTTTGAAACACTTGATAAAACAGTAATATTACTTTTTTAATAATTAATACTTTTTCATTTGTCGTTTGTGTAGGGGCCCTGGAGTCAAAAAATCTGGCGTGCCACTAATGAAAGATTATGAATCTCCCAGAACAGAGTAAAAATGCTGTCGATAAAGAATCAAGAAGATAAACTCAATGTTTAATGTGAGAAGCATCATGGAATCGATATCAGCAAACTGTTATTCATGTATAATAATACAAATAAAACCCTGATCTCAATGAATGTGTCTTTAAATGTCCCTCTTCACAGTTTTTATAAATATAGATTGTATTCTTAACTTATATGTAATAGTATGAATACTACAATACTGGCTTTTCAAAATGTGTTTGTCTAAACCCAGCACTCCAAACCAATAAAACACAAAACATTTGTTTGACTTAAGGTACAAATTTAAAACAATTACTCCGAACATGACAAAACAGATTCACTCAACTTGGAAATGAATCTCACAAATGAGCCGAGCAAAGTTATGGGTTTACAGCAGACAATATTTGTTTACACATGTGAAGTACGTGTGGTTTAGATTTTTTCATGCTTGTCCTGTTGTCTCGGCACAGCAGTCTGGCGTGGGTCAGGAGGAGGCCGGGGGACTGAGCTCCACTCCACATCTCATAGATGTACAAGGAGAGCAACTTTAACCCTGTTTCCTTCCCTACAACAATCACACAAAACAAATATGGCACACATCAGTGAGAAGAAAAAACATCACAGTCACACTTTACTGTTTCAACTATTTATGTCATATAATTCAATACCGCAATGAAATTGAATGTGGTCTTGAATGCTTTTATCACTCATATTGTGCGTCTTCATGCAGTTGTTAAAGCAACACTTTGTAGTTTTTTGACCTTAATGTACCAGTGAAATGACGATGCCTATTTTTTCATGAAATTTTGCAGCGTTTATAGTCAATAGTTTATCAATGTGGGTCCTTCTCTTTGTAAAAATCTTGTGCCCTTATAAACTTCAGTTCAAATCTGTAATGACTATCCAATCCATGTTAAATGAGGTATGTTAGACGGCTTGGGCGGAGCCTCTGTTAACCCCTCCCCTTAAACTGTCAATCTACTACTAGTTCCATTTCAAAATGCGCTGCCCACGAGGAAGCTTATACAGCGACAGTATTTACTAGTAACAAACAATTGCGCTTATCAACCACATGGGGGAGCCCGTGAGCTAACATTCCATAGTGTTGCTTTAAATTGGATCTTACCTGTATTGGCGTCGTCATCGACTTCTGAAGGCAAGCACGTGCTTATCACCATCTGATGCAAGTCACTCACAGAACCGCAGTTTGCCTCCAGCATCTGAATCATGATGGCAGAGAAGAGTTGTAGGGTCTCGACTGTGAAGCGCTGCTCTTGGGCCGTGTGCTCACATGTCTGGTGATAAAGTTTGAGGAAGTCCTTTCTCGTGCTTTCATCACTTAAAGCATCTATGATATCTGTGCGAGGCAGAACGATCCTCTGCACCCATTTTAAAACAGCAGAGGTACTGCTGTCCTCGTACGGGCTCTCTGTCAATGTCTTAAGGGCCCACTTGACTACTAAACAGGTAGCGGCATCATCTAGATCACTAGCATCGGGTTTGTCACATGAAGGCTCTTGCACTTTTGGTTCCCAGTGTATGATGATGTCTCGAAGCAAAGGTTTACAATCCTCCAAATAAGTTTGCACCAGATTATCACTTTGTCCAGCTTCAGTGTCGTCCTGTTTTTCAGTTCGGAAAGGAGCATACTTTGCCGAGTGACTTTTTCCTTGGCCTTTCTCTCCTCTCTTTCCTTGACCAGAGCCTGCGTATACAAATGAAATGTTTAGTTAGAAAACATTTAGTGTATCAAAACATGTGATTTGTTTGTGTAACCTATATCTTGTTTCTGTAAGTCCAAGGACTGGCCATTTATCTGCCTGATGTGACATCCAGTGTGAACAAGTGTTTGTTAAGGGAAAGTTAAAGGAACAGTTCACCCAAAAAGAAAAAGAAATATTTTGGGATGAACTGTCCCTTTAACAATTTTTAGCGTTTCTTTTTTCGTACTATAAGTGAACGAAGTTAAAAAAAGCGCCTCCATCCATAGCTGACCAATGACAAGCGAGTAGCGAGACCTGTAGTTTTTATAACAACATGCCAAGAAGGTGATCGGTCAAGCAGAATCGAGGTCTTTAAAATAAAATGGTGGCCATAATCTGCGTTTTGAGCATATTTTTGTATAAATTAAAAGTTAATTTTTCATTTTTTAATAACTTTGGATTGTATTTCTAACGAGAAATTTGTATTGTAGTTTTAAAATATATGATTGGTTACTGCAAATACGCACTCCGTTTATAATTCAAATATAATTCCGTAATGCTGCTTAGAATGTCCGTTTCGCCCTCGGCTGCCATTTGTAACCACAACATTGCCAGCTTTTTATTAAAAAAAGCGCCCTTGTCAACTTTTTCTTGTCAAAAAAGACACCAAATGTGAACACACCCTTAAATTTCAAGTTGTTCCAAACCTGTATAAATTATTTGTTCTGCTAAACACAAAGGAAGATATTTGAAAAGGTCTAAGCAAATTACATTTCTGGTACATCATTCACAACCATAGTAATAAAAAGTTGAAAAAAAACGAACACAAAATAATATTTTTTGAAGAATTTACAAACCAACAATCCAAGCATTTTTTTTTCCTACCATGGCAGACAATGATCCTAGGAATGTCAGTTGCTAACATTCATCTAAATATCTTTCTTTGTTTTTAACAGGACAAAGAAATGTATACAGGTTTGGAACAATTTGAGGGCGAGTAAATGATGACAGAATTTTCGTTTTTCAAGGAACTTTCCCTATAAGAGTCCAATAGTCCCGATTACCTTTTATGACAACAGGAAAAGATGACATTACTTCTTACCAAGCAGCTCTTTGACATTGTGTTTGTCGGCGAGAGTTTGAAGAGCCGACAGCAGGAAGGTGTCTCTGGCCAGAGTTCCCCAGCGCTGCAGGACACTGAGGACTTCGGAGCAAGAAGGTTTCCGTGGATGGAGTGTCAGCCAGCCGGCCTCCTTGTGAGCGTTTAAAACTGTCCCACAATGCATCAGTACAGAAGAGAGTGTGTGAAGGAATGCCTTCAGCTGAGGTACAGCCACACCACCTCTGAACAGCACCAGAGAAACAAACAGAAAGTTTTACTATGAAATCATAATTCTGGAATTATTTACTACAGACGAAAAATTACTTTTCTCCCTAAAATAAAAAAGCAAGAATCAAGCTTTTTGTAGCACAGCTTTAATATGTATTGGATCCTATAGACGGGTATCTTAACAACAAAGAAACGTTACTGCGCATTCACAATTTTGTGACCCCAACTGAACTTCCGGTACACAATCCTGTAGATTATTTCTGATAACATCAAAGGAAACGAGAAGAAGCATTACTAAACTTGTCTCTCCAATGTTTTAAATTTAGACTGCGATACCAAGCTCAACCACTAGATGTCAATGTACCATACGCTGTCTTTAAATGCGCCCGAACTATAGGACACACTCAACAAATTGTTTATTTAACCAAATTAACATACGACACAATTCAATAAAATCATTTATTTATTACAATTATAATACATTAAAACAATAATACTAATTAATATTAGCAAAAATTTTATTAAATATAAATGGTTCTATTCTTAAACACAAACACAAATTCGTCAAACACAAATCGGAAGTTAACTTGGGATCAGGAGTGCGCGTGTCCAATGAAACAAGTCTATAAACAGGATGTTTTAGCTACTATTCCTTTACGACTTTTATATTTACTAAAAATGTGGTTACAGTATGTCAACGCAGTTGTGACATAAATACCAACGACTCGTTTTTTGTAAATCATCTCTAATAAATAGGCTTGGACTCTTATAAAAGAAGTAAGAATATAAGAGCGTGAAATAAACCCTTCAAGTGAAATGAACTATATCTTTAAATGATGTCCAGTCTTACCCCAGATGTCTGATGAGTGTGAGTAGTGTGCACAGAAACTCATTGATGATTGGAAGAGGAAGACATTTGGCCGAGGTTTGTGGTTGCTCTTCTATAGCGTCGCTTGCTTCTGTTTGACTCTCTTTATCACCCAAGTTAGTGAACCACAGCTTATGGAGCAGCTCGATGACACGACTTAATAACCTGCTGTCGATGTACCTGTGGGAATCATATAAGCACAATAACTACATTAAGCATCTAGACCCATTAAGATAAAAGATGAAGATATAAATGTGCAGATAAGCGAAATCCTTGTCCACCTCTTTCCTATCAGCTGTAATATCCACGTTAAGACTCCATGGTTTTTGATGAGGTCATAAGCAGCTCTGGTGATATGAGCGGTCTTGTAGAAAACGTTCACGATCTGAATCTAGAACAGCAGAGGAGAAAACTGTCAAAATCGCACTGACAAAATTCACATTTAACTGAATTGTCTTTTGTGTTTCTATTTTAAAGATCTAAGCGGATTGTCTAAAGCGCAGGTGCACTTAGGGTGTGTCCGAATACACTTTTGCTAGTTAACGACGGGAAAAATGGTGGGCGACCCCAGCGCATGGTCTAAAATCGTTTTCCCTATTTATCATGGAGCAATGGGTGTGTTTTGGGCAAAACGTGGAGTAAACCAATTAGGCCTTGTCCACATGTACACGGGTATTTTTATAAACTGAGATTTTCCTTTTTCGTAAAAAAAAATTGAGCTATAAAGCGCTGTCAAAGCATGCCAATCCAACAGGTGGCGATATAACCCTAACCATAAAGCTTTGTTGGCCAATCAGAAGCCTGGAATCTGATGTCGAAACAAAGGAGATAGCGGCACGTCATATGACAAATCTCCATCTACACGGAAACCAGAGTTTCTAAAAATCTTGAAATTTTGTAAATGTTTGGTTTTAGTAACCGAGTATTGTTTTTGCATATGGACGTATAGCACACGAAAATGTTCATGTTCGTGTGATCAGGGCATCAGTGTCTCATCACCCTTTCCCTTTACGAGCCAGTTGTGCTCATGCCATGGCAAATTCGCTATTTAGAGGCGGAACTTGCTAGAGCCAAGACTGAACGCTTCTCTAGCGAGGAAACGGTGCACATTACTACAGTGTACATAAAGATCAACATTCCAACTTGTCCTGTAGATGGTCTGCTCCCTCCCTTTAACCTTGCGCAAGAGTGAACACGCATTCTATAGTCGTATTTTACTAACGCACTCTTTAAATAAATAAATAAATACCCTGCCATTGTATGTGGATACCCGGTGCTGTACGATACATCTTTTAACTTTTATCGAAACAGGATTAGAAATGATCTTGCTTGGAACAAAGAGTGAGGAGGTCGGACAATCTGGTAAGTTTGAAAAAACGCTCTTGACTCAATTTGAGCTATATACATTATACATATACATGAGACTGGAGCCATCTGGCAGAAGCCCCTCCCATGACGCAAATTCGCATCTGTTGTGAAGTGAGTCATTTGCGTAACTCGTGTCTGCTGTGAATGCTCTGTAAGATATCAAAGCTTATTTGGAGGATGAAGGGGTTTCCATGACAAAACTTGGGCACCTTAATACCAATTTCACAAACAGAGAGATTTTGTGGTCAAATATATATTTGCACGCGTGTACCTGAGAGGACTGATCAGAGAGTGGACTGCTCCCAAAGCCCAGGAGAGTCTGATAGACATTCTGCTGCTCACAGATCTCATAGCATAACTTATCTCTTATCCCTTCCTCCAACACGCTCAGAACCCATTCGCGCTCCAGTTTGTGCTGGAAAGAGAGCAAACAATAACTCTATAAACATGAGCAGATTCATCATTTCAGTTATAGCAGATATCTGAAACTTTGGTACCTCTTGATCAAAGCTGTAAAAGAGTTTGAAGAAGTCAGGGACTTTTTGCAGGTCCAGAAACTGATTCCTCAGAAGAAACCGGTTTATCACCAAATACATGTGTTCCTCTTTGAAGAAAGGTTAAAGGTCAGGGTTTAGGCAAACTGATACAGAATGAATCCCATACGAAAACCCAACTAGTGTCACTGTTTTCTACGTAAAATGATTCTACAAAATAAACATTCTTTGAAAATATAACCTTGAAATCTTTAGTATTGACAGAGTAGGGCCATGTCAGAGACTGAAATGTATGTTTAAGAATCCAACTTCAGGTATATTTATAGGTAAAAAAATAAAATATAGTATCAAAATCTTTGATGTAATAAGTTTTCATGGCTATGACATATTTGATGCTCCTTTTTGGGGGGTGATTTTACCCATTATTTCATAGACGGGGTAAGACGTTACGAAGTAGTTTTTACCAAATCGTTGTCGTTTAAACCATGAAAATTCTAGCACAACAGTTAAGGATAAAAGCAACATTAAGCTTCAAAATGCCATGCAAATGAGTAAATAAATCACAGAGCTGTATTGCTATAAACGTGTGTAAGCACTTTCTCAACACTCACCTGGTCTCAAAATTTGCTGAGCAACTTTGGCAATGTACGTCACATGCACAAACGGCAACCGGATATTTTGCTTTCGGATTCCATTCTTGACTGTGTCAAGCAAGTACAGGAGCTGGATATTTAATGCAAACATTCAAGATTAAAGTGAGAAGACATCCTAAGTTAAAACCCAGCAAACACAGTATATGTCTGACGACGTTGCCAGTTGGTCTTCAATTGGTCATCGTGACATTACTTTATGACCACGTTCTAAAGACATCTTGGCAAAGTTCCATTTCTAAGAATTTTTTGTAACGTTCCAGAAACGTTGTGGATGGATCCCAAGGAGAACGTTGTAGCGACGTGGTATACTGGTCGTCAGATAACATGGACACTGGTCATTTGATTAACGAATTTGGTAATTTCGGTTTATTATGCTATTATATGGAAAATGTATGATGAGAGTCAAATCTGTTATATTGTCAAAACGAATGCTATTAATCTGACTTTTTTATAGCCAATAAACTGAAGTTTGATAAAATACAACAATTAAAACAGTTTCTATTTATTTATTAACTTACTTACCTGTCCAGAATGCGTATTCTCTGTTCTGCATCATTTAAACATTACCGGCCATTTCGTTTTACCTCAATGCATGATATATAACTTTAGCAGTTTATTAATATTCTTTCTTTAAACCTAACAGATGTGAGACTAAACATATTTTAGTGATTTTCCGTCAATTTGGCACGCTTAAATGAACAGACCTTGATGTTTGTGAATGTGACTGAAGAAGCTTTTGATTGTTGTTTCTAAAAAACAGACATCCCGCTTAACTTGTGGTAAAACAAGAATATCATGTTAATGTTTATTCATCTCTGTCAATAAATCCTCTATATTGTGTTGAAGTCACTGGTTATTTATGTCATGTACTTCACTGAACATCAGCACTTTATTAGGATACTGCTGTCGTTATAATCATTATTCTTTGTATAATACATAGTTAACTAGAAAATTATTTAAATTATGCATAAAATTGAATATTTAATGCACAGATTAATTGAATACACCATGTGAGTCACGACGCGTTAATATTTAAATGATAAAATGTTTTTCGTTTTAGACGTTCTCGTTGCGTCCCTGAAACGTTATTTGGTTCGTAGATATGTAGCTATAAATAATAGTCACACAGGAGTTTGAATATAACACTGGTGAACAGTAAACAAATCACTGTGCCGCTGTTGGCATACTTAAACTAAAGAAATACTTTAGTTTGGCCTTTATATCTCTCTTTCTTTACCTGTCTCTTCTCTCGGAAGCGAGCTCCCTCGAGGTGCTGGTAAAACGAGCCCAGTATTTGGTACGCTGCGGCCCTCACTTTCCAGTCATAACTGCTCAGCGCCGCCACTGTAACACCCAAAGCATGACTGGTAACAAATTTCTGGCAGTCCACCTCACATTCTGTTGAAAGAGAGAAATAGTTAACAGGTCAATCTTACTAATTTACATGCATGAAAATATTGCAGTTTTATCTGTAACTACTTAATATTTATATCAAATAATGGTGAACACAGGTGGACCATTCCTCATAAGTTGCATCTGAATTCGTTCACTCATTCACTGTTCTCTATATAGCGAATGCTAAATAGTTTCCTTGACTTCTTCCACATATAGTGGACTGAGTGAACGATTTCGGACACTGACGTATTATATCCTGCGCCTGACAGTACAGAACATTTGTCATACCACTAATATACTTCTGCGTGGCTTTATAGTTTGTAATTTTAAAAAGTAAATTTTTACCTTATTTGTCACAGTTATTGCAATAGTTTATAGACAGCCCTGGATCATTTCAAGATCATTTCAGATCCATTAACAGCCAGAACGAACGACAGGCGAATGCTTTTGTAAAGTTTTATTCGACATTATATTTACATGTGTTGTGTGAAGAAGAGGAAAAGTGTCCTTAATACACAATAAAATCGTCGTAAGAACACGAGACCTTTCATTTTGCTTTTAACAATTAAATCTATACTTTTTGACAAACATAGTTTCTTCAAATCAATTCAGAATACAGTCTCTCTATTTAGCAACAATCAATAACAAAGCTTCTCTTTAGATCTTTAAATAAGCAGAACCAAATCGGCGGTCCAAGTAACTTATTTGTCAGTATCGGTAATACAGTTAATTTGGGGGAAATAATAGAATAATTGTAAGTGTGCCCATACATATTTTGCTTGCGCTCTTGAAAATTTCATTTAACTCCTAGTTGAAAAAGTAAGTCTGGAGCCCTGTGATTCGCACTGTATAGTGGGATGTTTTTTCACATTTTCTTTTATGATGCTTTAACGTCTGCTGTTTTGCGCATCACTCGCACACTCACATTGGTCACAGGGCTTTAAATGTCGGCAATAATCACGCACGATTATCCGGTGTGTACGAGCCTTAATAAATGTAATTTTTCTTGACATTTACAACATCAGATCTGTGTTATACAACAGTTTTGTGAAACTGAGTCGTGTCAGGTTACCTGGACGAAGAATAAAGCTGAAGAGAGGCAGGAGGAAGCACGGGTCATACATAGATGATGGATCTACCCAACCTTTGCCCTCCGGTGTGTAGATGATGTCTTTGCCATCCTGTAGGACACAGTTCACAACTCATTTAGTTTTTTTTTAATACCATAGACCTATACAGCAATTTATTGAAATACTCATAGAAAAGGATACTTTCTCAGGTAAAAATGTATACTGTATGTTGCAACTGAATGAGATTCCTTGACTGGGTCAAGCTTGTGTTTTAAGTGCATTTAAATGCTGTACGCTGGTTCATTTAATAAGCTGCGAATACCTGAGGTATAATATATCGCTGCTGTGGGAAGTGCGTGATGGTGTTTAACATGTTGTCTGTGGAAAGCAGTGACAGGAGCTGCTCTGAGCTGGGCTTCTGCCACAGAGACGGACCCAGACTCTTGCGGGCTTTATGATGCTCCACCGCGGCAGGACCCCACAAGACAAATCTGATAAGAAATAACACGCATTTCATACTTATTCAAGATCTGCCAGCCGTAAAAGAGTTTTATTTAAGGGGCAGAAGGTCAAATTTGACGCTGCCTGTGAAATCCAGCTTATCATTTTTGTGATTTACGGTTTCCTACATACAGTAATGCAAAGACCATTCTGTGAAAATAGAATGTTGTCAAAGATTGAAATAAATGACTGAAATACTCATAATTTCATTTTTAGATTATGAGACTTTGGCCTGGATTTCACAGACAGGGTCACAAATAGGGCTGGGTAAAAAATAAAGATTCTTCGATTTTAATCGATCTTCAATTTAAAGAAAGAATGTTGATTCGGGAAACCTCTTGTCTAGAGGATGGCACAATTTTTCAAGTTATAGAATGCATCTTTTGTTTCCGATACTTACATTTTCACAATTTTACGTGTCTAATACATGCACGGGCAATTTATAACACACCAAAGACACATAAAAACACATATTCGCTCCATATGACCCCTTTAAACACGTTTCAAGTTTTTTTAAAGTAATGTTTGGTTACTTAAAGAAAAAGTAAAAAATAATTCAAACAGTTGTGTGTAATTGGTTACTGTAAATGAATTACTTTTCCCTCAAAAAAGTAAAGTAAGGGATTACTTTTCTTTATCTGTAATTTTACGTGAATGAGTATTTCATTAATTTAGCCAAGTGAGGGGTTTCAGTTACCAGCCTATGTATTTAAATATGGATTCCACGTCCGCAAAACTCATATTTAAAATGAAATGCTGATATTGCATCGAATTGAAATCTAATAGAATTGAAACCATATACATGAGAATCGAATTGCCAAAATGGTCTCAAAACGGCATTTTTCAGTGAAATGTGCATAGAAACCTACTGAAACTCCGTGAGGCTAATGTTGTTCTTCTCGTACTCCTGGAGCAGAAGCAAAATCTTCTGATCTGTGAAGTCATCGAAAAGAAAGTGTTAAACGCTCATTCACGAGCCACGTGAACCATGTCAAATGAATGGAGGCGTTTACCTGTGGTGCTCAGCGATGCTCCATACGCGCCGAGATTGACGAGGAAGTGACTGCTGTTACACACTTCAGGACATTTTCTCACCACAGTGAGCAGAAGAGACACCAACGCCTCTGCAAATCAAATATATTGGGTTTTAAAAGAGAGAGTTTCCGACCAAGATGTTGAATGGGTGCTGAATTATTTACGGTGTTACTTGGCCTTTCTTGAAGGTCTTTCTTTACCTTTAGACAAATGAAGACCGTCACTGTCTTGTGTGGAAAGCATCGTGGACAAGAACTGAGAGTGGCTGGTGGTCATCATATGAATGGTGGACAAGGGCATCAACTCTTTAGGGCTCTCCAGCGTCCCATACATGATCTCTAACAAGTGGTTCAGGGTCTCCAGAAAAACAGGATCAAGGTACCGATGCCTGCACATGGAATTGACCAGATTTATGTTGACCGAGTAGTAAACACCACTAGCTACAAATATTCTACTTGCTTCTTTAAAGGGACAGATCACCTTCAAAATGAAAATTCTGTCATCATTTACTTGACTCATTGTCATTTCAAGACTGTATGACTTTCTTGCTTCTCCAAAACATAAAAGAAGAAATTTTGTCGGAAAACAGAAAAGCGTCGGTCTCTATTGACTTGCATTGGTTTTGTGTCCATACAATAGAAGTCAATGGTGACCGACATTTTAAAAAATATTTTGTTTGTGTTTTGCAGAAGAAAGAAAATAACAACAGGGCGGGTAAATGATGACAGAATTTTCATTTTGAAGGTGAACTATATTTAAATCCTATTTCTCAATATGTTAAAAGATAAATAAAAAACACTTGCTTTAGACCGGACTTGACAAAGTTATTCCAATTTGATGCAGCAACAGTGTCTGGGAAAATCTGTAATGATAACCCGACATCAGATAACATAATAACAACCAGAGCAGAAACAAAACAACTGCAGATAAAAAGTGAATGTTATTGAATTACAAGTAATAATGACAGAAAATATGGCTGAAAGATGTGTTGACAAATTATTAATCACTTACAGAATAAAAGTTTGTTTTTTAAATAATATACATCCATGTACTGTGCATTTAAATTTTGTATTGATAAACACACACGTGTACATATTTAGGAAATATTTTAATGTATTTTTTTAAACCAATGATATAAATGATATATAAATGTTGGGTAAGACGCTGATTGTTATGCTTTTAGCAAGCATTGAATGTAACGACCCACCCTTTACAACAATGTTGTTAAAGACCAATGCCAATAAAGGTACTAAATTATGTTTCTACACATTCACAAAAATGAAGAAAGTTTTATGACATTTGTTAGCATTTCAATTAACATTAAATAATGATCTGTTAATCATTAGATAATGCTTAGAAAAACTACATTAGTAAACATTAACAAGATTATTATCTTGTATTTCTAGCTACGTGAACACAATTTCCTAATGATTTATAAATGAAAGTTATTATAAAGTGTTACCTTTGTATTTTTCCCAAATATAAATATATATATATATGTTTTTATAAATACAAAATTAATATGCGCAGTACAGATATGTATGTTAAGTGAACAAACGTTTTCTCTGGTAGCGAACAAGCATTTGACAGCCCTAGTGTGAACGCTTGTACGCACCATCAGTGACTGAAGTCGTTTCAACATGGCTTCTTCTTGTTGGTCTTGTGGGTTTTTCTGCTCTTTGTATACAGCGATGAGCCAGTGAAAGACAGCAGCAAGCAGAGATTTCCTCCACTCAGTCCCCAGTTCTGGATTCTCAGACAGCTTAACACTCACAGAGTCCGCCAGCTTCCACCTGAAACAGTTAAACCTGAACTTTGGACCACGTTAACCAATCAAGAGCTTGTTCTAGTAGTGACATGATAGCGAGAGGTGGCAGAAATAACAATGGAGGACATCTGAAGTGAATTTCACGCGCGAATGAAGCGAGTAAACTCAAAAAATTTAACGCGTCGAACTACACACAAATTCATTCGCGCAAGTCGCGTCTTGTGTGAATGCTCTATTACACTATTTAAGGAAGATTTGTTAATGGAGCTTACAGAATCTTAAAATAATCTTATGTCAGCAGTCCAGTGGCAAGGAATCCAAACTCAACTGGTGAATAAATGGTGGAAAAAAAATCTCAGGAGAAACCAGTCTCACCACTTAGGGCCAGATCTCCTCTGACACGTCACAGCTGCACCTAAATGTTTTTTTTAATCTTTATGGGCCGCTTTGCTGAATAGGGCTTAAAACTAGTCTCAGACTAACTTGTTCACTTCTTAATTTTAGAGATGTCTTGATCGAATACAACTTACACTGACATATCTTAAATATAAAATAAATCGGTGCGATTGTGTTGCAGTTCCAGTCCTGGTTTAAGATAATCCTTGTCCGGGAAACCACCCCAAATGTTTTCGGTTAATCAGGGGTGAATTTAGGTGCCTATTTAAAAAAAGTGCCACATTTATCTGAATGCACCCTACAGTTTAGCTATACTGCCCAGCTTTATATGACGGAAGAAATGATAGTTGTACCTTTCATTACTGTCCGGTCTCTGAAGGATAGCAGGAAGATCGCTCATAAATCGTGCGAGGTCAGAGTTCGCAGCTGCCAGTCGGATGAGGTTGGAGAGGACGTCCAACTGAAGACCTGTCAACACCTTGACTTCTCCATCCTGCACGGCGCTCCGCAGCTCAGACATGAACGCTTTCTTCAGAGTCTTCAGGACTGATCTCTGAACTAGATAAAAAACGTCAAGAAATCAGTATTTTACACATCAACGTAACGCGAAAATATGAAATGATAAAGCAACAGTTGACCAAAAAACTTCGCCTGGCCATTCTTTCCCGTACTATGAAAGTGAACGAAGACTAAAATAGTGTTGGGTGTAACTAGTTACTGTAACTTAATTACTTTTCCATTAAAAAAGTAATGTAAGGGATTACTCTTATTTTTCCTGTAATTAGTTACTTTGGATGTTATTGAACTAAATAATTCATACAATCTTTGAATTGACATAAAAATTGAAATGCTTGAATTAATGTATATTTCTAACATTAGTCAGTTAATAAGATTACTTTAAGAAGTTATATATTATTTATTGTTATGAGGAGTTTTCTGTCTATCCTCGAATCATTTACCTAATCAAGGTTGATGTATGTAGTCATTTGTAAAGTTATTTAATTAGACCATTGAATACGTAACTAGTAACTATTAATTCATTACTTTCTCAGAGTAACTTACCCAACACTGGACTTAAATCAGTGAGTTAAACCCTCGTTTATTTTTAAAATGAAAAGGGAAGTTACGGATATTCAAGGACAATCGCAAATTCACCTCACTAACTCAGGGCTTGTAAAGCTGCACATGCAAGTAAATCGAATGAGATTAAAGGGGGAAATCATTCATGTAAAATGCAAACTTGAGAAAAGCAAGCAGCAGTACTGACTGTCTTTGGATCGGGAAGGATCATCTACGGCGGCTTTCTGCAGGTAGGCGTCGAGTAAACGCAGAAAGCTGTCACTCCCGATGGTGACCTGTGACAGGTTTGATGGTTCCAGGCACCAGAGCTCAAAGCTGAGAACGTGTGTGGAACAGTTCTGCAGCAGGAGAACGCCAACGGCCCCGGCTGATGGACCGTCTCTCTGGATGCAGTGCAGGAGAACATCGCTCTGAATCAGCTTCGCACTGCCCGGCTCCCGAGACAACACCTACAGGGAAGCAGTTTCACAATCACTTTCCAATCACAAAAACATCACACCGTAGGTATACTGGATTTCTACGGCAGTGACTGTGATTCTAAAAAAAGCAGGATGTCCTTCAAACAAAATGAATCATTTCCATCCGTGTAAAGTTCACGCACCCGGAACAGGAAGTCCTCAAGCTGAACACACTGGCAGGACGTGAGGAGAGCGGCCAGACCCCGCAGGTGAGCCTGTGACAGAGCGATCGAGCTGCTGTGCTCTTCAGACAGCCGATTCACGTCATCCGTGAGGAGTTTCAATACCACACGACCATACACGCTCAACTCACTCTTGGCAGCCAACAGACACTCTTGAGGGAGCAGCAGAATACGGGACACCAGCTCCTTCAGACTAGATGAGTCCAGGTACTCGTGCAGAGCCAGGAGAACTCGAACAGAGGCCGATTCCTTTTTTGGACACTTTCTGAAATGCAATACATAGTATTCTTTTCTGAAAAGAGGATGTGGGTATTTCAAAGACACTTGTCCATTAAAGCTACAATCTGTAACTTTTGCCTCGCTATCACCATTTCTGTGTAAAACGGGCTTATTTAGAGGCCATCCACACGGAGATGTGTAAAGATTTTGTGAAACCGCTTCTTTTTTAAACCCGGTCCCTAAGGGGATAAATCTGAAAAAGCCACCCTTACTTATTCGTGTGTACAGCCTATGGCCCGATTCACATTTCGCGTCTTAAACAGTGCGGAAAACACGAGCTGCACCACTATCTCTCTTCAAATAACTTGCGGTGCACGTGAGGCACTCCAAAAAGTTGAAATATTTCCATATCACCAAGAAAAATGTGGCGCCGCAACTGCATGCACGTCATGACCATGTCGCCCCCTGTTGTACGCGCCTGCCACGCATCTTTAATTAAAATGACGAAAATGCATGCGGAAAACACGCGAAATGTGAATCGGGCCCATCTGTAGATCATGTGTAATGATTTTGTTTCGTAATGACGTTTCGTCCACAAGGATCTGGCGTTTTGGGAGCCTGAAACCGCTAGTTTTTTAAACCAGGTCCCAGAGTGGATCAATCTGAATACTCCACCCTTGCGTATTGGCGTGTACAGCCTATGGTCTGATTCACATTTCGTGTGGAAAACACGCGAGCTGCGCTACTATCTCTCTTCAGATATCTTGCGGCACGCACGAGGCACTCCAAAAAGTTGAACTATTTCAATCTCTCCTAGAAAAATGCGGCGCAGCACCGCATGCACATCGCGACCGTGTCGGGCTCTATTTGCACGAGCCTGCTGCACGTCTTCACTTAAAATAAGAAATGTGAAAAGACGCAAAATAAGAATCGGGCCTATCTGTATATTTCCTTAAACGATGATGTCGTCATCACCACAGCATAAAAAGTTTATGCGCATGCTCCAAATGTTCTTCTCCGTTTTTAGTCCATCTCTGTAGCAGAATTACAGCGCCACATACTGATTTGGCATGTAGGCTACATCGCTTTGAGTTGGTTTTGTGTGTATGCAAAAATTTCTTGAGACGACGTCGTGAAAAGGATGGGGAATTCTCCGGCTGGATGTGGTCTTAATGTACTGTGCATATTTTAATGTGGGTTAAAGTTGCCATCAAATTTCAATGTTCCTAATAATGTCAGGAGGGGTCATGAGAAGTTTTGAAAGCTCA
Organism: Triplophysa dalaica; assembly: GCF_015846415.1. Lineage (NCBI taxonomy): Eukaryota > Metazoa > Chordata > Actinopteri > Cypriniformes > Nemacheilidae > Triplophysa > Triplophysa dalaica. The sequence goes on along the minus strand of NC_079550.1, from coordinate 22,153,930 downwards.
AGTAACAAAACCACTGAAAAAATATAATAACAAAGTGATAGTTCACCCAAAAGTGAACAATTCTGTCATCATTTACTCATGCTATAGTCATTTCGAACCTGTATTACTTTTTCTTTCGCAAAACACAAAAAGTTGATGACCAAACAGCAGTGGAACCCATACATGCAAGAGAATGGGGGGCCAGTTAACGACATTCTTCAAAATATCCTCTTTTGGGTGCAGCAGAAGACAGAAAGTCATAGAGGTTTGAAATGACATTTCAGGGTGAACTATCACTTTAAGCTTCTGACTTTCTTTGAAATGGCAACAGTTCATAACGCTCAGAATGAATCAACCGGGTGCAGAAAATCATTTCTGACACAAAAGGAAGACTTCTGATAATCCAAAAACCTGAAATGGCTACGCTACTCACTTGTTTCCCTTCTCTTGCAGTTCTTTGAGTACGGCTCTGTGAGCCGCGGTCAGATACGTGCTGATAATGTCTGACGCCTCCAGGTCTCTGAGGGTGGCGGCACTGGACTCCAGCAGGGTGAGCGTGTTCTCCGTGAGACAACCACACAGCTGCTTTAACCGCACGGGATTCAGCGTGTGCGGTGGTAAAGAACTCAACTCCAGAGCCAAAAACCACTGCTCCACAGTCGGGTGTTTAAACACCGATCTGAGCACAGTCCGCACGATCTGGAGAAAAGAAGGAACAGTGATAATGACCGCCAATGCTTGAGCCAATGTTAACAAACATCAGGGATTTCAATGAATGACAAGAAATACATTCACAGCCAATGAAGGAACATACCTTAGATTCAAATGTTCACAAAGGCAGTTCACCCAAAAGACAATTTAACCCTACAGATCACCCATAAATAAAACTTCTGTCATTGTTTACTCACCCTCATATCGTATACATTTATTTGTTCTGATAAACACAGAGGAAGATATTTAGACGAATGCTTATAACCAAACAGTACTTGGCCACCATTGACTCCCATAGTAGGAAAACTGACAATGCTAGTCGAGAGTGCCTCAGCTCTGTTAGCTGTCCTACATTCTTCAAAATATCTTCTTTTGTGCTCAACCGAACAAAGAACTTCTCCTACTATCCTCAAAGTATGTGACGCTCCCTTACATTATACAGAACAAAAGGTTTGTGTCAAGATAAACATAATTAAATAATATGTCATATAGTTCTAGAATTTGAAGAGAAATATTTATTTAAGTCTCTTTTGTCTGGAACGACACGGAAGTGAATAAACACATTTCATTCTCAATCTCCAAATTTTGAGATGAACCACTTGCCATTCATCTACCAAATAAAATTATACCACATTATATTGATAAAGCTTTAAGCTAAGAAGGGTAACTTGATGTAAAAAAAATCCCATTCCCGACAAACCACCAATGTCTTCTCTGCTCGTAAAAAATGTTTTTTGTAATGATAGCATTTTCACTTTTGCTGAACTATTCCTTTAAAAGCAAACAAAGAATATAGCTAGAACTAAGACATACCTGTTCCTTGTCAAGGTTTTGAGCAGGTATAAGGTCGCTATCAAGGAAAAGGTCTATGTCCTCAGGTGTTTCTTTAGAATCAATGTGAGTTGACTGTTCTGAGCTCAACAGCTTCAGAACGAGAGAGTTCAGCGCTGTCATCAGACTGCCCAACACCTCTGATGCGATGGCCTTTCCAAGCTGTAAACGCAGGAAAAATACACTTATGAGAACCACTCTACATTATCAGATACACTGGATTTCCATCATTTATCCATCTAAGAGCCTTCAAACGCCATCCACATGAAAAATAATTCCTTAAATATTAGAGCACGTTTACACAATGACATACGTAAAAGTTTATCCTTCGCGTTTTTGTTTCACGTACACATGACAGCGTTATCAAACCGTCTGCATTTTCACGGATCCGGGATAGCGTATAAAACCACTGTAGTATGCATGCCAGGTCAGTGGATGGCGATGTTGTTGCGTAAAGAAACAGGATGTGCCTTGGCACATACACATGCACTGCAATAAGCCAAAAGTGTTTTTTAATACCGGTGGTCGACGTATATGTGTGTTTAAAGTCTGGCGAATGTAAATAGTGTGTCTGCTGGTCTTATTGGTGCAGCAAATCCACATTTTGCTGGGGAAACGTTAATACATAGTCGAGCAGCGAGAGCTCACAGTACGGGAAGCCGCCATTTTGTTTTGGCTATACTCGCGCGACTGAGTGCGTAATACGCATGTGCGTGACGTCATCGTCATCAGAAAGTTCCATCTTGCCGTTTATATGGATACGAAAAAAGGCGCCTTTTCAAAAAGTCGCACTTTGAGACCAGTCTTCAAAAGTTTGAGTTTTGCCAAGACGCATAATTTTTTCAGTTGAAAACAGTCTTGTGTAAACGGCCCCTTAATCACCCAGTGAATCTCACTTTCTTATACAATAAAAACGCTCCAATGCCGTGGATACATCTGTTCAAATCTTCTAATTCGACTTCATCTTCGCACCAAAACTACAATTCAGCCTTAATGTAGCAGAAAAGCACAGAGATAAAGATGACAAATGTAGTTCATACAACCTAGTTATACACACGCCTTCTGAGATCACAGCTTCAAATAAAACCAATCCGATAAAACGCTGCTCTCAGGACACGTTTGCCAATGAAATTAGCGCCACACGCACTTGTTCGCTGTGCCCGTACGCATAAAGGGGAACTATACTTCCTCCTTAACACACCATATGGACATTTGTGGCCCAAAAATAACACTCAACGTTCTCCGAAAAACATATAAAAAATAAAGAATATGCTTAAAGACTAAATACCGAATTGAAATTGACCACATAGGTTCTGAGGTAGAGAAGCACTTGATTGACAACCACTGGAAACTGGTACAGATCAAGTGTATCCAAAGCTTCCCGTACGGCCCCTTTAAAGTCCTCCTGCAGGAAAGCATCGGGTCCTTCGCTATAGGACGCCTTCAGCAGAGCGCTCAGACCAACATCTGATGGTCCCTCAGTGATATCTGCAGCGATAAACTGTGAGAAAAGAGCTAAGTTGAGACTATATAACTATTCGCCTAAATAAGATGTTTACACTGATATTTACAACAAACAAATGCATTCGTTGACACCTGGGTGAGCAAATAAGGATACAAATAATTGCCATCCACTTTTGCAATTGAGTCGTATTTCAATATGAACTAACCAGCTTGTCTTGTGTTGGTTTGGGAAGCCATTGTGAGTAGTAATGGTAGAAAGTGACAAGAGAAGGATGAGGTGAAGTGTCTGATGTGTTTAACTCTTTATCATAGTGCTGGAGGGTCAGACACAGAGCCAGCGGGTCCCTCTGACAGTGCAGAACGTCACACAGAACTGCACTCATGTACTCATACACCGCACCTGCAGAGACAGCCCATAAATCACTGTCAAAAATACATTAATATCAGTGCTAGAACAACAAATTCAATTGGGAAAAATTTGGATAAATGGGATTGTTGAGGAGACACAGGCTAAAGTATATATATATATATATATATATTAACAGGAAGTGCAGTAATAGAGTGCCTCAGGGATGATGTATGTTTGTATGCAAACCCCAGAAGCGAGTTAGCATTTTAGCACTACCGGTTCCATCGCCCAAAAGTCCATGGGTTTTTGGTAAATCGCCTGAAATAATACCTGTGGTTATGAAAGCTATATTTTCATATTTCATACTGTGACATAAAACGAACCAGTTTTAACATGCTTGTGATTTTTTAAAGCTTTATTGGGTCTTTAAAACGGCGGTTGCTGGCAAGTTGCTAAAAGCGACTAGTTTCTTTGGCGGGGACGTTAGACATCATCGCGCATTTAAGGGCTTGTAAACACCAGGACGACATCGCGCGCGTTTATCGTCAACATTTAACGCCTCGTGACTAAACAAAAGGCGCCAATGTGAGTGTACACTGATGCGCAAAACATCTCTTTTATTGCACCTCAGGCTTGTTTTTTGGGTTTAAAGCCACACGTTAAAAACTGGCCGACCAATGAGATTTGCACTTTAGTTCACTTGCCTAGAGCTGAAGTTACAATAAAACACGACTTGGGGGCGCTCAAGCACAAAACCACCTTGTTTACCGGGGAATTTCTGTTTTTCATTAAGCGGCATCTATGTCAGAGAATGAAAATGCACGTTCTCGGCTCATCGCCACTTAGGTATGAACGTTGAAAAACGTCTAGAAAAACGCTAGCGAGAACCGTATGCGTTTTTCGTCCCGTTGTGTACGAGCTCACAAATAACGCAACATTGGCACAATTCACTAAAAACATTGTTGGGGATTTTTTCTGGTAATAACTCACCAGGGAAACGTTTTACCAAAGTTTGAGAAAGTTGTCGGAGGCTTGGTGGTGGTGACGTTGATATCGAGCTACCGTGGTGTAGTCCGTTTATAGCCCCGTGTTAGCTTTTTACTTCTGCACATTGTATTTAGGCTTCAAGAATAGCAAATCTTGTGTAAATTTGTAAAAATTGTCTTGATAGTAAACATCATGAACATACTTTTTGCGATGTTCCAAAAGTCAATGGGAAAAATGCATAGGCTTTGGTTCCAGGGAATCAGTGTGTCGCTAACTTTCGGGTTGGTCTACAAAAATACGTATATCTGTACACTGTTTGCTTCAATATACAATATTCTAAATTATAATTACCAAGTGAATACTTAAGATATGTACATGATGGGATAGATGATGAAAGTACCTTCACATGAATGAAAATGAAAAAAAAAAATGTGTTGTACGCTTGTTTCGAAATCAAGGGTTAATGTATCTGGAGCATCTGCACTAACAGCATTCCCAATTTTCCTATCGCTAAAGTCAGATTTTTATTACAATATTACCTTTTTTATGTTTTGAACTGGCTGGCAGATTGTTGCGAGCCTCTAGCACAGCAGGCACGATGACACTGAACGGGAACGTCTGGAGGATAACGTCGTCGGTGAGGGACGGCCCGATCTCTCCGATGTCCCCTTCACCCCCCTCCAAAATAACATCAACCATATCCAGCACATCTTAAACAAAGTAGAAAACAGAACACGGCGTAAGATGTTTGATCAAAGGGCATCATTTGAGGTTAACACGTTAGACGTGGCTTTACGAAACAAATGTGCATGGCTAACCGTCGATGTGTGATATGGGGATGCTAGCTTCATCTCCCTCTTGGCCGCTCAGGTTTGCCTGCAGGTACGCCGCCTCCTGGACCATACCTGTGGCTTTTTCAGTGTAAACGTGTTGGTTACACACCACTTGAACAAGAGCCTGTCACCAAACACATTTAGACATGTTTATTCCTGCTCAATTTTATGACAAAAAAATTGAAAAGTTAGATGCATGTGGTCAGATTGTAGTACATGATCTAAAAACTGAATGACGGTCTCCTGCTGTGAGGGGTCGAAACGGACCAGATGGTCCAACCATAGATCCAGCTCCTTCCATGTGTGCTCGAATACGCCGCTGTCTCTCAACACCTGAATAACAAAGCAGATCGTTTCTCATTCATTTGATGATATTCATTCAATATTTTCAATATTCAGATAATGTTAATCTCATATATAAAGACTACATCTAAAAGAATAGAGTATAATGCATTGCTATCCATGCAGCTTATAATGAGGCTTTCTTAATTTCTCGTCTACTGTTTTTTGCATACTGAGGTTTCGGACATACTACTCATGACTCATACTAACTTTCTAACATACTAACGATTTTAGACGTAGCCAATGGTAATATTCTATCGCTAATCTTCCCTTTTCTGGTATTTTCTTGATAGTAAAGTATATTTAAAATAATGATGTTTGACGAGTTTTGCTTTTTCAAATGCTCAAACGACTCAATTTAGTAGTGATTTTAGATCGAGCAAGACTTCCTGATCAAAGAGCCGTACTTCACGGAAGAGCTGTGCATAAGACACAGAATCGATTAAGACGTGTATAATTTATGTGAAACGCGATATATATATATATAGCCCCGCCCTATTCTACGTCAATAAGAGATTGGCAGAAATTGGGTGTTACCTTACCTTTAAAAATCACTCCAACAACAGTTGCATTGGATTTAATATACATTTTAGTTGTATTTAGAACAAACTGAATCCACTAAAACATGATCAGAACCAATTTCTCCAATGTTAAATATAATGTATTTATTTTTCTTTAAGTGGCAAGTAGATGCTCCATGTCAGTGTTAATTCTGTTTTAACTAACCATTCACTAGATAGTGTTATCATGAATGACATACATTACAAAAGAAAACAGTTTACATTATTGCCCAGGTACACAAACTCACTTTTAGGACAAGCATCCTGGTTGAGGTCTTCAAGTAGTTACTGTTACCGCTTACAAGCATCTTCAACAACAAATAGAAAACAGAGTTCTCTCCTTTTTCAAGATCTGGATCTGCTAGTTCCTGTGTTTGACAGAAAGAAAGAAGTCTTAATTGGTTACGGTCATTTTTAAGGCCTTTTTGGTTAAAACATGTTCAACGTTTAGCAAAAGTCTTGAAATGAATGCTTTTAAACATGTGATTCCTTGTTATTAATGAATTAAAAAAAAATGTGATTCTCAAGAATTCGTGAGAATCACCCAGAAACTTCCATTCCTTCAGTCCTTAAGCCTTAAAAATAAAAACTTCCCAATGTTTGTACCTCAACCCTGAACCAGGAGAACTTGCTGGCAGGGAGCTCAAGAGCCAGTTGTAGAATCTGATACTGCAGAACTGGAGGAACTTCCTGTTTCGTTCCTCTCTTCATCACCACGCCTGCAAATGTGTCAATAAGAGCGTTACTTCATCCATCTACAGCAGATGCATAACATGTCTTGCACAAAAAAAAACAGTAGAGATGTGGCCTGCCTTTCAGGAGCTTGCTAAAGTCGAATTTGCTTTGTCTGACGAGGTGAGGTACCACCCTCTGATACAAGCACATCACTTGGAGAAGCAGCGCTTTCACCAGAATAAGCTGTGGGTCATCCTCACCTGCCGTCGGGATAAAAGCCATTTTTAATACACGGTATATAAACAACAGCATTTAAAAAATAAAGACACCCCTAAAATGGCACCCACCCCGTTTTTCTTCAATCCTTTTCTTGTCTTCTTGCTGTTGTTCTGTGTTTGCCGTCTTGGCACCATCTACCTTTTCCTTTGAGAGCGACTGCCATTTGGAAATGATGGACAGCGTGTCCGGCAGAATCTACGACACCAGAAGAATAAGTGTTGATATAGCTTTTTCCCTCCTAACAGCATGCAGTTTCACTGAACTTGTATAGTGAAGAAATAAAATAACACCACTACATACCTTGCTCAAGGCTTCTCTGAAGAGCTGAACAAACTCCTCCATCATAGCAGGATTGTAAATGTCCGAAGTCTCCCAGACTTTTTTGTCTAAACAGTGCTCAATATTCTTCTGGGCTCGCTTGAGGATGAAGGCCAAGAGAGAAAGTGTGGTGTGTTGGACCACCACGTTGGGTAACTGATTGTAAAAAATAAAGGCCCTTAGTACACATTTAGTAACACATCTAGAAGTGGATGGAGTGATTTGTTGAAGGTATCGCTTACGTTGAGTCCCTGAGTGAAAAACAATTTATTACACGCTGAAGGGAGACACGTGACCAGCACCATGGAAAGCAACCGAGGTAAAGGAATCAACTCAGATGTCTGAAAAGCTTTGGACATCTCCGGCTGGGCCTCAAAGATCTGCAACAACATCAAACAACTGTTAAGGGGTGATTCACATTCCGCCTCTTTTGCGTCAATAAGTCGCGCACAAATAGGGAGCGACGTGGTCTCAACGTGGTCGCGATGCGATGCGGTGCTCCCGTTTTTCTAGGTGCGTCAGTGCCACATCAATATTAAAATATTTCAGCTTTTTTTCCGCATCTTCCGCACGGTTTTAGACACGAAATGTGAATCGGCCCTAACTCTATACTGTGCTGAATTAAATTGTTGGGCTAATTTTCTTTTAAATTAGAGTGAATGCTAAATATCACCAATATTCATAAATACCTATATTGTTCCTGATCCACATTGACGCCTAAAAAAAGATTTTGTAAACATTTAAGCAGGAAGACAATTTTGATATTTTTAATGAAATGAAAAAATATTGTCAACAGACAATGGCCACTAAGTGTCAATGTCCACAGGCGTGTTGCTTGTGTAACCAAGACAAGAGCCGAAGAAGAAGCTTCTCGTTGTGTACACCGTCTGAGAAGCATTTAGCAGTGATGGTGTCAATAAAACAATTGATTTGATAAATACAGAAAAACACAGAATTGATTTAGATAATTCATTCGCAATTGTGTTTGAGTAAACCCGACGCTATCGCACAGTTTTTTTATCTGAAGGCAGGGTTTTCAAATAGACAAATCACAGTGCTTGCGGGTTGACACGTTGTTATATTTTTGGAGAGGTCCGCGGCATGTGGTACGCGACTCTGCATAGGCAGCGGCTTAGGTCCGACAAGGAACCATAAATCGCCCTTTAGACTCACTTTCTTGAGAAGAGTGATGTTATCCTGCCAGGAGCTCTTGATGCGTGGAGTGAATGAAAACTGGGTTTCCTTTAAGTATCTAGTGAGAATATCAGGACTGCCCTTCAGAATATTAACAACCAGATCTGCCACCATCTCGTCTTCAGTCAACTGCTTCAGCCCCACCAGGAACTGAAGGAGAACAATGTTTCCCAATCTGGATACGACAAGGAATACAAAGAAAACTGATGAACAGAGGTGTTTCGTCACTGTCAGGTGTTATATTTCTGTAATATCACATGAAGAATGTGTATGCATAAGACCATGAAACTGTGAAGGTTAAGACCGTTTCATCAGAGGTGCGCGCTCCTGACCACCAGTTAACTTCCGGTTAGTGTTTGGCTAGTCTTTAATAATATAACTATTTATATTTAATGTAATTTATGTTAATTTGTATTCTTAGTTTAACGAATAATTATTGCATTAAAAAACGATTTGTTGAATTTTTTATTTATTAAATAGACAATTTTTTGAGTGGGTCCTGTAGTTCGTTCGCATTTGAAGAAACCGTATGTTACATTGACATCTAGTGGTTGAGTTTGGTATCACAGTCTAAATTCTAAATATTAGATAGACAAGTAACGCATCTTCTGTTTTTTTTATTGTTATCAGAAATAATCTACAGGCGCTCTGTTGTTTGTGAACGTGTACCGTAAATTCAGTTGGGGGTCACAAAACATTTGTTTATGTTGTTAAGATGAATCCGTCTATTAAACTTAACAACATTCAAACTCCGTTACACCCGTTTCACACATTCTCATGCCCACGAATACCACAAATGGGAACAAGCCCATTTTATAGGAATATTTCAGCCCAGGATAAAATACTTTAATACGATTAATGCACTTCATGCAAACTTACCGTCCCATGGTCCCCAGACTGGGGTCATAGAAACTAATCCCATATTTACGAGAACAGCAGAGGTCCAGCAGGAACTTATGCACCAGCTCTCTCACTATACCCTGTCCTCCCTCTCGGTCTTTCTGTTCCTAAAAGAAAAATGATACAACATGAAATCTCATCACATCTCAGTTTTGTATTTTTGTACACATTTCAATCTCAAACAATATATTCCAGAAGAAAATAAAAACATCTGCACTATACCAGAGTTTTGATTTTAGTTTTATTCATATTTCAATTTAGCTTTTATTTTTATAATTTGAGTTTTTGGGTTAATTTTTGTTAAAGTTTTGGTACATGCTTTGTCATTTTATAATGTATTGGTTTATTTTCAATTTGCTATAAAATATTAAAACATTTTATTATAATAATTGTACTGCTTAAAACTTACTTCAGTTCATGTTTGAGGCAACTGTTTTAAGGTCAATATTTGATTTGATTTCAATGAACAGGAACGTATTTAAAAGTTTAATTTTAGTAACCTTGCACTGTACCTCTTCATCATCCGTGACGACATCCACAATCCCATTCCATTTATAAAGAGAGGCGATCTGAGCCAGTATTGAAGCGCTAAAGAAACGCACCTTCTGAGTTTTCCTTATGGCTTTATTCTGCACAACCTAACAAGCAAAACAAAGCTCATATTTATAGCTCATTTATACATCTTCAACATAGAAAAACAGCTCAACATTGCAAATGGAGGTCTTACTCTTGTCTGAAGGGTGGAAAGAATCAGGTTTACTATTGATATTCTGTCTTCTTTAAGTCCATTGGACAAAACTGCAGACAATAAATCTAAACAGCAAAAAAAGCATTTAGGGTGTCATTCATCAACGCATGTGTAAGACAAAACGGATCTGGTCACCATTACCTTTGCTTTCCAGTATCTGATCAATAGTTGTGTTGTCTCCACACATCAGGAATGAGAGAACAAACTGTATATAAGCCATTCTTACATCAGGTTTTCCCTGTAAAAAGTATAAAAATATGTTCACAGACAGGCAAAAAAACCCTAGCAGTTCTTGTAATTTGCTTGTTTTTCATAGTATGAAAGTAGGTAGCGACCATTAATAGCTTTGATCACAATCGACTATTTGAAAAAAAAATAGTGCGGAAAATCTGCTGTATCTTTAGCATCGTGTTTTGTCAGTTAGTAAATTATGAAAAAAATCAAAATTTAAGAGAATAGTGGAGTCCACACAACAACTTTAATGATAGAGAGGGAACAATGTCATTAGCATGATTATAAATGCGTTTTTTGATCAACTGATAGTTATAAAACACTAATGGTCCAATAAATCTATTCTAATTTAAAGTGTTCGCACGTTTAAAATGTGAAACTGCAGAGTGCGTCTAAAAACAAACGTAAGACCGATTGGTGCGGATGTTAATAAGCCTGAAGTATAGTTCAGCTAACAGTGTGCATGACGCAAATTTCGTCCAAGGAATAGAATGCGTGCCGTTTGTTATCTCACGTGCCGTTAATGGACACGCACTGCCGAAATTTTGTCGCGTCGTGTTCAAAGTAGGCGCAGGTAGCGCATTCCATATCTTGCAGTTATTAGTTTAACCACCAGAGGCCAGATTCACAAAACATTCTTAAGAAGAAAATTCTTGTTAACTTCATGTTTTTTCATATATTCCAATTTTAAGAAAAAAGTAAGAAATGTTACGTATTCCGGAAAATAACCTGAAGAATCCAAATTCTTTTCGGTTGTAAATATCATCTTAAAATAACGACAGCCTCACAGTTGACTTAAACATCATACCTTTTGAGATTTAATACATGTATTTGGTTGTTTAACATGTGACGTGTATTGTTTTGGGCCAGAATCATAATTTCGACGTTAACTTTCCATTAAGGAATATTTATTTTGATATAATAATGATTAGGTCTAGATCCCTTTCTGGGACAAAGTGAATCGAAACAGAGAGGGTTACAAGTGTTATGCCGTAGTATAAAAAAAATGTAACGCTTGCTAACATATTAGCTAACATGCAGTCATAAATGCCGTTTAATCCCAATATACTATATATTCTACATAAGTATGCGATGTGCTTGTAACAAACATATAGTTTATTAGATAAACATCTACAGTTACCACATGTGCAAGCGAGTGTAATCATATTATTTTATTCTTACGACAAAAATGAAGATGTTCTTAAGAAAATATTTGAAAACGTTTTGAAAAATGTTCGAGAATCGCTCTCACAAACATTCTTACGAACTTCCTATAATTTATCTTAAGAACCATCTAAGATTTTGTCTTAAGAACAGTTTTGTGAATCCGGTCCCAGGTGCCAAACGTGTCCTGGGAGCATCAATTCATTGAAGTAGAATAAAAACTGGAGAGGTATTGCAATATGTCATAAAAGGCATGCGTCAAAACCCTTATGAACCACTGATCTATAGACTTACAAAATAAAGATTAACTTTGGAGAAAAAAAGTCAGAAGTAACTATTCAAAATGTGAATTTAAAACTAATCACGCGCCTAATAAGCTGAAAAACGGTTATTTTAGATCGTCATTTTGATCAAGTCAAGATAACAGCCCGATCGCTTCCGGTGGCTTCATCACCTTCCGTTGGTTTAGCGTTCTAGGCGCATTCAGTCATTTATATAGCTCAGTGGTATGAACGTGAATGAATCAAAGTAAGTACGAAAGTGTTCGCTTATACGTTCCCGTACACGTGAAACAGAAGTATTAAAGTAAGCGTTCTTTGTATGAACGAGCCATAAGGTTTCGTTGAAATCATTGCCTGTCACAATCAACATTATGAAAGCTTTTTTTCCTCCAAGAGTTCAACAGTTTAACAAGTGCACACCGTTTTGTCTCTTCTGCGAGCGAGTCCAGAAATTCCTTTGCAGAAGTTTGTGTGACTGAAGATGTCCCTGGCAGCCTCTGCTCCCTGAGAAACCATAGCGGACAGGAACAGCAGACACTGGCGAACAAACCTGTTGAAATAAAGCAGTCAAACATATCACTGCGATGCATGCAATGCAATACATATTTTTTAAATGTGCAGGATTCTTCTAAGAAATACCGATGTTCGTCAGCATGCAGGGAGGTGAGCAGAAGTTTCATATGAGTTGAAACCATCTTCTTAACTATGTTGGAGCCCACCATACTCAAGTGACTCAAATCGCTGGCTGTCCGCAGCAAAATCATCTCGAGACTCTGAAAAATCTGCATCAACTAGAAAAGACAAAAAATATCCCGCAAACTATAGTGAATCTTTAATGCCGTACAGTTGTGACTGTAACACTAAGAAGTGCTAATGTTGATCAGAATTTGAGTATCATAGTAACACTAGCACACTACTTACTTTGTTATAGAAGGTAATTACTTTCACAAAACTATTTAAATGCAGTACGACCATATTTATTTCTGCGATAACGGAATACACTGAATTCATCAAAAACAATAATCGTTCAAGATGCACAACTGACGTTACTGTGAATGAAATCATCAAAATGGTCGTTCAAGCGAAGATGAGTAAGAAGAGCCAATCGTCAATCGATAAAGACTGATGAGTCTCCGGGGCGGGCTTTCCATTACAAAATGTAAGCGATGTTTTCTAAATGACGATATAAACAATTTAGCGGAATGACTGCGTTTCCATTAAATGATGTTACGCGATTAAAGTGTATTTTGATTCTTCTCATGATAAGTCATTCTGGCCGTACTTCTTCTTTGTACGTTTTATGGCAGGTTGCAAACCATCTTTAATTAAGATTATTTCATTGTGACTCACTTCATACTCCGACCGACCCTCTGCCTCCAGTAATTTAAAAATCTCTGAACATTCGACCGATACTTTAATGTAGCCCTCGACGACATCGTGGAGGTCAGCACAGGGAAGTCTCCGTGCGATTCTTATGAAGGTTTCCAAACCTAGAAAAAAGAATATGCATAAGATACATGATGAAAATAACAGTACCTACATCTCAAACACTTAAAAATATTTACTTTTTTAGCAAACTGTAAAAATAAAAAACAGCACAATCAAATTACTGAACAAGGAACTGTATCAGTATCTTGGATTTTATGAACGTATTGTTATGTGAATTATAGAAGAATAAATCCTTTACAGGTTTTGAATGACATGAGGGCAATAAATAGAATAGAAATAGAATAGAATATACTTTATATAGAATAACTTTATTGTCATTATATTAATACAATGTAAATTTGTTTGGTAACTCTCAGAGCCATTTCTATTCTATTCTATAAATGATGACAGATTTTCATTGTAGGGTGAAATATACTTTTAACTATTCCACACACCTCAAAAACAGCAAACAAGTAAATTAAAAAGGGTTCATTTAAAAACAACACTGCAAAAATGACTTTCTGACTTTATTCTAGGAAAAATGTCTACAAATTCTTGAGTCAAGATCTCTTGTTGAGCAAAATGAGAAAATAAGTCTTGTTTTAGTACAAGTTATGAAATTTCAGTAAATCTGTGCTTAAAACAAGCAAACAAATGAGATAAGAAATATAATTAGATTGTATGACTAATAAAAACATAAACCTTAATTCAAGATTATTTTTCATACCCCATTGGCAGATTTGTTTGCTTGTTTTAAACAAAATTTCACTGAAATTTCATATTTTTTACTAAAAACGAGACTTATTTTCTCATTTTGCTCATCAAGAGAATGCATCTTGATTGAAGAATTTGTAGACATTTTTACTGGAAAACAAGAAAAAAAGTTTTTTTGCAGTGAATGTGAGGTTTGTTTTAAGGTTATTTTGGGTGAGCTTCTTTAAATGTACTTTTAATACTTTTTACTACGTTTCCTCTGACATCATTGACATCTTAAACTTAAAGTGTAACCCATTAAACAAATCATGACATTTCAACCATTTAGAGAAACTTGCTAAATAGCTAAAAAAACACATTTACATTAAAACTGTTCTTGCGATTATTCTCGCGTTACATCTCGCGATTATTCGCGCATACAGTCAATAAGAGTGAGTCGGTAACGTTCAGCAGCTAACACAAACTTACCCTTTAGCTCTTTAGACGGATCTTTTAACATGGATTTAAAGACAGTGCCATTAAACTCGCTTTCTTCTGGTTTGCTTTGCTTTGCAGTTGTTGTGCATTTGGGAGATTCGTTATGTTGACGTTTATTCGCCATCTCTTCACTTCGCTGTGAAAGAATACAGACACATGGAGCAGCGGAAGTGTATAGACGGAGCTACCACGTGGAAAGGTTTAGCTCATGAATATTCATTTTCCCACGTGACGTTTCTAGCTCGCCAGTCGAGAGCCATTGAGAGAGAGAGAGTTGCGTCAACTCTGTTGACTCGAATTGAACAATTGTTTCACACCAATCGGCGGTTCGTGGAGGCTCTCAATAGTTCCCGGAAGTTACAAGTTAATGGAGCTGCGACTAAACAGAGCAACTAAGGTAAACTTTTAACCAATTAAAAGACGAAAGCCATTTAATGAATGAAAAATGAAGAATAAAGCATTTAAAGAGATAACATAACTTCCTGGAACTATATGAAGGCAACATGAATCACGTGACGCACCAGCTTAATGTACTATCGTTGGCGGAACTCTTTCTCATTGGCTCTGGCCCAGTACCCTTGCTTAGTTAAAGGGACAGTTCACCCAGAAGTGAAAATTCTGTCCTTCGTGTTGTTCCTAATATGTATAGATTTCTTGTTCAGAGACACAGAGAAAGATATTTGGAATAATGCTTATAACCAAACAGATCTTGACTCCCATAGTTTGAAAGAATACTTCGTCAATCTGTTCAACACAAAAGAAGATATTTTGAAGAATGTAGGACAAAAAACAGTTCCGGGGAACTTTTTACTATCAATGTATTTTTCCTACTATGGCGGTCAATGGGGGAGAAAACCTGACTGGTTATAAGCATTCTTCCAAATATCTTTCTCTGTGTTCATCAGAATAAAGAAATGTATACAGATATGGAACACAAAGATGAGTAAATGATGACAGAATTTTAATTCTTCTGCTTTTATTGGTCAATTCGAACACTGTATTTCAGCCAATAGGCATCATCTAATTAATTAATATTCAAGAACCAAATGAAGGAGGTAATAATGCATCTGTTTAGTTTTTTTCACTTCAAAATATTATAATATCAGGATCATATACAAAGCATATGCTGAAATGTGTTTTTAATACTTCAAATAATTTCATAAAACAGAATAATCAAAAGATGACTTTTATTATGATAGAGGAGGAACTTCAAGTATCCAGGTGTAGCACATAAAACATTTCCATTTTAAAATACAAAGTAACTACATTTAAACATCGTAGCCAATAATGCAACTCTTTAGAGCAAAATAATATTTGCTTTGCAAGCAAATCAAAAAGTGCGTTGACGTTTGTGCTAATTCATGTTCAAAAGCAGAGATATTGGCTGTTTGTCATACCACCACACATTTAAAGTGTGTTTTTTACATGAACATGCTATCCAATACAGATGGTTTCAGTGGCAACAACAGTAGTTTAATTAATACAATTAATATACAATGAAATATTAAAATAAGTATACATTAAATATAAAATATATTCCTAGCTACGAAACACAGACCAGAAGTAAATTCGGGCCAGATGCGTGCGTTCAATGAAACCGTGTATAGGTGTCTTAGTTGCAGTGATGTGTTTTACAATCATTACATCGTTCGGAGAGACGAATCTTCAGTTTCTGCCGCTAGAGAAAGCAAGATAGCTTTTGGGCTATTCTCAAAGAGAGCAGCTCTGTTCTGTGTCTGGCCCTTCTTGACCCAGTGGCCATAGATCTTGAAAGCACAGGCATCGATGAGCTTGCGAATAGGTTTAAGTGCATAGGGGTCACTCTTGATCACTTCCTTGGTAACTGGTTTGGCACGTCGATAATTGCAATAAATGCGCATGGTAGCCAGAACTGTAATGCAGATGACCTGAAAAACAAACGACAAGTATTGTTTATGTTCGGAAGGATGATGGTAAAACGCTTGGAAGAGCCAATATAAATGATTACTCTGACTGTATTCGTCTGAAAGAAGAAAGTCATGTACACCGAGGGAAGCCTTGAGGATGAGTTAAACATGGTGCACTTTTGTTTTGCCCCTGAACTATCCCTCTTATTATACAAAAGACAAACAACACAGAACAAATACCTTGAACTTCCTGTATGGGCTAAAGTGCCGCACCTCTGCGACCACATACTGTTGGAAGAAAGGGTGGTTTAAGGCATCTGTTGCCGTGTACCGCAACTCAGGATTTACCACCAGCATCCTGGAAATCTGAAAAGGTTTACACATCACACATCGTGCACAGCAGAGCAGGTTAACAGATCTACCTCAGAAATGATGTATTTTTGTAGACCAACTCGGAAGTTAGCGCTGCGCTGATTTGTTCAACCAAAGCCTATCAATTTTTCCCATAAACTTTTGCAAGTTCGCAAAATTGTCTATCAAGATCACCTTTACAGATTAAAGGTCTTTGCACATACAATTCAAAATTTTCGTATTAGTTTTTCGTATATGGCTCCCATTTGTACGGTGTCTCTGAATTGTTACAAAGGTTACTTAAAATACTTGACGGATGCGAAAAACACAGAAAATCGAGCCCGGTCCTAAAATATCGGAGGTAATATAATTAACACAACGTGAGGTCGTATTTTTTAACATGCAGAAATTTCGGATGCAAATTTGTGTGATGTTTGCTATTATTTGCTATAATCGGACACGAGGCTATAAAAAGATTACAACACGGCTGCTCGATATCAACGTCACAACCACCAAGCCTCCGACAACTTTCTCACACTTTATTAAAAATGTGTTCTCTGGAGAGTAATTACTCTGTGAATGAATCCACAACAATCTTTTTAGAGATTCGTTGCATTATTTGTGAGATTTAAATGCGCGATGACGTCCAATGTCCGCACCAAAGGAAGTCGTCGCATTTAGCAACTTGTTAGTGACCGCCGTTTTAAAGACACAATACAGGTTTTAAAAAATCACAGGCGGGTCATGACTGGTGTGTTTTATTTCATAGATGAAAATATTTAGAGCGTTTGTTAACCACAAACCTTATTTCAGGTGATTTACGAAAAACCAATAAAAAAAAAACATTGACTTTGGGTCGATGGAACCGGAAGTGCTAAAATGCTAACTCGCTTCCGGGGTGCATACAAAAATACCTCATCCCTGTGGTACTCCATAGGAGTTACTTAGTAAAGCCCATCTTAAAGCAAAAGTGCATTTTCATAAATACATTTGGACAGTGTTAATTCTCTCTTCGGATATGAAGTCACTTTTTTATATTTTCAGTTCTGCTACACATTACCCACCAAGTCTTTGACAGTGTCTGAACGGTCGTCCCACTCCGGAGAGGTGAGCTGAAAGTTACCGGCCAGGATCATACGTAGCATGAGCATCTGCTTTCTGTGCCAAAAGGGAGGTGAACCCGCAAGAAGGGTGTACATGATCACCCCAGCACTCCAACTGAGAAATACAAGAAAATCATCTTTTCGTGTCCATCCAAATATAGACTAGTCCATACTTTTTTATTTAACAGTTACTTATGCATGCTAAATGTTCTTATAGCCTTTCACTAAATTACTTACAGATCTACCGCGGTTCCATAACCTTGGTGGTGAGGATCCATAGAGCATTCGATAATCTCTGGAGCTAGATAACCTGGTGTTCCACATACCTCTGTGCGTGGGGTACACAACAAGAAAAATATCAATTATAAGATACTGAATGCATGCACTTCATATTATTTAGGCAAACAATATGTTTATTATTTAGATTTAGGGTACATGACAATGTACAGTACTGGCCAAAATTGAAGTCCAACTTTGAGAAATGTTTCAGCTAACATTTACATCAGACCCCTTATAAGCCCTAAAGGACCCCTCATAAGGTCAAAAATAATGAACTTTTAATGGAAAAACCCAGGGTCCAAAATATTTTTTTGTCAAATAAACACGCTAAAACAAAAACATTTTATAAGACTCTAATTAAAATGACACTTTATCGAGGACAAAACTCAATAGTTACTATCCGTCAAATATTTTGTTGTAGGGCTGGTTAGGGGACCCCCAAGAGCTTTGACACAATTTGAACAATGCTTGAAACTGCAGCTTGGCTTTGAGAAGAAAGTGAAATGATGCTCTAATGAAACCTATACTCCCCAATACTCTGTAGTTTGCCTTTTTTGCCACTTTAAATGTTTGGGGTTTTGTTCATTTTAAACAATAACTCAATGTTGAAATTCAAGCTGTGGGTCAACTAAGAACACAAATTGTACAAACATTCTGACGAAACTCACAAAAAAAACATAAAATGCTTGCATAGAGTGAGACTAAAGAGTCTGACATGCAACAAACACGTTTACTTAAGCAACCGGTCACGACTGGAACCGAGAATGTTCCTGTTCCTGTAAAAAAGGTCAGAGGGCACACCACATGACCACAGGACGGGAAAATTACTCTTCAGATGACAACCAGCTATGTAGCTATGACAACCCACGAAACCTAATTCCAAGAGTTCAATTATAGCAATGCATCAGTGATAGCTATAGCTAGAAAAGTGACTACCATTAAGTTTTTGTCCAGGGGCAATCTGCACAGCAAAGCCAAAATCGGTGAGTTTAATGTTCATATTGTCATCCAAAAGAATGTTCTCCGGCTTTAGATCCCTGTGGACAATGTTTTGAGAGTGAAGGTGCTCAACCACCTCCAACAAGGACCGCACAATCTTCCTGCGAAATAGAAATATATGCCAACAAATGAACATATACCATTTTCTTGTTTTACAGCGAGCTGTGATCAATTCTAAACACACAATATAGGGTGATGAATTTTATAACAATATTGTGTTTCACACCAAATTAAATCTATATTTGTTAAAATCTCATTTTTAAAGGCGTTTCTCATGAGATGTTGTATTTATTTAAAACAACACAAATTAAAGGTAGTTTATCAAACACAACTATGGTTTACATTTCAGTAACAGGCCATATGAATTATTTTACAAAATGAAATTACTTCTGCAATACTGCGATGACAACATTTTTCTTAAAGGGGTCATATGCCGCAAACACGTGTTGGTAAGGGGCGTTACACTTCCGACACACGTTTGCAGTATTCAACTAATCACTACGCACTGGTTAACTGGCCAATCATAGCACACCTCGCTTTTCAGAGTGATGAGTTTGTAAAAAATCTGCACGTTTCAGAGAGGCGGAGCAAAGAGGAGATACAAACATGCACGGTATGTGGAAAATACACCGTTTCTTAACCTTAAATCATGTATACACATTACATCTAAAACAAACCATAATATTTGTTTCAGTCGTGTCATATCACCCCCTTAAATACGATTTATTTTCGTAAAGCAAAATAGATTTTGTTGTATCTTTCTATTGATATTGTACTTCGATATCAATAGATGATGTGCCAGCCATATGCCAAAATGTTAATGATCATATTATCTGTCTCAGAGAGTTTTTAGGAGATTCATGTCATATGAGACACTAACCTCGTCTCTTTTTCACTGAGTGTAACCTTCTCGGTTAGGTAATCAAAAAGCTCTCCTTTCCTCATCCTGTAAGAACAATATTTATCATGACTTTGAAAAGGTTTTTGTTTCAAATTTTAAAGCAAGCTTTACATAAGACCACAATATACTCACAAATCAAACACCAAGAAGAAGAAAGCTTTAGTTTCATAGCAATCTTTCAGCTGAACTGGTGAAATAAGAAACACAAAAAATGACTTGCAAAATTACAAAACTATTGTTTTTTTATTTAAGATGTATATCTTTATTTAAAAATACTTGACACTTGGTTTGAGATGTTGTTTTCTAATGCAATGACAAACATTTTAAGGTGTGGTTTATATGTTCCCCATATGTTCATGTTTTAAAACATCAGAATAACGACACTCACTGATGTTTTCCTGCCCATAGACTTTCTTGAGGATTTCTATTTCCTTAATCGTTGCATTTCGTATCTCCTCGATCTCTTCAGGGCTCATCTTATCTGAGGGAGTGATGTCTATGACCTTGACAGCGTATTCCTGGGTGGTGGGCTTATGGATACAACGACGAACCACACTGCTTACCCCCCTGCAATAAAAACAGAACGAATTCAATTAGATGTGTCTCTGCTCTTCATTAATCACATTTGTTAATGATCATTTGTAATGTCTCGGATTTCTTATATTACAGATTTTACATTTCATGCAAATGGTAATGAAAATATATACGTACATTATGTTCTTGAGAAGGTGAAATTGGTTAAAGCAGTTTCGTTTTGCAAGTTACACAAGAGAGTGTATCAATAACACAATTTGACCAGCCACAGACAAAATCGGACAAAATTTGTAATAAACAAGACACACGCACAGGAAGGAGGATCTGTAGAAATAAATTATATGAAATCTTTGGGACAAACTACAAAGTGGTTGATTAATGTGGGTTTGATTATCTAGAACAATGGTTCTCAAACTGGGGGGGCCCAAGATGGATCCAGGGGGGCCACAGATTTTGTGAAATATATAAACTTTTCATAGATTTTATGCAATCAAACAACCAAAAGAATTGATGTTCCAGCAATGTATAACTGAATATGTTTTTGTTTTAATTAAAATTCTAAGCTTATGATTATAAGACTTTACTTGGGGGGACAGCAAAGCGATGCACTGTAGGGGGGCCTTACAGAGAACCACTGATCTAGAAAAGATGCTGAACTAACAGTATGAATTACACATACTCAACAACAACAGTCATAAAAACAACATGTCTGTTTTGGAGTCCAATTTAAATGAATGCAAAATAGTTTTTATGAGAATCAACCATATATTAATTGAATAAGCCAGTACCTTCCGAGGATCTCCTTTGGGTCATATTTCTCATAGAAGTCCTGAGCTCCGACCCATTCTGGTATTTCGTCTTCTTTGGCCATAATTATGGATTCGTCTGTATTATAAGAATATTGTTTAAAACCAGTAAATAGTCTAATAACCCATAAACTTACATCAGCGACTCACTCAGGTTCAGACTTAATGTTTACGCTGCAAAAAATGACTTTCTTACGTTGTCTTTTTTTCTTGTTTTCAAGTAAAAATGTCTAAACATACTAGAATCAAGAAGCATTTTCTTGATGAGCAAACTGACTAAACAAAATAAATCTTGATTTTAGTAAAGAAATATGAAATTTCAGTGAATTTGTGCTTAAAAACAAGCAAATAATCTGCCAATGGGGTAAGAAAAATGATCTTGAATTAAGGTTTAGCTTTTCTTAGTCACTCAATTCAAGATTATTTTTCTTACCCCATTGGCAGATTATTTTTGCTTGTTTTTTTTTTTGAGTAAAAAATAGGTAATTTTCCTCATCAAGAAAATGTTAAAATTTAGATATTTTTGCTGAAAAACAAGAAAAAAACACTTTTTGCAGTGTACATTCATATATTCTATGGGCTAAATGTTTTGAAGATAATTAAACAAACATCTGATAATAACCACACGACAGAAAATAATAAATAAATATAAATCTTTAAAAAAAACACTGTTTGTACTTAATAAATAAATGCAAATGCGCAATGATATAGGCCTACTTACGTTACGTAGTATGATACTATCCGACTGTTTCGAGCATCTGGCACACAAAAAGCTGTACAATTATTATCATTAAAAAAATATTGTTTTGAAAATAAACATTGTAATTTGTAAGAAAGTACATCATGTTAATAAAATGCAACTTGTTGTTTCGTGGTTTAATTCATAAATGCAAACGCGTTTAAATGTCACGCCATAACGTTCCCCGTGTTAAGGGTCAGACAGATGATGAGAATCCGTTTCACGGATCTATGCTTACATACGCACACATGTCCATATATTTAAAGTATGTGATGATATGTGATGTTTAATAAAGCTGCAGGTCTGTTGTTCCGCATCATCAGGGATATAGCGGCAGTAATGTGGCCGAGATCACTTTACACACGAGCGGATTAATGTTACATAAAATCGTCTGCGTTCACCATACCTGTTAAAATAATCTATATAAATCCAGTACTGTTGTCCTGCTAACGTTAGTCCTTCGATGGTCAGTCCATGTTACAGAAATGCACAGCTCTGCTGCGTTCATCAACACGGCGAAAGGGCAACTCTGAATGTCAAGATCCAAAAATAAAAGGCGACATTAAGGACTGTGAGGGAACATATCGCGTTACTGTCAGTGCTGGGGGGTGCTGAAGGAACCAAATCACTGTTATAAAATGTATTTTAAACATTTCAATTATATACCGATGATTATTGCATTACATAACTATGCAGTATATTCAACGATTCGATAATAATTATTTATTTTATCGAAACTGTTAAATTGAAACTAGTTTGGTTTAGAAATGTTGTGTGTGAATGTGAAAGCGTTTTCTAATAATAGTATATCAAGAGTTTGGTTCAAAAAGGATTTTCGGAAATCTTTTTTAATTGTCATCGTTTTTATTGTGTCAGTTGAGTTATTATGACTTAAAAACTGCAAAACAAACCAACTGCAGTTTTATTGATATTACAGTTTTTCTCGATAGCTAACACACAATTCATGGAACAATTCACAACTGACAACTATAAACACATTCTCATGACAATACACCAACTTGTACAAACCCCTCACAAAAACAGACTCATTTTGCAAAGGTTTGACCATGTTCTCATTCAGAAAACACAAACACACAATATAATGAGCTGAAGTGTCAAGATGTTAACTCAGATAGCACACATTTACCCATCAGTGCAAAACTGATGACACGCCAATCAAAATATCAGGAGCACATCATCTTGCATCCCAGAATCATCTCCTGGGCTTTATATTTCTTACTGTAAACATACAGTATAAGTACACTACACATTATATCAGAGAAATTTCACTGTTGTGTATCCAGTAAACTGTAGCACGTGTGCACCCTTTTTTACCTGTTCTGTATTTTTGCCGAAAATACGGATACTTTTATGAAATTTGGCTAAAGGTGCAGCGGATAGCATTTTTTTCTACTTTACAGTCTGGGTAATGTTTAACTTTTCCTAAAGCTCATTCTTGCACTTTGCTCTATGTGCACTCTTATGTTATATTCTAATAAACACTGGGATGTCAAATTATCCTTGAATCCCGACAATAGGTTTTAGTAACAGTGTTTTGAATTTATCTCACCAGCGTGATTATGTTGCAGTGTGGGGATTTTGAGGCCTTGTGTGTCATATCTGCAGGAAAAGTCTGTTTTTTCAGCAAGTTTGAATGGTTTTGAGATAAGAGCTATATTTTGACCTGAAAATGGGATGTTATGGAGAATCGGGTGAGAGGTTATGGATTTGTGTATAATGTTTTGAGAAATTGGTGCATCATTTCAAGAAATGTTTAAACAATCGAGTAAAACTGTAATTGGAAAAAACTAAGCTTTACTGGTCATTTTGGAACCAAACTCTTTATATGCAATGTCACGTGTGCAGTGTGATGTAATTGACATGATTTATTAAGCATTTTATACATTCTGTTAAATAAACTCAATGAGATGACTGAATATTTGAAAAGAGGTTATATTTAAATATGTACAGCAACAGTCACATGCATTTCAGTGTTTAATCATTTTATTTGCAATTCAAGATCACATTATTACAACAAAACATTATTGTTTATGAGAAAAACACATCTCTTGTATTGAAGCAAAACAAACAAAAAGCAGCAGCTGTCAAAAATAACACATTACTACTAAGCATCAGATATGTTACGCAGCATTTCTCCAAAAACACTACTTTTACATTTTGCATTTCTGATATTTATTAACATCACTCTTCTGTGCCATTCTCAATTATTTTTCTAAATGCAATCAGGTGGAGAATAAAGAAGGAAGAGCCGTGTCCGTGTTTCCATCTAAATCTCATGACAGTCCTGAGGAAAAGAAAAGTACTTTTAATACATACTAGTAACTACACGTCGATACTTTTCTTTTTAACATTTTTGTATTAAGATCGGTTTGAACATTTACTTGAAAAACTATACGAGAACACAGTTCAGTTACACCCTTAAAAAGCACTGGCATGACACACCTTTACCATAGTAACAGTCCAAAATGTATATATACATACATAATATACTTTTATAATATACATACCATTGGCGAATTTGCATTGTTTCAGTACTTCGCTGAATCCCTCACATAGTTTAAGGTCGCTCTGGGTCTGAGCACACTCAATGAACTGCTTCAGCTCGTATGAACAGGAACTTTGCTGTAGTGTGTCCTGCTGGTACATGGGCTGCTGTTGGTACATTGGCTGAGGCTGTTGGTACATGGGCTGACCCTGTTGGGGCTCCTGAGGAAAACATTTGAGAGAAAAAGTTATTAGGATTTGTTTGAATTCATACTTCTGATATTGCATAGCAAAATTTTCACTACACTTTACTCAGGAAAATCTGAGTTAAACCATTTTCTTTAGGGACTGAATATGCCTATATGTGTTGGATGTGCTGCATCCGAAAAGCATTAAAGGGATAGTTCATCCAAAAATGAAAATTCTGTCTTCATTTACTCACGCTCATGTAATTTCACACCTGTATAAACTAAAGACATTTGGAAGAATGTTAGTCATTCTCAGTTCCGGGACATCATTGACTACTACCATGGTAGGAAGAATTAAATGGTAGTCAAAGGTGCCCGAGAACTCTTTGTTTTCCTAAATTCTTTAAAATATCTCATTATGTGTTCAACAGAACAAAAAACTATTTCTTTCCCAATATGGTAGTGGATGGTGTCCCAGAACTAAAAACTGCTAACATTCTTCCAAAAAGCTTTCTCTGTGTTCATAGGAACAAAGACATTTATACAGGTTTGGAGCAACCTGAGCGCTAGTAAACGATTACAGAATTTTCATTTTTGGACGAACTATACCTTTAACGGGTACATATGGTAACACTTTACAATAATGTTGTATTTTTTTATTGCATTAGTTATACTACTACAGCATTTATTAATCTTGGTTCATGTTAATTTCAGCACTTACTACCATATATATTTGATATTTCTAAAGTTAACATTATTAAATATACACTTAGTGAACTAGCATGAACAATTGTATATACTAACATATGAAAAACTATATTTCTCATTGTTCGTTCATGTTAGCTAACGCTAAGTTTAACAAATACAACCTTTTAGTAAAGTGATACCAACATTACACACTAATGCTTGTCATCTGCATGTGGTGACAATCACAATCACATTTTCTTTCTTAAGAAGAAGTTATGGTTTCCAACAAGTCTGCATTGAGGCCATAATAAATATTTCAATACATACACCCAGCGAAACGTTTAAAGCCTAAAATAAAAACACCTGGGCTGCATCCGAAATCGCCTGCTTCCATACTACACATAAGCGAAAATGATTGAGTCACGAGTAGCATGTCCGAAACCTCAGTATGCAAAAAACAGTGGGCGAGAAATACCCGGATGGTCTACTTCTTCCGCCGAGATTCGTGAGTGTGGATCGGACGGACACTTTTCTATCCCATGATGCCATGGGAGCTGAGCGACGGTCAAATTTCAAAAGTAAATCAAATAAATATAGGGGGAAACTTTAAGGCGGACACCCGTTTTTAATGTAAGTGCCAAGTAATGAATTTCTCATCTTTAATCGCATACTGTGACAGTACGTACTCAATTTGAATAAGAATCTACCTATCGGCCGTTAAAACGGTACGTTCTATATAGTCTGCATATTTCGGACATACTGCGTCCGCCATGTTTTATGGTCATGTGACCCATATGCTCTTTGACCTATAAACAACAACCTACAGCTGAGCGTTGATAAAAACATCATTCGGGCAAAAGAACTTCCTTTGTTGGCACTTATATTAAAAACGGATGTCCGTCTTGAAGTTTTCTGCAATATTTATTTGATTTACTTTTGAAATTTGACCGTCGCTCAGCTCCCATGGCATCATGGGATAGAAAAGTGTCCGTCCGATCCACACTCACGAATCTCGGCGGAAGTAGTAGACCATCCAGGTATTTCTCGCCTACTGTTTTTGGTTTAGACATACTATTCATGACTCATACTCATTTTCGCCTACTATGTAGTATGGAAGTAGGCGATTTCAGACGCAGCCTATGTTTTTATCAACGCGTGTAGGTTGTTGTTAATACGTCATAGGTCAAAGAGCACACCTGACCCTGAAAAGAGCACACCTGACCATAAAATATGGCTGACGCTGTATGTCCGAAATATATTCATACTACACCCACTTACACTATATGGAACGTACTGTTTTAACTGTCGATGGTATGTACTTCAAATGCAGTGCGTACTTTCACAGTATGCGATTTCGGACGCAGCCCTGGACTTAAAACCAGCTGAGATTTGGGTTATTACACAAGCTGACATAAGTAGTGTTTACCTGATAAGTCACATCGGGCCTAGCAGCCTCAGATTGTCCTCCTCCACCGAAGCCACCGGTCATGGCATGACCTATCGTGTGCCCGACTGCAGAGCCCACTGCAACGCCTGCTGCAGTCGTCGCCATCTGGGCGAACATACCCGGCTGCCGGGGAGCAGCGGCGGCCACTGCCGATGGTGGAGCCGGGGCAGTTGCTGGGGCATATGATCGTGGAGGTGCTGCCCTAGCCATAGGTGGAGGTGAGGAGAAACTAAAAGACGACAATGAATTACTCAGAGATCTGGGAACCCGTTTGATCAACCATTGAAAACAACCAAAAGCCCATTCACGCATTGTACACACACCCTTAAATGGAGTTAAAAAATGCTTTCATAGTGTTCTCGTGTCATTACAAAACTACTACGTCATAATGACTCCTTTGTAATGATGTAATCAAAAGACTCGTGAGGTTTTAAACAAATCCAAACAGTTAAAATGTCATTAAGAGACCTCTGCTGTCCAATAAAAATGCACATATCGACGACAGCACACATGGTTGTTCATAAGAATAACTGTCAACGTTAGTTCCTGACACATGACTAGCACTCATTTCTACGCTAATGTTACGCTAACACACACTCACCTTGGAGAACTCATCCTCGAGGTTCTGCTTCGGCTTCCTCTCGGCATGTTTGCGTTTGTTATTACTTCCACAAAAGCCCAGAGACTCGATTAAATCTGTTGTTTGGATGTCACGTTTAGATAACTCACTGTGCTGTTCTGACCTTCGTACTGTACTTATTACATCCGGGGAAGCGAACTTTCTGGTATGTTACGTCAGCAGGCTCCACTTGTGCGCACGCGCGAGCTGTTTTTCAAAATAGAAGTGGGGAATTATACGTGTAACATTCTTGAGTCTGTTGTAAGATTTCTTTCAGTTTATTTTTAACTGTATTTAATTTTTTTTATTTAAAAAAACTATGTTGATATGTTATATTGATTTGTAGGGCTTTGCGGTGTATTCATGATGTCCGTCGTCTAACCTGAAATTGTGTTTTATACCTAGAATAAAAAAATGTTTTTGTGGAAGTGTAATTTTATAAAATAGCCCTTGTTTGACTGACCCTGCGGTTCAATTTGCCTACTTAGTAGGTACTGTTTTTGTGTTGAAATAGCAGATACATTTGAGTGCATGGCAAAATAGATGGGACGTACTAACAGGAAGCGGAAGTGGCCGTTGTTGCCTAGACAACATTGTGGCCAACAACTGTCACACACATCAAAATACACCTCTTCTTTCCATTAAGGTATTTATAAATGTATAATTTCGTATGTAATGTTTACTGTATAGTTACATTTGTTAATTTAGTGACGCATCAGTTTTATAACTCATTGCAGTGGAGCGTCACTAAACTCCGCCAACTCGCGGTGAGTTGTGGGTAATATCCGCCGTTTGTGTTCTTTGAATACTATTATGACGGACAGTATGCTTATTGGAACGCAGGGATCGTCATCACATAACATCCTTACATACTCATTTCCCCGCCACTGATGGAAGCTTCGTGCAATCCGTGTTTTCAATGTTATTCAGCAGGGGGTGCTGTTGCTTATCTTCTGAAGAGGTTCAGTTTATAAAACATAACATTTTGTTTGTTAAAAGACAATATAATGTATGTTAATATACTCATAGAAGAAAATATGGGGCCGGATTTTTGTGAAAATTATCAATCCTGGCAGGCGATATTTACATATTACAATAAAGTTATTGTTCTATGTAATATATTGTCATCTCACCTTGCTTGTTCATTAACTATAGTAACAAACCTACTTCCTATTCTAAGCTTCACAGACCAAAGTCAAGATAAAGTTTGATCTGGGAAGCTTAAAGCAGCTTTGTGAAGCTAACATTCAGTTCAATATGCTTCGTAATCATAAAATTGTGGAAATGTTGAATTAAATGCATTTTTATTTAGGCTCTGCATACACCCAACGTTATTTCTGTTCTTATTTTACAAAGCAACCATTCCTCCTAGTGAGCGCATAAAATGATCCATTTCTCACAATAAACTCTTGAGTGTCGCTGAGCCGCTTTTAAGTTTTCATTCTTTGCAGATCATCAAATTGATCACATGTTTGCAAATGCCCGACCGTAACATTTAGGCAGCTATCTAAAACCCAAGTCTTGCACTTCTTCCACTAATAACAACAAAAACCCGTTGTCACTAATTTTATTTTACAATCCAAAAAAATCTCTTCTTTACAGGTCGACGTTTCTAAAAGTAAGGTGCCGAGCACACAGCTAACAGTCAATTACAATAAGCAATAAAAAAAGGAACAAAACAAAAGGTAACAAAAAGAATACTGGTACAAAAGCTTTTCGAATCTCCTCTTAAAAACTATTTGAAAGGGTTCAGTCAGTTTCACTCTCTGCTTGTGCTGTGGCTCAATATAAAGGACAAAACTTAACAGATCGGCACACCCACTCGCCCAAATGAGCCAATAAAGGACAATAAACGTAGCAAGTGAAGATGATGAGGGTTGATACTGGGACATGACGAAATATGCTGCTTAGTTTGCGTGCTGTGCAGTGGAGAAGCACAGCTTTAGCGTATATGGGTACGGGCCATCTGCAAAAAAAAAAAAAGAAGATAAGCAAGCATTCACTTTCAACATTCATTGATCCAAAGTTGTTAATAATTAGAAATCAAGTATCATTACATTGAGCTTAAACAGACAAAATATCTACTTACTAGGATTCTTCATCTGGTAATGGTTCATCATGCCAAGGGCTTCCATTGCATCATTGACAGACTCCCACTCCAGAAGCCCAGACGAACTCTTCTCTGATGAGGAACCTAATGAGAACCAGCGAGAATGAAATATCAACAAGAGATGGACACGACGTGCAGCCATATTGGACGTAGATCTCTTATCTTTGCATGATTAAATTATAATGCAACCTATCTTGACCTCAAAATGCTTGTTTTCTCAAACTAATGTGTAGTTTAACCTCGGAAAACATTTATGAACGTTTATTTATGATGAGTGGATGTGATTTTTGGAACTTAAAAAAACAGGACTTTATTCAATAGCATTGCAAAGCTAGGAATAGACGCAATTTCTATTTATCATTACTCCAGTCGTGGAGGGCAGAAGAAAGGACGACAGTTACACCATAGATGGCATGAGGGTAAATAAAACTGCATAACATGCATATTAAATGAATGTGAAAACTATAATAATGAATAACTGATCAATTGATAGCAGAACTAGTATGTTTTAGAGCCAACTTTAAAATTTCACGCACATTCCCAACAGACGGATGAGAAGAAAAAAAACCTGGATTCTGTATTCAAGGCCAAATTTCAATCCGAAGCCTACCTCAAACCCAACACTTTAAGACTTTATGACAAGAAACTTGACATCGCTTACCTTTTGCTGCAAAAAGTTTGACACTAGCAGGGCTTTTCACATCAAGCTCCTCACAGACCTGAACAAAGTTACAGATCAACATCTTAAAGATCAAGTCCCGTTAACAGAAAAGCATCAACTCATATCTGACATGAACTTACTCTAGTGAAGACCTCTGGAGAAGCTTCTGGTGCTGCATTGAAAAAGTGAAGAACGTTGCTGGGATGCTGGATGCGGTTTTTTGCTGCCTGCTCTGGAGAAGTAAAGCGGTTGTTTCTGCTGCCATGAAAGTCTTTGAAGCTGCTGCTCCCATCCTCCAGCTCATAAGACTGCCCGGGCATGATGGCCTGTTGCTTGGACACACTTAAGAAAAAGCCAATTAAGAATCGGTTCTTTTGCTCTTGATCCGAGCAGATAAATGACACAAGCCAACCCCTTCAGATTGAGAACATACCATACGTTGAGCTTCTGGTTGAACAGGAAGTTGTTGTTAAGATGAGAGATGGCACGGTCTACAGCGTAACAGTCTCCCATCTCCACCATTGCAGCTCCAGGTTTACTCTTCATAAATTTCACCTGCATTTGGAGTGAACAATGCTCAAATAAAGCCGTCTGTATTTTGACAAAATCAAAGAAGTTTTGTTTCACATACCCGTTCTACATTGCCATACAGGCAAAAGATGTTAAAGACCCGATCTGCGTTTATCTTAGATGGATCCAAGCCATAGACCATGACCACTGGGGAGTCTGCATGTGCGCCATATTCACCCGGGGGTGGAGGAGGGGGGCCGTACTGTCCTCCGTAGCGTTGACTGGTTCCGCCACGCCTCGGACCACCCATGGGCGGCCCCATTCGCCGCCCTTCGTAGGGTCCAGCACCGTAGCTCTCTTCTTGGTATCCGTGATACCCACCTGAGAACCAACAAACAGACTATCTGTGATGGTTGTGGGCAGTTTAGGAAACATTTCACATGGCCTGCGTGTTAGTTTAAGCTTTAATGTCAACACAGCACCATCTTGCTGCCACTGTGATGAATGCGTCCCGATTTGCAGATGTTTTAACAATCACAGCCCCTGTTTGCGAAGCATATGTGTTTACGCGTGTGCCCCAGCGAGCCTTACCATACTCTGGAGGGTGGTCTCCCAGCAGAGCCGGCTGCCTCTGGCGCTTGTTGGGGTTGGCATTCATATCTGAGAGGCGAGAGAGAGGAAAAGACCAGAGAAAGGAAAGGGGTACAGGCAAAAAGAAAGGGAGAGAGAGCGAAAGATGAATTCGCGGAGAGGCGACAGGACAGGACACTGACTATGTGAATGTTCACATGACTGACTTGAGCTTTAAGATAAGCAGAGAGAACAACACAGAATATTAGAAAAAAGTGGCAACACTATAAGAATGTCTAAAAAAAACATGACTGGGTCATGTCACACACATTTATACTTTGAATTAAGACTTACAAAATTTTTAAAGGGATAGTTCACCCAAAAATTATAATGATTTTCTCACCTAGAAGTTTTTCTAAATGTGTATAAATTGCCTTGTTCTGATGAACACAGAGAAAGATATTTGGAAGAATGCTTATAACAAGACAGATTTTGCCCCCCTTAGTAGGAAAAAATACAATGGTAGTCAATGGTGCCCCAGAAATGTTTGGGGTACGACATTCGTCAAAATGACGCTTTTGTGTTTAACAGAACAAATATTTGTAAAGTAATCTTTCATACTATGTGAGTCGAGATCTGTCTGGCTGTAAGGATTCTTTCAAATGTCTTACTCTGTGTAAATAATGTCAGAATTTTCCTTTTCGGGTAAAATTGAACCCAAATTCTCATTACTGTAATACAAGTAATCTTGAATTTTCTGGAAATGTATTTCTTATATCCCAGTTTTTGTTATATCAAATCATTATACATTATAGATAGTATTTATGTACTATGAAGCATAAATGCTCTGCAACATAAACGCCAGTTTCTTTTCTAACAGCACAGAGAATTGTGGGAAATAGGCAAATAACATCAGAATGAAAGAAATATCAATGGTCTGATAAATTATTTCCTACATCTCTTTTGATTTTGGAGTGTGAAATGACCCATGCATGATCTCGACAAGTTTCACCTCGCACTATTACCATTCTTAACCTGTTTAATACAGTCAGTCAGATGTATAAATGTGTGCTTTCTGTAGAGATTCCAGCCTTAATCAGTTAGTTAGGAGCTCAAACCACATATCACAAGACGGCAACAGTAAGCGAGATAGAGAGAGAGAGCTCATTGGCTGATCCCCTTGGCAATGTAAGCATGTGATGTATAACAGTAGGGAGTGAGTGGGTGGGGATGCATAGAATGTCTAAATGCAGACACACACCTTGATTTCCCCCATTGCCATCAGCATCTGCACCTGTTCAGGTACACACAGTGCAAACATAAATCTCACTCACATTTCTGAACATTAAAACAAGTCGTATTACTCTACATGAATGCTTTAAAGTCACAAAAACATCTCTTAATCAGTGAAACAATGCATCAAATCAGACCAGCCATAAAACAGAACGGAACTTATTATGTTATCACATAAATTGTTCACAACCAAGCATAGTGCACGAGGGGTTATTTTTAACTAGGGATGTTACGATTCACTGTAAGCCGGTTGTAAATCCATTTGAAACATGTGACGATTCAAGACGGTTGAGATGTAAAATGAACCGCAATACACATTGTGAATAGCAGGGGCCGCTGTGTATACTGCAAACTTGGATATGCTGATATTTCTTAAAGGGATACTTCAAGCTTGAATAAAAATTTCCCCTACCCTCAAGGGATCCTCAGTTAATGTGACTTTTTTCTTGAAGTATAATGAAGTCGGAGATATTATACCACGTCTCCATTTTTTGAACAAGCCCCTTCTTGCCTGTAGCGGATGTTCGACATTAGGGTTAATAGCATTTTATAATAAGGATTTTTATCTTAAACTAATGCATCTATTCGCTCCAGAAGACCTTTGTTAAGACCACAGAGCAATTTTTCAATTGATGGATGCACTTTTTAGAGCTTCAAAAAACCGTCTCCCATTCACTCCAATTTTACCGCTTGGAAGTAAATGTATACGTGGTTTTATAGTACAGACAAAGTCTTTTTACTTTTGTATTATTCATTTCTTAATTAAATTGGAATTTGTTTTTGCAGTTTTTTGTTATTTGAGTGAATGTATTTTTATTTTACAATTAAATTTGCAACATTGAAGAAAAAATAAAAGGGCAGTTGTTCATTTCTAATTTGTAGACGAGGAATAAATCGCATCGTGAGATCAGTATCGTCAATCACATCGGGAGCCGAGTGAATCGTTACATCCCTATTTTTAACATTTTAACTTTAAAGGTAACAGCAAATAAAATTCACACAATATATTTCCAAGTATGATACTTTTCAAAAACATCAAAAGAAGACAATGCAATGGATTTAGTGACATCGGACGCTTTGAATACAAAAATTCATAAGAATTTAGTTTTTTTGTGATCATGTTTTTGTTTGCATCAGCTAGCCAAACTGATCTAACTTTTTTAGCTTTCCAACTTTTCTTTGGCGCTAACATGCAGAATTTGGCCAAACTGGGCCCTGTCGGTCAAAAAAGGGGTTCTACGACATATCTGACAATCGCACCTAAATTCGTAAAAGCTCAACCCAACACAGCAATGTTTATAATAAACCTTGCCGACTTTCGACCCCAATTGGAAGAAAACTAAACAACTGGGGAGAAAAGGGGAAGTTAGTCAAACATTTTCTCACACGTCCCCTCGAAACATTACACTATGAGAGTATCACTCCAAGACAACAGAAGCTTGGGGTTACTTACAGGACAAACTCAAGGGTTGGGGGTTGAGAGACGAGGCAAGTAGATGATGCCGTAACTTAGCCATCGTTGAGCATGGCGTCCTCTTCCTTATCGCACTTAAAAACGTCCAATTTCTTTCTTCCATCAGTCCATTCCACTTATTTTCCAAGCGTTTCTCGTGTCAGTTACAAAGCTCCACTGAGGTCGGCATCAGTTTTCTCATTTCAACAGCTTCTTTCTCAACGGCTGAAAACCTGGAGCAATTTGTGTCCAATTCAGACTGACTGGCGCTTCCACTAGAGACACATAGCCAACCTGCATCATACGGAAGGAGTTACACAGTAGTCATTGGACTGAAAAAAAGGGAAAAATGTCACACATTGAAAGAGAGAGGAAGCGTTTAGGAGAAAGGAAGGACTAAAGAAGTACACGGGGAAGAGGGCGTATCTGAAACAGCAGCCTCCAAGCCAAATCTTTGAAAGGCTTT
This sequence comes from Triplophysa dalaica, assembly GCF_015846415.1. Taxonomy (NCBI): domain Eukaryota; kingdom Metazoa; phylum Chordata; class Actinopteri; order Cypriniformes; family Nemacheilidae; genus Triplophysa; species Triplophysa dalaica. The sequence continues at coordinate 22,119,358 of NC_079550.1, read as the reverse complement.
AGGGGAAAAGTTGCCATATCATCTGTCTGCATGTCAGTGCATCTGCTTGTCAGAATGTTGTTTGCTGTGTCTTCGGTGTCTCGAGTGGTTTTGTGTCATCAGCTGTAGACGAGTGAAGAGTCAGTGTTGTGTTGTAATGATCGGCGAGAGAGAAGGCGTAGCCCAGAGAAAGACAGACAGGTTCAGAGAAAGCTTTTTTTGAGGGGGTATTGGACGTCAGTTTGACACGAATGATGAGGAGGCTTTTGTTTGTTTGCATTGTGGTGTGTTGTCACTTTTCGAGATCCCTTATGAGCAGTGAAGTTATGGTGATGTGTGTCTTGTTCTCGAGCCGTTAAAAAAAGGCTGAAAGGGTGTTGGAGCCAAAACTACTTGCACCGACAACCCCAAATCCTTCAGTGTGTTGTGCCGTGGTAGCATGTCTTCGTTGGCAGTGTCGGTTCTGTGGGAGTGCGAAATGTTGCGTGGTCAGGTGTTTGTCAGGATGCCTTGCAGTTTGACGAGAGTAAAATGAGTGTTTGTCCATCTGGAGAATTTTCTCACAGCGATAGGAAGCAGTTGTGCTTTGTAGACTGATAGTGTGAGCAACTTGTTGTGTCTTCAATGAAATATAGGTCATGTCCCCCAGTGTCCAGATGTACTGAGTGTTGCTGGAAGTTTCTGTGCTTTCGTATTGGTCTCTGAATGTACAGCATGAATGTGAGGAGCAAATTGCCATGGGCGAGCACCAAAGAACATTTCGTTCAGAAGAACTAAGATTTGAACTTTTTGGGGTACGTCATCAGACAAATATCTACGAGTCAAAGCCATGTCTTAAAGTCACCATGAAACCAATATTAACCCCATTTATTTTACTCACCTCTGGTTAAACACTACCAACCAATTTTTACAATCCAATCAAATCTTAAAACATTTTGCGATCAACATTTCACATTGACTTTAAGAAACCATGCAGTGATACGGTGCTGACCCAGTAAGCCACTTGCCCCTTACACTACCGACTTTAGATGGGCTTTGCTGGAAAAGGAAGCTTGTAAGATATTAGGAGCACATCCTGAGGATCACAAGGATAGAGCTTTACCTCCCCCTCAGAGAGCCAGAACAACATACACAACATATAATGAAGACGTTGGTATAACCTAAGGTGAGCGGTAGATTGATCGCTGCAGTTCTTGCCCAAGACCCACCCGCTTATTTCCCCACAGTGGCAGTAAGGGCGCTGAGCGATGTCAGAGCAGACGCAGAGTTCACGTTACCTTGGCCGCTCAGGTTTGGATTGGTGTAGTCCCATGTGTCTTGGTCATTCTTGAATACATTAAGACGTGTCGGCTGGAAGGAAAAATAAATTTGTTGTTTTGTTTAACTTGATGGTTTTTGCTATTTCGCCCATCACTAACATATACAATTTTGACGATCCTCACCTTTGCATACTCGATCTTCAGAGTACAGCAGCCAGAGTATATGTCAGCCCCGTTAAGCGAGGCTTTGGCCCTTTGGGCACTCTGAACGGAGTCAAATGTGCGGGGAGTTAAAGAAATATGACTGTAATCAAGTCTTGTAAATACAGACATTGTTATCTAGAGTATTTTTATAATGCAGTATACTTAAGAAAGGTTAATGAGATACACAACCCCTTCCAGACATCATTAAAAAAATTACGGCAGGTTGAAACAAGACCGAATCTTTAAGATATATTCACGAGTTCTATAAACCGCTGCATTCTACCAAACATCCGTAGCCTAAAACACAAAAGGATATTCGACCATGGCCTGGACACCATTCTTCCTGAAGATGACGATTCGCTGAACAGGACCACAGTTGTTGCAAATTGTATACAGAACATCCTGTAAAAACAAGGCCGTTAAAACCAAACATTTTTGAAAAACGGCAAACATATTACGTGCCGATAGTGAGCTTTACCGTGGTTATGGGATAAATAGGGTTCATGATTGTGAGAAGCAAAACATTATTAACACTGCGGGAATCATCAGGGTCTCCCGGCCTGGATATCTTCTGACTGGTAGAGTAGTTTATGAACGCAGGGTGCCCGGCAATGTAGATTTGGTTGTCGTTGGCATAAGTAACAGCATTGCAGGACCCATTCATGTCCTCGTATTCAACCAGGGCTTGGCGCTTCTTTGGCATCAGTACAACATAACTGCAGAGAATTGGATGCAATAAGAGGCATAAACAAGATACAGCACAACTAGCGAGGTCAGATTCATACATCATTAACGTCTTAAGCACTTAGTTGACAGTATAAGTGCAAAATACGCAAATGAAGGGGCGCCCAAATGAATTGAGACATCTCGAAAACATAAGATCACATTATCTATTAATTCTGTCACATATTCTGTTTCCTATTCTCCATCTTTTTTTATATATATATATACATAAGAATAAAACAGTGAAAACTAATTTTCATATTACCTGATGGTTCCAAACTCTTGCAGGGCTTCAACAATGTCGGACTCCAAAACCCCATCCACTAACCCTCTGACATGCACCACAAGAGAGGGGAGGGTCTTGTGAGGATCTTCATAACCTTCCTGCAATGTAAACAATTCAATAGTTCAAGCGCAGGCGTGACACACTTGTAGGTCATCAACGTGTTAAACTCGCATGCAAACAGCAATATGTTTGGTTTATAGCAATATAAAGACATTGTATATGTGCAAAACTAACAATTGACATATTTTGAACACTCCTCTTTGCATATTATGAACACAATTTCCCATAAGCTTTCTTTTTCTAATGAGGTTACATACAACATCCATTCATTCAGCAATATTAGAATTGCAGACATGTGTTACAAAATCAAATCAATACCCTCTAATATAACGTATATATCAGATATTATTAACATTTCAACGTCATGGTTTGTTATTTTAGCACATTCGGCATATTTCCAGTATTTTTCTGTAGTGTAAATCCCAGGTTGCTGTATCAGACCGTTAATTGTTTGGTTAGCAAGTAGGCTAACTCTTGCCATTTCAACCTTCAAAGCAAGCTAAATACAACTTTATAAAATACTCAGGTAAATACTAAACTATTCAATAGTATCTTTATAAACTCTCGTCTTACGGTCGCCATTCCACCTTCGTTTTCGGTTTTTTGCCGTTTCGTCGCTCTGCCGCCTTCGCTGTAGTAGCGGGCCGTCTGTGCCGCCATGTTGTCCCGTAACGATTCACGCGCATCAAAACGAAATGGATGAAAACTACAGAAAATGGGCTAGGCAAGGGAACGCCCTTCTGAGAAGAACGACAAGTCTTACTGGTGTAAATAAACTGTCAATCAACATTGTAATCCAATGAAAATAGTGAAATTCAATATTGCGGTTTATGATTGGATAAAACCAAATTGCCAGAAAGCGCTTCTCTGTGATATTTTTATCATTGAAGTGCGTAATATTTGTATAATTGTATATTTATAAAATTGTTATAATATATTATACACATTCTCTAGCTGTATCAACCTTTAATTTGTTAATGTATTTTTTTAATCTGTCGTCTATGTATCTAATGAGAAGCATTATATATTCAGTTATATATGTTATATATTCATTAGTTTATAATAGCATGTTTTCAATAACACACATTAACATACACTTAAATGCAGTTATATATAAATTACATGTCTCTCATATTAAAAAACTGTACCTAAAAAATAGAGGGGATGATACAGTTATATAGATAAGTATTGAGCACACTGTTTTTAATAAATCTCTTTAGAAAAGACAAACAATAAGAAGGCATGAATACGGTCAGTCTGATCAATTGTCTTCCAGAAACTGTAAAGCATGTACTGATTTAGTTAATAAAAGCCACACGAAAGGTAAAGACTGCAGTTAAATAAGAAAATTAATTAAATTATCTGACTTTATAGAATGTGCTAAACAGTTTTTATAGATTTAATATAGCTCTGTTTAATTTCCTAAAAAAAGCAAAACTGTATAACGGAATATAGGTACAGTTTATAATCAACGCCTCACGCCACCCCGGTAGGTGGCGGACATTGCAAGATAAGTTGGTTTGCAAACCGCCATAAACATCAAAGAAGAAGAAAGGCGTAAATAAAACATGCCGAATAGTTCTGCTTTTATTTGTATTTAATAATAGCAAGTTATTTTACTCGATAAACACAGTGAAGTTTGACAACGTCTTTGAAGTGTCAAGGCGGCACTTTTCTTTGAGTCATAAACAGACCCCGAGTCCAGTCAACGTAAATCTCGGTCAAAGGGCATCAATGACGTTTCTATTCAGAACTGCGTTCAGAAGTAAGTCGTCGCGAATATTGTTTGGTCGAAATTACCAAAAATATGAGTTTGGAAAAATTCTGTAATAATGCTTTTCCATAGATGAATGCAAGTGGTTAATTTCACATGTATGAGTTTGGGTCACTGGGTAAAGGGTCAGGTGCTATTACATCTGAAAATTCACTTCATATGATCTAGAATAACATGAGATGAAGAAGATTAAGTGATTTACACGATACATGCTCAAATGCCAATGACATTAGTACATGTAAATAATATAAAATGTTTATATGTTCATTATTCTGCAAATAAGCTCTATTGTGTGTGTGTGATGAAATCTACAAGACTTTCACTAATCACTTACCGTGTCGTCTATGTATCTAATGAGAAGCATTATATATTCAGTTATATATGTTATATATTCATTAGTTTCATAATAGCATGTTTTCAATAACACACATTAACATACACTTAAATGCAGTTATATATAAATTACATCTCTCTCATATTAAAAAACTGTACCTAAAAAATAGAGGGGATGATACAGTTGTATAGATAAGTATTGAGCACGCTGTTTTTAATAAATCTCTTTAGAAAATTCAAACAATAAGAATGCATGAATCCGGTCAGTCTGATCAATAGTCTTCCAGAAACTGTAAAGCAGGTACTGATTTAGTTAATAAAAGCCACACGAAAGGTAAAGACTGCAGTTAAATAAGAAAATAAAATAAATTTAAATTATCTGACTTTATAGAATGTGCTAAACAGTTTTTATAGATTTAATATAGCTCTGTTTAATTTCCTAAAAAAAGCAAAACTGTATAACGGAATATAGGTACAGTTTATAATCAACGCCTCACGCCACCACGGTAGGTGGCGGACATTGCAAGATAAGTTGGTTTGCAAACCGCCATAAACATCAAAGAAGAAGAAAGGCGTAAATAAAACATGCCGAATAGTTCTGCTTTTATTTGTATTTAATAATAGCAAGTTATTTTACTCGATAAACACAGTGAAGTTTGACAACGTCTTTGAAGTGTCAAGGCGGCACTTTTCTTTGAGTCATAAACAGACCCCGAGTCCAGTCAACGTAAATCTCGGTCAAAGGGCATCAATGACGTTTCTATTCAGAACTGCGTTCAGAAGTAAGTCGTCGCGAATATTGTTTGGTCGAAATTACCAAAAATATGAGTTTGGAAAAATTCTGTAATAATGCTTTTCCATAGATGAATGCAAGTGGTTAATTTCACATGTATGAGTTTGGGTCACTGGGTAAAGGGTCAGGTGCTATTACATCTGAAAATTCACTTCATATGATCTAGAATAACATGAGATGAAGAAGATTAAGTGATTTACACGATACATGCTCAAATGCCAATGACATTAGTACATGTAAATAATATAAAATGTTTATATGTTCATTATTCTGCAAATAAGCTCTATTGTGTGTGTGTGATGAAATCTACAAGACTTTCACTAATCACTTACCGTGTCGTGCGTGTATATTAATGTATAGATGGACTTAAAATCTGTGCCGTAGCAATATATTAAAGAAAGTGCCATTCGTTTTAAAGGTTCAAGCATAACTGTTCACAAAAAGAAGGTTGTAGATTGAAGCCGGTTTCAAAGACAAGATTTAAAGCTAGTCCCAGACTAAAATGATTGTTTGAACAGTCTTAATTGAAAATAATTTGCCCTGACATCTTAAAATATGTCAGTGCCATTGTTTAGTCTCAAGATGCAAACCAGTAATGTTTTTATAAAAGTGCCTTAAATATCCTACACTTTAATTAAATGTTTGTGGATCATGTCTGTAATATCCGTAATGTTCATGTGTATTTATCTTGTCTGCTTAGAACAGGGTCTGTTGATTCCTGTCTTGAATGCTGTCAGAGGAATGTCCACAGGAAGCCCCACTCCACCCTTCACAACCCTGTCAATCAGCCGCCCGGCCGATACCATCACTCATGTCGAGTTCTGTCGACCAGAGAAACGCAACGCCATGAACAAGGCTTTCTGGAGGTGCATGTGATCTGACTTCTGTGAATATGCCACATGCGGCTTATATTCATTATTAACTAATGCTATACTTAAAGTTCAAATGAAATCAAAATTCTACTTTGTAAATTCACATATGTGGTGTAAAATTCATTTGTGCAAGTCAATCCTTAAAGTCCTCTATCTTTAACATCAGTTTACCGATTTGGATCCATTAACGTGGAAACAAAGACGGTCGCATTTTCCGGTTTACACTTAAGTTACAGAGAATGCATTATAATACTGTTATGTTGAATTGCTGTGTTATTTCTGTTTTCCTCGTAGTGAAATGGTCGACTGCTTCAATCAGATAGCTGAAGACAAAGAGTGTCGTGTTGTAGTGTTCTCTGGGGCTGGCAAGACCTTTACAGCTGGTAAATCCACACTACTACACTAACACTTTACAGCCAAATCTTTTTTATGCTTTTTCTGTGATTTATGCATTTGCCAGATGCCTTATCCAAAGCAACTTACAGTACATTTACGGTGTACATGAAGTCATGTGTCATTTACTAGAAATGAACCAACTGTCGTGGTGAAGTAAGCACCATCATCCACCAGTTGAGCTACAGGAACATTTATCATTTGAAATCATACAGGTTGTTTTAATATGAAAAATGTGCTTTTAAAAACATTAGAAGCAGTAATGTTCCATCTCTATGTTCCAACCTTCCTGGGTCATTGTCTCCATCTCACAACCATTTGGTGATCAGTGGACCGGGCCGTCCCTCCCTTTATCTCAGAGCCCAAAACATACAAGCCCAAATAAGTATCATGGGACCCTCTCCTTGTGGACCCACCGTTTAAAGGGATAGCTCACACAAAGATGAAAAATCTGTCATAATTTATTGTTCCAACCCTGTTTAAATGTCTTTGTTCTGCTAAACACAAATGAAGATATTTGGAAGAATTGTCAGTAGCTAAACAGATCTCATCCACCATTGACTCCCATAGTATTTATTTTCCCTACTATGGCTTTCAATGGGGGAAGAGATCTGATGTTCTTTGCTATGTGTTATCTGATGTTAATTCTATGACTTTTCGTGCATTACGTTGGTCAACTTTAGATGTATAACTGGCTGGGAGCAAGAGGCCTTTTTCGGACAAGATCTTGTTTGCGAAATCTAGCTCTTCGTACATGGAATGTATTAGCTATGCATTAGTTATAGTGATGCTTGCATCAGCAGATACTGCTTGTAACTAAAAGCACTTTAAGATATAAGATATATATTCGGCCTGTAGCACTAAAGACACACGAATGACACATTAACTAAATCGTAATCATTTGATTCCATACGCAGGGATTGATCTTATGGACATGGCCAGCGATATAATGCAGCCTGAGGGAGACGACACAGCGAGGATCTCATGGAACTTGCGGCAGATCATAGCCAAATACCAGGAATCTTTCTCTGTTATTGAAAAGGTGACTTTTGATGACATCATTCAGAAGAACATCTCAGTATATCCACATGGATAGGCAGTCATACAAAGGCGGTATTCACTTCATGTGGAGGTGTGACATGAACAAAGTGTTTTATATCGTGTCTGTGATGTTTCTATGCAGTGTCCAAAACCAGTGATCGTGGCCGTTCATGGTGCGTGTATAGGAGGAGGTTAGTTTCTCTTACACTATGTACGTTCTATTGTGATTATTTTAGTGATGAATAAAACACATTTTTCCTTGTTATGTGTTCTGACAGGGGTGGATCTGATCACGGCATCTGATATACGACTTTGTACACAAGATGCCTGGTTTCAGGTCAAGGTGCGTAAAAGAGGATTTTCATTGTGGTTTACTCTTATATACTCACTGAACACTTTATTAAGTATATCGTGCTGGTGCTGGGCTGGATCCCCTTTTGCCCTCAGAACTAGCTGTGGCATTGATTCAACAAAGGATACATTCCTCAAAGATTTTGATCTAAATTGAAGGACAACAACTAAATCTCAGTTTATTCGGATGCACATTCATGGGGTAGATCCCAAGTTGCTGTCTTGAATAGAGATTGGGTTTCCGTGTTGCTGCCACGTGGTTAACATGAATGAACAATATATAAGAGCTTTCCTGTAGCTCAGTGGTAAGAGCATTGCGTTAACAATGCAAGGTTGTGGGTTCAATCCCAGGGGATTGCAAATACCTATGTAAATGTATAGGTGCAATAAAAGTCTCTTTGAATAATTGGGTCTGCCAAATGCCTAAATGTAAATTTAAATGTAAATATATATAACAGGTGTACCTTCTGTGCTCTGTGAGTGTATATGTATACATAGATTATTGTATACATAAACATGCAAAACTCTATCTTTAAAACAAAATTCAGTTTAAGTATCTTAAAGCAACACTTTGTAGTTTTTCGACCTTTAAATAATGTCACCAAAATTATTTCAGAGGTAGAACAACTCTTAAATGGACGAATTTACTGCCGCTGCTACCTGAGCAGCCTCATAGCGGCTACAAGCACCCTTTGTAAGTTCTGTGTTCGGGTCGGTACACAATGCCCCGCCCATCCCCTGGCTGCGGAAGACTGCCATATGGTTTCCCCAAAACGTTTCTGTATTCGCTGTAAATTCACGTAAATAATGTCGCTGTATAAGCTTATACACATCACTGGTAACAGGCAATTGCGCTTATCAACCACATGTGGGAAGCGTGGGCAAAATTTCTATAGTGTTGCTTTAAGTTTCAGATGCCTGTATTCATTTATTTTTATCTGAACAGGAAGTCGACATCGGCCTGGCAGCTGATGTTGGGACTCTGCAGCGTCTTCCCAAAGTTATTGGAAGTCGAAGGTATACAATATGCACGGAATCTAAAGCTGTATTATACATCTAGTAACAAGAACATATTTTTTTGCAATTTAAAAGTAAAATGTATTCATGTTGTCTTTGAGTTTGGTGAACGAGCTGGCATTAACTGCAAGGAAGATGTATGCAGATGAAGCTAAAAGCTGTGGATTGGTCAGGTGAGATATTTAAAGTCCCAGGGAAATTAAAATGAACTATTCTTATTTTTTCATGAAATATTGCAGCGTTTATAGGAAATACTGTGGGCTTACTTAGGTCATTTTCTTTTAAAATTTCACGTAACCGCATAATCTTCAGTTAAATCTAAAATGCACTTCCGGCCATAAATGACGATCCATCTGAGATGACGTAGATTAGACGGCTTGGCCGGAGCATCCGTTAAGACCTCCCCATTAACTGTCAGTCTGCTGCCAGTTTAATTTCAAAATGCAACGGCTGTTTTAACACATCCAATCAATTTGCGTTGAAAGACGCAAGCCACGCCCACAAATTTTCTCTTTGAAATTCAGAAGTAAAAACGATCACGTACTAGAGCGTGTAGCTGTATTAACAAAACAGCATGGCCTCGAGTGTAATTTTGCTACTTTAAAGTGACTACATCATAGTAAAACAAATGATATGTTTATAGTATAGTAGGGGGGTATATTCTACACCATCTTTTTTTGCCTTTAAAGTTGATTTGTAATGTTAGCTATTGTTTGTTATTCCCAAAACATTCGCAATCGGTTGTAGATATAATTTCCAACATCCCTTAGCTTTAATCCTACTGTACTTTTGATTGAACTAATGCCCACAGGCTGTAGACTGGCTCTTTGATTCTTTAATCCTTTAATCAAAGACTTCTAAAGCCACAACCTTACATTGTTGCGCAATGTGTTTGTTGTCAATATGCATTTGATCATTTGAAGAAACTTGACATTGCTGTTCTCGTGTTCTCTCTTCTCTAACACAGCCGAGTGTTTCCAGATAAAGAGACCATGATGGCTGGAGCTCTGGAGATGGCAGGAGAGATCGCTAGCAGGAGTCCTGTAGCAGTCCAGGGAACCAAAATCAATCTTATTTTCTCCAGAGATCACAGTGTTCAGGAGAGCCTGAATTACATGGTGAGATCTAAATCAGTCTGACATAAGAATCATGCCCTTATTTAAAATTCACATTTTTAGGTTGTGTAGCAATCCTTTAAATATTTTCAAGGTTATTAAGAGGAAATTTAAATATGGGACAAAATAAATATATGCCATTAAAGCATGTGACACCCATAATTGAAACATAACACTGTTCTAACCTGTACTTTCGTTTGTCGTCGGTCCCTCTGCAGGCCACCTGGAATATGAGCATGCTTCAAACCCATGACCTGATGAAGTCAGCTCAGACAGCGATGGAGAAGAAAAGCCCTAAAGACATTATTTTCTCTAAGCTCTGAAACTCTGTGGAAGCATCTTAACTCTTCGTTTTAGTTTTAAGTTCGGGGAGAAGAGTTCTGTTTCTAGATCTGGTTAACTAAAAGTTTGATTCAGTATTTTTGTGGGTGGCTTTAATAATGTTTGGCACACAAATGTCAGTTTAACCAAAAAACTACATCACAGACGACGTTTAAAACAAAATCATTTAAGATCCATACCTTAGATTGTGCTTTATGTACCTTGTCATTTTTTGACGACGACTTACACAATATGACGTGACAATGATGATTGTACTGTTTTCTTAACATTAAATATAAAAGAATTGAAAGATGAATTTACTCCTATATTTACATATCGACAGTGTTGCAGGGTTCAATGTAAATGTAAAAGTCCCCGGAGGTTGGTTTGTTAAAAGAATATGTGAATAGTTTGAACAGTACACTGTGATGTAGCTTGAGGAGATGATGAAGAATGACAGTCGGGGACACAGGTGAGGTATATCAACAGTGTTGGGTGTAGTTACCATGTAATAAGTTACTGTGATTTAATTACATTCCCCTTGAAAAACTAAAGTAAGGGATTACTCCGATTTTTTCTGTAATTTAATTACAGTTACTTCTGAAGAAATTAAAGTAAATACTTTGTGAAATACATGTGTGTGCAATAGTGGAATTGATGACAAAATTCAAGTCCAACTTTAAAATCTGTGGTTTAATGTACGGTATAATTCACAATTTTGTAATATTTTGGTCAGTTAATAAGAGTACTTTATGTAGTTATATAATATTGATTTGAATGAATTAGTTTCATGTCTGTCCTTGAATCACTTAACCAATCAAGGTTGATATGGGATATAGAATGTAATTAGAAATAAGTAATTAAATACTTTTTGTACAGTAATCTAATTACACTATTGAATATGTAACTAGTAATTCATTACTTTTTCAGAGTAACTTGCCCAACACTGCATCATGAACCAATACTGATATAAAATAAAGAAATAAGATATTAAAAATATATATTGAAGAATCAGGCTAATTAAAGCGTAACCTTTGTGAGTTCAATTGTTAATGTATTGTCACATGAGGAATCCATGAACATCTTACTGTTACAGAACTTCAATCTATTATAGATGTCTCCAACGGGATTTATAAAATGCGCCATAAACAAACATCTCCATTTATTTAAAGCATGTTTAGGATTTCTCTCAGTGGTGTCCCGTTAATAAATGTTTTTGGGTGTCTTAAGATAAAGATAAAATCAAAGCATTAGTTATAGAGAAAAAAGTGGGCGTGGTCCACTTCTCCTCAGAACATGCAGCATTTCTCTCCTCTGTGCGTCTGTCTGGAGACATACTGCTGGTGAGCATATAACTTTAACATTTTTACTTGCTATCTAATGACACTTTTGGTATAAATGTACACTTGAAATGTATGTCTTTGCTGTTATGTTACGAGATGTTTCATGTAGGCTACCATAAATGATATCTGTAGTGCTTCTGGTATCAATAAAAATGGGTGTTGCCCCTTCGATTGAGGATAAAGTTTACAGCTACAAGTTGAGCTAGTTCAGAATACTTTAAAAATTAAATACTTATGATTTGTTCATGGTAATGTGACAATTGTACTGTTGTGTAATACCCACGGGCGTAAATTTATCAAGAGTTATTTCAGAACTACTTTGCTTATATTAAAACGGCATGCAGAAAGAAAACGTTAACATTAACCAACCCACCAAAATGTTACCTTTAACCAAATATGGTATGCAAATATATCACTAAGTGTGTACTTTATAGGGTCATAGGGTCAGATTCCAAGTCATTAAGGGCTTAGGGCTGAAATAGGAGTGTAGCTGGAATGTCAATGCAAATAGAGCTGCATAGAAGAGATAACGTTCTATGGAAGGCCAACAGGGACAAAACGTTTGAAACGAACGCGTTAAAGTGTATTTACGGTCTTTCATAGGTGGGAAGTAAGTTATGCTGTGTAATGATGGGATATGTTGTCTTCAACTCCACCGCTGATGGTACCACTTATACATCAATCAGACGGAAACGAGAAATCATGTTAGCGGAAGAGGAAAAGTAATAAAGTTTTATAAATGTTGCGTTTGATAAAATCATTTGATTTCATTATAATGGATTAGACCCGAGTAATGTAAGGTTTAAAACTAAATTGTTAGTCATGAATACTGTAATTGTCCAATTCAATGGTGTGATAACACTGCGCAGTTTAAAGTGTTCAAATCAATTATAGTAAAAGTTATTTTGAACGTACCCACATCATTTGCTAGAATGATAGACGGAACGACGGTACAAACTACTTGCGTATCAGTCAACACAGTGTCACGCGGTTGCTACGTCAGTAAAGGCGGTAACAAAGGGTAACGTGGATATGATGCCATTGACAGGCGACTAAACGTCTTCGGTCCACTGTTTAGAATGGAGATTTTCTCAGGATTTAAAAGCAGTTGGAAACATCTGAGATATTGTAAGTACTCAGCTGAAAAAAATATATAAAAATGGCCTAGTGGTTTTTGGATATTTTACTGCAAAATTCTTACAAACTGTACCTTTAAATTCTGCTCGTTCCCTTGTTACATTGGTAACTAATAAGAAGTTTGGACAGTTTAGTAAAAGTCAAGATGACATTGGTGCATAATGCTATATTTTAAGTGTTTAATCCTGTTTTATAGACGCACGGTTCACTTATGTCTCTGCACCGCATCCACACAGAGTGTATTGAACCGAACTGAACAACTTCTGCTTTAATGACATATTTAAACGTGCATCATGTCTCTCTCTTCTGTAAGCGCGGGGCAAGAAAGTCACATGAATATGCTTGCTATTTCATGCATTTTGAAAAGCCTCACCAGCCCTGCCGTTAAAAAGACTGTTGCCAGATTATATATTTCTGACAAGAACAGCAAACAATGACAAGTCAGAAATACACGTCGACACATTTAATAAGACAAAAAAACACTATGCGCAACTGTTCACTTTACTAAATATATAAAGTATATGCAGCTTCATAAGAAAAGACTAACAACAAATGTGAAGCTCTTAAAAATATGTTAACATGGCAACACCGCGAGAGAGTGCTGTGAAGCTCTGAACATAAATCATACAATTTCGCTCACTTAACCAGTCTTTGGACGAAAATGGCAGATACGTATCAAACGGATAACCGTATTGATAACTTATTAAGAACACCAGGCTTAAACTCTTTTTTAAAGCTTCATTTTGCTTCTCAGGAAAATGTATATTATTTAATAAATGTTTTATTAATATTTCTTCTATATGATTCTGTGATATTTCTGCAAAACAAGACAAAAAAATCTTTTGGTTGCAGTGCACTTGTAACCTGTTTTAATATATAAATTAGGCGCTATTGTGGCACTATGATGACTATTATTGGTGTTGCACAAAACAGGAGAGGTCCCCTCGCTTTAAAAAAGTAATTAAGTAACTTTTACTTTGAGTACATTTGAAACAAGCTACTTTTACTTGAGTAGATTTTTGACTGGTAATCTTACTTGTACTCAAGTACAATTTCATCAAAGAAGTACTACTTGTATTTGAGTATAATATTTTTGTACTTTTCCCACTCCTGGTCTTCCATAAAGATCAGGTAAAAGGATTCGTCTTCAGCAACAGAATTGTTCAGTTGTCACAGTTTGTGATTGTATGTTAATGATGTATACAGCAAATGTCACATGAAGCTTTGCTCGCACTTTGCCCCCACAGCGTCTGATAGCCCCTCCTCCCAAGTTAAGTTACACATTTTGAAGTCTGTGGATCTGTGTCATACAGTCCTGTAAGGGTGAATATCGGTTAAGGCACCAGGAACTATTTTCAGATCTGCTGTTAAGTAAGTAGTCAGGAACTGATCATATTTAACAACAGAAATAATCTTGATATATTCTGTTTTAATAATCGATGTAATCATCAAACTGTATTATTGTTTGTTATTGTGTCTTGGAAAAAAATGTGTCTTATATGCATCGTTATCCAACAGTTATTTGTATTTATACTGTAAAATGATTTTCTTTAGCTAAATGTAGGTGAATGATTACACATTCTTGGGTTAGTTCATTGGGTTAAAGGTCATGTAATAAATGTGCAGTCACATCTTGCAAAAAATGCATGCAATAGTATTTGCTGTTATTGAAATGTTATGCTTGCAAACGTTGTCAAGATATTAGATTTTTACTAAACGGTCATCTTTCATGGGTTTGTTTAGTATTAACAGGAAATGTATTCCTGTCTCGAAAGCAGAAATGTCTACTTCAGGACGCCCTACTCCTCCCTTCACAACCCTGACAATCAGCCGCCCGGCCAATGGCATCACTCATGTCGAGCTTTGTCTACCTGAGAAAGACAATGAATTGATTGCGGCTTTCTGGAGGTACACCTGAGGCCTTGTCTATTCATTTCAGTCTTATCTACGCTAATGGTTCTCAAACTTTTTGTTCTAAGTCCCCCTTTGTATAGAGTGCATCGCTTCGCGGCCCCCAAATAAATATTTATAATCTTAAACGTATTTTAATAAACAAAAATATTTTTTTTATTCAATGCTGGACCATCATGCCTTTCCGATGGTGGTAAATTAGTGGAATAAAATTCAGGATAAATTTCTATATTTCATAAAATGCCACAGAAAATGAGTGTCCCCAAGGATCCATCTTGGGGCCCCCCTAGTTTGAGAACAAGTTTGTTGAATTGTTATGAATGTGTGATTTCTGTTTTGCTTGCAGTGAAATGGTTGACTGCTTCAAGCAGATAGCTGAAGACTCAGAGTGTCGTGTGGTGGTTTTCTCTGGGGCTGGCAAGCTTTTCACGTCTGGTATAGCCACAATATCTACTACTACAACACTTAAAACATATGACCGGTTGTTTCTTTATGACTTTCTTTTCATTGTTTTTTTATTTGTGATTTACATTTAGTACGCGTTTTGCAGACGCTTTATCCAAAGCAGCAGCACTACAGACATAAATGACATATTAACTGAATCGTGATCATTTAATTGACAGGGTTTGATTTTATGGACGTGGCCATTGATTTACTACAGCCTGTGGGAGAGGACACAGCAAGAATCTCATGGGGTTTTCGCCAGATCATAGTCAAATACCAAGAGGCTTTCTCTGTAATGGAAAAGGTGAGCGTTTAGAATGTATTCATATGATCTCAGTAAATGAAAAACCTTAAAGGAACAGTTTAGCCGGTTCTGTTAACCTTTCAACTCTGCCACCCCATACGGATCCACAGGTGGGTCCACTATTGCATCATCATTGTATCTGAAACACAAAACTAGACATACAGTATATGGTGTATTTTGAAAGCTAAGAACCTCAGTTTTCCCACCACTTCTATTGATTAAGCCTTTAAGTTACGTAAAAAAATACAAAATAAAGTTCTCAATTTGTCTTCCCACAACCAACCCCCTGCAAAAATCATACGAATAATATTCAGTTTCATACTTACATCACACAAGACATATCAAATGAAAACACTCGCAAGACTATGACTGTATTTTTTACCAATCTACACTTTAGAGTAAGATAACAGAATCATTTTCAAATGGTGAGTATGTGGGTAGGGCACTCTTTTAGATTCATATAAAAATTGCAAAACACACACCAGAGCTGCAGAGGTGAAAAAAAATATTTACTCGCTTTTTTTCGCCAAGACACAACAAACGATAATTTAATGAATATCTTTCCGGGTGGACTCAATATAGACCGCTTCATCGGACGCGCGCTGGTCTGACCCTCAGTTAACTTCCGGTTTGTGTTTGGCTAGTTTCCAGAAACAACTATTTATATTTTATTTCATTTGTATTGTTATTTATTGTATAATAATGGTAATAAGTAAACGATTTGTTGAATTGTGTTGTATGTTCATTTTATTAAATGAACAATATGTTGAGTGGGTCCTGTAGTTTGGTCGCCTTTAAAGAAACCATATTTTACATTGACATCTAGTGGTTGAGTTTAGTATCGCAGTCTACATTCAAAATATTAGAGAGACGAGTTTAGCCAAGTAACAATTCTTCTCAGTTTCTTCTCATAGTTTTGAGCAATAATCTTCCGGCACTTTATTGTTTGTGAAAGTGTTTAGGAAGTTAAGTTGGGCCGGGAAGTCACAAAAGTGCACATGCAAAGTAACGTTTGTTTAAGTTGTAAAAACAAAACCATCTGTAATGGAGGCGTGACTCGCTTTAAGGCTTCTACATAATCGCGACCCAACACTTAAATATTCTAACTATTGAATTGTTGGGGGTGCCACGACACCCCATGTGTTGTTAAGAAAAGTTCACATTATGATGTCATGTACAAAGTGTTTTATATCATGTCTCTGATGTTTCTTTGCAGTGTCCAAAACCAGTGATCGTGGCCGTTCATGGTGCATGTACAGGAGGAGGAGGTTCGTTTACGAAACACTACTTTCTATCACAATTTTAGCATTGCATTCTTAATGATTAGTTGTAAACATGGGATTTTTCCTGTGTATCTGTTCAGGAATGGATCTGATCACAGCATGTGATATACGACTGTGTTCACAAGACGCCTGGTTTCAGGTTAAGGTGTGTAACCTTGTTGCATATGTTGCAAACATCACTTACCTTCAAAGATAATAGCCAATACTTGGGCCAGGAACGGTTCATACAACCATTCATCATAGTTGCTGTTGAATGTATAGTGTATATATACACAGATAATTGAAAAATCAAAATTCACAACCTAAATGTACATAAAGAATTCCTGTAATTGATGTTTTCTGTTCAGGATGTTGACTTTGGTCTGGTAGCTGATCTTGGGACTTTGCAGCGTCTTCCCAAAGTTATTGGAAGTCGAAGGTATCATAGCTGTATTATCCAGTAACATCCATAGTTTTGTGCAATTCACAGTATTTTCATCAGTGTTTATTGTCTTTAAGTCTGGTGAACGAGCTGGCATTGACTGGCAGGAAGATGTATGCAGATGAAGCCAAAAGCTGTGGATTGGTCAGGTGAGATATTTAAGCAATAATTTAGAAGGTATGGAGGGGTTGCTTAACCCAATGCAAAGTTCAAATGAAGAGTTTATTTCCAAAAAGAGATAACTAAAAAAATCATCTTTTTAATGTGTTATTTAGCTGTTTATTTGAGTTATTGTGGCTTAAATCAAAACAAAGCGACTGCAGTTTGATTGATAGACCTGTTCAAAAATTATATTTTGAAAAATGTATCTCATTTCGGAAATACATGCTTTAAATATTTAACCAATATAAATGTGTCCCTAACTTATACATATTTTAAGGGATCATGTCCTTTATTTTATTTCTTCCTCTAAAATCAACTTGTTATCTCCAATATCTACAGTTTGTGGTGTTTTCCTTTTAAACATATTTTTCTCCTGTAGGCCTGTAATTTCATTTAATTATGGTTTTCTGGTTCAGAGGTCGGCAGTGATATATAGTTGGCACTTTGATGCTCCTATAACCTATAACTATAATCCTATAACATTGCTGTTCTCGTGTTCTCTCTTCTCTAACACAGCCGAGTGTTTCCAGATAAAGAGACCATGATGGCTGGAGCTCTGGAGATGGCAGGAGAGATCGCTAGCAGGAGTCCTGTAGCAGTCCAAGGAACCAAAATCAATCTTGTTTTCTCCAGAGATCACAGTGTTGAAGACGGCCTGAAGCACATGGTGAGATCTAAATCTGACACAAGACTCTTAACCCTTATACACATAGATGAAAATGTAATGCAATGCCTTGGACATGCTAAAACGATTCACGTGAAAAATGCTTAACGTGGTTTGATGCATTACGATGGAAAAGCATTTTCTTATAACGTGCAGATCTGGGTAAGTTACTCTTAAAAAGTAATGAATTATTAGTTACTTATTACATATTCAATCGTGCAGTTAGACTACTGTACAAATGACTCTCTCCAAAAAGTATTTAATTACTTATTGTTAATAATTACTTTATAATAAAGTAACTTATTGTTAATAATTACTATGTCCTGTCAAGCTTGATTAGAATTCCTTCAATGATAGACATAACAACGGCTCTTTTAATTCATTCAAGTGAATAATAAATAACTAGTTTCAAGTGTAATTAAAGCGATACTTCACCCAAAAATATGTTATTTATGTATTATATCACCCTCAGGCCATCCAGGGTGACATTTGTTCTTCTGCTGAAGAATAAAGTAGAAATTGAGACATCTGTGTTTGCAATAAACTTAAGATAATTTACAGTGGCTCCAGGGGGGCACAAATTTTCCATTGCATTTTATGAAATATAGAAATTTATCATGAACTTAAAATAAGACCACCAACCGAAAGAGTTGATGATCCAGCGTTGTATAACTACATTTGTTTTTGGTTTTATGAAAAATTCTAAGTTAAAGATTATAAATATTTATTTGGGGGCCGCAAAACGATGCAGTCTATACAAAAACGGGGACTTACAACAAAAAAGGTTGAGAACCGCTTGCTAAGTCAAGACTGAAATGAATGCTTATAGATGTTAGAGTTAATAGCGTGTTCTGGGCATTTGGCAGAGGCTGTAATGCTGTAAATAATGTTCAGTTTCTTGCCAAAATCAATCGAATAGGTTTACAAGATGATATGTCACTCTCAAAGTGTGCCGGTACCTGTTTACTTCTATTATTATTACATATCGGATGGCCTGAGGTTGAGTAAATAACCCTTTGAGATAAAATAAGGGTGAACTATCCCTGTTACTCTATGTTACTATTATATTCTAGACTCATCTGCTTTCTTGTATGTAGTAGTACACTTCATTTGGTCACACTTTATTTAAGGTCCAATTCTCGATATTAACAAACCATGAACTATTACTTTTGCCTCAATAAACTCCTCATTTGGTGCTTATTAATAGAAAGTATGTTTTTAGTTTAGGTATTGGATAGGATTAGGGATGTAGAATATGTTCATGCAGAATATGAGCTTTATACATACTAATAAACAGCCAATATGCTAATAATATGCATTATAATAAGCAAACTGTTAACAGTGAGAATTGGTCCCTATACTAAAGTTTTACCAATTTTTAACCTTAACTCTTAACGTTTAACTCTCGCGACACCAAATTTATTTGCCATCCTTGGAACCTTGAATTTTAAACTAGAGCCAAATGTAGGATTTGGCTTTCTGTGCTATTACAGACGTCAACAACCCATGTACCACCCATGTTTTAAACATAACACCGTTCTCACCTGTACTACCCGTCCCATCTGTCCCTCTGCAGGCCAGCTGGAATATGAGCATGTTACAAACCCAAGATCTGATGAAGTCAGCTCAGGCAGCTAAAGAGAAGAAAAGCCCTAAAGATGTTGTTTTCTCAAAGTTCTGAGACTCTGTGGGACCACCAACAGTATTCTTTTGGAGTCCAGTTAGAAGTGTTATGTTTTTATAGGTCTTGTAAGCTACAATAAAGTTTGATTTCTTGTTTTTGCTTTTAATGATTTTGAATGTAAAGTTAACCAAAAACATGTTGCCATGTACTGAGCTGCTTGGATGGTGAATTGGGATTTTAGTTCTTCAGCATCAGACAGAAAGCTCTTTATGCCCCGATTTGTGACTCCTTCAGGAGTTTAAGGATTCTACTAAAGGTCATAATAAATGGTGGAGGTCTTTGGTCATGTTTACACAATGAAAAACAGAAAAGCTATAAAAGTTTCATGATGACACCGTTGTCAAAACGATCTGCATTCACACGGATCCCAGAAAACAGATGTATCTTGCATGCCACAAGCCACTGGATGGCGATGTTACTTTGTAAAGAAACACAAGGTGCCTGCACACATACACACACCCTCTAATACCCTTTGTTGGGGTATATGTGTGTTTATAAGTTTGGTGTATGTTAAAAATATGTATCCACTGGTCTTAGTGGTGCAGTAAATTTTTACCGGAGAAATGTCAATAAGTATGTCGCCTAGCCACAAACACCCAGTTCTAGAGGCCGCCATTATTGATTCGGGACTAAACATGTAATACACATGCGTATGACGTCAGCGCTTTGCAATGTTCTGTTTTCGCAGTTTACATAGAGATGATTCGTTCTTAAAGGGCCATCAGTTCTAGCAGAAATATACAGTAAAGTGTCTACTGTCATCTCTGAAAACAGCCACAAGAAGTGCAGTTTATCAGGAAAATATACAGGTGACTGACAACAGACATGAATGTTCCTGACACACAATATACAAACCAAAACAAAAATGTTTTGACAAAGTCTGCCATAACGTTGGAGAAGAGACAGAACGTCTCAGAGACCAGAGAATGCATGAAAGTATCCGGATGTGTTCTCGATATCAAGGGTGCATGGAATGCGGCCTTGCGTGCGCCGCTTGAAGTCCTAGAAGTCAAGGGCACATACCTCTATGCTTTTGCATTTAAGTGTTGATATGTGTTACGTGTTTCCAGGTCTGGTTAAGTAAAACTTAAATTTGATGTTTTCGTTGGTGCCAAATTTAAGTTTACCCAACTACTACCAACTACTGGCTCATTTTAGATCCAAAGTATTGTGTTTACAATCCCATGATTTGTCACAGTGACTTACATGTTGATATAACCAATAGTGAAATTGTCAATGAAAGGGAAAGTGCTTCGGTGTTGTAATGTAATAAGGCATCATAGCGTGGATATCATGTGATTTTTCAAGTCAGCATAATACATTTCGTGTTTAACGTTTGTGAAGTGAAACACGGAGCTGATTGGCCACCATTTAAGTATAAATAGGGGTTTGATCTTGTATTAGCTGTAGACCACATCAAAACACTGAGCTGGAGAGTTCATTTATAAAGATAATTACGTGATAATGTTTTTATCATCTTCGCTGAGATGTGTAACTGTCATGCTGCTACTTGACCTGGTTTGCGCCGGTAAGACTGATGATCTTCTACCTTACAATTTTTAACACTATATATGAATGTAAGTTAATATACATTTAGCAAACATGCATATTTTGGGTTTTTTCCAGGATGCTTGTTATCAGTTCTATAACCTTTAAATAAAACAAATAAAACTTTATGTGAAATAAGCCCTGATCAACATATATAAATATCAGATAACAGTTATAATAAGGTTGTATTTGTTAAAATTAGTAAATGCATTAACTAACAAAATGTACAACATAATTTTCAGCATTTATTGATCTTTGTTAATGTCGGTGAATGCTATTGCAGTTGTTCATAGTAATTAATTGTGCATTAAAGGTCCTGTGTGTAGTCTTTTGGAGGATCTTTTTTTTGTTATATTTTTGGGCTTTTTGCAATTACTATGATTGGAAAGTGGAGAGGTGACAGGAAAGAGACGGGGAGCAGGATCGGCAAAGGACCGCATGAGACGGGAATATAATGCAATCGTATATAATCCATATAACCTTTGTTTATTCCTCCGCGTCTCAACAGCTATCATGGCCCATGGTTTCGTAAATAAGTAATCTCCTTCAACAAAGAAGCGAATCGTGACAATATCTCAGTTCATTGTCAGTAACCGTAGTGCTTCGAACGAGAGGGGGGAGCAGTCGAGTGAGCCGTTGGTTGCAATTCGCAACCTGACCACTAGATCCCAGTAAAATCTCTGCATTTCTCCTGTAACTAATGTTGACAATTACAACCATATTATAAAGTAATTTATATATAACTATAATTAGTATCATGTGCTATAAGTAAACATCCGACTGACAATTGAAAATAACGAAAATAACAAGCACCCAAACCACGTTCCACATTAGTAAATTACCAAACACTTACTGACTTTTCATTTATATATATACGTATATATACAGTATATTTTTCTCCTAGGTCGACTTCTCTGGAGAATGAAAGAGCAATTGCATAATATCCAACAGGTCAGAACAAAGCAGCATGTGATGACACACCCCTCCACAGCTATTCCCAAAGAAGGCAGAATTCATCAACCACTGAACCATTTAGACATAGAAAACGCCAAAACCTTTCCTCAGGTACGTACAACTATTCGCTCTTAAACAGTCTAATACGATGCCGCCCTGTATTGCTTTCAGCAATAATTACACAGATAATAAGTCAACATTCATTATTAATATCTGATGAAATTGTCACTGTTGGTTTTGCACAGAGATTCTTTGTGAATGACATTTATTGGCAGCGATCAGACGGACCAGTCTTTCTCTACATAGCAGGAGAGGGCCCCCTCTCTAAATTCAGTGTACTGTACGGTCAGCACTCACTTTCCCTTACATCTCAGCTCCATAACTGTCACGAAAGAAATCAAATAGCTCAATTCAGAATAGTTTTTGTGGTAATTGCAACATTATAACAACAGTATGTTGTGATGCAAGAAGACCTTCAAAGTGTCCAACAATGACATCATTCATTTCTCAGGTCATCATGTGGAAATGGCAGAGAGACACGGAGCTCTTCTGGTAGCTCTGGAACACCGCTTTTATGGGGAAAGCATTAACCCTGATGGTCTGGAAACACAGCAGCTGAAAGATCTCTCCAGTCAGCAAGCGTAAGCGGTGCTGATAAACCTCTCCATAACACATCACAATAAACAGTTGACACCTTATGTCACATCTCCTTCCTCTTTCAGTCTGGCTGACCTGGCAGTGTTTCATCGTTATATCAGCCAGCGTTTTGGCCTCTCTTATAAGAACACCTGGATCAGTTTTGGGGGTTCCTACGCGGGAGCTCTATCGGCTTGGTTAAGAGGGAAGGTCTGTCGTCATTATCGTTATTTTGTAACACTTTACAATAAGGTGCTATTTGTTAACAATTAGTTCATGCATTAGCTAAAATAAACTTGCAATGAACAATACTAACACAGCATTTATTAATGTTAGTTCATGTTCATTTCAGCATTTGCTGATACATTATTAAAATCAAACGTTGTGTCTGTTAACATTAGATATTACATGGCTCGTTGGTATGCTTGATTCTGATTGGCAA
This sequence comes from Triplophysa dalaica, assembly GCF_015846415.1. Classification (NCBI taxonomy): domain Eukaryota; kingdom Metazoa; phylum Chordata; class Actinopteri; order Cypriniformes; family Nemacheilidae; genus Triplophysa; species Triplophysa dalaica. The sequence goes on along the minus strand of NC_079550.1, from coordinate 22,095,904 downwards.
GTCGCAACATTTGCAGGTTTGTTATTCCAAATTATTACACGACTCATTTGAATGCTTGATTCTGATTGGCCAGCCGCGACATTCCAAGGGTTGTTACTTTCAAATAACAACCGCTCAAAACTAATAACACCCTGTAGCCCGCATCCTGCAAATCATTTTGAGAGGGGCACGTTAGTATTACACAAAAATAAATAAATATGTATTTTAATAGCATATATGACGTGATATTTACAAACGATTAAACCAATTTGCCTGTCTGTTACGTTTGAACATCGTTTCTTACTTTAAAACCGAAACAAAATGGCTTTTCCTTGTGGAAGGTCTGAATTCGGTAAAAATTATCAAATAAAATATTTGAAATTCACATTTTATGTCCAGTTTTTCTCATGTGGGAAGTAGCCATGTAACAATATTTAAAAATATATATATTTTATATATATATATTAGGAAAAGCCGTTATTTTCGGTTTTAAGGTATGACATTCAAATGTCACAAACAGGCAATTTGGTTTGATAATTTGTAAATATAATGTCATATATGTTATTAAAAGATATATTTTTATTTAATTTGTCAAAAAACTTGTCAAAATTATTTGCTTCATCGGGGTCGACGTGTGTTATTAGTTGTGAGGTTTTTATCTGGGAATAACGAACATGCAAATGTCACAACTGGCCAATCAGAATCAAGCATTCCAACGAGCCGCGTAATATCAAGGAATAATAAATGTTTATAAATGTTTCATTGATAGCTAATGTCAGATAATGCATTTTCTAAAGTTAACAAATAGCAGCTTATTGTAAATAGGCCTACCCATTATATCATAGAAAGGGATTTCTCATAGTGTATAATGGGATTTATAATTATGCCTAATTTGGGTAAATTTAGGTAAATAAACGTGCTATGAGGTATAATAATATGGCAAACATATTCTGTAGCGGGTCTTCTGAAGGTGTGTAAGACAAACTGATTAAACAGTTTATGTGTTTAACATTCACACGAATACATATAAAGGTTGCATGCATTACACTAAATATCACAAATGAATATGGAGAAAGTGCACATGTTTTTACAATAGGCAGGTTTAGATCTCCAGATGCGTAATGTATGTCAGAACATGGTGAACATGTATAGACAAACAGTGGAAGGCAATATTTTTGCTCTTGAGTGACAACATCTCTTTCATCGTTCTGCTTGAATTTTGCATGCAAAATTTTGTTTTCTCTTTCAGTTTCCTCATCTCATCTATGGAGCGGTGGCGTCCTCCGCTCCTGTTCACGCCCAGCTGGACTTCAGCTCATATAATAAGGTGAAACATGAAGAACATGTGGCTTACTACCGACACACACAAAACACTTGAAACATTACTTTTACAATTACATATTCACACTGTTATTTAATTTTTGTATCGTTTAGTGTCATGTTTCTACATAATTAAAGACTTGATATTAGTCTTTACTTTATGTGTGCGTTAGCTTTAACTTACACTATGACATGCTGTCAGAATAATTGTCAACTGTTAGTTTATGATGGCTAAAATGCATTGTCCGATGTTACAAATTTAACCTAATTGTAAAGTGTAAACTGTTATCTTAATTCATTTTCCAATTTGACATTTTATTACATTAAAATAATCTAACCACATTAAAGTAATGGGAATTTGCAATGAAATGTGCATAATTGTCACAATGCAAAATTCTTACAGTTCATAAGAACTTTAAATGTGGATATGAATTTGCATAGATGGACATGTTTATTGTTTGAAATTTCAATTTGACACGAAATTCGCAGTCTATTAATGCGTGTTCATGGACACGAATATCCCCATTTTTTCGTGTCAGTGAGCACGTCATTCTCCTTTCAATACACATGCTCTGTTTATATATATATATATATATATATATATAACCTGATATCAAACAAGTCGCATATATTTTAGGATGTGTCTGACTAACACCTTACTTCATCCCCAAACCCTAAATTAACAGCCGCAAAGGCTAATTTAGCTTAAAAAAGAGAGTTTCGCGAGGTGGCAAAACAACTATAAATGGCTCCCCTAATCCCGCCCCTTAACATGACGCCACAGGGGAAGAGTCAAAACATACCAATGAGATTGTAGGAAATAGGAATTCACACGAATGACCTTGTAAAATAGGAAAGATTTCCCATCAGACTGCGTTGATATGTATTTATACATATGAAAGAAAACATATTTTATAATGCATTAGATTTAAAGTCGTGCTGACTGACACTAAAAGGGGGGAAATTCCTGTCAGTAAACACAAATAAATAGATTACAGTTCGTTCATGTCTATAACAGTAGTGATTTGGTTTTGCATGAAATCTCATTTTGTTTTATGCAGGTGGTTGGTCGTAGTCTTATGAATAAGGCAGTCGGAGGCTCTAAAAAGGTAAAGACCCTTTACCAAAACACGTTTTGTGTGTTCTTTGTGAGGATAAATGTGTGTTGTAGTGTTTAACAGAAGTGAGAGAGGCGTTTGCCGCAGTGGAGGCCGCTCTGCTGATGGGGAATGAAATCCAGCTTGCCAAAGACTTCGGCTGCTGTGAGACCCCCATAAAACCACAAGACAAGACTGAATTTATGCAGAGTTTAGCAGACATCTTCATGGGCACCGTCCAGTACAATGAGGAGGGGGTTGCATTCAACATCGAGGAGCTTTGTCACATTATGACCAATAAGAGTGAAGCTTATAATCAGAAGGAGGAGGCATACGACCGTCTGATCAAACTAGTGGAGGTACACAGCAACAGTTCTTTATCTCATGTGGAATTTTAAAGGGGTCATATAGCGCGAGATACCAACATGCACGGTATGTGGGAAATACAGTGTCTTTGAATCTTAATTTGTGTATAAACATAACATCAAGCACTATATCAAAAAAAAAATGTTGTGTCATATATCCCCTTTAAAAAGTGTTTATGATAGCTGCCACAGTTTCATTAGTTTATTCTTGACTTCTGACGTTATTCTATACTGAAGTTTCTTTTAAAGTACCATTCCAAAAATATAGGGCCACTTGAATGTGTCTACATTGTCTATATGTATGAAAATACTTTCAATTCAATTCAATTCAAGTTTATTTATATAGCGCTTTCCACAATGTGTATTGTTTCAAAGCAGCTTTACAAGGGCAAACAGGAAAAACAGAAAAGTTAAAACACAGCACAGTGCATGGTATTTATACAACGAGTAAGTTCATTCTAATAAATAACATCTAATTTCTAAATAAATAAATAAATAAATGAATGAATGCAGTCTCCCGGTGAGCAGGCCAACACTGCCCTGCTGTGGCGAGGAACCCAAACTCCAATGATTGATTAATGGAGAAAAAAACCTCGGGAGAAACCAGGCTCAACCGGGAGGGCCAGATCCCCTCTGACGTGTCATAGCTGCACTCAGACTGGTGACATGTGATTTTAGTTTAGCATTTAATACCAAATATTGTAACTTCAGCATTAATAAGACAAATAGTCCGTCTTTGCTCTTGGTTGGGGATGTAGTGGTCTGAGCTGGGATGGTCCGATGGTCATATTTCTCTTGGCAGCTGGTGGAATTGCCTTAGATGGAGCTGGGATGGTCAGTCAGTCTGCAGCTGTATCTGGTGTAATCTCAAATTGGGGATGGGCATCTGTCGGTCGTCTGGACATGGTGGAACTTCTTCCTACCTCGGGATGGGCATGGGGATGGGCATCTGTCAGTCGTCTGGACATGGTGGAACTTCTTCCTACCTCGGGATGGGCATGGGGATGGGCATCTGTCAGTCGTCTGGACATGGTGGAACTTCTTCCTACCTCGGGATGGGCATCCCGAGGCAGAGGCGGAAAGAGAATAAATAGAATAATTAGCGTAGCTGCTGTTCATTAACTATGCATTAAGTGAAAGCTTGGCTGAAAAGATGTGTCTTTAATCTAGATTTAAATTGGGAGAGTGTGTCTGACCCTCGAATAGTATCAGGAAGGCTATTCCAGAGTTTAGGTGCTACGTATGAGAAAGCTCGTCCACCTTTGGTGGATTTTGTTATTCTAGGTATTGTCAAAAGTCCTAAGTTTTGAGATCTCAGCGAGCGTGATGGGTTGTAACGTGATAAAAGCTCGGTTAAGTAAGTAGGTGCTAAACCGTTCAGGGCTTTGTAAGTAATAAAAATAATTTTAAAATCAATGCGATACTTAATGGGTAGCCAGTGAAGCGATGATAAAACTGGGGTTATGTGATCGTATTTTCTTGACCTAGTAAGAACTCTGGCAGCTGCATTCTGAACTAACTGTAGTTTGTTTATCGATGATACAGGACAACCACTAAGTAGAGCATTACAATAGTCAAGCTGTGAGGTCACAAATGCATGAATAAGCTTTTCTGCGTCTGCAACACATAAACTATTTCGTAATTTGGCAACATTTCTAAGGTGGAAGAAGGCTGTTTTTATGATATTTGAGATGTGATTTTTAAATGACAGGTTGCCGTCTAATATAACGCCTAGGTCTTTAACTGTATTTGTTGGAGTAACAGTGCAGCTTTCAATTTGCAGGCTGTAATCGGAGATATTCGGTTTACTTAATTTTGGTGCTATAAGTAATATTTCTGTTTTGCTAGAGTTTAAAAGGAGGTAATTACTAGTCATCCAATGTTTTATGTCCTCGATGCACTCTGCCAGTTTGGATAGCTTAAAGGAATCATCTGGTCTTGATGAGATATATAGCTGAGTATCATCTGCATAACAGTGGAAGCTAATTCCATGTTTTCTAATAATGTTGCCGAGGGGCAGCATGTATATGGAGAAAAGCAAGGGTCCTAAAACCGATCCCTGAGGTAATCCATAATTGACTTGCGTAAGATTTGACGATTTCCCATTTAAATGGACGTATTGATATCGGTCTGTTAAGTAAGATCTGAACCATTGCAGTGCCTGTCCCTGAATACCTGTATAATTGTGTAAACGATCTAGTAGTATTTTATGGTCTACAGTATCGAAAGCAGCACTAAGGTCAAGCAGGACTAAGAGTGAGATGTTTCCTTTATCTGAAGCAAATGGAAAATTTATGCTGCTGGTCCATATGTGACCAACAGAGGGCATCACTGGCTCTGCTATTGCCCGCTTCTATCACACATGCCACATCTCATCAATGCTCGAGTTAAAAATGCATTAGAGATGTGATTTTAGTTTGGATTATTTTACAATAGCAATGAACACAAACCAAGCAAGCACCCTAACAAAAGATGAGAGTAAAACAGATAGTCTGTCATGAGCAATGGTACCAGACAGCATGTTTTTAACACTCAGTTTTGTATATGATCGTGTGCGTGTGTTCAGATGTATCGTGCAAGGGTGGACGCAACTTGTCTGGATGTCTCTCATGAGACGTTTGTGCTTGAACTCAATAGCACCACAGTTAGATCCAGTTATAGGCCGTGGTTGTACCAGACCTGCACCGAGTTTGGCTTCTGTGAGTATTACATTCTCCCTCTATACCTACTGCTTTGATAAAACTGGTAATATTAAGCATAAAAACTAATAATTACATGTTATATTAAATGTTTTCTTATAAATTGCTTCAATTAAAAACAATTCAATTTGTATTATTTGGTCCCGGTTTCACAGACTTAAGGCTAGTCCCAGGCTATTTTAAAACATATATGTTTTGCCTCAAGATGCACATCAGGAAAGGCCCTTTTTAAAAGCGACATAAAAGGATACTTCAACCAAAATGAAAATTCTGTCATCATTTACTCACCTTCGAGTTGATCCAAATCTGCATAAATGTCTTTGTTCTGATGATCACAGAGGGAGATATTTGGAAAAATGCTTATAACCGAACAGATCTTGCCCCCCATTGACTATATACATTGAAATACAATGGTGATCAGAAGTACCCCAGAGCTGTTTGCTGTCCTACATTCTTCAAAATATATTTTTTTGTGATAAACTGGGAAAATCATAATGTATTTTTTCCTCCTATGGGAGTCAATGGGGGCGAGATCTGTCTGGTTACAAGCATTCTTCCAAATATCTCACTCTGTGTTTATAAGAACAAAGACATTTATGCACATTTGGATCAACTCGAAGGTGAGTAAATGATGACAGAATTTTTCATTTTTGGGAGAAGCATCCCTTCTAAACCCCTAAATTAATATAGCCCTGGCTCGAGCAAAGCCTTGCCTACGAAACCGAGCCTAAATGATTGAACTTTATTTTGTAAGTTAACTTTGTACTTCTGTGTTGGTTTACGGAGCAGATCAGACATGTGAGGATGATAGCTGCCCTTTCTCACACACGATAAACCTCCAGTCTCAAGCCGAGCTCTGTTCTCAACTCTTCAACATCCCGCAGTACAGTCTGCCTGTCTACATTGACTTCACCAACCAGTATTATGGAGGAAACCGGCCACGAACACAGCGTGTGCTCTACATCAACGGTGAACGTCTTGCTTTTACATTTTTACGCTCGTCACAAAATTTAGTTATTAATTGCCGCAGTTGTTACCACAATTGAGGTTTAACACAGTCTATTAAAATCCCCCATATGTGATATAACATTATCTGAACCATAAAGATTTGTTACCTTTTCTCACCAAGGCAACATTGATCCATGGACGGAGCTGAGCGTGACCTGGAATGACACTTCGGAGGACAATGACAGGGTCATTCTTATTAATGGCACTGCACATTGTGCTGACATGAACCACAATAAAGCTCTCGACAGACCTGCGCTGCACCGGGCCAGAAAGGTAAAAATACTGCGCAAAACATTGTGTGAACAGATGGGATAAGGAAGCCAGATTTTTTTCTATTCATCATATTTTATGTTGTTATCTTCGCAGGAGATTGAAAGACGTGTGGCCATGTGGCTTGCGATGCAAAATGGCACTACATGATTTATTCAGATATTTTGATATCAGCACCAGTAGCTTTGCATTGATGCTTTTACATATTGCTCAGCCACACCAAAAGATATCAAAGAGCACCGCCTCTCTCCTACGGAAGAAAAATGACACAGGTTCTGTGTTATCGACACCCATGGTTAGATTAGCAGTAACAGAATACAATTCTTGCTTTTCCTACAGTATGCTGACCATGCACGGGATGCAAATGGATCGCTTTAAAAGTCTTAGAATGCCGAGAGAAATGAATTTGCAAAAGAGATTACGGCTCGTCTTAAATGGCTTGCATGTTTTGAAACATAAATCAAAAATATACTGTAAGAATATTTGTGTGACCTTGGACCACAAAACCAGTCGCAGTACGGGAACATTAATGTAATAGCTACACAGCAAAAAATGACTTTCTTACTTGTTTTCCTGTAAAAATGTCACAAATTCTTGGATCAAGCAAAATTTTTAAGATGAAATGACCTATGAAAATAAGTCTTGTTTTAAGTAAAAAATATGAAATTTCAGTGAATTTGTGCTTAAAACAAGCAAAAAATCTGACGATGCGGTAAGTAAAATAAACTTGAATTAAGGTTTACCTTTTTCTTAGTCACTCAATTCAAGATAATTTTTTCTTACCCCTTTGGCAGATTTTTTGCTTGTTTTAAGCACAAATTCACTGAAAATTAAAATTATTTTCTTTGGTCATTTTGCTCATCAAGAAAATGCATCTTGATTCAAGAATTTGTAGACATTTTTACTGGAAAACTGGAAAAAAAACAAGAAAGCAAGAAAGTCATTTTTTGCAGTGCGAAAATACATTGTATGGGTCAAAATTATAGATTTTTCTGTTATGACAAAAATTTAAGTAAATATCATGTTCTGTGAAAATAATTTGGAAATTTCCTACCATAAATATATTAAAACTTTATTTTTGTGAGTATGCTAAGGGCTTTTGTCACGGAAAGAGGACAGACCCAAAAGCAGATGCGTTAAATAGTCTTTTAATCAACTTAGGAGACAGCAAAAACATAAACAACTCCGTAGAGGCAAAAGGTAAATGGGAGCGAGCAGATCGGAGTCAAACAGGCGAAGGTCAGTAAGGTGCTAACAGGTTCCGTGGGGTTGAAGAGGACTCTGTGTCAGACAGGCAAGGTCAGGCGAGGTGCGAACGTCATCCAAGGGAATAAGGCGAAATCGTAGTAGTGAAGGCAGCAGAGTTAGTCCAAACCGGATAATCCAAATAGAAGGCAGCGGCGAGACAAACAGCCTGCGAACAAGAAACCACCAGCAATGCAACTGGAAGAAAGAGCATTAGAAAAATAACACGACAAGAGCACAAGTGATAATCATGAAAGGATTTAACACACTGGCAACGGAAAGGAAGGCAGAGGCTGACTATAAGGAGTCGAAAGATAATGAGGAAATAACGAACAGGTGCGGAAGAGTGTGAGTGAAAACAGCTGTGAGGAGATTGCCAGGAAGAAAAAGGAAAGTTAAACCCGAGACCTGACAGTACCCCTCCCCCCAGGCGCACCTCCCGGTGCGCCCGAGGCGAAAGAAGAGTGACGGTGGTGGAAGGCCTCAATGAGGGAACGGTCTAAAATGTCCCGGGTCGGGACCCAACACCTCTCCTCCGGACCATAACCCTCCCAGTCAACCAGGTACTGGAATCCCCGACCACGTCGCCTAGAGTCAAGCACCCTCCTGACCCTGAAGGCGGGAGCTCCGTCAATGACCAGGGGAGGAGGGGGGGAGACAGGGGAGGAGAGGGGGGGAACATGAGGAGAGCGACAGATAGGCTTGACCCTGGAGACGTGGAAGACTGGGTGCACCCGGCCAAGGGACCCAGGCAACCGAAGCCTTACCGCCACCGGACTGATGACTTTAACAATCGGGTATGGCCCTATGTAACGAGGAGCCAGCTTACGAGCCGGAACCCGCAAAGGGAGGTCCCTCGTAGAGAGCCACACCCGTTGTCCACAGATGTACCTGGGAGCCTTTCTCCGGTGGCGGTCAGCCATGCGCTTGGTACGGTCCCTGGTCCGTAACAGCGCCTCCCTGGCTCTTCTCCAGGTAAGGCGGCAACGGCGAATAAACGCGTTGACCGAGGGAACCGCAGCTTCGGGAGCCTGGGAAGAAAACAAAGGAGGTTGGTAACCGAGGCAACACATAAAAGGAGACATACCAGTAGATGATACCGGCAACGAGTTGTGAGCATACTCAGCCCACGTAAGCTGCTGACTCCAAGAAGAAGGGTTGTGAGAAGCCAGGCAGCGGAGCATACGACCCAGTTCCTGATTGGCGCGCTCAGACTGGCCATTAGATTGAGGATGAAATCCCGACGACAGACTAGCGGTTGCGCCAATCTGTCGGCAGAATTCACGCCAAAAGCAAGAAACGAACTGTGGTCCCCTATCGGAAACCACGTCCTCCGGAAGGCCGTGAAGCCGGAAGACGTGATCGACGACGGTCTGGGCTGTCTCCTTCGCAGAGGGGAGTTTAGGGAGAGCCAGGAAGTGTACCGCTTTGGAAAAACGGTCCACTACCGTAAGGACTACCGTATTGCCACTGGAATTAGGGAGACCAACCACAAAATCCAGGGCAATATGGGACCATGGGCGGGAGGGGACAAGAAGCGGTTGGAGCAGCCCAGAAGGAGGTACGTTGAGTGACTTGCTTTGGGCACAGACCGAGCACGCCTTAACGAAACGGTCTATGTCCACTGCCATGCCCGGCCACCAGAATCGCTGACGGACGGCGGCCAGCGACCTCCTGATACCGGGATGGCAAGTGAGTCTGGACGAGTGGCACCAACGGAGAACGGCCGCGCGAACCGACTTATGAACAAAAAGGAGACCCGCTGGACACTCTCGGGGGACCTCGACTCCATTAAGGGCTCGTCTGACACGGTGTTCGATTCCCCAGGTGACTCCCCCCAGTACACACCCCGAAGGCAGGATGGTATCGGGAGGAGATGAGTCACCCAGGGAAGAAAAGCACCGCGACAAGGCATCAGGCTTCCCATTCTTAGAGCCTGGTCGATAGGAAAGAACGAAATCAAAGCGCCCGAAGAAGAGCGCCCAGCGAGCCTGTCTGGAATTCAATCGTTTAGCGGTCCGAATATATTCCAGGTTTTTGTGATCGGTCCACACGATGAAAGGAATAGTAGTAGCCTCTAGCCAATGGCGCCACTCCTCCAGAGCTAAGCGCACAGCCAGCAGCTCTCGATTGCCGACATCATAGTTTCGTTCTGCGGGAGACAATCGATGGGAAAAGTAAGCGCAAGGATGCAACTTATTGTCATGAGGGGAAACCTGGGAAAGAACCGCCCCAACTCCCACCTCAGATGCGTCAACCTCCACCACAAATTGCCGTGCTGGGTCCGGAGTAACAAGGATGGGCGAAGAAACAAAACTGCTCTTAAGTTCCTCAAAAGCAGCCTGTGCAGACGGCAACCAGGCAAATTTAATGTTGGTGGAAGTTAACGCAGTGAGAGGAGCCGCCACCTGCCCGAAGTTCCTGATGAAACGCCGATAAAAATTGGCGAATCCCAGGAACTGTTGTAAAGCCTTGCGGGAATCTGGTGTCGGCCAGTTGGAGACGGCTCTTACCTTTTCAGGGTCCATAAGTATCCCCTCAGACGAAACGATGTGTCCCAAGAACGAAACTGACCGGCGGTGGAATTCACACTTCTCCGCTTTAACGAACAGCTGATTCTCTAACAGTCGGTGAAGCACCCGTCTGACATGCTGAATGTGTACCTGGAGGGAAGAGGAAAAGATTAAAATGTCATCCAGGTACACAAATATGAACTTATTGATCATATCACGGAGTACGTCATTGACGAGTGCTTGGAAGACAGCCGGGGCGTTTGAAAGTCCAAATGGCATGACCAGATATTCAAAATGCCCCGTGGGTGTATTAAACCCTGTCTTCCATTCGTCCCCCTCTCTTATCCGGACCAGATGGTAAGCGTTGCGGAGATCCAGCTTTGTGAAGAACATTGCGCCCTGCAATAACTCAAAGGCAGACGACATAAGCGGCAAAGGATACCGGTTTTTAACAGTTATGTCGTTCAGGCCTCGGTAATCTATGCAGGGGCGCAAAGAGCCGTCCTTTTTCTTCACAAAGAAAAATCCCGCACCGGCCGGAGACGAGGAGGGACGAATAACACCGGCGGCCAGAGAATCACTCAAATATTTCTCCATGGCTGTCCGCTCAGGGGCGGACAAGGAGAAAAGCCGACCGCGCGGCGGAGAAGTGCCTGGGAGAAGGTCAATGGCACAGTCATAAGGACGGTGAGGGGGAAGAGACGTGGCCCGGGACTTGCTAAAGACCGCCTTAAGGCCGTTATACACCTCCGGAACTCCAGTCAGGTCAAGTTGTTCATCCTGAAACAGAGAAGAAGAAACGACAGAATAAGCAGAACCAAGACAATGAGCGTGACAGTACGCGCTCCACCCAGTGATAAGATTCTCTGTCCAGTTGATGACAGGATTGTGTAAAGAGAGCCACGGGTGGCCCAAAATAATAGGAGCTACAGAAGACTTTATAATAAAAAACGTAAGCTCCTCCCTATGGTTACCGGAGGTGATGAGACCTACCGAAGTGGTGATGGAAGAAACCTCACTTATAACTTTGCCATCCAGCGAGTGAGCGAGCACAGGTGGACGGAGAGGGAGAAGAGACAGCCCTCTGTCACGAGCCCAAGTCTCATCAATGAAGTTGCCTTCCGCCCCCGAATCAACAAGAGCGGACTCACGGAAGCTGGCATCGTTAAAGGTGATGACAACCGATAGGAGGGTACGAGTTCCAAGACCAGGGGAGATTGAAGTGCCGCTCGCCAGGACTCCCCTGTTTATCGACGAGCGTTGTCTTTTAGCGGACAATTAGCAGCTTGATGTCCTTGCCCCGCACAATACAGGCACACACCATCATTGACACGGCGCATCTTTTCCTGGGTAGAGAGACGCAGTCTTCCTAACTGCATGGGTTCAGACTGGCCCGCGGAAACAGGAAAATTGCGGGGAGGAGGCCAATGGTCCATTTGAGGATTAGCAGATTTAGCACGCTGGCGGACCTCCTTTCTTGCATCTAGCCGAATGGCCAAATCAACAAGTTCATCAAAATCTTTAGGGGACTCACGTGAATAAATCTCGTCCTTGATGTCACTGACCAGACCCTCTAGGAACCGTGCCGTAAGTGCCTCGGAATTCCAGGAGCAAGTGGCAGCTAGTGTACGAAACTCAATGGAATAGTCCGTGACTGACCTTCTGCCCTGCCGTAGTGACGCAAGGCGACGAGAAGCCTCTGTGCCGAAAACTGAACGGTCGAAGACCTTAATCATCTCCGTCTTGAAGTCCTGGAAATCGTGCCGATAGCAACCCTGTGCCTCCCACATGGCCGCTCCCCATTCGCGAGCCCGTCCCGTCAGCAGAGACACTACGAATGCCACCTTGGACTTCTCTGAAGCGTAGGTGCGAGGCTGAAGAGAAAACACAACCTCACATTGCGTGATGAATGCTCTGCAGAGTGTTGGCTCACCATCGTACAGCGGTGGGTTATTAACCCGGGGTTCGGAGGGTTGGCTCTGTGAAGTAGCACCAAGTAGGAGTGTCTGTTCCAGCCGGGTTGATAAATCCTGTACCATCGTGGACAAAGCGTCCATACTCCGTCGTGTAGCCGTCAAACCTTCCTCATGACGGCCCAATAGCATCCCCTGCTGTTCCACGGCCGTGCGCAGGACGGACGCATCCGCTGGATCCATATTGGCCAGTGTGTTCTGTCACGGAAAGAGGACAGACCCAAAAGCAGATGCGTTAAATAGTCTTTTAATCAACTTAGGAGACAGCAAAAACATAAACAACTCCGTAGAGGCAAAAGGTAAATGGGAGCGAGCAGATCGGAGTCAAACAGGCGAAGGTCAGTAAGGTGCTAACAGGTTCCGTGGGGTTGAAGAGGACTCTGTGTCAGACAGGCAAGGTCAGGCGAGGTGCGAACGTCATCCAAGGGAATAAGGCGAAATCGTAGTAGTGAAGGCAGCAGAGTTAGTCCAAACCGGATAATCCAAATAGAAGGCAGCGGCGAGACAAACAGCCTGCGAACAAGAAACCACCAGCAATGCAACTGGAAGAAAGAGCATTAGAAAAATAACACGACAAGAGCACAAGTGATAATCATGAAAGGATTTAACACACTGGCAACGGAAAGGAAGGCAGAGGCTGACTATAAGGAGTCGAAAGATAATGAGGAAATAACGAACAGGTGCGGAAGAGTGTGAGTGAAAACAGCTGTGAGGAGATTGCCAGGAAGAAAAAGGAAAGTTAAACCCGAGACCTGACAGCTTTATTATGACAGCTTTAAAGGGGATCTTTTTTGCACCCTTAGATTCCAGATTTTCAAATAATTGTATCTCAGTCAAATATTAACCTGTCCTAACAAACATACATCTATGGAAAGATTATTTATTCAGCTTTCAGTTGATGTAAAAATCTCGATTTCGAAAAAATTGACACTTAAAGGGATAATTCAGCCAAAAATGAAAATGCTGTCATCATTTACTCACCTGTATACATTTCTTTGTTCTGATTATAAAGTATGTCTTCCTACTATGGGAGTCAATGGGGGGCAAAATCTGCCTGGTTATAAGCATTCTTCCAAATATCTTTCTCTGTGTTTATAAGAACAAATAAATGTATACAGATTTTGAAGGTGAGTATATGATGACACAATTTTCTTTTTCGGTTGAAGTATCCCTTTAAGGTTTTGGTTTCCAGGGTCACAATTTCATTGAAAAAAGCTTTCTCTTTAAAAAGCCTTTCCAGAGATATTTAAAAAAAAACTTTATTGACAAATAAAACTATTTTATTTTTTCTAATATGACAACACAACACATTATTTTAAAAAGTAATAATTCTCACTATTTCACATGCTTTTAGGGAATAGTAGTACACACTTCACAGCATTCACAGTAACTACGCATGCACACATTTAAAGGTTATTACAATTCATTTGTACGACTTCATTTAAAATTATGAAATAGATTTAGTTTTATTTTTCTTATACAAGGTTTGTTGGATTTTTCTTGCTTTAACAACACAAATTATTCAACTTTCTAACTTCTTAATGTCTAACATCTTAAACTAAATTAACACATTACAATAAGATTTTATTTTCATAAATACCTGACATGAACCAACAATTTGCAATATTATACATAATGTTCTATAGCATTTATTAAGCTTTGTTTACGTCAATTACATTTACGATATGTTTATGCACTTGGCAGACGCTTTTATCCAAAGCTACTTACATTGCATTGTACTATATTGTACTATACAATGAAATGTTAATACCTATACAATTACTCATGTTAGTCCGCTGTGCCTTTACAAATGTTAACATTTAACATATTTTAAACTAGTTTGAACCCAACATCAACTAAGATTTGGTGGCGGGACAAAATCTTTATAAGCTCTCCTAATTGTCAGTCACTTTGGATAAAAGCGTCTTCCAAAAGAATAAATGTAAATGTATGTACTGCTCATTGTTGGTTCATGTGTAATGGATCACTAATATTAACAAATGCAACTTCATTGTAAAGTGATACAATGTAACAAGTAAAACCCTTATTATTCAAGTGATGTGTGAAATGCAGTAATGTTGTTTTTACTCTCAACAATGCACAAAAGTGATCAAACTCACACATTGAAGAGATAAGTATGATTATGGAGTTCTGTGCTTCAAAGTTGAATTGAAATTTCACCTCATGACAATCTGTTTATACAGCAGGAGGTGCTGTTGGTATGCCACCTCATTCCTATCCACAAACCCACAGTATCAGCCATAAAAGTGATGATGGTCGATGTGTAAATACATACCAGAATGAAAAAATAAAATGCATTGCATGAGTGAGCGTTTACTTCAAATGTGATTTAGCATCTTAATGAGTCGTTCGCCTTATGGACGAGTCTATAAGCACAGTTTTAGGAAGTAAGCTTTATTCACTATTTCTAGGATTGCAATTAGTTAAAAACAAGGACATATTCCCATATATTGCGGTGGAATCAATATCACTATCCAATGATCTGTAGATGATGGGATTTATCAATAGTTAATATGCACTTTTTACAAATAGGAGCATGTGAAATACTGTCTGAACAACGGCAGAAACAGAAAATCAATCATACAGTGTGTGTGTGTGTGTGTGTGTGTAAGGTGAGCAAGAGGCAGTTGTTCCAAGGCCATCTGCTTGTGTGTGTGAGGGGGTGGTTCAGGGGACAGGGGGTGTGTTCGGCCCCTGCTGTTTGGTCCTGCCTCTCGCTGATTGATGATCTTCACTCCCCCGGGGTCGGCCAGGTCACGACCTCCCACCACTGACCCCCCCACTGAGAGAGCTCATTCAGCACCCCTGCTCTCTCTTTCTCTCACTCTTTCTCTCTCTCTCTCTATCACGGACACACACACTATGCAGTCCACTTTACTCTCCTTTCACTTTCAAACACACATATTTATATATACACAAGTACGAGTGGACACAGTTTACTGAAATTACGTTTTAAATCTATTTGCAACAACGTTTTATGATTATTGTGACCTGTAGCATTACGATTTTTATTGAGAGACTGCTGTTGAAAAAGCATTTATAACACCACAGGAATATTTCTAAACACCGATCGAAGGACATAGATTCATATATTTTTGTGCTCACTTCAATTAGTTGCAACATTTCTTCATCCTTTATAAAATGAAATGTAAATATTTTATATTAACTTCATAGTATATCTGTCATTTGACACTTCAATAATTCTTATGCAGGCTTTGTTTTTATTTATTGATATACTCAATTATGAAAGACATTTTGTAGACTTGAATTTTTATGTGTGATGCATTTGTTATGCATGAATTGCATGTAAATGCGACGGACATCGTTTAACCACGGGAAAGACGTCCGGATAGTGTACTAGTCCGGAAATGACATGACCATGCATTGCATTTCATTAAAAGCGGCCAACAAACGCAGCTTGATCACATTACTGCAACAAGATAAGCAGAAGCTAAGGGGCTGACACAGAAGTCTCTCTCTTTCTCTTTCTCTGCCTTTAGCCTGTTCCCTTGATCAATGAGCAAGTGCCAGAGCCACAACTATTAATCAGGGCCTATCGGCTATCTGTCTCCCACAACAACCAATCACAGCGGCCCGACAGCTACTCCATAACAAATGGAGCAGGGCGGGCAGGCGGAGGGGAGGGGTGGAGGCATACTTTATCTGATCTTAGCCAGGTCACAGCACAACGACACTTACAGATGACTCCAAATGCTGATTGAAAACACACACACGCACACACACACACACACACTTGTGTAAACAGGGGTGCCATGCTACACTGTACACATATGTGTCGCAGGAACATCCCACATGCTTTTCGTGCATAAAAAATCCTTGCATGTGAAATGAAGTGTATTTTCAGTATGAAAAGATGATATCATGACCCTAAATATATTTTATCCTGAGACATTTTGATAGTGTGCCAAGACATCTGTAACATTAAAAAGAAGAAAAAAACACATTTGAAAGTTAATGAAATTTGGAAAATCTTTTTTTTGAAACTTTAAATAGCATTAGGTATATATAGCCGTGCAATCTTCATTTAATCGTCATTTATAGATGTATTTTAACGAAATCAAACCTCAGGAGTGACATTAAGTCATTCAACAGCAATGTGAACGACTGACAGAATGACACCACAATTGAAAACTGTCATAAAAATCAAGGCTATCTAATAAAAACAAAACTTTTTTTAACTTAATTTCCTAAATGCAGTTAGAAATATGACTGTTGTGTTGCTCAAATATGAATTTGAACTTGTTCTCTTTGCAGTATTTGAGGTTTGAAAAAGACAGAGCATCTTTTCTGTTATTTTATATAATTTTTATTTTCTGCAAACAAATGCAAAAAAAACTTTGGTAAGACGTTACTTACAGCCTCTATGTATAATGCATTATAAAGAGTTATTAAAGGGATTATAATTCTTCATAATGTGTGTTGTAAAGCATTATATGTAGTTGTAAAAATTATAACCTATTTAAAATGTGTAGTGTAACAATGAATTCCTAAGTGTTATAATGTATTAACTGTAATAACAAGTATTATTTATAAGACATTACAATGCATTAAAAGGTGCATTACAATGCTTTAAAACTACATTTATAATGCATTATACATACATGCTTCAAAGAAAGTGTTACCAAAACTTTTTTTTATTTGGTAGAAATATTGTTAGTAGTTTACAAAATGAAACAAAAATGATCATTTTACCTATAAATAGGATGTAACAATATCAAAATCTCACTGTGCGGTAATACCCCAGTATACGGTCCACGGTACGATCTTTATTGCAATATTAAAAATGACAAATGACGACTTGGAAACATGCCATAAGCGTCCTCTTTTTTTGATCCTCTAATCATAACTGTTGCTTAGTTATAGTTTGAGATGGGTCAAATGACCTAAAAATGTCTTTTATACAATAAAATAATTGCACCAGATGGCCCTTGCCGAAGGTTACATCTATTATTTTTTCTAACATTCTCTATGTTAGGCCCGGAAGACCTATCGTTTCATACAGTCATGTGGCCACAAGACAATTTTGCGATAACACGATATCGAAACATATAGTTAAATCCCTAACAATTATGACCCTGGATCACAAAACCAGTCATAAGTAGCACGGGAACATTTTTAGTAAAAGACAAAAATACATTATGAGAGTGAAAATAATTGATTTTTCTTTTACTCCAAAAAACAACAGGATATTAAATAAAGATCATGTTCCATGAAGATATTTTGTAAATTTCCAACCTTAAATATATCAAAACTTTATTTTTGTGAGTGGATGGTCTGCCACAATGACCCTGATTAACAACTTCAAAGGTGTTTTTCTCAATATTTAGTTTTTTTGCGCTTTCAGATTCTTGAGTTATATATTGTCTTATCCTAACAACTCATACATCAATATAAATCTTATTTATTCAGCCTTCAGATTATGTAAAAATCTCAATTTTGAAAAACAATCTGGTTTTGTTACTCAGGGTGACATATAGTAAATGTTGGAATGGCCTCAATTTTTCCCCAGCTGTATACAATCCCTGTTAATTTTACACCTCAGTATATGTACACAATCGTCTCATTTTTTTCTGTTCGAAAGTCTCATAAGCAATTATAGGAGAAACACCTGAGACTGCTCAATGAAACAGAACTGAAAACTCCATCAAATCTCCTGCACCTTTTCCTCCAGGAATACACACCTTCCACCAAAAGACAAAAGTTTGAGCATTTCCTTCAAGTACAGCAAAAAGAGGAAAAAGGTTCAATCAGCATGCAGTAAAGCAGCCGTGCATCATAACACCTCGGCAACAATCTGTCAGTGCCTGATGCAAAGCAGACCTTCCATTAGATTTATCGAGCACTTGGCTTAGCGTTCCTCCCTTGGCCTTCTCTCTTACCTCCCTCTGTCCTTCTCCACATCTGTCCATCCATCATCTATGCGGCCAGCGGAAGAGTATTAATCCCCTCCATACCATCCCTCACTCTAGTAGGCAGATGAGAGGGAGGACGGGAAATGGGAGAACCTTGGATTTTTCATAACATTTTTGTAACATTGGAAAAGAAAAACTGTATCGCGTTACACCAAGAGAACACACACATGTGTTACACACCACTCTGAAGGCTTTGATGTTTCTGCCCTGCAGGTGTGTGTTTGTTTGGACGCCCGATGGCATGTCACGATGAATGGAATTGTGTTATATATGTTTTATAAGAGGACTTTCATTTTGGGAAAATCTTGGGGCTGTGGCATTCGGACATAAAATGTGCTCGGACACCTTGAGGGGCAATGTTTGTGAACGTGGCGTTATCTAATCCTGTTTGCCCATTTTCTCCTGTCTCTTGGGTCTCAGAACAAGGGAAAATAACCTCCACGTCATCTTTTTGAACTATGCTCTTTTGTGTTTGTCTGTGAATAATATTTTATCACTATAAAAAAACTATGACAGAATTTCACTGTTTTTTTCAGATTTTTTTTAAATACAGTAAAATTACAGGAAACTACCATATAAATGTAATTTTACAGTGTTTTTACAGTTTCTTTTTGAAATACGGTCAAAAACTATAAAATTACAGAATAAGAAAACACATTTACAAGAAAAATTGAAAAATATCCTATAATTTTACCGATTTTTTTTTTCTGTTTTTCCAGTTTACAGAATATGTTCTTTTTTTACTAAATTTTTTTTTACGGTGTAGATACATTACTACTGTAGAGTGAACCAGGACGCCAAAGCCAGACCTCTTGCATATCCACAATCAAGCAAAGCACTGACCACAGATCGACCAGACACTGTGACCTGTTTAGATGAAAATGTTTTGCTTCTGTGTTTTTTAGTCATGGATCAAAGCTATATTAAGGATCGACAGATTATTCTTTTCATTGCATATTGGCCTGACAAGAGATGAAATTAACAGTTTCGATCTAACTGGCGGTCTAACACAATTTCTGTGAGTCACTGCGCAGCTTTAATCAGATTGGCAAGAAATAAAGGTTTGTTCCCAGGATGCCTCCCAGAGGGCTTCCAAGGTGTATGGATTTGCCAACAGTTGTGAGGTTTGTGCCACATAATTTCCAGGAACGACCATTATAACCATTAACAAGGACACCAATTCAACAATGTACAAATACATTTGAATTAGAAACAGTAGTAATCGTGCTAGATAATGTTTGCATTACTATAATGTTTAGATTGCCATGCCATGTGTGGTCATATTAAATGTAACAAGATTCTCCACAAGATTCATGTAAAGCCTTTCTTAATATTGATATTTCATTTTGCTTTCAGGGTTTCAATTCATGTCAAATTTATTCACCAATATAAGCGAACTGGACCATGGTTCACATGTCAGTCGGCGAGATGTTCCTGTTTAACTAGACCAAAATAAGATGTAAAGTGGTTCAAACTGTTATATTGTATGTTGACATCCAGACAAAGGAACGCTTCATGTTTCAGGAATAGATAACGGGCAATGATGCCGGATAACAGAGTGGTTCATGTGAAAACCAATGAGCCATTTAACATCAGTCTCTAATCAAGTTTAGCTTCAGAATCCAGATATAACATTGGACATTAAATGGCAACCCAAGAAAAATGGAAACTATTTATCATAATGATTTTTTATTATCCTCAATCAATTTACTGCACTTAATTTCTCTGCATTGTTTTTTTCCCTGCTGTCCGTAACCAAAGCCTGATGTAGTAACAGAAAATTTGTCATATGCACAAATCACAATGGTTTACCAGAGACTTAAAGTCCCTGTGAACCAAAATTGGGGTTATTTTTACTTACGTAATTCCGAGTTAAAAGGAATTTGGAATGAGAAAAATAGTGTCCATGGCTTTCATTTTTCTCTGCGATTTTATTAGATGTATGAAAATAGGCGTTGCATTTTGAAATGGAACTGGCAGAATACTGACTGTGTTCACAACAAACGCGAAAAAAGCGTTAAGTGCGAGTGATTTACATGTTAAGTCAATGCAAAGATGCGTACAATACATCTTCTAACTTTTATCTAAACAGTAATAAAAAGGATCTTGCTCGGAAGAAAGTGAGTGAGGAGTTCGGACAATCTGGTAAGTTGTAAAAAACGCTCTTTACTCAATTTGAAATATTTATATATATATATACGAGACTGGAGCCGCCTGGCAGAAGCCCCTCCTATGATGCAAACTTGCGTCTGTTGTGAAGTGAATTGGACACACGAATGAAGCGAGTAAACCAAAAAAAGTTCAAGCGACCGACTACGCTCGAATACCGCGATTTATTCGCCCAAGTCGCGTTTATGTTGGGAACGCTCTATGCCAGTTAAGGGGAGGAGTTAACAGATGCTCCGCCCAAGCTGTCTAACATACTTCATTTAAGATAGATAGTCACTATAAGATGTTTTTTTCTGATTTTAACTGAAGATTATGAGTGCACACGATTTTTAATTAAAGAATGATGCACTTTGATAAACTATTTACAATAAACGCTGCAATATTTCATGAAAAAAAATTACATTTTCATCTTACTGGGACTTTCACCTATGTTTAATGGTATAAATGCTTCATTCAGACATTAATTGTTGGGTAAAATATGGATAAACCCAACTGTTGGGCACAAAGTGTCCGTATTTGACCCAACCATGGGTTCGAACATCCTAGCGCAGGTGAATTTAAACCCATCGCTCGGGTTTGTTCGTATTTAACCCAACCATGTAAGCCAGCCATTTTTAGGCTGTACGTCAAATTGATAAGGTTTGATAATTAGGCCTCAGCGCTGCCTGAAGGATATTAACACATTTTCTGCATCTACAAAGAATGCAGAGGTAAGCAGACTCATTTGCATCTCCTATATCACCAACAGAGAATTTAGCCGGACGAAAATCTCCTCTCTTTAATTCTCCCTCCCCTCCGCTCTTCCCCCCCAAGTGACAGGTAGATTAAGGGGCTTGATAGATGCTCCCCTCTCTATCTCCTTCTCTCCATCTCCTGCCTCTCTGCCTCTATCTATCATGGACCCTGCTGTAATTGCGGTTGCGTTGGGCTGGCACTGCAAGCCACCATCCATCTCTTTAATAACAAACAGTCAGGGAAACGGATGGCGCTCCAGCTCAGAGTTAATCTCCATCTGTAAGAAGACTATCGGAAGGAGGGAGAGAATGAGAAAGAAGGAAGAGAGATCGAAGGAGATGAGGATGGAGAGAAAGACAGACTTGGACTGGTGGAGGAAGAAAGGGAAGTCAGCAATGGTTTCTCTAATAATCAATGGAGAAGAAGAAAACATGTATCAATGCTTTCCGGTATAAACCATTCTACAGAGGCTAGTCTCTAAGTCTAGTTCGGTTGGTTAGTTTTTATATTTTGAGCGGTCTTGGGTATCTATCGGCTGGTCAGACTAAAAGACAGTGTGTTGCCATGCAGTAGGGTTGCTAGGGTGTTTGAGGTGGTTGCTATGGTGGTGATCAATGGTTTTATCAAAAAGAGGCAGAACGGATGTCACTAGTTTTCTTTTTAATATTGGTTAATAGACATTATACACACTGTGAAAACGATGATGTTTATTGAGTGGCAATTTCCAGTAAGGGAACATATGGAGCAGCTTTGTTCCCTGGTGCTTTGGCAACGCACTTTTTGGGAATGAACGTTCCAGTGCAATGGAGGGATTTTTCAAATATGATGGTCCTTAAAGGAGTAGTTCACTTCCAAATTGGCCCCCATTGACTTTCCATAGTAGGAATAAAAATGACTATGGAATCTGAATTGAGAAAATAACCCATACGAATAATCCCTTCTAGTGACCCATGAGTGGAATACACAAGTAAACAGAGTCTTTATATTGTTTGGAAATGCTGTTACATCCATAAGATGCTTGTGCATGTAAAGAAGTATAGTTCAGCGAGAGGGTGAACTCATATATAAAAGGCCTGATGGGAAAGATCGAAAGAATATTTATGGGTGTCCGGTCAGACGACATAGTAACTAGAGAGGTGCATGCTCATAAAAAAGCACTCTCACCCCTCTCTCTCTCTCTCTTTACCCCCCTTCAGCCACTCTCTCTCTCTCTGTGTCTGATGGAGCGCTGCTATAGGTAAAGTTGATTCTCTTTGATGCCCCGTGTTGCACTGCGCTGACCTGCATGCTAGGGTTACGACGGCCATTAGAGTTAACGGTCATGTCAGCGGTGTTGACTACCCTGGGTGGTCAACAGCAGTCACATCTCTGGACATGTGCACCAAACACAATTCAAGTACAACTTCGAAGACGATTACGATGGTACAAAAACTATACTATGACACATGTCTGGATACTTTTGATGAGCACTGTATACAAATCCTGAACTGAGATTTTCTGGCAGCTCGCGACAGAAATATTCCAGACATTATATAAAAAAAAAAGTCTTCTGTTTTCTTATGAATATGTGGTCTTTTTATGTAATTCTACGTTCTATACCCTTTAAAAAAGGTCATTGGACATAGCAGTAAAATATTCTGAAACAGTAAAAAAATTACAGTAAATTTCTGTAAAATTGTGTTTTTTTACAGTGAATGTCTGATGACATTGTTTAAGCATAGTTAAGAAGTTCTTTGTTATTTCTTAAATTGTTGAACTGGGTTTGGCCATTTTATTAAGGATTTGGGTATTTTGACACGATTGGCAGCTTTCTGCCAAAAACCATCACACTAACAAAAAAAGACAAAGATATATTAGATAATCATCCTATTTAAGCAAACACTTTTAAAGTTTTTTTTGTTGTTGTTTGTTTAAAAGGGACTAATTGCTTTCATAAGTAGGTGCTAAATCACACATTATATCCATAGCATGTTAAAGCACGTTGAATTGCCTTGATGTGACAGTTAGACAAGAAGTGCTGCAGATGCCAAGATTTAAAGGGGTCATGTTGGGCGAATACGTGTTTTTCTGTGTCTTCGGTGTGTTATAAGTTGCCCATGCATGTATTAGACACATTAAATTGGAAAAATTAAGTGTCGGAAGAAAAGATACATTCAATCTAAAAGCGAATGCTCAACAGGAGCTGTCTGATACGCCTCGTGTAACCACACCCCCACAAATCTACATCAGTTCGTGATATGATCCGCCCAAATGTATACGAGAGTAAAGTGGGCGTACCTGACAGTACAATTGCTATGGAATCCGATGTCTCAAATATGGTAAGCGGCGTTTCATTTCCGTCACACGTTTGCAGTATTCGACCAATCACTACGCACTGGTTAGCTGGCCAATCATAGCACACCTCGGTTTTCAAAAAATCTGCGTGTTTCAGAGACGCGGGGGAGAGATGAGATACAAACATGCATGGTATGTGGAAAATACCCCGTTTCTGAACCTTAAGTCGTGTATACACATTGCATTACATATAAAGCAAACCATAATATTAGTTTTAGCCATGTCATAAGACCCCATTAAAAATAAACCAACAACTAACTAAAATAATAAGAACGGTAAACAACCATCAACAAGGCTAAAAAGGCATCCAAACGGTGAGTGTGTGACGGAGAGATCATGACCTCAGGATTTG
Source organism: Triplophysa dalaica (assembly GCF_015846415.1). Classification (NCBI taxonomy): domain Eukaryota; kingdom Metazoa; phylum Chordata; class Actinopteri; order Cypriniformes; family Nemacheilidae; genus Triplophysa; species Triplophysa dalaica. The sequence goes on along the minus strand of NC_079550.1, from coordinate 22,071,891 downwards.
AGGTGAAGGAACCAGAAAACGACTCCCTGAGGGATACACAACGCTCACAGCAGCAGATATGGATCAAGGTGTCAAAGGTCAGGTCTGAGAGACTGCCACGGCTTGTTTGGATGTTAATTTGAGAGGTCAGTACTTTAGCATCATAAACTGTAAATGTAAGACAGAGACCACGAGATCAATATGAAACTACATCAAGCTCTGAAATGAGGCTGTATTAAACTTTTGTGATTGTGTGTATACTTTCAATTAGTTTTGCTTAGTCTTTTTAACTCCTGTTGCTTTAAGCTTAAATCACTTATAATGTGTTCTATGACAATAGCACTTTCGCAAGACTCATGTACACAGACAAATGCCGCAGAACAAACATTCACAGTTTGGGAGGATGTGACAAACAGGAACAAAAAAAACAAACAAACTTCACACCAAAACACTAATGAGGTTATTCTCTCAACACAAACTCTTCTCACTTTCACTCCCACAAACACCCAAAAGTCGAAGACTTTAAAAGCACTGGTGGCAGGAGTCAGATACATTTTTAAGTGATGTTTGGGATGAATTTAATTCATTATAAATATGATGCCATAAATACCATATTCATTTCACACAGAATGATGACAAAAGATGGTATAGCACACGTTAGTTACAACAGTGCGGTCCTTATTTTCTCACACTCATAGAAGACTTTTGTTTCTCTGTCAAACACAAGAGGACAATATCTTGATAAATGTTTACATTTAAGCATTTGGTACAGTACGTGTTTCCTTGCTATGAAATATAGCAATGATCATACTAATGCCATTGACTATTATCCATGCCTTTAGCATCAGGGCTGATGATTGAGTATGGAAGCAGAACTAAAAGGGATCGTGGTTATATAATTCGTTTCTCCATCAAAACATTGACTGATTCATAGCTCAATCAATATATGTCTCCATAGCTAAAAGGCAAACAGAAATCTTTATGTTTTTGCTTATTACGGTAATAATATCGTATAATTCATCATAAGAGCAAACATGCTCAACAGAAGATTACTGAAATTGAATGAAAGTTCACTTACACCATATTAAAAAAAAACAGAAACCTTCATTGACAAATTCACCAATTATAACTCAATGAACTCAACAAACCCTGAGAACTAGTTTTATTTTATAGTATCTATTATAATCATAGGCCTATTTAATATTCACACACTAACCAAAAAGCACCAATCCACAAACTTTTGGACATGCATCATGATAATTTTATATATTTTTTTCACCATATTAATTCTCTGGTATGCCTGACGCGGATGACGCGGTGATATGATATAGGCCGTATTATCCCATCGTTTTTGCAATGACGTGACCATGAGTATCGTACAGTAGACTGACATAAAACAGTACATTTCTTTCGACAGCCCATGAATAAAATGACAAAACGCGTTACAAGTGGAAATACCCGATTAAAGGGCGCATTCAAAGGGCGTTGCTCCATTCAACGCCTTTACAATCGCTGTTGTTGCGCTGTTAATGCCTTTATTTAGCTATGATCATCTCTGTTTGCCAGTGCCCTCCCATGGGGTTGAAAGGCCGCAGATCCCCTGATCCCTCGCCTCGCCTGTGTCATGCCGCCCGTCGCCCGCAGTGCGCGTCAGTGCGGCCGCGGCGCGGAGAAGAGCGCAGCAGCGATTGAAGTGCTGACCGCCCGGTGAGAGCTCGCCCAGCGGGAGGAGACTTTAAGAGGACGTGTCGAATAATTATTATGTTATTTAAGGGTCATTTACAACACAAGACCGCTTTTGGACCGTTGCATGTTTCTCTAAATGATTGTTATGCTGGTTGGCGTATGTTTGCATCGTATCATTTTGACTCACAAATCACACTGACTTAAACAGCCAAACAATTATGAAACACAAAACAATTAAGGAAACGAAAAGTAATAAACACTTGTTAAAAAAACTGCAAATATCGCATGCAATTAAAAAACATGGAAGTGCTTGGACTGATTTTATGTAGGTCTTGCGGAATAGCCATGTCCTAAAAACATCGTTTAAGGTTTTCATCAACATAACCTATGCCAACATCGGAACACGATGACTTCACAAACATTTTCAACCCAAAACTAATGCGCGTGTTTCAAACAGCATGCAAAGGCACGCAATTGTATAATGGACTTAAGATACAAACTGTTCAGAGTCATAAATAATAGACTAAGACACACTGCTATAATTTGCACTGCAATTAAAACAATTGCATGATAATGAGACTGTTATTTATGACGGCATACGATAGTCGTTAGATAATTGGCTATTAGTGTTATCAACTGATAACAACCTGTTTTCATTTTAGGTGTGCCTCTGTTTTTCGGTTGTATTGCGTTAAGTATCCTGTCTCAGCAGTGTGCGATTGGTAAGAAATTACGCAGTTCCACTGTGTTTGCACACACTGCTGCCAAACGTTAGAAATGTATTCATGCTTTACATAAACAGAAATGGCTATGAGGTTACTCATGGACAACTATGTGAGAAACTTAAATGAAGAAACAAACTTAACAAAGTTAAGGTGATACGCCGTTGAATTTTGTCATGCAATGACATTAATGTGCGACCAAAGTGTATAAATGCGTCTTGGTGCCACTAGGTAACATCTGATTGCGTTGCATGTGATTCGCATGGGAGGAAACGCTTGTGCGTTTGTGTGTCAATAGATTTCCCATTGCAACTCAATGCATGAATCAAAACAGAGCTGCTTCAGACATCACTGGACGCTCCAGCCTACCGAGAATTAAGACAATATGATTTTACATCGCAATAGCGACGATGAAAGCACGGGCCGCGCGCGTATGTAAGCACGGCGTTCAGATGAAATGAAAGGCTCTGCGTTTGAAATGCGCAAGTGTGTGTGTGTGTGTTATGCGCGGGCGCGTGTGTGAGGTGGGGAGGTGGGGGTGAGAGACCCCGTCGTGTTTTGACCCCCTAAACAACTCCCAGTCTCCATCTCTCCCTCTCTCCGGTTTAAAGCTCCATCGCTCATTGTAGGGAGACGCATTTGAGCCCGACGCGTCGCTTCATGGACATCGACAGAGCGCAAAGGACACGAACGGACAGCTAACACTGGATACTCGGGCCGCTCCACGTTGCTTCTGCTGCTAGACCTTTATTAAGGTGGGGTATCTTTACGCCTTCTGGTGTAGCCTATCCATAATGTAATCTTTATTTTAAAAGGCGCATCGTGAGAATAACAGTGCTGTCACGGCCGTTACGCGTGATGTAATTTATAACATCATTGAATGCGTTTCTCGGCCAGTCACTCTGGAAGAGTAACACAGTTATATAGCTGGATAGTGGATACTTTTAAAGTGAACAGCAATGGACTTCTCTCGTGTGCGTACTGTGCGTGCGCATAACGATGCTTCAAAACCTCTTAACATATACTTTTTGTGCCGGAATATATGAGAGTGGTTTAGTGCACGATTATATTTCTCCAGGCAAATGCTGTAATGTGATGTTGTTGTTTGTTTTTAGTGTGTCTGATCTGCCGGGTCTGGTGTGTGTTGTCCTCCGTCAGTGAGTGTGTGAGCTCGGCTTCCGTATCGCATGGAGAAGAGGGTAGGTCCTGTTTTCCTTTTCTCGGGTCAATTCTCTGATATTTCCAAGCAAAGGTTGCTGCAGTGTACTAGATTAATGGCCAAGCGAATGTATGAACATAGAAACCTACAGTAGCCTATAAAAAGTTCATTTCTGTTTTGCAACATTTTTGTGCAACACTTCTATTAAGTCATTAACATTATATTATTCTTCTCGTCATTATTAATTGCACATGTAGTCATTGCATTTTTATGTTTGGTACAGGTGTATGTTATTACATACATATTCAAGACATTTCACATACATGTTTGAATTTATAAGAACAGATATTTTAAGTACTACAACGATTACTCAATGATGAAAGTTGTTGAAAAGTAATAACACATATTTTTTATTTGGCCATTGCTTTCAACATGAGAACACATTTGTGTCTATTTTGCAAAGTGTTTGTGTTGCACTTTTCAATCCCTTAAATATACTGAACAAAACATGTCAATGCCGGAGATCATTATTGATATCATTCGTAAATGAGTATAGAGTCTAGATGAGGTGGAGTAGTAAAAATGGCATACAGGCCCTAGAAAGGCAAATGAAGTCGGTAAGTAGGTCAAATTTTGTGCTACGGTGAGCGGGCAAATGGAGGTTCTTCACAGGCCGAGTGTCTTCATAAAGATGGTAGTTAGGATCTTGTGAATTTATTATGAATGTTTTCGATCTCAAATAAGCTCTTCTTGTCCCTGCAATATTTCTTCTAATTATGTGTGAAACGAATCGAGAAATTCACTGATACTGACTGCACAATTTGTTGGAAATAAAAGCCTGATAGATTTACTGTAAACTTTTATTGGTTTAAACCACCGAAGGAAGAATTGGCATTTGAAACTCACATAAAAGCTTAAGATGTTGTTTTTACTATGTTTAATGTTCTATTTGTGTGCGGTTTTGCGTTCATATATTTGTGAAGCACTTGATTTTTTCATCTGCATGCTTATTGACGTAATTCATATGACCTATATTTATAAATCAAAAACAATACTTTTATGCATATGAGAATATATTTTCTGGATCATTTATCATAAATGTCACTGTATTACATGTTGAATGAGACACTTGAAGTTCACATGGTTGGGGTCAGCATAAAAATAATTATTTTCAAGAATGATATGCGTCTTCATAAGTTTGATTTGAAATATGGTTTTATTATTTTGAATATTCTTTAAGAGCAAAATTAAGTTTTTCACTTTGCAACCTGAAAAACGATGCCAAATTAAAATCAGATGTGGTGTTGAGCTATGGTGCAGCAAGAAATCGAATCCTTCACAGAAAGAATGTTAAACTAAAGCATATAAAAACTGGTGTGTTATAAACTGTAATATTATAAGAAGTGAATAATTACATACTAACATCATCTTGGAGTCCAAAAATGTCTCCAACAAAATGTTTGGATGTAGAAAGATGTTTTTTTTATATTGGTGTCCAAAAGAGTATTTCTTTTGTTGTTTTGCTGATCATATCATCGTCTGACGAACGAAATGTTTCATCTAATCATCTAATTAGAATAAATGAAGGCTAGATGTTGTGTTTGCATGTCAGAGCTGTAAAAGATAAATCCTGCGCTTTCTTCTGAGTTTGTGTCCCTGGGTGACTGTTGCTTGGCACTCTGAAAAATCGCACATCAAAGCTTCCCACAGCCCGTGTTTTTCTCTTTTTTTGAGGAGGAGGAGAAACAATTAGCAGCAACTTCAAACAGCTTCTCGCTAACTGTTGATCTTGTACGCAGTTATAATAAACCGTAACAAATCCCGCCACACACAGCACACCTCACACTGACTTCGGGCAGTATCCTTCTCCATTTCCAGTCTTGAGATATTTCACTCTTGTTGTGTTTCAGTATGAGGACCTGGTGCATTACCCCGGCTCTGACGGCATGGCTGTGGGAGCCTATGGGGATGCGATGAGGTCACTTCCTCCGCCACACTACGGCCACAGTGTGCCTGACTCCCTCAAACACTACCGGGACCAAATCTACGGGTGAGATGCCGATTACTCGGAGGAACCATCTGTGACATGTACTGTACTGCAGCTTGACCTGATTTGACCCCTAAGATATTTTAGTTTGTGTCACCAAGAAATCATTTTAAATATTAGTGTCGACCACCGTTAATGGACCACATAAAACAGATCTTTTTTATTGCATACTTCATGTTATTGACTAAGATTAGCGTTAGTTCAATGATGAGTGAGATTTTTGTTGGGTAAATTTTATTATACTGACAAAATTTAAAGTGATACTTCACCCAAAAAATTACAATTCTGTCTGCATTTTCTCACCTCTGTTTGGAAGAATGATTATAACCAGACAGATTTTGTCCCCCCCCCATTGACTCCCATAATAGGAAAAAATGTTTTGTAATTTTTTGTTCTGTTGAAATCAAAAGAAGATATTTTGAAGAATGTACGCCTGCAAACAGTTATGGGACACATTTGACCACCATTGTATTTTTCCTACTATGGGAGTCAACCGGGGGGCAAAATCTGCATTCTTTCAAATATAGGCCTATATGTAAAATAATATATATAATTGTAATTTTTGGGTGAAGTATCCCTTTAAGGAATAATTAGATCTGCAGTGTTGATTTTCTTAACTTTATGTGCGTGTGTTTTTGTGTGTATGCAGTCATCCTCTGTTTCCACTCCTGGCCCTGGTCTTTGAAAAGTGTGAACTCGCCACCTGCTCGCCGCGGGATTCCACCTCTATGTCAAACCCCGCCCACCTCCCTGGCATGACCATTCACAGCGATGTCTGTTCCTCTGAATCATTCAACGACGATATTGCAGCCTTCGCCAAACAAGTGTGTAAAAGAAACTCAGTCACGTGTCCTAGAAAGTAACCTGCTGACAGAAATATTAATGCATATCTCCCTGTTGATCTGTTTAGATTCGCTCTGAAAAGCCCATTTTTTCAACCAACCCAGAACTGGATAACCTGGTAATTTTGCAAGAATCCTATATATATTTTGGGGTTTCACGAGAGAGGTGTATTGGGTCCATGTGTAACCATTGTATGTGTTTGTACAGATGATCCAGGCCATTCAAGTACTCCGCTTTCATCTGTTAGAGCTAGAAAAGGTATGTGTGTCTCCCTGATGCTTACCGTGTAATTACACCATAGTGCTTGTAAGAATCAAGGTATTTCCGTTTGTCAGTATTTTGTCAAGGTCGTGACATCTTCATTCTCTTCTGTTACAGGTTCATGACCTCTGCGATAATTTCTGTCATCGCTACATCACCTGTCTGAAGGGCAAGATGCCCACCGATTTGATACTAGATGACCGAGAGGGCGGATCCAAATCGGACATGGAGGATTTTACTGGTTCCTGCACCAATCTGTCAGATCAAGTGAGTCGGTCGACATCTGAAAAGTGTCCGTAGCCGAGTTGAGTGCATTAGTTTGACCGTGGCTCTCTCTGTCCTGAACCAGAATCAGTCTTGGTTGCGAGACCCCGATGACTGCGTGTCGACCCCCTCTGGCACCCCCAGTGTTTCCTGCGGTCTCAACTCACACAGTTTAGAAAACTGCAGCGATGCAGGTACCTGTTTATTTTTATCTGCTTTTACACACAATAGCTTTGTTCATACAACTTACTGTGCAATACTACATAATGCTCACTGTTTGAACATATAGGAAAAGATAAATGTTTAATTCGGCGAGGGGCATCCAGTTATGTTAAAAATAAAACTGGGTAATAGTTTTATAAATATGCGAATTAAAAACAAAATTGGCTAACATTTTACAATATGGTGGTATTAGTTAACTTTAACAAATGCATTAGCATTTATTAGTCCTTGTTAATGTTAGTTCATGTCAATAGAGTTATTCATGTTAGTTTGTGGTGAATTAACTAATGTTGACAGTTACAATGTTTGATTTTAATAATGTATAAGTGAATGCTAAAATCGACGTGAATTAATATTTATAAATGCTGTAGAATTATAGTTAATTGTAAAGTATTACCCACATTTTTATTTATGTGTATTATTTATTTGTAACTTTTAATTAATAAAACTTTAAGCAAATATTATACGTATACACTCTGCTAAGCTGTTAATTTGTAAATCGATAAAATTGTCTGCTAAAAGGACAAATGTAAATGTCAATTTGTTAATCTTTATTATTGTTGATCACAATTACACTATGGAAGAAAGACAAGATATATCATTGTGCTTGTGTGTTTGTGTCAGGTGACGGGCTGGACGGTAGTGTGGCTTCCCCGAGCACAGGAGAAGAAGATGAAACCGACAGAGATAGACGAAACAACAAAAAAAGAGGGATTTTTCCCAAAGTTGCAACAAATATTATGAGAGCTTGGCTCTTCCAGCACCTATCGGTGAGAGAAAAAAAACGTCTCGTACCAACGTCGTGTTAAAACATAATTGACCATTTGTTTGTATGTTTCTCTTGTAAAAACCAGAGTTTTTCTAAAAAAATTAAAAATTAAAATGATTACATAGAATACATGAAATTGTTCAAAATACACAAATGGAGGATTGAACGGGATTGTGTTTAAATGCATATAAATAATATTAAGAGTTTGGTTCCAAAATTAGATAACTCTAAAAATCATGTTTTTATTGTGTTAGTTGCCATATTTTTGATTGTGCCTTATATCTAAACAACTGATATTAATTGGAATGCACAATAATAAAAAAAAACATGAATTTTAAAAATCTTTATTATCTGGTTTTGGATCCAAACTCTTCGTGTATTTCCTATGATCTATTATTTTTTATTTTGTTTTATTTTGATTTATTTCTTTGACTTCTCCATATTCAATTCTTGTGTTTAGTACAATTATAAAATAATGAGCACATTTTTGTCAGAACAGTTTCGATTATAGAAAGTTCATGATATGTAAAATGATATGAATTGCATTGTTTATTTGTTGAATCCTGATGATATCGCTCAGCACCCGTACCCATCTGAAGAACAGAAGAAACAACTCGCCCAGGACACAGGTCTAACCATACTACAGGTCAACAACTGGTAAGTGATCACTGTCTTTAAAGAATACGCATAAATCTTTACCAGAAATTATGAAGAATGTTTATAATCATTAAACGGTTGAATAAAATGGCCTCTCTTTTTACTCAGGTTTATAAATGCCAGGCGCAGAATAGTTCAGCCAATGATTGACCAGTCAAATCGCTCAGGTACAGGTCATTCTGCACTTATCTGTTTACCTGTGACTTATTTTCCAATCTGAAAAAAATACACGGTAAAAAAGCTGTAATTTTACAGGATAGTTCTTTTATTTTATTTTACAGATTTTCCACGTAAAATGTAAAAAAAACAAAGTTTTACTGTTTTTTAAAGAATTGTATGGATTTTTGAAATACAGCAAAGAAGCGTAAAACTACAGAAAATGACCGCAAGTTTACTAGAAAAACGTGTAATTTTACATGGAAAAAGCGTTATTATTAACAAAAACTATAAAATTACATTAATTTTACAGGAATCAAATATTTAACAGGATATGTCCGTTTTTTCAAGTTTACTGATTTTTTTTTTTACGTATTTTTTTCACAGTGTACTTTGCACTAAATAACCTTGGTGTGTGTGTGTTTTCAGGCCAAAGTACACCGTACAGTCCAGAGGGGGCGGCTTTAGGAGGATACGGGTTAGATGTTCAGTCTCATTTAGGTCTTAGAGCAGCAGGTGAGAAGCGTTTCGCTCAAACGCACGTCTTCTTTTCAATTTGTTGTCTCTCACTCACTCTCTATATGATTCTCTGTCTCCAGGACTTCAGGGAATGCCATCCCTACCCAGCGATTACCCCGGCGCCCTCCTGCCCCAGCCGGGATACTCTCACGCCGGCCCGTCCCTGCATCCTTACCCCGGCCCTCACACTGCCATGCTGCTTCACCCGCCGCCCCACGCCCATCCTGCTGAACCCCTCTTAGGGCAAGGTCTCGACATCCACGCCCACTAACGGACCGGGCGCTTAAAATGGGCTAGGAGGATACGTAGAATTGACTTTGTCCATAACTCTCACGGTACCTTCAGGACGCCAGCGCATGTCGACTCGCAAAGACAATGTCTGAAATGCAACGATCTGGCAACCTAAATGTACAAACACGTATGCAGTCGACTCCGATGCGAATGCCTGAAAGACTTGTTACATTCCTTAGCCATTTCTTGAAATGTATTAGTCTCTTATCTCCTCATGCTCTGAATGCACTCGAAGGAATACACTCATCTTTTAATTGCAACACTGCTGCGTCCGACTGGAAACCCACGTCTTCCTAAATGGCCTTAGTGGTGAGCTGAGTCTAACGTTAGGCCTTCATATAGCCTTTTTTGCCTTGCCTCCGAAGATCCTCTCGAGGAGCACACAAAGAAAACAGCGTATACCTCCTCGGTCAGGACCTAAGATAACCATATCAAGATGTCCTGAAATAGTCTTCTGTGACGAATGACTTCACCAAATCTTATCTCCAGAAACCTGTTAGGAACACATTCTTGGTATGTTTCACCCTGGACAGAAAAATGCAAGAAATGAGAAGTTTTGCATGATCAAAAATCTAAAATGTTTTCTTTTGATTAGGTGATGTGCCTTTCCAATTCTTATTTTTTTCAAGTTTATTATGAGGAAACAAATGTAAATAAGCCCGTTCTTAAGAGTGTGGACACTGTGGTGCTATAAAAACATTCATCAGTACATTTAGAGCTTATAAAACGGATTTATTTTCCTGTAGCAAACACAAAACTTCTTATTTTTATATTTCTTTTGAAACTGGGGTGAGATGTGCCCGAATGTTCCTGTCAGGTTTTTGTGAGATTCGCCCGTGAAACGTCAACCAGACACTTTGTCTTCCTAACTGTTCTTCTGTGAATGTTGGTCTCACTGCGTTATTTAATTAAAATTTTATGTTAAATCTATTTTTGTATTTATCGTATCCAGAGACTCGGTTGCTCCAAAACATGACAGTAAAGTTACAATAATCCGAGTGTCGCGGTTTGTGAATCTCTCAGTTTGATAAAGAAGTGAATGTTTTCTTCAGTTCTTTTGAAGTTTCTGTGAATGTTTACCTGCTGAGGTCCTGACAGGCGCGTTTTTGGTTTGCTTTAAAGGACCCAACTTATGTGACCATGAAAATTCCTCAGTTTTCATCACGAAATACAAATGTGTTAAAGAACGTCTCATTATGCTTTTCGGACATTTGTTGGACTTGTACACCTGAGCTCTTTTGTCATTCTCTTTTCTGCATTAAAAAATGTACTACAGAATAGTTGATGATGTGTTTATGATGTTAAACTGCAGACAGTTACAATAATATTATTACGTCACGTTTTTGCACGTTGTGAGTTCAAAATCACTCGTATCACTCCGTCAATAAGTTTTATTCATAATTTACAATCTGAAGAAATGACATTATGTTTATGAAGCATAAAATAAAAAAGATTTTAACTAAATTAATAAATATATTCTATGTCTATTCATGGAGAATCATTTTTTTAAGCATTAATAAAAACAACTTTAACAGCAAGAGTTAACTCCTTTGGGACTTTACTGGTCATCATCTCAAATCTTTGGCACATTGTTGTAGATGCATCATTAGTCCTCCGGCTCCGTGTGCACCCCCACCCGTGTCAACCGCGCTGATGTGATAGATGCAGCCTGCAGCAGGGGTCAGAGTTCACTTAAGGGTTAACAGGAAGAGGCCCTATAAGGTCATCCGTTAAGGTCACCCGAGCATTGCTACTTTACGTTCTGTTCTTAAATTTGTTTAACATCGGTGGCCTTTCTTTTCTTATGCTTAATGTAATTCATGTAAAATTATCCTATTTAATTTTTTTATTTTATTAAAAAAATAACGCTGCCTTTCTTAGTGTGTGATTTACATCTCTCATTTGTAAAGTCATAAAGTATCCCTTCCACTAAAAATAAACAGTCAAATGAAATTTGAGAAATAAATAATGAAAACTATTTGTTCGTGCAAAGAGATGAATGGTGTTTACAGGAAATGAAATTTCCACTGGTTTTGTTTTTGTGACAAACATGAAATACTGTATTTTTCAAGTAATAACAGCATGGAAAAAACAAAGTATAAATAATAAAATGCATCCAACAAATAATTATGCGCTGTGAGCATATCAAAATAAACAGGCTTTTAAATGTAAAAAAATGGAGATGAAAATACTTTCAGAGGTTCAAATCAATATTTGTTCAATGTGTTTGCATTGGTAAATCAGCTTAAATTGTTAATATAGATTTGAAAAAACGGTAACATGTAAAAAATGTTATGTATTGTATATTAATATATTTGTTTGAAAACAAACGTTTTAGTGGGGTGTTTGTTTGCAATGTAAAAACCCAGGGGTCTGATCTGATGACTTAACGTTGTATACACCAAAATGACCATTGCAATGCATGCAAACTGCACAGTTGCAGACAAAAATCAGGAATTTTTAGAAAAAAACTACTCGTAAAAAAATGTGCATTCATAAAAACTTGTTAAGCTTGAGATCTACAATATTCTTTGTGCATATGAATGTTTTTGTGTGTGTGGGGGCTGGGGATGGGCGGGCTGCTTGTGAACATTAATCATTTAATTACACACCTGTCAAAATGCAGAATAAGGAGCTCACTGCACTGCACAATAAAGAAATAATGGTTTGTAAAATATTCTAACTATTGCAGCTTGTGAGAAACAGAAATTCATGTAAAATATATGAAACATTCTTGTAACATAGTACATTTGTACCACTATGGTATGTTGGACAGATAAAGTAAGTGTTATAGAGTAAACCGATAAGTCAGACTGAATTTTGAAATGTTAAATTCTTCAGTTTTAATTGTGTTTAAATTATTTTTATATTACATTAAATGTATCTGAATTCAATCTGATATTAGTCTCGCTCTGTAGATATCAGCATCACCTTCAGCCACTGGACAAAGAAACAAAGGACCAGCTTTTGTGCAATAAAGACGGTGGGGCTAGTTGTCACACTTTTATTTGCAGTGAGTAATTAATAAATTAAATGAATTATTGAATTAAAATAACAAACAAATATGATAAACAAACATCTCATTTTAATATGGGCAATGATTAATTTAATTTGATAAGTATATATTCGTTAACTTCAAATGAACAACACAACATTTACTAATATTGTTAAAGTCAATGTTGATTTCAACATACATTTTAAAATCAGAAGTTATTTTTGTCAACATTGGTAAAGCACAATGAACTACCAGGAACAAACAATGAACAATTGTATTAGCATTGACTAACATTATTCAAGGTTAATGAATGCTGTATATATATATATATATATATATATTAGGACTGTCAAACGATTAATCGCGATTAATTGCATCAAGGATAAAAGTTTGTCTTTACTTAATATATGTCTGTGTACTGTGCATATTAACTTTGAGTTTATAAACACATACACACACATGCATTTATTTAAGAAACGTATAAAATATAAAATTGTATAAACGTTTATATGTCATTTAAATTATTGGTGAATATAAATGATACATCTAAAGAATTTGTTAAATTTATATACATTTATGTGTATGTTTTTGTATCCATAAACACAAAATTAATATGCACAATACATGGACACATATTATGCAAACACAAACTTTTATTCTGGATGCGATTAATCACGATTAATCGTTTGACAGCCCTATATATATATATATATATATATATATATATATATATACAGTTTGTTTCCAAAATGAGATAACTCTATCAAAATCAAAATTCAGGTTTTTATTATGTTATCATGTTTTTATTGTGTTATCATGTCTTTATTGTGTAAGTCAGCTGTATTTTGTTAGTTATTATTGCTTAAATCAAAACAAACCAACTGCAGTTTGATAAATATTGATTGGAATGCACAATAAAACAACATGATTTGTGATTTTTTTAAAACTGAGTTTATATAAATATAATATATAAGAGCAACATATATGTATATATATATATGTGTGTGTGTGTGTGTGTGTTGCTCTTATTGTTAGATACTAGCTAAACATTAACTAATAATAATGAATTGTAAAGTGTCAGCCAAATCGAACTTGCCCCAGCTTGTGCAATTACATGCTCAAGATGTTATGGTTACTGTAAAACCATACAGTTCACATCACTTTGGATAAAATCATCTGCCAGATGCACAAATTTAAATGTACAAATGAATCAGATCTCAATTTACACCCATCATGAAGCATTTTCACAAGATGTTGAAATTAGAGAAATATAAAACTGGAGAAAAATATTTTGGATGCAAAGTGTGAATGTTTGTGTGGTAAAGTACAAACATACAAATCCAGGCAGGTTGTTAATGATCCATCCATTAGATTAATGTCCTGAATAATTGCTCTGAAAGTGCTGGGGAGCATTATGCCATTGGCTCTTCCCTTTTAATCTCCATCAAAAGCAACTTTCTCCAAGCTTCCAGTCCTTACAGAACTGTCAATCAAATCATCTCAGAGATCAGATGTGATCAAGCATGTGTGGGTTCGAAAAAGACGCCTCGGGCTTTAACCATCTCTGTATTCAGCGACTTTATCAAAAGCCTGTTTATCAAATGCATGCTTTGTCCTGGTTGAATTATGCGTCAAAGCATGATGGAAAAGTGTCGAATCATGCAGGTTTGACCGCAGAATGTGTGCCATTGTTGCATGTGTAGCTTTGCTTCCTAAACAGGATTTATGGGCTTGGTTCTTGCTGCAGAGGAGAGATGTAATATATCTTTCAACATAAAAAATTGTTGTGTGTCAAAACATGCTGAATGCAAGCTTTTTAATACATGATGGAGCTTGTTACCTGGTTCCTGCAGGCTGTGTATAGATGGATGACTCTGTACAAACCATCGTTTGCATTTCATAACATTTATGTGTTTATGCATGTTAATGTGCCCTATTTACTTTTCTGGAAAGCTGTAAGGACTGGATTTATAAAGAAATAGAAAGAAATACTTTTTATGATATATCATGTCTTGACTCTGAATAATGTGTGTTGTTGGTTGATGAAAATTAATACCAGTTGCCGTCTAGTGTACAATAAACAAGCAAGTTTAGCATTTAAATAATTCATTAAACATAAATAATAATAACAATATTATGAACAAAATAAACGTTTACAAGTCAACACCATCAGAACTATTTTGGTACGGTTAAACAAATAAACCTTTCTGTATCTTTGGGGGAATAAACACAAGTACAACAGTGCCCCCTAGTGGCCAAAGAGTGAAATAGGTTTATAAAATCAAATGGGTAGTTTCTGCAAATGTTTATACACCCTAATGTGGTTCAAAACCTGTATATGACTCTTCTTTATTCTCTTAGGATTGAGATATTTTCACTAATCTTCTTTCCAGTTTACACCAGCACCTCTCTCTTTATCCTCGGCATTCAATGTCTCTTGTAACTGTGTTTGTTGTCCATTTAAAGAGTCCTCTTCTTCCTCTACCACCTCTAGTTCTTCATCCAGACACTGGAGCGTCTCTTGGACAATAGAGTTTATTGAGGTGGTGTCTGTTGGGTTGAAGGAATGTGTGTTCGTATGGTCCTCCGATGGGAAAGGGACTCCCTCTGTAGGCCCGTGTCTGCGTATGGTCCTACGGTTTCTGCTGCGTCGTGATTGGTTGCAGTGAAGAGTGCGTCTGCGGTGCCATTGGGTGAGAGATTTGTGTGCTTCCGCACTGAGCTGCCGCTTAGCCAGACGTGGCCGAAAGCTGCTGATATAAAACAGGGCGGCGTATAGAGACGTAAGGTAGTAACCACCTGAAAATGAGAGAGAAAGTAAGACTACGAAAAGCAGAGTTTGACATTTTCCTAATGAAATTTATGTAACTCTGTAAATCTGGCTGATACAGTAGAACATTATTGACATTTTGATCCCTATAGATACATCCTGGGCCTCGCCTCCAGTTGACTCAACTGAGCATCTATTTCTGATCAAGATTTTCTAAGAAAATATTTCTTATTGGTTGGAGACAAAAATTCGGTCACTAACTAGTTTTGCTAGATAACACATTGCTTTTTATGTTAACATAATCTTGATTCTAGAAATAAAATATGCAAAAAATGCAGTATGAAGATGAAACCTTATTTTTCTGTTTTTAAAAGAGATATGTTTTTATAATTTCTTTCCATCATTGGAGTATATGAAGACTAAAAAGGCTCTGAAACTTTTTTGAAGAGAATGAATACACTTCTACTTATAATATCTATTTTTTGTTTCCTTCCCTGTTTTTTTGTTTCCGTTTTTTCTCTCTTTCAGAATATTTTTAATTTATTGCTTCTTGGTATCTGTTTTATTCTTCTCATTTTATGTGCCTTGGTTAATTATTGTTTATGTCCCTTTATTGATGCCATAATAGATGTGTATTACGTTCAATATGTTCAATAAAAAATCCTGGGTCTTTCCTTAAATTTAGGACTATAATAATAATAATAATATATTTAATTTATAATGAGCCTTTCTCACACCCTAGCGATACAACAGTGGATCTCAGTATCTGTACTTTATTTGGTCTTTTTATTTCTGCAGACTTTTACTTTTACTCCACTACATTTGTATACAAATGTATACTTTTCCTCTGATACATTTCCCCTTAGCGTGTTCGCTACTAAAATGACAAAAAAAAAGCATAGAAACTCAAATAGACAAGTCAGTGATCGGTTCACCTTGACAATGCTGAACTTATCATTGGTTAAAACTCAAAGTGAAAGTGCAAAATGTTGCTCTCCGCAGTTAAATATAACACAAGGTTTTATTGTGCTGCTTCTTTTAAAGATCAGTTTAAATAAATTATCAAATTATAATTTGTTCTACTTTGCATGGAGTACGCACCCAAACCGTTCACTCACTACACGTGGTGATGTTACAGTAAAAGCATGAGCTATGGCACAGGTATTTGTGGTTCTGTGAAACAGGTACATTTTGTTTGAGTCATTTTAATTGAACAAATTATAAAGTAAATCCAGCTCAATTTGATAATGTTAAACCCATTTAGATTGGTCAAATTAAGTCTGATTATTTATTTTGTGTTGAGACTACATCTTTTTTAGTTGATATAATAGATTGGCAGTTGATTTGTAGTTCCCAGCATGATTCGTGTCTGACTGCATTAGGAGATTCATTTTCAAGATTTTTGGATAAAAAAAGACTTGTTCGTGTTTTGTGTTGATTTATCTTTGAGATTTAGGAAAGTATCGGCATTATTTGATAAGTTTGAGTTTTTGAAGTTGTTACCGTTGTTCAGAAGAGCGAAGCTTGTGCCTCGGCTCAGAGAGGCACAACATTAGTCATAAAGTGTGCTGTTTCACATATAGAGTAGTAACTGTGCTAATAGCGGTACAGAGACCACCAGTGTCTTCTTATTTGACCATCTATGTTGCAAAAAATAGTACGTCTCAATATGTCAGTAAGTGATCTCTGAAGTTTGAGATGATGACACATTATTTTGATCAGTGTAATTTATTTTGTTTACTTTAAGTGACATTAACTTGATATTTTAACAAGGACTTAATGTATTTAATAAGTAGAATTTACTTTATTCTGGTTATTAAGTCGTACTTGAATTATAGCAGCAATTTACTTAAAAATGGTTATGAGGATTTTATTAAGGAAATTCTACAAACTATTTTTTCAGTTTATATAACTTTTCAGCATTTCCTTTACTGATTATTGTTAGTTAATATCAATGCGATTATTCATGTTCATGGAACATTAACTAATGTTAACAGTTTCAAAAATGTATTAATAAATGCTGAGATGACCATAAACTAAGATTAATAAATGCTGAACATGACAAGAATTGTTCATTGTTAGATTATGTATAAATAAAAGCATTAACTCATTTACAACCTTATTGCAAAGTGTTAACCAGACATACAGAAAAATGTTAAAAAAGGTCAAATTAATTTTGACAGGGTTTATAATGTATAATCCACACGTCAAGATTATATAAAAACACTGTGAGTGTTAATTTTTAATTTTTAAAAACACTAGCATTTGATACAATTGTCCTAACAGTCTAAGAAAGTTTAAGGGTAGGGCTAGAAATGATCTTACTTATATAAATGATTTTATTTCCTGTTAGACGATAAAGTGTTGGTTTTATCTCATCTGAATCTTATAGTTTTGAATATTGTAGTTTTACCTTATATTATCGTGTTGTATCATTTGTTGTCTTATAAAATTGTTTTATTGTACCGTGTGTTGAGTTTTCGTCTAAAAGACAATTTCGTACCAATGTGCGAATACACAAAAAGCTTTTGAATTGAATGAATCTCTATTGTAGTAGTCAATTGAAAAGGTCCGACATATGCATGTGCATGAATGTGCACTGCCTACCCTCTCCTTGCAGCTGTGTGGGGTCCAGTAGCTCCATCATATAGTCAGTGTCAACCTGCAGTGTGGTAACATCACTACGTAGCAACACCCACGTCAGACATGGCAGGAAGTCATCTGCCCCAAAAACCACACCTGGCATATAACAACGAAGATTTAATCTGCTTTCTGAATGTGGCGTGAATACTCGTAAGCCTTGCTTTAAGAATTTTACATAGTGTTTTATCCATAAAGTCAACACTCACCGGGTTTAGCATTAGCATTCATGCTATGGTAGATAATCTTGCAGACTTTAAGCAGAATGAGAACTTTTTTACTGGGTGAGTAGGCCTCATGCATTGTGGTCCAGCGGTGCAGGATTTTTTCCATCATGATGGTCTCAGGAACGCCAGCCCCTGCCGCCCCCTCCAGCTCCTCCAGACTGCGGTTCTCCAGTGTGCTCTTGTTCGTCTCCAAACGTTGCAGTGTTTCGTCGTCCCTGCGTGTCGTCTTCAGGCAAACGTAAAGATGAGTGTAGACTGGCTTCAACGCTGCCTTATGGAGGGCAAGCTCCAGTATAGCATCTGAGGCAGAAAACCAGAACATGAATCAAGTTATGAAGTTGGTAGAGACAAATTTTTGATCCATTAAAAACCATCAACACAACGGCTATTGCATGAATAACTAACCAATATGTATTAAATGTGTTAATGGACTTGGGAGTTCACTTGGTACAGCATTGCACTAGCAACACAAAGGTCACTGGTTTGACCCCAAGAAACACACATCTAATAAAAGACGTATACA
Organism: Triplophysa dalaica; assembly: GCF_015846415.1. Classification (NCBI taxonomy): domain Eukaryota; kingdom Metazoa; phylum Chordata; class Actinopteri; order Cypriniformes; family Nemacheilidae; genus Triplophysa; species Triplophysa dalaica. Next base: position 22,053,161 of record NC_079550.1, on the reverse strand, counting down.
AGGTCATACCCAGTTCAAAATCAGGCATATCGCCGAGTCCGTCTGTGATGCTTTGGATCTCTGGATAATCAAACAGTGATTCCCTCAGGGCTGTGAGAGAGGAACGCACTTCCTGCAGCATCTGGGTGCACGTCACACCAGGAGCGCTTCCGGCTGCAAGAGTCTGCTCTACAAATGCCTTGACAGCCTCTGCAAAAGGCCCATCCTTCCGCTCCGCCATCTCCTGCACCCGTTTGGTCAGTCGCCGCTGTGGCGACACAAGTCCACCCAGAGCTTGACCCACTGCCGAGAGGCGGTTCTTCACCTTATCTGCCAAAGGGAGGCGGGGCGACTGTTGGGATGGGGAGGGGCATGAAACGGGTTCGAACTCCTCCTCAATACTACTGACCGACAGTGAGTCCAGCTCTAAGGGCAGGTGAAGCAGAGAAGAAGAAGGTGATGTGTTCAGCCATATCTTGTCCTCTACCCATGACACGCGGTGCGGTGACTGAGGATGTGGACTGTGGATGGAGTCTGTACTTCCTCTCTTGAGTGGATCTTGCTTGGTGGCACTACTTCCCCTTCGAAGCACAACTCCACTGGGCGTAGCTGGAGAGACTGGAATCTTCTCAAGTGATCCTTTGAGAAACAAACGTGCATACACATAATCTTATGAATCATTAAACATCCTCTAATTTTTTATCAGCAGAACCTGTTGCAGTGTGAACATAGGATTCCTCAGTCAAATTCTTTTAAAGATCGGGTCTAGTGCTATTTCATGCATGCTTACTTCTTTACACTGTTAAACGTACTGGCTTCTCATGCTTTACATAGTCAACAACGGTTTATAAACGAGTTGGACGTATGACGTAGTATTTCTTTATTTGATACACTCCCCAAGCACTCCAACTTGTTTCAGAAAGTTTTTCTAATTCTGGATCCCTGTGTCGTCAAAGGGATCCTATTCCTTTTATTGGCCATTCTCCTGGAAAAGCGAAAGAAAAAGGCCGCCCACGAGCCAACGACGACCGTGACCTTGAACTTAAAATGATGAATGAGGAACCTAGTGTTTAGGTGAAATGAAACACCTACCTCTATCCTGATCAAAGCTGCCCGAGTTCTCACTGGTGAGAGAGGTCGGCCTTTGTTTTAGTCCCCGTCCTTCCCATGCTCTTGTTTTGCTTAACCTCCTCTCTCGCTTTGAGCTGACTGGACTGTTGGCAAGATGTGGGCTGGCTGAAGAACGAGTCAGCCAATCATCGCCATGCTCATGGAGGTACAGGGGATTGATGAAGCACAGAGCTCCATTGGCTGCTGTAAGCTACCAACAAAGAGACATTTATTTTAATTTATTTATGAACAACAACAAAAAAATCATGAGAGAAGTGAATGTCAGGGAAAATAAACTTGCAACTTGCTTACAGATGTACACATGAAAAATACATTCGATCACCCACCTCCACCCCCAGCTCCACATGTCTAGATCTGTTGGCAGTGGATATTGTGCCTAAAAACGCTGCTTAATTGCACGTCTTTATACTTGCTCGGTCGAGACAACTATTTTACACTTTAAAATGTAAAAATAATATCCATGTATTATGTGGCATTTTTATAAAGCTGCTTTACAATATTGCAATAAAACTAAAACAAGACGATACCGTTTCTTTTAGAAGATTTTCTTATTAGTGAAAGACGGTGTATGTTTATGCCCCACAGGATGTTAAATTGGGCGCTGACAGGAAAAGAAATGTACTGAAGAACGATGGTTGTGTAACAAAGGATTTCCAGTTGTGTGAGACGAGTGACAAAACAGAATTACAATCTTGAAATTACAAATTGGACCGATTTAGTGGTGAGTAAATGATGAGAGATTTTTCATTTTTGGGTGAACAGTCCCCTAAATATGATCAAGGTTTTTGCTATTTAAATGGTTCTGAAGAAATTAGAACATATTGGTGTAAAGCAGAGACTATAAACTCGAAAGGTCAGTATCACCTGTATAGTGCACATGACAGTTTCTGGCATTTCTGTTTGCGGTGTTCCTGGAGTCATATTAATAGTTTCTGGACATGAGGATGAACATAGCCAAGCTTCTGAAAGTCAAACACAACAAACAATTGAGAAGTTTCATTGGCACCACAGCAGATGAACGGTGTAAGAGACTGCTGAAGGACGGGACAGATACTAACTTGGACCAAGTGAGGAGGCAAGACAATCCGAAAGACTGTTAAGGGTGTAAACCCATGATGGAACCAATAAACACACAGGTAACACATCCCTGACAGAGGTCAAAAATATATATTTGAAATTGAAATTAAACCAACAGAATGCAAAAGTATGTTAAAAAGTATAATGTTTTTAGATTAGATTTGATGAATTGGATGCAATGCACCAGACGAGACAGTACAGTTATTGTAGACTCACAGAAGCACAAATAGCAGTTTATTTATAAGTGTATAAACAGTAAACAAATATAATTAATAAAAAATTATAAATATTATTCATCTACCATGTATGGGGTGTGTAAAGTTAGCATATTTATAATCAATCATTGCGTTACCCAGTAGGACATATATTTTGCAATAAATAATGATAATACGACTTACTATAAAATATGACAAACAGCATAAAATATTTCCAATTGCAATACCATCACAGAAAATAACATTTTCTTTGCTCAAGGCTATGTTTGCTGTAATTTATTATCTAACACAGGGGCGCTCAACACTTCCTGTGCTAAGTTTCTAGTCAACAGACCAAATCAGATGCATTAATCCACACTGCAGCCACTAATAAAGTAAACCATTCAGACCTGCTCAGTGTGTAGAAGTGCAGCAGTTGAAAGACATCAGGGAATGCCAGATGAGATGTTGTCAGCTGAAGAGCTGTTACAGGAAAAGACAAGAGTCAGAAGTCGCCCCTGTGAGTAAGACAGAGAAACTGGACAGACTAGTCATGAGGTTGAAAAGATTGCACATGTCATGAGGAAACAGGAAGATATAAGCTCAGTGTGCACAAATAGAGAACAAACCACTGTGCAGAGTTTATTGACATTCTTTAAGCCTCGGACATTCCGAGTCGTGACCTCAGTGCATTGAACAGAGTGTTGCGCATGCATTCCTATATCTGCCACATTATATCACTTGTGCATGTTTTCACACCTGTAGCATGCTTGACTGTGCCACCTGCGGCGTGGGAGCTTTTCTGTACTTTTTTGTGCAAACAAGGCTCTTCAGGCTCTCAGGTCTCATATCTCAGGCGAAGTTATGTTACAGGATTTAATAGCATGCAAAACATTTGGTTGGCTAGTGTGACTTTGGAGGGCATGGGAAGCGGCACATACTTAAGTACCTGTTTTTGGAATCAATTACCTAAAAAGAATCATTCTTGCAGCATTTCCCTGTTAAAAAAAGTGCAAATGGTGGTTAGGTTTTGAAGAAAGGTAACTGGTTTGTGCTGGTCATGTGCTGGTTTAAGCTGGTTTAAAATGGTCATGAGCTGGTTTAAGATGGACATGTGCTGCTTCTGAGCTTGTTAAGGCTGGTCATGTGCTGGTTTAAAATTGTCATTTTATCTGGTTTAAACTGGACATGTGCTGCTTCTGAGCTTGTTAAACTGGTCATGTGCTGATTTAAGATGGTCCTGAGCTAGTTTAAGCTGGTCATGTGCTGCTTCTGAGCTTGTTTAAACTGGTGATGTGCTGATTTAAGCTGTTCATGTGCATGTTTAAGATGGTCCTGGGCTGGATTAAGCTGGCCATGTGCTGGTTCTGAGCTGGTTTAAACTGCTCATGTGCTTGTTTAAGCTGGTTCTTTTATCCAAAGCGATTTACAAAGAGTTCAGGGAGCAATAAGCGATATGTCATTCAGGAGCAATAATACAACAGATGCTAATACAAAGTTACCCGTTTCAACAAAAGCTAGACCACTACCTGTTGAGAGAAAGAGGGAGGGTAAGTATTTTTTCATTTGTCTGTCAAGTATCCACTGAAGAGATGGGTTTTAACTAGGTTTCAGGACCATCGTAAACCAGCACAAGACCAGCTTAAACCAGCAGAAACCAGCTACCATTCTTTAAAACCTACCTAACCAGCATATGCTGTTTTCTTTCAATAGGGTCACCGTCATGTCATTCCAAATGTGTATGACTTTCTTTCTTCTGCCGATCACACAAAAGAAGCTTTTTTCAAAGACCAAATAACTTTGGCCCCCATTGACTTCCATTGTATAAAACCACCTTTCTCTTGTGTATAAAAGATTTCCTTTTATATTCCACAGAAGAAAGAGTAATAAACCGGTTTTCAATGACATGGCTTTAGCCTATACTAAAGGGTCGAAAACATTTGTGCTTATATAACTTCTTGACAAGTGTCAACATCCCTTCCCAAACTACAGAAGTCTGAATCTATTTTTCTGGAGCAAAGTGTCCATTTGCTCTCCTTTAATCCTCACTGTCTCCAATAGAAGAATCGATTGAGAGTATCCTGGACACTTGTCTTTTCCAGGTTATCAGTACCTTTGCCTGTGGTCACGAGGGGAAAGTCTTTGACCGGCTCGCCCTCCCTCCCTACGGATATGCACAGGAGCTGTTCATCAGGCGAAGACCCTTCCACCACCAAAAAGCTCTGTGTATAGAAACATGTTGATCATTTGATATCCTGGACAGATAAAGATCATTAGTCTTGAGTCTGTGACAGCACTTGAAGACTGCAAGGAAACGTTCACTCGGTGAGCAAAAACTCTCACACACAAGAGGAAGTCAATGTGCACAAGTGCGTGCCAAAGGAAAGCTAAAAATAAAGTGACAGTGAGAGTAATGAACTTGAATTTGAATTTGAATGGAATGGAGAAAACACTGATGCCACATTCAAGCAAACATTCCCTGAAATTGATATGACAGTAAGTATAGAGAATTAGAAGAACCACAAAAATCACAGAGGAAGTGAAACGAGATGTTTTAAAAGTTGACATTCACTACAGGTATACAGAGATACAGGGGTGTGCTGAACCTGAATAAGTGACAGTGCTTTTTTTGATCAATATCTATTAGATTTAAAGCGTTTCCCTGGCACAGACTTTTTATTTACCATTTTCCAAACAGAAATTTAAATGCTTTTTTGATATTTTAAATGCCGTTTTAGGTAACAAAAGCACCGAACAAAGTAAATTGTAGATCCATCATACTAAATCAATACAAATGTTAGCATTACTTACTACAATGCAATGTAAACTGTACTTATACTCTTACACTGGGTTCACACCAAACCGGAATTAAGCATTTTTTCGGCAAGTAAATTACATTGTCAATGCAAAGACACGTATAGACGTGAATCGGGCGCTGCGATAGCTGCGAACGTGCGTCAATCTCGTCTTCTGGGAAGGTTGAAAATATTTGTCACATATAAATATTATTTATAAAAAGTTATAAAAAGATCACTTTTCCCACAAGTAATTAAGAGCCTGGAACACGATTATTCGCATTTGGTGTGAACCCAGCATTATACTGGGTTCACACCAAACGCGAATTAAGCGTTTTTTGTGAGCAAATTACATACAAAGTCAATGCAAAGACGCGTATAGACGCAAACTGCGAGTAATGAAGAATGTGGAACGCGATTGATTGCATTTGGTGTGAAGCTAGTATTACACCGGATGGAACGCGTCACGACAAAAGACATTAGAAAAGCATTAGAACCAATTCTAAATAAAAAAATTGTCCACATCGGATGCGACAGGACAAACCCATTGAGAACAAGCAGGTTGTCATGTCGCCTCCGGTGTAGACAACAACAGGTGCTTCCATATGTTCTTCGATGCCATAGAAGAACCTTTCGGTTCCATGAAGAACCTTTAACATACGTTTCACAACAAGATCTTTGTGGCGAAAAAGATTATAAAAAGTAGGAAAGAGACGGTTCTTCAAAGAACCTTTGACTGAATGGTTCTTTGTGGAACCAAAAATGGTTCTTCTATGGCATTGCTGTGAAGAACCTTTCAAGCACCTTTATTTTTAAGAGTGTACCAAACTTTACCTTAGGTTCTACAACTACCGAAACTGCTTCACTACCTCTCTACTTCTTTTTAAGTGCACTAGTCCTGCAGTTCTCTTGCCTGTACACATCTCTTATCTAACTCTACTTCTGCAATCTCTCTCTATAGTGTATGCAATAATATTCCGTTCCCTGGATACTGTACGAGAATGTGTTAAGCCCGTCTCATCTTTCATACTAAACCACACGTTATGTTTAGGGTTGGTCATTTGTTTTGAATCTCCAAGCAACGAATGAAAGAAATCACCCACCCCGACAGGTCTGCCCCATAGAGCAGTGTGGGCACCGTGTCTGTCCCAGGGGCTTTTGGGAGCCCAAGCGTCCTGACACAAGGGTAACCCCTGCAGCAGACTCAGGGTTTTTGTTTGAACTCCAGTAACCCCGTTGGGTAGCGTGCTAGTAGAATGTTCACCGCAAGAAGCAAGGGTTGGTGTCATGGAAAACATGGGACGATTGTTTAAGCGATGTAAAATGCTTTCAATGTAATGTCAATAAGATTTCCACAAATTATAGTTGTGTTCTTGTTCTCGCTCACCTGTTGCCGGTGGTTGTGGTTTCATCTTTGGATTCGTTTATCATGATCGAAGCTGTTCAGGAGACGTGACTGGACCGCTCATGCAGGCCTAAGCTCCTCCATTCTAGGACGGCTCTTATCACTGTTTGACATGTTTGCAAATAAGAAGTAAAGGAAATGCAATACTTCTCCAAGCCCACATCCTTTCATTTGTATTTTATTCTCGCTGTCATTTCTCTCTCGTTCTCTTTGTCTCAGTTCCTTGGTAACAGTGCTCTATACCGGGAAATCTTTCTGAAAGAATATTTGGTAACACTTTCCTTGAAGCATGTATAATACTGCTCACTTGCACACCAGGAATATTACACTGAATGCTCATTTGCACTAATGGACTACTTTCATAACTGCATTAACTCATCTACTGCACTGTAACTGTATATCTGCATCTACTCATGTATTGCACCGTACCTTTAATAACCGCATCAACTCATCTACTGCACTGTAACTTTAATAGCTAATGTCTGTAACTAATGCACACTCAAGTCACTTGCACTATTGTATAGTCTATATTGTTATCTGCTCATAACCTCCTGTACACTAATGTTCACAGTAGATAGCCTTCTGTTTATATTGTTCATAGTACATACCGATTGTCATATTTTCATAGTACATGGCCATCGTAAATTATTTTCCTAATATTGTATTCTGTATTTATTCACACTGTATATCTGCACTTGCTAATTGCACTTCTGTTTAGACCTAAACTACATTTCGTTACACTGTACTTGTATATGTGTAATGACAATAAAGTTGAATCTAATCTAATCTAATCTAATAAATAATGCATTATAAAAGTAGTTTTAAAGCATTGTAATGCACCTTTTAATGCATTGTACTGTCTTTTAATTTTTTTTTTTACAGTTATTACATTATAACATTTAGCAATTCATTGTTACGTAAAAATTTTTTTTGGTTATAATTCTTTACAACTAGAGATAATGCATTGCAACACACATTACGAAGAATTATAATGCATTTAACCCTTAAATAACTCTTTATAATGCATTATACATACATGCTTCAAGGAAATGATAGGTGAAAAACTGTAAATACACACTGTAAAAAAATCTGTGGAAAAAAAATGGCATTACCTTATTGTAAATTTACATTTTTGTAATATACTGGCAATAGTGTCTTCAACGATGAATGAACATTACAAAATTAGCAAATCTTTATCTTTGCAGAAATAAAACTATAAAATAACAGCATCGTGCACAGCATTCTGGGAATCAAAATTAGAAAAAAAGAGAAAAAGGTTGATGAGGATTTCGGGTTCCCAGAATGCTTTGCTTGAGGCTTTTATTTTATGTTTTTTTTTCTTCAGTACAGCTAAAGATGTGTTATTGTTTAATGTTCATTTATGTTTGAACAAACGGTTGCAAATAAATTAGATAAATATAAATCTAAAGTAAGTTACTGGCACAGCTGCAAAACTACAGCATTTTTTTTTACAGTGCAGTATGTTTCATATTTTCTGCATTACAAATAATATATCAAATCTGTTTTTTAAATTGCTTATCAATTACTTGGTGATTTTATTATGATTCCCCTTATTTTAACAAGGTTTAGCAACACCAGAAGAAACGGCAGCAGCATTTTCACACACGTGAGACTTGCGAAATGTGATGTTGTCAACCCTTTCATCTGTACTTCAAATTGTGTGTAGATCTCTTGAAACAAACAAAAAAAGCACTGAAAACATGTAATGCTCTGAAAACATTGAAATTTATGTAATTCTATTTCTTTTTTCTATTTTTGTTTCTCTCTAGCAGCTAATGTCAATGTGACTTGAATATGTAATACCTCTTGTTCTTATGGCATTGATTAAACAAAGCATAAAAAACCCTGTCATCTGTAAACTGTCAGATCTTTATGTATATAGGAGGCTGTAACTGATTTGAAACCAATATCAATTCATTGTTTGTTGATATTTACAAAACAAAAATGGCAGCACACATTTCCAATGACAGCATTAGTATTGAGTAAGAAACCAGATGTTAAAAAAACACCTCTGAACATGTTAAACAGATTCATACAAAAGATTTCCTTGATAGTGGTAGTATTTGCTTGCTTATTGTATGTAACCCAAAAGAAGTTTAGGGTGCACTCACATGCGTTGAATCTTCAGCATGACGTGCTAGGCGAGGAAGAGGCCGACATTTTTGAAACCCGTCGCCCATCGCTGCTGTATGCCCCCTCATCACAAACCCTCCCCGCATCCGATCTCATCACCTAGACCAGAAGTCACTTTTGCTTGTGTGATGTTTTAAAAGATAATGATTCCAGTCCCACTAAAGTTCAGCGTAGCACTATCAGCTTTGACTTGTGATGCTCTTTGTACTGTCTGTGAGCTCTGTGAACTCCGCCCACCTGTGATTGTGGTGAACCTCACAGCGAACAACGTTCATGTGATGGAAGTAGGCCACGCAGAGAAATGATCAGAGCTCAATGAGTGTTACTTTCAAAACGGTTATGTAGCTCATACCGCCACCATACTCGTCAAGCGTGTAGATTGTGTGTCAAACTATGAAACCACTCTTGGCTGTAGCTGAAAATATATCCGATAGCTGCTTTGATGTATTTTAATCCGCATGTGAGTTCTGCCGTTTGAGCTCAGAGGAAGATCGTGGCCCATTGTTCCTCATTGGATTTTGTGGTTGCAACGTATTTGACTACTATAGTGAACACAAAACACTGTCCTTGAAAGGATAGTTCACCCAAAAATGAAACTTCTCTCATCCTTTAGGCCTTCTCACCTTCCAGTTGTTACAAATCTGTATACATTTCTTTGTTCTGATGAACATAGAGAAAGATATTTGGAAGAATGCTTTTCGTTTGGCTCAGTGGTTGGAGCAGTGCCAAGGTCATGGGTTTGATCACAGGGGAATTCACGAAGTCCAAAACAAAAATGTATTATACAAAAAAAATCTTTGGATAAAAGCATCTGCCAAATGCGTAAATGTAATGCTTATAACCAGACAGATTTTGCCCCCCGTTGACTCCCATAGTAGGAAAAATTACTTGATCTTTTTTGTTCTTCTGTTGAACACAAAGAAGATATTTTGAAGAATGTAGGACCACAAACAGCTCTGGGGCACTTTTAACTAGCATTGTATTTTTTCCTACTATGGGAGTCAATTGGGGGCAGAATCTGTCTGGTTATAAGCATTCTTCCAAATATCTCCCTCTGTGATCATCAGAACAAAGACATTTATACAGGTTTGAAACAACTCGAAGGTGAGTAAATTTGGGTGGAGTATCACTTTAAGACAATTTAGGGGTTGCACTTTGTTTTATAGTAAGCGCACTTAGTATTGCATGTACTCAATATTGGTTATGGCTTGGGTTGTATTTTTGTAATTACGCTTAAAAAATGGCAATGTTACTGTAGATTTACATAACCCTAATGGTAATATTTTTTTTTATTTTCATTAGTCTCACGAAACTAAATATAGGAAATTAAAAAAAAAAATCTGGCCAATCAAAATTACCCAATTTTTTCTCCATATTTGGTGGGTTTTGGAACGAAAAGGTTTGGGGACCACCCTGTAGTCAAAAATACAGTACTAAATAGGACTTTTTTTATCACATTTTCGAGTGTATCGTCCAAATATACATTTAAGAATAAGGTTATCTCAAATGTTAAAACAATTTCTGTAATATTTCATGCATTTTGATGAGGGCAATTCTGATCTACACGAAATGGAAAACAGATCATTTTGAGTTCCCGTTGCTAAGGAGCATTTATTTTACTGTATGAATAAGCTGTGCGTCCTATTATTCTGTCACAGAATCTCTACAGTGTTAAGAATACATGTAATGATGCTGACCAAGAGTATTTACATTCAAAAACATTTTGACAAAACGACACCACATGCAAATATTTGAAGCCTTTAAAGGTTTCATGCTTTATTTGTTTCCTCATATATTATTTCGTTGGTCTCAATCAGATAAAACAGTAGTTGTAAAACTTCCTTTTACACAATTGAGCCAAAGAGGAAGATACAATTACAAACCAAAGATTAGCAACAGAGACAATATAAACAACAGACAATACATAATAACAGCATTTAAGCAACTGTTATTTATAAATTCCTTAAAAGAAGTTAATCATAATAAAAACATAACATCATCTACATTGGACCAACGGAAAAATGTATGGTCAAGATCAGTCGATTATAAACCCTTATTAGCATTAATCAAATGCTCAAGCCAAGACACACAAATTAACCCCATGTGTTTGTTGTTTATGTTGCGTATACAGTTGTTTTCTGTAAAATTAATGCGGCATGATGTGGATAACTTTATAAATGTTACAGGTAAAGCATTCTGCGATTTTTGACACTCACGTGCGGTACACTCATGCAGAGCTTCTGCAAAAAAGTGTGGCGTCAATGTTCCCATCTGAGCTCTTTGAGGTTTCTAAACTATTTCAGTAGCATGTTTTGCTATCTACTCTTATGAAGATAGCAAGATGAGAGTCATAATAGCTCAGAAGAAAAATAGAAACGTGACACTTCCTTCGACATGCTCGGATTTGTAATGCTGTCTTCTCGCTCACTTCCCAGTGTCCACCCCAGTGCTTTCTGAGCTCTGTTTGGCCTCCTTCTCTTTCTTTTTGGAGTCCTTGCTGTCGATCAAACCATGTTCAAGCTTTACCATCTCTTCCAGCTCCGCCTGAAATAAGAGGGCGACACCTCATAAACAAATATTTAGGGACAGAATAGTGATTCATTGTAGAATTACATCTGTTTGTGTGTGTGCGGCTTTATTTACTTTCCAGCCTAGCAGACCGGCAAGAGCCATGCAGCCATCATCACAGCTGCTTATGTGTGCCACGTCTCTGTGAATGACCCACATGAGTAAGCATTCTCAAACCACATAAATGAACACTTGTGACCAAATGTACCTTTCGCTCAATATTTAACGTTTATATAAAAAAACTATACCAACAAATATGGGCTCATGCATAAATACCTATTCATATCCATAAACTTTAACTGAACAGATATTATTGTTTTAACTTTATATCTCAGGATGTTTGGAATTTACTGGTAAGATTTTTGTTGTCCGATCCCACTACTAGCTATTTTTTCTGCAACATGAACAGCCTTTATATATCGGGGTATTTAATAACGGCTTAGAAATCCGCTCAGCCAATCAGAATCAAGGACCAGAACTGAACGTTTTATAAGAGAAAATAATGCTGAAACAACTGTAACAAAAGACTATTTTGTTATACGTTTTCTTTTTTGTAGTGTATAATACTTGCCAGAATAAAATGTCAAAATATAAAATATCTCTAAGTTAAGATATATATGAAGAGTTAATTTGCAAAACAGATAACGCTGTTAGAAAAATCATATATTTATTATGCATTCCAATTGAATATCAATCAAACTGCAGTTGGGTAAGTAATAATAATATATCATATTTAATAATAATATTTAGCAAATAATCTCTTCACGTTTAATAACACAGCAGTGAAATGCACAGACACTTACCTATACGCTTTATCCGAGTCGAAATCCATCCCACCTCCAAAACCAAACAATCCCATGCCAAACTCAGACTATCAGAAAAACATGATACACATGATATATCCGTTTCAAAATACAATTATTTCAAAAATGGCATTTCAACATACATTTATTGTAATGAGAGAGACTCTACCTGTCCGGTTTTCTCCATATTGATGAGCAGTCTGGGACAGCTGTTTGTTACTCTGTACACAGACACTGAATGAGTCACACATACTGTAAAACTTTCACAGAATCACAGGCCTGCATAAAATCCACATCAATTGAATGCATTGAACAGAAAAATGAATAATTTTTAAAAATGAATGCAGAAAATGTGAATAAATTGCTGGAGACTTAAGTTCCTCACTTGCTGACTAGTGATGCAAATGGTTGCACCTGCAGAGATGTACCCATGATGATGAGAAGATCACAGTGTGGAAAGTCCTGTGATCCAAACCAGGAGAGACAGAGAGACTCAAACACTTTAAATGACTACAGATCAACTTCAACTAATGAGAAGCCAAAGAGTTTGACGTGATGTCAAAATGTATTGCAGGTGTATTGTTTTGTTACCGCTTGCACGGAGGTGAAGAATCGGGCGGGTAGATTCTCCCCGAAAAACACGATATCTACAGACGGATAAAGACTTGGAATCAAAGCGCCTGCCAAATGCATAAAAGTAAATGTGGAGAAAATGATCGGGCTGTAGAAAGGATTATGATCTCACCAGGCTTCACTAGGTTTCCACAGGTGTCACACTTCGGAATATCTTCAGAAAATATTTTATCTGTGGGCAAAAAATAAGCATGACAACCAAAGCTGGGTAGTTAAAAAAACAGTTTATCCTTATCTTTCGTCAATAGTTATTTTTCTGAACAGTAAAGGATGGCGTTTAAGGAAAGCACCTTTCATCCAGTCCATAGAGAACTCCTTCCGACAGAGGAAGCTCACACAATGAGAGGTGTGGAAAGTGCCATGGGCTTCAATAAGGTCCCCTCCTTCCAGACCCGCTACCCTCTCCAGAGTATCAATATTCTTTCAAAAGAAGGAGGGACAAAAAATCAGGCTGAGAAATACAGTAGCAGGACAAACCCTGGGCTTTAAGAAATAGGATAAAAAACGTCTTTCACCTGAGAGTAGCAGCGTTGGAGTAAGCCTTTGTCTTTCAGCAGCTTCATAAAGTAGTGACACACTGTTGGCTGGAAAAAAAACAAAGGAATAGAAACAAAAAATAGGTCATTCTGCAGTCAGGTCACAGCAACCCAATGTTCTTAGCATCCCACGTAGTGTGTGGCATGTTTTAAGTTAATGTGTCAAAAATAAAAACTTTGAAGGGGCATCGTGGACCGCATTCTCCTCAATTCTTATCTTTTGTATTTGAATGAACGAACGTCTCTGAAGTCATTTGAAACTTGTATCTATACCTTAAATTGTCCTGGATAGAGCTCTCTGGCCAAAGCAAAGAACGGCTCGGGATGTTTCTAAAGAAAGAAAGCATGAAGGAGACTCAACCTCTGTGTTCCGTTAAAGTATAAGTCAGCGTCTTTTCTTCAGAAGCACGAGCAGACCTTGAAGTAGTCGATCTGGAAAATAGCCTCTGGGTGAGGAAGATTGTACTTCTGCAGGTTGGCATACAGACCAGTGCCAGGTGAGCGGAAATCTGGGATTCCAGCCGCTAAAGAAAGGAAACAACCATTGTCGATGAATAGCAATGTATGGTCTAGAAGATAATGTGATAAACAACGGTTACAGAATTGAACTGTTATTCGAGGTAGTGGCTCCTGGTGCAATACCACCACCTACTGAACTGAATGTATGCGAAAATGAATGCATGCAATTTAAGTTGCATGCATCTCCAACACTGTTTTTTGACTTTCAAAGAACTGCTTTCATTTGTTGAATCACCACAATAAAAGAAATTGGGCTAAATGGGACTCTAGTTGTCATGGGTCATTCAGTGTTTATGTGAGGTAACTTACTTACATGTTGATATTCCAGCTCCGACCATACAGATAATGCTCTTGCCTGCAGACACAGACAAACTCATCTGACATTCAGAAGGCACACTTATTTAACCCGTCTCAATTTTTAGTCGCAGTACCCTCACATATCTAAGATACCGGCTCACATTTGCCACTCTTTATGTAGCGGGCGACCCCATCCAAGGTCAACTCATCCAGCACTTTCTCTCCAGGACTCAAGCCAAGGGTCCGTGAGAAAAGACTGCGCAGAAAATCCACTAAAAGAGGAAGAGAGTTGATTTAAGCTTAGGTTACACGACTGCTGCGTTTATGATCTATAGATGCGTAACACATACTCTCAGTATCTCCAGATGCTCCGCCTTCGTCACTGCTGTCCTCAGACTGACCCTGTGGAGCAATGAATGATGACAAGACAGGCCACCAATCCAACGGTTTATAATCGTACCCCTTTAGTTAACATATGGCTTTTTTAAACTTCCTAAAAAAATTATTTTCAATAATTCAATTTAAGATGAAAATTATACAAATAATTTGAGATTCACCAATGTATTGGATTATTGCATGAAAAATGTGTTTCTTTGTTAATAACGTTTGTAAAATAGGTTATATTACATTATACTTAATAAAATGACTTCACAGTCAAACATATTTGTGTAAAAAAAATTAAATCACAGTATTCTGACAATGATAAAATTGACTAAAATCTTGCTAAATGTTAAAATGCATTTAAATAATTTGTTAACAAGTTTATTAAAAATACATAATGTTCTGTAAAATGAAGTCTAATATGAATTATTATCGTTTATAGGAAATATTTGATGGCAGAATGTGGATATAAATCCACGTTTAATCAAAAACTTTATGCAGAACATACCGTAATGCCAAAAAATATTATAATTTCAAAATAAAAGTCCAAACAAATTACTTGCGACATGCCCAAAACAAAACCAAGTCTAAGTTAATTCTATCATGCAAATACACATGTCTCATAAAAATGTCTAAAGTTTATATATATTGTACAGTGTATGCGTGTATAGGAGATTCGTGTCTTTCTTATTTACCTCGAGATCTAGTTTGTCAGCCTCCACTTCTGGTCTTTTAGGATCTTCTACAGAAGGATATAAAGCACATCACACTCATACTGATAACTCTCGCAATTAAAGTAAAATAACATCACATCAAGCATGAAAGGTGAACAACTCTCAAGACACTTAGCCTTCTATTTAGCTGCAGGCTAACGTTAACTGAGTAATGTAACAACACACAGTACAAACACAAACTAAAACATTACCTTCAGACATCTATTCGCTTTTAACACCAATAAAATTCACAAAATACATCAACGTGAGAGATGACAGGACTGTTTATTAAACGGACTACTAATAGTGTTCGTCGCTTATATTTCATTTGGTGACAACGGTAAAAACATTGATCAGCGATTAACTCAAAATCCTGAAGGGGGCGCTTAGCGGCTCAGAAAGACAAATCCCCTTTTGAGTTGCATTGAATCTTTTAAATGTTTTATTGAATACGTGTGTATTTTTTAAAGAAGCTGTTTAAACGATTTATACTTGACATACAAATGTGATCTACAAAAGCAAGCGTTGAACAACAATGTATTAGATACAAAAAGATACCAAAATTGCAGTTGACTGTGATTGGTCCATTTTCAATCAGCGATAAGAACGGTTTCTTGAATCACGTGACGACGCCGTCATACCTGACCAGCACGAGTCACGATGTTCACCAAAGTCGCTTTAAAGAAGGTCTGCGCAATAGACAAACATATTTGTATCGCTACCGGGCAGCAAATTCGGTCATTCAAGAAGTTCGAGCGTTTATATGCGTAAAACCGTCAAGACGATTCCACTTGAAGACAAAAAATGACATTAATAGCAATATTAGAAGACTGAAAGAAGACTTGTAAAAGCGTTGAACTATTTAAATTCCTCATAGTATTAGTGCGGCGTCTTAGTAATGTTTTAGTCTTTGTTATGATCACAACTCTGATTTTCCCACTTTATTTTATTTCTAATAATTATTTTCCCATCTGTAAATCAAATCTCTTTCGGTTGCTACAGGAGCTCTCCAAAAATAACAATTAAATTATCAAATGACCTGGCCACTTTGCTTTCAACACTTATACAAATGTAAATATTAAACCTGATTAATATTAGTAATGTTGCTGTTTATATTAAAAGAAAGACACTACCTTTGCTGCAAGTCAGATTTCTTCATCCACGTTTGCATGTTTCCTTGTCTTTAAAGTCTAGTATCTTCACACCTCCATTTAATAGATTACAGGATTACTGCACACTGCACAGGACTAATCAGATTGACACCTGTTTTTAAAGATACAGTACCACAATACATTGCCATATTTGGGAGGGTGAGACTGCCCTGTAAACACACAACTGAAGGGTGTAGGAAAAATAATTTCCACGGTTTATGGTCACGGAGTGAAAAAAAATTCTCTATTTAGGCTACGTATTTAATGTCAGAAAATGTAAACGCTGTGTGTCCCTCTCACCGGACAACAAGCCAAATTACTCAATGCCTATGTTAACATTCACCCATTTTTACTAATTACATATTCAATAGTATAATTAGATTACTTTAGAAATGACTCTCTCCAAAAAGTATTTAATTACTTGTTATTATTACTTTCTATACCCCATCAACCTTGATTAGAACTGATTCAAGGATAGACATGAAACAGTTTATTTAATTCATTCAAATAAATAACAAATAACTACACAAATGATTCTTATTAACTGACCAAAGTATACAAATGTGGGAAGGATACATTGTAGCATACATTTTAAAGTTAGACTTATAATTTTGATATCGTTTCCACTATTGAATATTTTACACGGTATTTAGTTCAATTACATCAGAAGTAACTGTAATTCAATTAAAAAGAACAAAATAAGAGTTATCCCTTACTTAACTTTTTCAAGGGAATTAAATAATCCACATTAAATAGTACCAAAAAAATTATATTTATGTTAAGTTTTAGTTTTAAATTTTTAAACATAAATATTTAATGTGTTTTTGTCAAAAACAATTTTTTTACAACACTGTCACAAGAATGCAACAAACAACATATAGATCACTTTTAAAATAACAGTGGGGGTTTAAATGACTGTATAGTAACTTATAAGTTTTCATCATCAGCAGTCCCATCGTCATATCTGTATTCTTGTTCATATAGCTCTGAGTCCAGTGTTGGTTTGTGAGGAGGTTTCACTATGGTCCTCTGGGGGCTCAAGACTGTCTGTCTGGATTAAGCCTCGCTCATAATCAGCTCCAGTGACCCGGCAATGTGGCAGCATTTCTTCCACCAGAATCCGCACCAGGCCTGGACTCTGTAGCAGAGGAAGTCCAGAAATGTCCAGATGCTGTAACTTTCTGTTGGTAAACAAAAAAACACATGAGAATCGAATAATACAGCCGACACATGCAGGGGTACATTTACAGTTGCACAAGAAATCACACATACACGTCATACGGCATTAAGAACCAAAAATATATCTAGCACAACAACAGATATATGAAAATAAAGCATTCACACGGGGGACCAGTGTAAATATAGAAAGAAACAAATACCAACACACCCACATATAATGTGGTTCTTCTACTAGGACACCTGTGTAAACTAGGACGACTGACTTAATTTATCCCAAAAAAACTTGGCATCAGTAAGCAAAGAAATAACAAAATGGCTCCCAAAAAAAGATAGTTTTAACGAAAGGTCTAAAAGAAAGAGTCTTAAGTGTCCCAAACTCTTTTTGGAATAACTGTTGACATGTTCAGGCTTACTAAGAGTTGCAAAGTTTGGTCATATCAAAGCTTATTTCATAAGGGCATAAGACATGAAGTATGAAACCCTTTTAAAGTTGGGTCACCTGAGGTTCTTTAATGCAGCAAGTCCTCCCACAGTGACACAGGAACAGTGAGACAGATCTAACTCCATCAGACTCTCGCCAAATACATGCAGACGGCCGAGGAACCAGTCGTCCACTTCAGGACATCCTCGAAGAGAAAGAGTTTGTAGTTTGTTCTGCCTTACTAAGGAAAGAAAGAGATAACAAATAAGTATGAAAAAGTTTCATATAAAAGTTTCCTATCTGCCACTATCATCAAAAACAAAAATAACAGCTTAGACTGTACAATATACACTGCTCAAAAAAATCAAGGGAACACCTGATCAATCAAAAACTGGGTAAGGAAGCATAAGTGATTGTGAACCATTTTCACTTGTTTTCTGGGAGGACCATTCTCAGAGGGTCTTACAGACCTCAACGTCCTATAAAATATTGTGATGAAATCATCAGATCTATCGTCAGATCTTATTCTGGTTCAGTGCAGAGCCCTCCTGGTACTCTGCCTCATGTGACCAGAGTCTGCAGGCAGTTTCTGGACGATGGCATTAATGACATCGACTGGCCCTCACCTTCCCCAGACCTCAATTCAGTTGAGAACCTCTAGAATCTCATCTATCCGAAGCCATCAAGTAGCACCACAGACTGTCCAGGAGCTCACTTATGCTCTGATTTCCACGTCTGGGAGGAGATCCCACAGGACACCATGTGCCTTCTCATCAGGAGTATGCCTGGGAGTTCATACGGGCACGTAGAGGCATGCACATCACTGACTAACATTATGAGTTACTTTGATGAAATTCAAACAAGTTGAATTAGCCAGTGTTTTCACCTTTTTTTACTGTGATTTTATTGTAGTCCTGCCCTGAGTGAGTTTATGATTTTGGCTTTTACACTATTTTGTTCTTACAAGATTATGAAAGTATATAAGTAAGTGACGAGTTTTAACCTGGATATTTCATTCATTGAGATCAAATACAGTGTGATTTAGGAGTTCCCTTAATTTTCTTGAGTAAGCATACAGTAGTCTGAAACTTTAAAACCTTTACTTTCAAATTCCAAACAAAAAAGAACACATTTCTTGACTGTGTGATAATGCAACAAGTGAGTGGAAAAATGTGTATATAAACCAGTTGTCAATTACCAAGATTATCGAGTCCATCATGGTTTATTAGGGTGCCACCCAAATCCATTTGCTCAATATGTGCGTCAGGGGTGTTCAGAAACTCATAGCTGAACCTTCCTCTGGAGTCTGGACGAAACCACTCAGACTGACCAGCAAATCTACACCAGAGTAATGCAACGGAGAGATTTACACTGTTTAGCAACTCGAGGAGCAGGTAAGAAACCGGATGCTTTTATAGAGCAAAGAGATTACCTGAAACTTCCTTTGAGACTCAAAATGTAATAGGCCGCTGCTATATTATCCCCATACCTCTGGTGCGTGTAATTGAACAACCTTCATGAGAGATCAAAAAAACTTTTTAATACCAAAACATTCCAAATGACATGATAGTTTGAAGATATGACTTCAATGTACATCTATGAGATCATTTACCATTTAATCCTTGTATTAGCAATTATACCAGTGACGGTTATTAAAGATTCAAGCTTAACTACATATAAACACCTGCGAACACACACTGACACTTACTTATTCTTGCGTCTGACCAGGCGTGTCCTCAACCAGCTGCTCCAGCCTACAATGTTCTTTACATCATAAAAGTGGTGGTTGAGTTTCAAGAGGAATCTGTTGAAGACAGATGAAGGAGCAGAACTCAAAGACCTCCTGAAGGCAACGGTACAGGTGTGTGCGGGACATCTCCTTATTCCCTGAGACTTAAAACAGGATAACATATAGGAGTTCATCTATAATTTACTGCTATCTACTAAGAAAGTCACATCTACAGCACTACTTTACAATTGGCTACATGATGAGCTGTAGTCATTACAGCTTGGTATCAAACTTTAGTACTTAGATTCTTCCCAGGATAAATCACGACAAGATATATTTATAATGGTATTTAGAATATAATTTAAGAAACTCCAATGCATACTATGGTATTACCGTAGAACCATGTTCCAAAATATAGTAACACAGTGGTAAATAGGCTACTAGTGCACTATGGTGCATGTACAAAACATGGTAATACCGTTGTAATTTTGTCATACGAGTGAGTTACGCACGTTTACAGAATCGATGCGATGGAAACATAAACCAGTTATTATTACGCATAACATTGCCTATCGCGAGAAATCAACATTTAATAATAAAATGAATTTATAGAGACAGTAAGGTTGAACTCACCAATAAGGAGGCAGCCATATTGTTTTTATGCTACGGCGACTGTGGAAGGACAAACCGCGCTTTGTCTATGAACGCTGTTCGACTTTTTAATATTGTATGTTAATGTTGTTTTTGAATATTGGTTCAAAATACTCACAAATATAGCGCATCAAAACAAAATGTAATACAATATTTAATGAATATGAATTTTAATTAAATATGAATATTATATTTAAATTCATTTTAATTCGACAAGTATCTCGAGTTGATTTATTTACGGTAAGAATAATTAATATTCGGCTTTAATGTTTCCCAGTAATCAGCTATTTATCTTCTTTTATACTTTTATAGAATTAAAGTAAAATGCAATATTGATAACAACAACAGGTGCGTTTATGCATGCAACAGACAAATGTGCAGCAAATGCATGACGCTATTATACCCTGCTAAAAACAAGAAGACGTCTAATGTTTTTCATTACAAATAAACCATCAGCAGCACCAAAACCTTTGTGTAAAATGTTTATTTGTGGTCGATATTGTTATTATACAGTGCAAACAGCAGGGGGTGCATGAACATTAAGAAAACGAATTGAACTGATGTGGTAGTAGCTAAAAACAACCCTCATTTATACATGACAAAAGCTGAAATGACTTATTTTTTAAATTAGAACCTTGAGAGATGAATTAAATAGGGACATACAGTCACATGCATATATTTATTTTTTGTTGCCAAGATTTAAAGCAGTGTCTATACCCAAACAATCAATGAATAAGACAAATAACAAACAAATAAAAATAAAACAAAATTTAGGCCTGCGATGGGTTGGCACTCCATCCAGGGTGTATCCTGCCTTGATGCCCGATGACTCCTGAGATAGGCGCAGGCTCCCCGTGACCCGAGGTAGTTCGGATAAGCGGTGGAAAATGGAATGGAATGGAAAATTTAGGCTTCATCCCACCTTTTTCCTCTGCTAGCTGATAATCAAATTTGTATTGTTACATATATATATACACACTAATCCAAAATGTAAAATCATAAAAATCCAACATTTAGATTTGTATAAACTAGACATAATTTATGCACTCAATTGAAATTGCATGCAGACTTTTATGTCTCTATATGATATGCCAGAGATTATTCTACTTGATGATTTTACAGTAGAACTACAGATGTTTTGCCCCAAGCTCTTTTCATCCAGGGATTATCCAAAAATTGTTATGCACAAATGCTCATCGTTGCCTAGTCTAGAAAGGTCAATAATTTGACAAATGGACGGTTTTATAATCACACACAAAAAAGTTTTGGTTTATTCATATATTCTTTGCCTCTGTAATGTCTATAATAAAATAAGTACATTTACAAATACTGAACTGGCCTTCACCAAATTGATCAATCCATAAACCTATCAATTTATAAACGATCACAGACACTTTGTAAAATCCTTGAGTGTTATTTCAACACAGTCTATAACGATAACACAGTTGATCCATCATGGAAATCATTTATATATTTTTCCATATTGTGATCCTGTTTGTAATACAACTATTTCCTTTTTGTTTATTGAAAACGACATGATGCGTTGACATACCGTGTAACCGATATATCCTATACAGATCAGTTCATGTAAGGTCGAGGACTCTCTGTGGAAGTAGGCCTATTTCATGTTTTTTGTTAAATAAACAGTCGTGTTTCTTCAGTGGGTTTATACACACAGGAAATCCTCAGCGGCTTGTTGCAGTCTAAAATCCGTCATTTTGATCCAGGGCAGATGGACTTTGAATAATTATTCCAGGTGGAAATATAAAATGGCCGAAAATAGCCACAAACAAAGCTAGATTCCGTTGCCAATAAAAAGGCACAATCAATTTCTCAATATGTCTTTTTAACACACTACATTTTTCACCGTGTGTTTATTTTACTCGTCTTTGCTTTATGTTGTTCATCGCGTCACGTTATTCACTTTATCCCGAGCAAACTATTTCTTTGCCAGACAATGTATGTAAATACTGTCAGGGGAACACAGAATACAAAAGCAAGGCAGGATTGAAGACCGGTTCAAGAAGTGCAGACTGCATGTGGAGGGATTACATAACCTTGTGTGTGTGTATGTGGGATACACTTGTCAGGAAAGCCTGTGTTTCCTCTCTGCTGTGCCTGTCACTGTGACTCTGTCGTGGGAGATGATGACGCTGAAGTGACCCGGGTCTTGGTGTACCCGTTGCACGCTGCGGTTCCGCTCTGTGCGTCTGTGGGCAGAGTTGCGGGCCAAACATGGCAGTAGCGCGGTGTCGCGTGACAGTGTTGCTGCCAAGCTGTTGGCGTGGGGGAATGTGTGTGTGTTACGACAGACTGGTGTTTGATTGGTGTGTGCCGTACCAGTCTGCTGCAACTATTACCACACACCTCACTTACTCATTATGTACCAAAACCTGGTGGGCTGCCTCCGTATAGGCACCCCTTTAAGACATCATTTGTGCTCTCGCGACGCAAACACTGCTCCAAAAGGTAGGCAGCGTAATTGTGTTACCTTCTAAGATTTCTTGTTTTGGCCAAGGACAGCGTCTCATGTGTCCTTTGTGGAGACTGCGATCCCAGAATGCATTGCAATGTAAGAACCTATCATTTTAAGTACGCTGTAGTGTTAGAGTATACCGCCAGAGCCGGCCCTCCCGAGTCCCTATAAGCGAACTAAGCGGCTGCTTAGGGCCTCGCCGACACTAAGGGGCCCCCAAGAGCAGATGGAATTACATTTTGTTTCTATGGAAGCCCGTTTCCAATTAAAATACTCAAATAAAAATGATTTAATCATCTTTAAGGGCTGTGTGACTTTAAAAGGGGGGTTATGGGTTGTGGTTATAATAAAATAAAAATGTATTTTAAAATGAAATCTTTAAATTAAATAATCCGGTATAATCTTGTCCGATTGATTAATTGAAATAAGTTAAATCAACATCATTTTTTATTTTTTCATGTTCCGTTATGTTACTTAATCCATTCATGTTGGCACAACATAAATGAAATGCGTTGTGTTAACATATATTTCCTACAACTAGGTAGAGGATTTATATTTCCCAAGATGCTTTGCACAGGACAGCATTTGAGAGTTATTTTTTGAATAAAGTGTTGTTTATTGTGGTTTTCAGTAAAGAGAACAATTGTTAGGGTTTAATTTTCATTTATTCTTGAGATTTAGAGGAGTTTGTTATATTTGTACGTTTTGTGGTTAGCATTGTTTAGAAAAGCGTTGCCTTTGCTTAAGTATTGGGCTAAGTTTGGTTATCTTCATATCTTGTTAGAGATAATTTTATGTCACATTAACTAACAACATTAATGTTGAGAACGTTAAAAGAATATATGAAACGTTAACATATAAAAATCATGTTTCTTTAACATTATTTTATTTAGTAGGCATGACGAAATAAAACATAGTTAACCTGACAAAATTCTTTCTATTATGCATTGCATTTTTAGGTTCTACTGGTTCATGTAGCATTCTCCTTTTCTTAATCCTTTCTCTCATCATTTTTCTTGTCTACATAGTTTTTTCTCACCATCTTTGCACTTCAGCTACCCACAGGGATCATTTTTTCACAGTTCTCCAGAAACCTCGCACAGACGTATTAAACACGATATGAAACAGCTGTGTACCAAAAATATATTTCTCTTTTCCAAGATAAATTCTGAGTTGCATGTCTCTGTCGAGCAGCATCTGTATGGACATCTTTTAGCGCCAAACAAAAGCAGCTGGTAAAAATAAACATTTATCACGGCGTAATTGAGAAGTAAAGGTTTGCTCTTGTGTTTCACGAACACTGAATAATAACATTGCTTTTCACTTAATGCACAAGCGTGTCCTTTCAGAATGGGATATTGTAAAGCAGCTGCCTTCTGAGTCTAATTTAGCCAATGAATTTGTCCTTTGTGGAAAAGGCAATCCCAGAATTCATTGCGATTTATGTAGTGTGGCTAATGAGTCCATAATAGTGTTCAGGGTGATAAGCAGTCAAGGACTGTGACAGAGTGGATGTGAGAGAGAACCAAAGGAGGCATGATTTTATGAAGGAGATGAAAAATGTTGATTCTAAGTTCACATTTATTCAACACTGACAAGGCATTAATAAAATAGATGTTATATTAGTAAAAGTAATGCAATTTGTATTAGTAATAGTAATAACATACTTTAATATTTATTTGTATTAATGCAATTTTGACATGTGCATGGAAAACATATTTAATATAAAACTTCTTTAAATGTAAAAAAATATTTATTATATTTTTATTTGAAACCCTTTTGGCACAATGGAAAATGATATTGTGAATAACACTGGAACACTGGTTGTAACTTAAGTGAAATGTTTTCCCAGGGTCAACAATAATTTATTATAATAATACAAAGTGTGATATAATACAGCCTTCCAATGTATATGCACCAGTTTTTAATTTAATAAAAAATGTATGAATATGTCCATAATATCTTATGTGCTACTATAACTTAAAATTTCAGCAATAAGCAGTTTGTCATTCTAAATATCTGTCTAACACTTTCAGGAGGTTGCAAACTCTGTTCCTTTTATCACTAGCCAGCACGAGAGCCATTCTGTAAATAGGATAGGGGCTGTTTTCTGATCACGGGTTTGTCAAAAAGAGGTCATCGGTGTCTGAAGGCAGAGTGCATGTATTTGTCATTACTGAACTCATACTTTCTCTGCTCCTCATACACTTTTTATTGACAGACACGTCTGAGAGAAGAACGTTTTCAACAGTACGTCAAACCTAATGAAAGGATCTCATCTAAAGCTATTCATCATAAGTACATAAACGGGAGCATTTCAGACATAATCGTGTCCATTAATGATGCTGTGCATTGATTCCGCTTATCAAAGGTGATATGGTGACATTTACTGCCGCTGTTGGAGTGCACATGATGTATGTGGCTGCAGGTGGTGATGCTCACGATTATGACATGGAGTGTGGGTGGAGCCTGCCGTGATCTCTGCTCGTCTCTTAGGAAGTGACGCTCTCCCTCTCTCCCATCTGTCCGCACAATAATCCCCATAGCGCTTAGTGATATTACTGCCTGGTTTATCGCCGTGGCAACAGGCCCTCAATCCCGGGTACCGCAGCCACGTGACTGCCGGCAGTGAAGAGGATGGACATGCACACTGTCACAGTAAAAAACATATGACTGTCTCACACGTGATGCATTTATTAAAAATAATTGTTGAAGTCTAATTAAAAGGTGCCTTTCAGTTTTTTTTTTTTTTTAATGAAAGCTCATTTCCATTCCCAGCTTTGATCACATCTTTCGTTTCTGATGATGGAGAGAAGGATGTTCATAGCATATTTATGAATGTAAGATAATGCCATCTACCAGAAACAGATGCAAATATTTGATTTGTTTTAATTTATTGCGTGGTCCATTACTCATAAAGAAAACACATTGGGATGAGGACCAAAGGTTAATAAGTTAAAATGCCTATGTTTATTTTCTTTATTTAACGCCCCTTTTTCCATGCAGTTTATACAGCCAGATCTCCTGGGAGTTTGTTACTGTTTTAAAAGGGGGCTATAATTTATATGATTGTAAAAATTGTCAAAGATCAACAGATTTTCCATGTGGTTTTAAACATTTAGACGACACTGTGCAGACCTGATCAGAGAGGATCAAAATTGGGTAAGAGTTAACAAAAATGTTTTTTTTTAATATAACTTAGTTCATTTACAAATCAAATTTAAACAAATGATTACACACTAATTGTTTTATACATTTCTCTGTAATTTGTATTTTGTTATGCAATTATTGTTAAACAATAACAAGACAATTCCTTCACCCCAGCCACTGGAAAAGAAAATGATATCAAATAAAGAACTTCTCTGTTGTTTACTTTCTTTGTGCCTTATTTCTTCATGGAAACAGTTTTTTTTAAGAAAATAGCTATATACTTGATAAGGTTGCATTCACCCCAGGGCTTCTCTAACTTGCTTTGCATCGCATGACATTCTGTTTGCTTCTCTTCTCTCCGTAATCTTTTGTTTCCATTTGCACCTAAACACAGGGAACTTTAACTAAACATGTCAAACTGCTTATCAAAGAACTAAACATCTCCTGCATAAACTCACACATTCATTTTCATTTTTGGATTACATTTTCCCCATCTGTAACACCCGGTAGATAACCTTACAGTGGGGTAACATGTGACACTTGAAATGCATACATTGTATGGCCTCAGAATGGTATCCCTCGGGACAGAAGAACAAGAAGCAAATAAATGTCAATTAAAAACATTGTTCATTAACTGGTGTGGAATTTGCAGCACAAAGTAAATTCCAAAAACAACCGAATTTCAACCAAAGACTATATCTACAGTGGGGATGCACCGATATTAAAATTTTGGTTGATTACGATAACCGATAATTGTTTCACATTTGAAGCCGATAACCGATACATAGGCCGAAATACAGTATCTAAATATAAATATAAAATTCCATAAAAGTTAATAAAAAATAGACAAATGCTTTTTTTTGAAAACATTGACTACAGAAAACAAGGTAATCATTAGTTCACTTTTCCCCCTGAAAGTTATTTACAAGGCCTACGAAACACTTGTTAAAAAATGACCACTTATATTGCAGATCATTTATTATGCATCCCTAATACAGTTTGGGCAATTGTGACCTTTGTTCTTCAACAACTGCAAGAAATCATAATTGTAAAACAGATTTTGATCTAAAATAGTAAATCTCAGAGTGTTGCTAAAGATAGAGTAAACACCATCTATCTAGGATGTACCCTGCCTGTGGCCCAAGATGTTAAGCATTTTTCAACCAGTCGGAAGCAGTATGACTTGCCTGGGTTGGCAATTTTTTTTTAAATACTAGTTAAACAACAACAATTTTAAAAGTGCTACAAAGCTACTTTTCAGAAAGTGGGTTTATTCATGTTTTCATAGTCGTCTTTGTATACAGGAGAAAATATTTTAACATCTATGACGTCTAAAGACACACACACAAGTCATTGCAAGTTCATTCAAGGTGTTTAATTCAGTCATCATACACAATCCACAAAAGTCAGACACATATAGAAAGCAAAACCTTTAAATAAGGTCAACTGGATACAAAATAGAAATCTGTGTTCCAAACAACAGATTTCCCTTTAGACATAAGAAATAAGAAATAAGTAAGAATCGTTCACTTGGGACAAATTCAGCAAAGACTATGAAAGAGATCATAACAGGGAAAGATAAATGGTGGTGTTCGCAGACTTGACAATAGTCATACAATTCTATACACGTATGCATTTTAGCAGCACCCTTTGATATTTCAGGAGTGCAACATTTTGCACACTGAGTTGAACAAACATGTTCGTTGACCTTACAAACCATTTCCACAAAAAGCTCTAAAAAACAAAAGGAAGAAAATCTGAGTCAAAGAGGAAATAATGCTAAATCCTAATCGTTCCAGCACATTTTAATTAGATAAAGTAATCAGAGTGCTGATATCACACAGGATTAAAGGGTCGCAGATTGCATAATCTCTAAAGGACGTGGCTGCAGGTGTTACCTTAAACCACATGGCAGAAGGTGTGATGGGAGGTCGCAATAATGCAAGTGCATTTCTAACATCTGTTATATATCCATTTTCAAATCGTGAAACTAAAAAAACTTGCTTTGCTGTTGAAAACAGTTGTAGTTGGGTGAGACCCTTCACTGAGGTCTTCTTAAACTGTGATTGATTGACTCATCCTTAGTGTTTGATCATTTCTAAATTCTTGAAACAAATCATCTAAAAATAAAACTTTGCTGTAATTTCACAGCAGGTTTGCCAGTATCTTCCCATATATTAAATTTACAATTTTGATATAAGCATAAACTTACCAATAGTTTATATATTTTTCTTTCATAAAACAAGACTTAGTATCTGAGGTCATTTTCTTCTTGTGTGAATGTATCGTAGTTAATGAAGTTTTAAATATTTTTACTAAACAACAAGATAAAAATGCTAAGGAAGAGTGTCCAAGTCATTGAAAACGGTACTAATAGGAAAATAGTATTAAGTAGTATTTGAATATACAGTAAATTACTGGCAAACCTGCTGCAACACTACAGCAAAGTTTTACAGTGTACAATTTGATGCAAGATGCACAGGATGTTTCTCCTCTTTTCCTAATGCTACATTTAGAAAACAACGTATTCGCTGTAAAATACATTTATGATAATAATATTAATTTAAATATTTATCCAGAAAACAGTAGTGACAATAGTAACTAAGTAGTTCACAGTACCGTAATAACATATCAGCCTACACTAATGTCAGCGGTTGTAACTTCTAAGAAATGCGGCTTTTCTCCTTTTATTTAATTCGATTCTGATTCGTAGTTTACACAGTATTAAATATAATCACGGCATAATTTAGAAAACAACAGATAAACGATTTGCAACGTCACAGCTTGCGTATGAATAAACTCTTATCACATGGCTTTTTGAACACGTACTTCTGATTAGTCAATCGCAACACTGAGCGGCGAATCATTCTAGTATGTTTTTGGACACAAAGGTGTAACTTATCAACATCAGTGCAAATGACCGAAAAGGTGCAACATTGTGACTCACCGCCGTTTCTATGACTACTGACTGTAATGAGAAGGTAAGAGATCACGAGAAAAAAAAAGACAGAACCTAAAATAGAAGTCATGTGACATTGAAGCTACATATGTTGGTTAACTAGTCTATCGAACAAGTGACTTTAAGTTCTTCACATCAAGAATGATGAATAAAGATACACTGTATAAGACTTTTTTTTGATTTCCCTAAAATGAAGGTTCTGTCATCATTTACTCACCCTCAAGCTCAAACCAGTTTATGGTTTGTTCTGTTCAAGACGAAAGAAGATATTTAAAAGAATGTGAACTCCAAGCTCCACTTTCTTTTTTGTTTAGCAGAACATCGAACTTTACAGGTTTGGGTTTGCTTTATAATGTTGTTATAATGTGGTCTTGTTTCTATTGTCTTAAATATAGAGCGATATTTAAACCTTTCTCTTTATAGTTATAGTCTTATAAACGTTAAATATAAATGAATAACATGTTGTTGTTTATCTTTCTGCTAGGCTCTTTGTTCGCTATGTTGTAACTCTTTTGTTTTTAGCATAAGCTTTGACCAAATCTTAACATACAACTTTACGTCCACGTGTTTATTTTTGTTCCCTGATCATTGGGATTAATTTGCAATAATGATCAGGTTGACCCTTAACATTTTATTCATGTTTTTAGCAGTTGAAAACCACGCTATTCATGTAAAATTCCAACTCGTTTCTGTATGTGAAGTTTTATTTAAACTTCTTTATTTTCAGAACAGTTTACGTTTCGCATGACCAATCACAAGGTACTACATACTGTGATGAACTGAATTGTCGTCTGCAGATCCCTGGTTAGCAGAACGTCCCCTGATTTCTCTGACTTATTCTGTATATAGACGTTCGTTTTTAGGATTGGTGCCTTTGCACGGATCCTGAGTTATAGCGGCATGTGTTGACGTTATTTGTGCCGTGGCGGTGCAGGTACGAGCGATGGATGATTCGTCTGCCCTTTTGCCTTTGCCAAATGCTAATCCAGTGTTTATACGGCGGTGTAAGCAGCTGGGAGTGATTAGAAGCGGCGA
Organism: Triplophysa dalaica; assembly: GCF_015846415.1. Taxonomy (NCBI): domain Eukaryota; kingdom Metazoa; phylum Chordata; class Actinopteri; order Cypriniformes; family Nemacheilidae; genus Triplophysa; species Triplophysa dalaica. The sequence goes on along the minus strand of NC_079550.1, from coordinate 22,023,225 downwards.
GTCGTCTTATTCCTGAGAGATTAGCGTGGTTTATACGGCGGGTGTCAAACTCTCCTGGCAGCACACGTGGGGCTGTAATTATCCTTTTACTCTGATCCCAGAAGAGTTTTTCTTTATAAAGGTAAAGATTAGGATTTGAAAAGCAAAATCTGGCTCCAGATTAAAGAGACGGCTTCGACACACAGTTTGCCACTATAAGCATGTCTACCAACGGCTGACGATATAAACAAGGTTTAACTGCAACCGAATGATTGGTCGCAGAGCTTTAGAGAAGAACCTTGGTTGGCTTTGGGGAAGTGTGGTTAGGACACGGGCATTCTGGGACACGTGACGATCATTCAAAAGGGATTATCATTGGGATTAGAACGATTCTTTTGCCCGAGCTAACAAGGCATGAACTTTACTTTGTTTTCATTACTTAATAGGTTTAGTTGAGTAGGATGTTTGGTGTCCTTGGCACAGACCAGACTGATGTCTGAGCATGTTTTGATTTTCTCTTAGTGTATATCACCTGAATCCATGTTTTTGTAATTCCCTGAAACACGGCTATCATATCACGAAGAATTTGTCTATAATGTAGTTTAGAAAATGTGGGCGAACCTTGAAACAGCTTTTGGAAGTACACTGTACATCGCGTACTAATTGTAGAAACACTAAAAAGGTCATCTTAAAAAATTGTCACCTGAGACAGTTCTTGCTTATGCACTGGTCCACTTGCGTGTTTAATTGACATCATGACTTTATAATATCGTCATCTCATATTTTAGACATTGACCAATGGCAGTAGATTAATGTCATATTGTCAAATACACACGTAGGTTTGACTGAATCAATGATGTCTCCAAATATCATCAAAATCATTAAGAAAGATTTTTAGAAGACAATTTTCTATAAAATTGTTGGCAGTGATATGGAGAATATGCCTGTAATATAGATGTGCATTTCCAATTTTCTTAGACAGGTGGGAAAAAAAACTTAGTTTTAAAGGTTTGTCATATCATTCTTTCATTTGGAAAATAAGTATTAAGTCTGCTATTTACTAACTTGTCCCTGTTTTTCTGTTTCACAACAACAACAACAGTATTAATAATAATGATATAAAAAAGCAACAACAACTAAAAACATGCTTCTTCAAACCAGTAATCCATGCATTTACCATCATTTAACAGTTCATTCACTGAAACCCAGTTAGTTATAATTTGCATAATACAGTACTTTGGCAAAAAAGCCACATTTTCGGTTTCCCAGGCAATATTTTAAAGTCCCAACTTTGCTCTTTAAATACCCCTTTACCCTCATATTACAGCGGACGCACAAAAACTTAATTCACAAATGATGTAATAAATAAAAAAAAGATAAACTTTGCATAAAATCCCGCATACTGTAGTTCTTTTTTGTCTATACTCTGATATAGATTTGTTATAAAAAAAATAGATTGAGAAGAGTGGATTTGAAGAAATATCTCACTTGGGGAAGCGGCGGTCATTCATCTGTGAATCGTACTTAAAAACCATCTCCTTGTAAAGGATGTTTTGCCCTTTTATGCTGCATAGTTACTGGGTTCATGGTTTTGGTAGTTTTCTGATGTCAGCATAACAGCAATGGAAAGGCAGAAAGTACAATGTGAGAGGATGGGATCGGTACCAAGATTATGGCTATAGTCCTTTATACTGGTCAAGCCATGTAGACCAATCTTCCTTTGGTTTTCTCAGAGATATGATATTTGTGCTTCGTATTTTCGTTTTGGTGTCTCATTGATCATGAAGTTGCACAGGAACCATTTTTAGCCATACTAATTATGGTCAATTTTTCACACAGATACCATAAAAGTTGTTTGTGGATGTTTGGGTCCAGTTTTGGGGTCAACACTGACAAACTTATACAGTACTCCTGTATACTTTTTTTATATATATTTTCTCAGATTTTATATTCATATTTGGGGATGTAACAGGGGTCGAAGCAAATCGTTACCAGTTCATTTACATTTAAGGAAACTGGACATGCATACAAGGCCTTATTAACCTGACCCATTTTCCATCTCTATTAGCCACCAGACATTTCTATTTAGGAGTGAACGACAATATCCGTCCTCACGCTGACTTCTGTTCTGATTTATAAATGCTGCAAAGTAGAATTTATGGCAAACTTAATGCAAACACACGTTCCTGCAAAAGTCTGTGTATAAGACTTGCTGAAGCCAGGAAACATTGTGCTGCTGATAAAGGGCCTCCGAATTTTCCTTCTCACGTCAGCCCTCTCCGTATCTCCGAATCTTCTCTGACAGTATTTTCTGTTTCTGCGGTATGTCAGAGAGTCTGTTTGCACTGGGTTCTGTCAACACTGTTTAATGCAGGAGTGCGGGCAGTGTAGGCACAAAAATACTTTTGTTTAGTGAGTCTACCGCTAACAACGTCTAAATAAGCAACTCAGCATTGTGTGTGTATTTGTGAGAGATGCTACACCTTGCTTTAACTGACACTGACTGTGTAAACGAAGGCACACAGCTACATAGATGCTCACAACCCTATGCACTCATCGTGGCTCGCCTAAGTTCTTCCCTGAGTGAGTCCATTCTTCTATCCACTCTCCCCATCTCACAAAGTGCAACACATACATTTTTTCTATTCTTCTTTTTATATCATGAAGGCATGCCGATAAACACTTGACCAGAAGGAAAAGCTAAATAAACAGTGTGAATGATTCCTTTTCTATGGACGTACACTGATCATCATGTTTCATTCATTCAACAGGTAGAGCTTTGTAAACATGCCTTTTAAAGATACCTTTATGCTCATTTTTATGCTCAAGTCTTCTGATAGAAACCTCTGCATTAAAGTCCCAGGGAAATGAAAAATAACAATGGCTATTTTTTCATGAAATATTACAGCGTTTAATGTAAATAGTTTATCAATGTGGGTCACTTTCTTTTTAAAGATCGTGTGCCCTCATGATCTTCAGTTAAAATAAAAAAAATGCACTTCCGTACTGTGATGTCTAGCCATCTTACGTATGTTAGACGGCTTGGGCGGAGCATCCTAACTCCTCCCCTTCAACTGTCAGTCTGCTGCCAGTTCCATTTTAAAATGCAAGGGCTGTTTTACACAACCAAAAAAATCGTGGTGAAAAATCTGTTTTTTCTCATTCGCAATTCCATTTCACTCGGAAATACGTCAAAAAATAACTAAGTAAAAACAATCGCAACTTCTGGTTCACGGGGACTGATGTGTGAAAATCCTTCTTATACTATTGACAAAGATCAACAGCTGGTTTGCTGATGCCCACATTAGTTGAACTAAAGAATTGCCATCAGCAGCACTTTATTTTACAGTCCACTTCTACATATAGATACTTTGTACTGTAAAGGTACCAACCCTGAAAGCTAACTCGAACCCATATTCAAAACATGTAGATACCCATATTTCGTTGCATAAATACACTCTAAGTGCATTCTAGGTTCACAATATACACTGTGAGTTTGATGTAAGTTCATGTACTGTAACATAAAGTGCAACTGAACTTTCTTTGTCCACAAAGCATCACTAGAAAGATGATTCTGGATGACCAGCACCAAACCAACAATGAGCCGGTCTTTTCAGCAGGATCGGCTCTCTTTCCCAAGAAAAAGAAATAAAAAAATTTTTGAACTATATGCTAAACTATATACAGTAATCTGAAACAAAAGAATGGCACCGACCTTCGCAAAAGATGAGTCATTGTAAGACGAACAACATGAAATCCGGAAATTCTTTCAACTTTGGTCACAAACACACAAAGAAACAGACGTTCATGCACCACAAATAGGAGGAATGCTCAACTGTAACGCTAAACAGTGGGGGTCTTTGTGGAAGGACACGCTTTGTGTGGAGGTAATAGTCTTTTGTGATCTTTTACAAGAAGAAGCTAATGTTTGTTTGGTGATGTGACAATGTGGAGGTGCCATTGCTGTTACAATGTTTAGACCCCCTCTGTTGTTTGTTTTAGGCCAATTCATTGCCAAGAGAGCAAACCTAAACATTATTCTGGCACCTGCTCAGCAATGGTCGAAGATAATGACCCTTCTTCTTCTTCCCAAAGTAAGAAAAGTGGGACGACAATCCCAGACAAAGTCATTTCCATACATTATGTGTTAGCCATCTATAACTTCCCACCTCTGCTCCTCACCCTTTGACTAACCCATGTGCCCAGTTTGACGATTACCAGATCAGAAGCGAAGAATTCCTCCTCTGTGCCTTGCTTCTGTGTGCTCCTGGACCAAACGCAAACCTCCTCAAACATTTTCACACACTGTCATGGTGGGGAGGGTTTATTGGAAAGAGGTGTGGCTATGTAGAGACGCTCCCCATCCCAGAAGAAACATTTGCACAGGCACTCGAATGGCCTTGTCGATCCAGCGGCCCACCCTCCATTCCACTCCCCCGCTTGTCACGCTATATTTAAATTAAGGGAGATCAGACATAAGCAGACTCGCTGGACTGGGTCCTGCCCAGGTTCGGAGGCTGCGACAGGTGGGCCATGTCCTTTTTACGGATCTCACAGATGGACTTCCTGCGGGCTTGCACACCTCGAATGGCGGCCTTGATTTTCCTCCAGCCCAGGTGGTTGAGCTCAGCGAGGTTCAGCACAACGCAAAGGCCGCTCACTGCAAACATGAACACCAGGAAGACCGTCTTCTCGGTGGGCCTCGAAACATAGCACTCCACCTCTTTCAGGCAAGGATAACGGTCGCACTCGAAGATGCCAGGAACGCTGAAGCCGTACAGAAAGTACTGGCCCGCCAAGAAACCTATCTCAAGTGCGTTGCGGAACACCACCTGGATTATGTAGAAGCGGGAGATGCCTTCCTGTCGACGTACCTTGGAGTTCTTGCCGTGGAGGAGACCTCTGGGCGCGTTCGGGATCTCTTTCACTTCAAAGCAGTCGGGTTCGTCCTTTCCGCTGTCGGGGTGCTGCACCAAGATACCGTTGATGTTGCGCAGTCTGCGGGTTCCTTCGCGGCTGTAGTCTCTTTCCGTGGCTGGGTAGAGGAAGGAGTAGCGACGGTCCCGCTGTTTGGCCGACTGGTGTACTGAATAAGTTATGAAACAGAGACTGGGTGTGCAGACGAGAATGATCTGAAAGACCCAGTATCGGATGTGGGAAATGGGAAAGGCTTTGTCGTAGCAGGCCTGGTTGCATCCTGGTTGGAGGGTGTTGCAAATGAACATGGTCTGCTCGTCTTCGTAAACAGTCTCGCCTACGATGGCCACGATGAGGATACGGAATATCACCACCACCGTCAGGAGAATCCTGTGAAAGATATAAGAAAAATCAAAAAGGATTTAACAAAATATGCAAGAACCCCAAAAACCTTCCTCTGTTTGCTCCATTGACGTCATTCGTCCTTCATTTAGTCATTTGCTAATTAGCATTGCAGATGTTTGCATTTGCTATTCAGACCCTCTTTGCTCTAATTCATCTCTCTGGAACTTTACTTATAGCTCCTTCTGTGCCATTACCTCTGTTAACATGGTAACCTGCACTGTTGATACAGTAACCTGTGTCGTAACACCTACTCACTCATTTGCTTGTGTGATCGCAGTCAACTCTCTCTCTTCTCTTTTTTCCTTAGCAAGTGTTTAGATTTTACACCTCAGTTACTCAGTGCTGTTAGAGCTATTTCTGTACCGGTGCTGGATTGAGAGGGTGAGAGAGAAACAAAGAAAGAGACTGCATATGTTTGTGAGGAGAGGTAAGAGTAAAACAGAGGAAATTTGCGCATCAGTGGGTCTGTATTCAATAAGGTTGTAAAACATCTGTTATATGCAGTAATTCTTTCAGTATCTGATTTGTATTTGATTTTTTGCAATAATTTTGATTCACAAAATTAGTTCAAATGACCACAAATTGTCCACTTTTGTTGTACGGAAAATAGTGATTTGGACATCCTGTGAAATATTTGTAGAAAAAAGCAGTACAGATATAATATATATTTTTTAAATATAAATTCTATAAATATAAATAAATAATTGTCTGTAAAGGGTTGTAATCAGACTGCTTTTTAATTCATAGAGCAATTATATATATATTTTTTAATATAGTCACATTGAAGAACATTCGCTTTAAACAACATGTGGGGAAGGAAATCATGCCAGTATTCAATTTTGGGTACTCATAGAAAACAATAATTTGAAACGTGTTCTTCAAAAATCCTTTTTACCAGAACATCTCATCCTGCCCTTATCTAGAAATCATCCCTTCCAGGAAAGCAGTGGCTTTCCAATCTCATTAATTTATAAATCAAAGATAGTGACGGCACTTGAGCATCCTAGACCTCAGAAGACACACAAACTCAAGTCAGAATCCAAAATACTCCAACCTTTCGGTCGTAGGAAAGTGTCAGAACAAATTCTGTACACTATAGTTTTTTATCATATGTTTTTTGCATGGCACTTGTAATACTTGATTGTAATTGCTTCAAACTACTGTTGAATTTTGTTTTCGCGAATTGATGCTCAACGGCATAACTGTCCGTTGCCCCGGGCAACCCATTTCCTGCTGTTGTGGTTTCTTAATACTCTTATAATTCTGCAGGCTATTTTTCCCCGTTTCTAACATTTTAGATTAATTGAAATATAACATTTCCTAAAAAATTGTAACTATGTAAAATAGTTGCATTACACTAAATAGGTTATTTTGATGTATGTGTTTTGTTCATTCAATGCTTTAAAGTGAAATTTTATTGCATGTTTTTTTAAGATTGTGAACTACACGTTCATCCAAGTACAGTATTATTGTTGCATTAAGTTGTTAAAAGGTACTTGCAATAATGCTTTTTAAGTTTGAGTTACATTTTAAAGTTAAATAAAATTTGTATTAAAAATTGAGCAATAATAATAGGTTATTCAGAATTGCTGTCTGTGTAGGAAGGTGTCACGTCAGCTGTGATTGGAGCCTCCAGTTCGGAAGATGAAATCTAAATGGAATTATGTGTTATGTTCCTGCTCCAGCTGTGAGGTCAAAGCGACCGCTTTAATCTGCACCCATCAACTGCAGTATTCTGTATCTCCAGACCCAGTATCAGCTCTTAATGTACTCTTAAAGGGATAGTTTGAGGAAAAAGGACAATTCTGTCATCATTTACTCACCTTTGAATTGTTCCAAATCTGTATAAATGTCTTTGTTCTGATGAACACAGTGAAAGATATTTTGAAGAATACTTATAACTAAACAGATTTTGCCCCCCATTGACTCCCGTAGTATGAAAAATTACATCATATATTTTTGTTCTGTTGAACACAAAAGAAGATATTTTGAAAAATGTGGGACAGCAAATTTACCAATGAGCCGGTAGTAAATATTATAACTGGGTAATAACTAGCTCCTAAACCTGAACCTACCCCTTAACCTAAACTTATCCCATGTAGTACATTTAAATTACCCAGTACTTTCTTAGGTGAGTATAGTGTTAGTACACTGTAGGTACACGTACCGAACCTTTTGTGAAATAGAAAGGTTCTTCAGATGTTAAAGGTTCTTTATGGTTCTCTATGGCTACTCTCTTTTTAAAATTTAATAGTGGTATCCAGTTTAACGGCACATTTAGTCTTTTTAGCACACTTTTTGATATATATTTGAAATGAACAAATAATGATAACAGTAGTCTACTCAACGGTAGTTTTTCTCCACATTTCTCTGCCTGTGTGAAACTCAAGCCTGCACCAGATTAAAATATATTTATTTATTTTCTTTTTATAACCCTTTAAAAGCACGGTGCAGTTAAGAAGAATGCGTTATCCCTGTATGGTTATCCTCGTGGGCAGCAAGATCGAAGAAAGCCCGTGGAATGCCGGGAAGCAGAGGAAAGGAAAAATTGTGCAGGGAATTGCACTTTGCAGTCAGTAGGCAGACACACAACACTGACAATAATGGAAGATTTTCTCAAATGAAAAACGTGCCAATGTGGAAAAACCCGTCAGAAGATGAATTATATAATAGCTTGAGCACACAAAACCCACAACCTTTAATCTGTACGGGAGCCAATAGAGGGATTCTTGCATTAAGAGTTCCTTAATACCACCCAATAGCTTTAGATGATGTATTCCCCAACCCCCACCATCCACCTACTTCTCCCCTTCATCTCTTTCTTTTCACACTTTTCATTTCTTTTCACACCTGCTTTAATTTTCTCAACATACCACAAACTCTCCTTCTATGAGGGATTCACCAGGACACTTGGTCTCATCAAACTCTTTTAAAAAAAGAAAATGAGAAGCCCATTTTAAAAATCCTTTTAGAAATTGAAGGACGAAATCTTTGGCTTGGGTATCTCTTTTAATGGCATATGGCATGAGTATGTGCTAATAAAAGTGATAGCACAATTCTCATAAACAAGCTGCGTAATTTAGTGTGAAGTGGATCTGTAAAACTTTCACAGTGCTACAGCATTGTAAATACAGCTTGCTGCTGGCAATAAACATTTATAGCCTCTCACATTTTATTGCCCAAATACGACGTTCCTTATTCAGTTTTATGCATCAATATGCACTTGAAGCACTTTTTCTCAATATATATGAAGATCTGACTTTGACATATCGCATGTATAACAGCAGCCTTAAATGACACCGACTGCACACGTGTGTTGTAACATCACAGAGCTGTGAAGATGTTCAGCCCAAAACCTCCCCCTACCAATGGTACCCGCAGCATCACTTTGCCTCCCTCTGCCTGTTACCACGGCAACTAACACAGGGCAGAGAGCTCATGAGAACAGGGCAAATGAGATCGAGAGAGAGCAAGAGTGATTTTGTGTGTTGTATTCAGTTATGAGATAATAATCTGTTACATTGAGGTGCAGTTCTCTATTCAGCCTCTATTTCAGTACAAGCAGTGTGATATTCAACCGGCTCTGATAGCGGCAATTACAGGGGCGCGGCGATGACTTTGATTAAGACAACACAAAGCAGCGGAGAGAAACAAGCGTTCTGCTCCACACGACGGTTCCACGCAGCTGTCTCTTTGTGCTATTTTGGGAAAGAGACAAAAATAAAGAACACGAAGAGCTGTGAATAAATCTATTTATTTTTACAGTCTGAGTCATTGAGGGATAAAAAACTCAGATTTAAGACTCGTGTTTTGCTTGTGGCATTATCTGCTGAGCTACCGACTAGTTATACATCCTCATAGCTTGCCGTCAATTAAATAACTTCAATGATTTATTACATCACCATGATGTAATAAATCTCTCTCTCTCTCTCTCTCTCTCTCCCTATATATATATATATATATATACTGTATATACTGATGCCATTCTGATTGGAAAGCTGTTTCAGAGATAAACCATTTACAGACCTGTATATTTGATACGTTACCATGGTAACCACGGCATTTGCAGAAAAGTTCACAGATCGTTGAATAATTAAATATGAAATTTAATGAGCACGCTGCCATATGGTCACATCACTACCTCGGGCGTGTGTTCCTTTCCAACATTCAACTGTCTGTCAAATAATTGTTTACTTCAATATACAGTATGTGTGTTTAAAATATATAAAAATATATACCCAAAACACATATAGTTATTTTCAGACACAATTTGAAATTACTGAGTTGTAAATATCATGGAACAGTATGTATACTCATTCCACAATTATAAAAGCAGTAAGCATTTCTATAGGCGTGTCTGTACGCTCATAAAAATAAAAGGTTTGCTTAAAAGGTTGTTTTTAACATTTAGTCAAAGGATCTTTAAAGACTCACCTCTTTCTTGTCTTTTTATAATCTGAAGAACCTTTTTTCACCACAAAGAACCATCTGTGAAACCAAAGGTTCTTACGATGTCAAAGGTTCTTCATGGAACCAAAAGGTCAAAGGAGCTTTTGATGCACATTTTTTGCACCAAAAACAAAGCCAGTACACTTGCAATGTTTCACAGAGGTGTTTCATTTGTGAGACTGCGTTGCTCAGCATTCTGGTGACATCATTGTCAGGTTATTACCACTCGATCACTGGACTAGTATTTTTGGTAAGGGACTTCACATTTTCCTTCCACAGACCCAGCAGAGATGCACATGTCCTTACATAGAGAGAGAGAGAGAGAGAGAGAGAGAGAGAGAGAGAGAAAGAGAGAGAGTGGCTAAGCTCCATATCTCTCCTCTCGAAGCAGAAGGACAGAGGGTAAGAGGAGAGAGGAAGGTCCCCACGCACAGTTTTGTGCCAGAACGACCATCCGTTTACCCGAACTGACTTCCAGAATTGTGTTTTACGCACACATGCCCATGCGAACACACAGCCACGAGTCGGCAACAGTAAGAAGCCACTGTGCCAGAGCGCTAGGAGCTGTTTTTGTCTCAGCAAGATTTGCGCTTTTGCTTGAGGGCTCACATAAAGCTCTTAGAGATGTTTGTTGATGTTTATGTGTATTTGTGTGTGTTTGTGGCTCTTTGGTGATGCTGTGTTGGAGTACGTTGCATAACCTGGATTCTGCCATTAAGGGTTGCCTTGTCTTTTGACTTTTATTGTTTTAATTCTACGGGTTCAAAAACCACACGCCTTCAGGATTAAAACCACAGATGCATATTTTGTTTGTGTGTGGAATTACAAAGGATGTGCAGGCATTTTACACACTGATGATGTACTTTTACATTTGTGGATTTGGCAGATGCTTTAATCTAAAGCGATTTACAGTCTATTGGTTGTAAGAGCTGAAATGTATAGGCTACATTAGTATATGTGTTACCTATGGAATTAAACGCATAATCTTTACGCTGCTATAGAAACACCATCTGCCTTTACAATGTCTGTTCCATTCAAAGTATCATAATGTAATAAATAAATTGTTTTATTATAACATAATAAATAAATATGAATTAATGAAGTCAACACCCATCTCAGGTTCAGCCGCATATTCACATGCATATTCAAACCAACCGTTGGGTAGTAAAGCAACCTGGGTTGTTATATTAATGAAAACGTCATCGTAACCCTTGAAAGAGCAATTTCAAATGTTTCCTCTACGTACTGGGTGAATTCGGTTGTAACAAAACGGGAAAGGATGGATATAATCCAGATTAAATCTGAAGATCTGGTTAATCCAGTTCCACAACCCAGCCAAAATGACAAGCCCCGGCGCATGCCAGTATAGTTTCAGAGCTCAGCTGCTGTCAGCCGGCCAACTATTATTAAGATAGAAATTCTATTACCAGTATTGTAACGTGAAATGGTAATTCTTTATTTGAAAATGATGCTCTATTAAAAAGATGAAAAATAATGGAAAACGTTTGGAAGAATTTCAAAATGTATGGGAGTTACCCTCTGTTTAACGGTAAAAATATGTTTTAATTTTCCCAAAATGTAAAATACTGTCAATTTCACACTGCATAATAACATGAAAAGTACCTTTTTATCATTTGGATTATACAAAGCAATTTATTAAAGGGACGCTGGTTCAACGCTGGTCCATAAGAACTTCCTTGTTCAGTTACAAAGTTCAACAAAATACTATCAACAGAATATATATAACCAATTTTAAACGTAAAACAAATATATTTAAGATTTAATTATATCTAAAATAAATAAAAAACGCTTATAATAAGTGAAAACCTGAAACCGGAAGTGCTTACAGTTTTTAAATCTTGCAAAGTGGTCTATATGTTAACACATGTCTGTCATAATCAGAAAGTGATAGCTTTTCTTCATGTTGGCCATATTTGTGAACGTATTAGTGTGTCTGCTAATATTAACACATAGCACAACAGAAGGCTGTCTGGCCACATTAGGATTGCTTGGCTCGCTAAATCGATGTGTTAGTAAATGAAGACATAATGCTGGCATGCATCTTTCCGTGTGTGTCTCGGTGTTCTAGAGATTTTTGTGTGTGGTGCATATGATCTATTATTTGATAGATTCAAAACTTTTCATGACAAACATATAAGATCTTGTTAAGATGCCATTGTGAACAGGAATCATGAGCATCATTTATTTGTTTGCTTTTCAACAAGCACAGTTGAGTGCCAAAGGGATGATATTCTTTTGTCGGATAACCCGCAAGTTAATAACAAACCAGTTCCCTTGACTAAAAGCCTATGGGGTTGTTTGTAGGCTTTTGTAAGATAACAAAATTAAGCTCTATGACTTTTTCCATGATTTATCTATCAGATCTAGATCATTACCTTTACAAATTAACTCAACATTTATGAATTTTGAAGCCTAAATACAATGGCCCGAAAGAAAAAGGTAACAGGTGGCTAGACTACTCCACAGTCCCTCGACATCAACATCCCGACCGACATCTTTCAAACTTTAACATTTACCAATTTTTTGTTTTTTAAATTGATGAGCATGTTATTACAGATTCAGTTTATGTCGTAGAACAAAACGTAAAATTTTGAGCTTTTGTTAACCACAGACCTTATTTTATGCATTTACCCAAAGACTCATTCATAAAACCCATTTGCTGCGTCCAAAATCGCCTTCTTCCATAGTAGGCGAAAATGAGTATGATTCATGAGTCGTATGTCCGAATTTTGCAAAAAACAGTAGGCGAGAAATACCCAGATAGTCTAATATTTCCGCCGAGATTCGTGAGTGTGGATATGATGGACACTTATCTATCCCATGATGCCATGGGAGCTGAGCGACAGTCAAATTTCAAAAGTAAACTTTATGGCGGACGTCCGATTTTAATGTGAGTGCCAAAAATGAATATCTCGTGACTAAATTTCTGCGGCACGCTACTAAACCAAATTTTATTTTGGTATCATAGCATAACTACTAACATCACATATTTCCACTATCTTTTCTATCGCTTTTTCTATATTTTTATTGTTTGTTCCCTGTTGAAAAAAAACGCATATGCTGGGTTAGGTATGTTTTGATGCTGATTTGACAAGCTTAAACCAGTTACATAACCAGCTAAGGACTAGGGCATGACAATCTTAAACCAGCATTAAAAAAAAAAAAAATGCATATGCGGTTTTTTTTAACAGGGAATAAACAGCAAGAGTAGTTTACTACAGAATATTTATTCCTTTCCTGAGCTTATTAGGACACAAGCATGTTTAACAGTTGTGAGTCATTACTTTTTCTTCTGATTTATTTTTCTATAATGTTTCATAAAACAGAAATTTCTGGTCCATGATTCTGATGGTTGAGGCACATTTAAAGCCATTGTAAAGAATATAAAAGTGTTACCTTATTACATAAGTGTTATTGGGAAAATTGTATTTAATTTATAATGACTATTCTCAGAATTAATAAATATATGAATACAATCTATGGGCAATTCCATGAAAAGTTTTGACCAACTGCTAACAGCAGAGATATCAACATTTGGTTGTTCAAATACCCATGTAGGTCACTCGTCAAGTTTTTAAAGCATTAGTTTTATTTCTAGCGCATGCATTTTCAAAGTCAGTAAAGTGCCATTTTTAGGATTGTCACATCCATAACACTACATATTACACATAAAATAAGTGAATACGTTTTTAATGAAAGATTTATTTTTATTTGTATAGTTAAGTGAGAGAGGCAACAGGAAGCGAAGTGCGAGAGAAGGGGTTGGGTTCAGGAAAAGACCACGAGATGGGAATCGAACCCGGGTCGCCTGATGCGCAACCGCGTCACATGTCGGCTCCGACAGGTTTGTGCATTTTGATTCACAGAAATCATACAAAATTTGTCGTTTTTCAAAAACCGTGTCCTTTTTTTGTCACTTCCATAACGGATGTGTATTTCCATTTTTTAAATAGAAAATGTATTCATAGAATGACATTTTTCTGATGTTTAGACTCTATCAACAAGGATTTAGTAATATTCAATATATTCGTAACAAATACACTCTATGAACACTATGAACATAAATACGAACATGAACATGAATAAACTATGAACATTTTAATGTCACACCCATAATGCTAAATGTCACATCCACGACGCTGGAATTGTCAAGTTTTGTGTTGCACAAGAAAAATATAAGGCTACGGGGTTTGAAATGTCAGGGGTTCTGTGATAAATGTCTCTCTTCATCCATGTCCTTCCTTTCGTCTATAGCCTAAAGCCTGTTCTGTTGATTTTTTTAATTCAGCCATTTTTCATAATGTCTGTCTAAACAGCGTATAATCCCGCTGTAAAAGATATTCAAGGCTATTGTGTCTCTGATACATTGGTGGTATTTAACTCGGATGAAATCTGCGTTGATGTTGAGTGACAACCGGTTTGATGATTTTAAAATGCGTGTCGTAACACATCTCCTCTGGGGTTATATACTCATTCTCTGCGCCCCTTTTGATGCGCATAACCAATATAGTCCAAGTAAGACAGCCGCACAGGCAATGAGGGAGCAAAAAATGATGAAGGGCAGAAAGAGAGAGAAAGAGAGGACTGGAAAAGGAGGACAGACAACAGCATGCAGTTCAGGAAGTCACAGTGTGACTCACCCACGTGTGTGTGTGTGTGTGTGTGTGAGCGAGCTGTAATGAATCTGTAAGTGCATATTTAAATATGTATCGAAATGATATGAATAAATTATTGAGTGGTCGAATAAAACAAACATATGATTGAATGCTGGGATCTGTGCTAGTCTACAAACCTTGCTGCCACATTGCTAGCATGTTGTGGGCGGTTGGTACATTAGTGCGCTGATGTGAGGCTGCTAAGTAGTTCTCAACGGTTGCTAGGCAGTTCTGAACGGTTGCTATGTGGTTCTGAATGTTTGCCGGTGCTCACTGGTCTCTTTTACCTTTTCACCTGTCAAGCAAAAATCATAAGTCTGAAAAGGAGTGTTATGGTTACCTCAGCTAGCTTCGAGCTTACTATACTATGTACTTACGGTGTCCCTGTGTGGTTTATATATAGGAACCAGTCCTAACACAGTGAAATTGTGTTTAATTCAGAATTGTTTAAATATTCAGAGTCAAACATCCTCCAGAATGACAAAAAAATGTAGGGCAGGAATTGACTTTGTCCTTTGGGAACTGAAAACTTGGCCATTGGACAGTCTAACATAGACGAACACTATTGTCCTGTCCTCACTCCGAGACATTTGTCAAGCAGAATATTTTTGATGAAAGATTATGCACGCTATTAAAAATAAAGGTGCATGTAAGGTTGTTCACAGCGATGCCTTAGAACAGTGATTCCCAACCCCCGGTCCCCGGACCGGTGCCGGTCCGTGGACCCGTTAGTACCGGGCCTTGAAATATTCCCAGAATAATTTTTTTTTTTTATAATAATAATTTAATTTAATTTAATTTAATTTTTTAAATGCTTTTTTAAGTGCTATGACATGTCATGCTATTTAATCCAAAATATAAATAATAAATAGATTAAAATATGTTTCTTTGGGCGTCTTGCGATTGCTTAGCAACGCGTTGTATCTGAACGGACTGCAAAAAAAGTGCGGTGCACCTGAAGTGACAGAAAGGTGAGAGATGAGCGGGCCTCAGCAAACTTCAATGGCTAATTTCATTGCGGGCAGTTCGGGTAAAAGAAAAGGCGATGAACAACTCGAGAATAGTGAGAAAAAAAAAGAAAAAAAAAGTCCAGCTTCAATCGTAAATACGATAACTCATACATTAAGTATGGATTTACCACAACAGGCGATTCCGTGGCGCCAAATCCATTGTGTGTTCAGCGGCACTTAACCACCAAACACCCAACTCTCAAAGACAAAACGGAGGAGTTTTTCGAAAGAAAGAAACGTGAGTTGGACGCTCAGCGGCAAGTTTTGATATCCTCAACATCAGTAAACGTAGCTGCAACAAAGGCGTCATATCTGGTTGCTCACCGAATAGCTAAAGCTAAAAAAAACTTTACAATCGGAGAAGAGCTAATTTTGCCGGCAGCAAAAGATATTTGTCGGGAACTTTTGGGGGAAAAAGCAGCTTGCAAGTTGGAACATGTTCCACTATCTGACAATACTGTTGCCAGGAGAATTGATGACATGGCTGAAGATATTGAGGGGCAGCTGTTGGGCAGATTAAAAGCATCTCCGTGGTACGCAATTCAAGCTGACGAATCGACTGACGTGGAAAATAAGGCGATCATGTTAGTTTATGTGCGGTACGTGCATCAAGATGAGATGCAGGAAGATTTGCTCTGTTGTCTTTCACTTCCAAGCACAACCACCGGCTCCGAAATATTCTAAGTATTGAACGAATACGTAGCAGGCAGACTGGAATGGAAGTTTTGTGTTGGTGTCTGCACTGACGGGGCTGCCGCGATGACCGGCCGGTTGTCGGGGTTCACTGTCAGGGTGAAAGAAGTTGCGCCAGAATGTGAGGCAAATCACTGCATGATTCACCGAGAGATGAATAAGTTATTAAGTTGTCACTAAGTGATTGACAATGTTTCTAGTTCATTGCAAATAAATGATAGGCTGTTGTTTTACACAGTTCCAAATGATGCATCATAAAATTGAGGCATTAAAATTGACAACTGGTCCCTGGATTTTTTTTTATGAATATGCTGGTCCCTGGCACAAAAAAGGTTGGGAACCCCTGCCTTAGAAGAACCATTTTTTGTTCAACAAAGAACCGTTCAGACAAAGGTTCTTTAAAGAACCATCTCTTTCTTACTGTTTATAATCTGAAGAACATTTGTTCGCCACAAAGAACCTTTAATGAAACAGAAAGTTCTTCAGATGTTAAAGGTTCTCTATGTAACCAAAAGGATCTTCTATGACATCAAAGATCCTTTTGAAGCACCTTTTTTTATGAGTACAGGCACATTGGGGCAATTTCATGCAAATGAATTGAAGATGAAAAAAATCTAGTTTTTACAGAAGGGTTTCACCATAATGATAGCTATAATACCAGATGTCAACATTTGGTTGTTAAAATACCCATGCGAGATCAATTTGTTTTAATTTATGTACAGTTTTCATTGTTAAGTGATACTTTTACATCTTTACATCCATAACAAAAAATTTCATCCATTACAGTCCATATTCCTCAGAAATGGGCACTTAAATAAAATTTCATTTTCTATAAAGAGCCATACTTTCTCCATTTGTCAGGTATTATTGCTTCTGGTCTGATCGTTTTAATTCAGAGAAATCCTATGTTGTCTCTCATACTGTAAAAACAAAGGGCAGCTAAAGATTTATGTAATAATGTTCAAAATAAATAATCAAAGGTTATAGGCTTGGTTCCTTGTATGCATACTTTACTATATAAATTAAATGTACTGTTTGTAAATTATTTATTATGTGAGGGATAATGTACAGAGCCGGTTGTTATCGCAGAAAAAAGCCCTGACAGTGTTATCAGAATCCCGTCTTGAATCAGACTGAATGGGCTTATTTTGTGATAAAAGCCGGCTGCATATACATCATGCCGCTTATTACACGGCCACTTGCCACATGAGAGGAAAAACTGGACATGAAATGTGAATTTGAAATATTTGATTAGCTCATTTTTACCGAATGCAGACCTTCCGCGAGGAAAAGCCATTTACTTTCGGTTTTAAGGTAAGAAACAACGTTCAAATATCATGAACAGGCAAATTCATTATCAATTATGAATTCAATGTCATATGATATTACAATTATTTTGTGTAATATTAAACTGTAACTGTCAAAATGATTTACAGCATCCGGGTCACAGTTTTTTATCAGTTTTGAGAGGTTATATACTGGGATTATTACACGGCACATTTGAATGCTTCATTCTGATTGGCCAGTCGCGACCTTCAAAGGGTTGTTATTTTCAAATACACCTTGTAACCCGGATACTGCAAATCACTTTGAGAGGGGCAGTTTAATATTACACAAAATGTAATTATAAATATGTCTTGTAATAACAAATATTCACTCCATCCAGGGTGTATCCTGCCTTGATGCCCGATGACTCCTGAGATAGGCACAGGCTCCCCGTGACCCGAGGTAGTTCGGATAAGCGGTAGAAAATGGAATGGAATAACAAATATTACATTATATATACAAATGATTAAACCAATTTGCCTGTTCGTGAAGTTTGTACATCGTTTCTTACTTGAAAACCGAAACGAAACGGCTTTTCCTCGCGGAAGGTCTGCATTCGGTAAAAATGAGCTAATAAAATATTTCAAATTCATATTTTATGTCCATTTTTTTTCATATGGCAAGTAGCCGTAGAATAAGCGGGATAATGTACAAGCAGGCAGCTGTTATCGCAGAAATAAGCCCCGACAGTGTGATACAAGACCCTGACCATCGCATCGGGTCCTGATCACACTGTCGGGGCTTATTTCTGCGATAACAACCGGCTGCCTGTACATTATCCCTTACATAACAAACCTGCAAATCTCGCGACTGCCCAATCAGAATCAAGCATTTCAACAAGCTGTGTAATAAACATAAATGACATGTAACATTTTAAACAAGGATGCTGTACAAAAACAAAATAATAGTGGCAAAAAGTGCAAACGCTACTATTAGTGTTTTTCTCAGCAAAAACTTGCACTTATGGAAGCGTTTATAAGATGAGGTGTCATCCATAACATCCAAAGCTCTTTGCAAGTGAAACGTCTCATATTAGGATAAACAAACAAACAACCCACACCACCTCAGTAATGCCAAACATAATGAATGAAACGGTCTCATGAGACTGAGGCATTCCCTGTCAAGCGTTGAGTAATTCACCATTGGCTGCCAAGCAGCCTGCGCTCAGTGAAGTGTGAGCGTGGGGGCAGCGGCTGGTGAATGAGATGCGATCGGGGCAATCATTCATATTCAGCCCAGCGGCACCTCAGTAAAAGTGTTGCTTTCTTGCTGGCCTGCCAGGATGCACAAAGCAGAATTTCAAGGCAAACAACAGGCGGCTGAGATTGGTCTCGTGAAGGGCGGGGAAAAAGAGGAATTCAAGTATCTGTTGCCATGGAAGCGATGCATATTTTGGGTCCTAGCACAGCAATGAACTGCAGGTTCAGCAAAACAAGTCTATTAATAGATGCCAGACACCGCTTGATGAGGTTGTGAGAGCACTACAGGCATCACTTACAGTACATCATATCTTTGAACGATTGCGAGCTAGAATGATTGGTAACTGAATTGCCTGAATGCGCAACGTCAGTGGATGGCTTTTTGGATGCCCGATATCATTGCACACTCCATTTCTACCTAATGGCCGCCTTAATGCACCCTTCTCGATTTCTATGTATATCAGATAGCACATTTTTGAGAAAGTATACCATGAAACTTAAAGGGATAGGATACCGAAAATGAAAAACTCATCCTTCAATTTCTTTGTTCTGCTAAACACAAAGGACGATATTTGGTAGAACGTCAGTAACCAAACAGATCTCAACCATAGTAGGGAAAATAAATTATATGGGAGTAAGATCTGTTTGGTTACTGACATTCTTCCAAATATCACTCTTTGTGTTCAAAAGAACAAAGACATTTTACAGGTTTGAACAATCTGAAGGTGAGTAAATGATTACAAAATTTTAATTTTTGGGTGAACTATCCCGTTAAGTGTAAGGTACTAGCACTGCATGTTCAAAGCGACCACGTGGCACTAAAAGGTTTAAAACAAATGTCTTTGAAAAGATGCAGTCTTTGGTTGAGCTAAATCACAAAAGACATTTGTGTTTAAATCAGAAGCGGACAAGGGAAATGGTGGGCTAAACGTCAAGAGAAAATAGCATCACGCGAGCATGTCACTTGAGGTCTCGCAGGCTTCAGCGGTTCTAACACTGGATCTGCTGAAGCTCGAGATCGACCAATAGGAGCTCGCCCAGCTTGGAGGATTAATTTAGAGCTTGGCTGTAAGGTCACTCTGTCTCTCCGCCATAAGCCACCATCATGAGCAGAAAAGACCATACAGTAATACCGCCGTATGAAAATGTAATTCTCCCTATTCATGCAGATAGACGTCATTACAACGTTTTTTACTTTCTTTCTTCGGGCTGGAATGTAGACAGTTCTAATATTACTTATATATAATTGCAGTATTGTTTATATATGTATATTTTATATATAAAATATATATATTTTAACTTACATTGCATTATACTATACATCAGTTTCTAAGTATGAGAGACTACATAGGATTTCTCTGAATTAAAACGATCAGACCAGGTCATGCACATTGCAATGCCGTTTCTATAGTGTTGCAGGTGGTTTTACTTTTCTCCCATGTACTTGCTGAGGACAGCTTCATTAGTCCATCGTGTAGTGGTTGCTATGAACGTTCTGGGTGGTTGGTAATGTGTTACTTCTGGAAGAAAGTGAAAAGCGCTAAGCATGTCCATAGTAAGTCTCTGTAATATTCTGTTACGTAGATGGATCCCTTTTTTAGTGTCCAAGCAACCTATTGCCAACTGTATTACATTTACATTTAGTAATTTAACTGACGACTTTATCCAAAAAAACATTAATATGATCACTTAGGCTATTGCCTCTGCTCACCAAGCTATTGATTTTAGATTATTAGTAGGTTACTCAAAGAAGTTTAATACTTGAGCTTTGGGATTTGGAAAAAAAAAGACACTCCCACACTCACACCTTTGGTTGAGCCATGTTGACATGTTGGGTTGTTTAGAAATACAATTCGATCTATTTGAATATTGTTTAATATGGAGCCATGTTTAATTTTAGTACCAAAACCAATTTTAGTACAAATGTAGAACCAATAGAACCAATTATTCTCTTAGCAAAGGTCACAGCTGATGATCATTAACCGACTCATTACATTGATTTTCCATTTCTTACCTTCCGATCATAGTAGAGTGCTGTTGCACGGCGGCCTCCAGGAGGCGCTCTAGAATGGTCCACTCTCCCATGACTGGATGCTGAATGCATTCACAGGTCACTGGACACTTTTTTGGATGCCTTTACGAAGACCTGTGAAAGAGACTCCAGTCCCGTGGACTTTGAGGAAATCAGAAGCAAGAGACACAATGTCCTACAAATAGCTCCACTGATGTGCACCCATGGTTCCTCTTCACCTACTTTAGCGTCTGTATAGGTTTCTGTGCTTTACCTCCTTTGGGCTGAAGTTCTCAGACGGCAGTTTCTAGGCGAGAGTGCAAAAACCTAGGGCTGTGTGTTGTCCCTGAATGCCCCGGCATCCTCAAATGCTTCAAATGTCTGGGCTATCTTTCCTGTTCTCCAGCGACAGGGTTTTTGAAAAACGTAGGTTGACAGACGGCACCTAACCCTTATGCTCACTATAAACACACAAATGTCCTCTTCTTGATCTCTCGTGATCCACCAGGCACGCTTTCTAGGCAATTCTGGTCGCACTGGCAATCAGCCTCGGAAACACTCTCCACTCTCTGATATAAGCGAGCACCGCCAGTTGCGCATCACACATCTGGAAAAGTCACGCAATTTGCACGCTTGGACTCTACCTGATTTGCACACTGTTTAGTCTTGGCAAGCAGGCAGCAGCCTCTCCAGCCGTGATTCTCCTCCACCATCTCAGCCAGCATTATCTTCCACTCCCTGCCCTCTCTCCTCCCGCTCTCTCGCTCTGCCTGCCTCTAACCCGGCTGTCACTATGAGCCTATTTCTTGTCACACTCTCGCTTTTGCCGTCCTCTCCCTCCCTCCGCTCTCAGCTCACGCTCTGTGGATTCTCTCTCTCTCTATCTCTCTCTCTCTCTCTGTCTCTTGATGTGCTTAACTCACTGCAAGCCTAATGCGATGGTACTCTTCACTTGTGAATTAACCCTGTTCATTCACCTTTCAGTCCAAAAGCCTCTTTCTTTGTTTCGCTCTCTCTCTCAGGCACCTGGTTTAAGCGTGTGTCCAGAGGATTATTGAGAGAAATCATTGCACTACCCCCCCTCTTAACTAAACACAACACACAAAAGAAAGCCTCCTTTAATCCGCAAACCAGGTTATTGCCCCCTCTCTCACAGATGAAGGAGAAGAAGTGTTGAATAAACAGCACGATGGAGAAAGACACTCAATGTAAGGACTTTCAGTATGATAATAAAACGGTTTTGCATGATTCACTTTGTAGAAGAGTAAACAGTTCCCATAATATCAGGCTGTAATTGCACCATCCGCAAAGCTTTAAACAAAATAGCGGCTTCACATTATCTTTCACAGAAGAGCAGCCATAGCTAGACATAAGAATGGCTTTAAAGAACAGAGTAACTTTACATCTTTACACTATCTTTACACACAGAGCAACTATAAACAACTGAGCGTCTTTAAACAACAGAGTTGAGTTACACTATCATTACACATAAGAGCAACTATAAACAACAGAGCGTCTTTAAACAACAGAGTAGAGTTACACTATCTTTACAGATCAGACCAACTATAACCAACAGAGCATCTTTAAAAAACAGAGTAGAGTTACACTATCTTTACACATCAGACCAACTATAACCAACAGAGCATCTTTAAAAAACAGAGTAGAGTTACACTATCTTTACACATCAGACCAACTATAAACAATAGAGCATCTTTAAACAACAGAGTAGAGTTACAGTACCTTTACACATCAGAGCAACTATAAACAACAGGGCGTCTTTAAACAACAGAGTAGAGTTACACTATCTTTACACATCAGACCAACTATAAACAATAGAGCATCTTTAAACAACAGAGTAGAGTTACAGTACCTTTACACATCAGAGCAACTATAAACAACAGGGCGTCTTTAAACAACAGAGTAGAGTTACACTATCTTTACACATCAGACCAACTATAAACAATAGAGCATCTTTAAACAACAGAGTAGAGTTACAGTACCTTTACACATCAGAGCAACTATAAACAACAGGGCGTCTTTAAACAACAGAGTAGAGTTACACTATCTTTACACATCATAGCAACTATAAACAACAGGGCGTCTTTAAACAACAGAGTAGAGTTACACTATCTTTACACATCAGAGCAACTATAAACAACAGGGCGTCTTTAAACAACAGAGTAGAGTTACACTATCTTTACACATCATAGCAACTATAAACAACAGAGCGTCTTTAAACAACAGAGTAGAGTTACACTATCTTTACACATCAGAGCAACTATAAACAACAGGGCGTCTTTAAACAACAGAGTAGAGTTACACTATCTTTACACATCATAGCAACTATAAACAACAGAGCGTCTTTAAACAACAGAGTAGAGTTACACTATCTTTACACATCAGAGCAACTATAAACAACAGGGCGTCTTTAAACAACAGAGTAGAGTTACACTATCTTTACACATCATAGCAACTATAAACAACAGAGCGTCTTTAAACAACAGAGTAGAGTTACACTATCTTTACACATCAGAGCAACTATAAACAACAGGGCGTCTTTAAACAACAGAGTAGAGTTACACTATCTTTACACATCATAGCAACTATAAACAACAGAGCGTCTTTAAACAACAGAGTAGAGTTACACTATCTTTACACATCAGAGCAACTATAAACAACAGGGCGTCTTTAAACAACAGAGTAGAGTTACAGTATCTTAACACATCATAGCAACTATAAACAACAGAGCGTCTTTAAACAACAGAGTAGAGTTACACTATCTTTACACATCAGAGCAACTATAAACAACAGAGTGTCTTTAAACAACAGAGTAGAGTTACAGTATCTTTACACATCATAGCAACTATAAACAACAGAGCGTCTTTAAGCAACAGAGTAGTTACACTATCTTAACACATCATAGCAACTATAAACAACAGAGCGTCTTTAAACAACAGAGTAGAGTTACACTATCTTTACACATCAGAGCAACTATAAACAACAGAGTGTCTTTAAACAACAGAGTAGAGTTACAGTATCTTTACACATCAGAGCAACTATAAACAACAGAGCGTCTTTAAGCAACAGAGTAGAGTTACACTATCTTAACACATCATAGCAACTATAAACAACAGGGCGTCTTTAAACAACAGAGTAGAGTTACACTATCTTTACACATCAGAGCAACTATAAACAACAGGGCGTCTTTAAACAACAGAGTAGAGTTACAGTATCTTTACACATCAGAGCAACTATAAACAACAGAGTGTCTTTAAACAACAGAGTAGAGTTACACTATCATTACACATAAGAGCAACTATAAACAACTGAGCGTCTTTAAACAACAGAGTAGTTACAGTATCTTTACACATCATAGCAACTATAAACAACAGAGGATCTTTAAACAACAGAGTAGTAACAGTACTTTTACACATCATACCAACTATAAACACTAGAGCATCTTTAAACAACAGAGTAGAGTTACACTATCTTTACACATCAGAGCAACTATAAACAACAGGGCGTCTTTAAACAACAGAGTAGAGTTACAGTATCTTTACACATCAGAGCAACTATAAACAACAGAGTGTCTTTAAACAACAGAGTAGAGTTACAGTATCTTTACACATCAGAGCAACTATAAACAACAGGGCGTCTTTAAACAACAGAGTAGAGTTACACTATCTTTACACATCAGAGCAACTATAAACAACAGGGCGTCTTTAAACAACAGAGTAGAGTTACACTATCTTTACACATCATAGCAACTATAAACAACAGAGCGTCTTTAAACAACAGAGTAGAGTTACACTATCTTAACTCATCAGAGCAACTATAAACAACAGAGCATCTTTAAACAACAGAGTAGAGTTACACTATCTTTATACACCATAGCAACTATAAACAACAGGGCGTCTTTAAACAACAGAGTAGAGTTACACTATCTTTACACATCATAGCAACTATAAACAACAGAGCATCTTTAAACAACAGAGTAGAGTTACAGTATCTTTACACATCAGAGCAACTATAAACAACAGAGCATCTTTAAACAACAGAGTAGTAACAGTACTTTTACACATCATACCAACTATAAACACTAGAGCATCTTTAAACAACAGAGTAGAGTTACAGTATCTTTACACATCAGAGCAACTATAAACAACAGAGCGCCTTTAAACAACAGAGTAGAGTTACACTAACTTAACTCTTCAGAGCAACTATAAACAACTGAGCGTCTTTAAACAACAGAGTAGAGTTACACTATCTTTACACATCAGGGCAACTATAAACAACAGAGCGTCTTTAAACAACAGAGTAGAGTTACACTATCATTACACATCAGAGCAACTATAAACAACAGAGCGTCTTTAAACAACAGAGTAGAGTTACACTATCTTAACACATCAGAGCAATTATAAACAACAGAGCGTCTTTAAACAACAGAGTAGAGTTACACTATCTTTACACATCATAGCAACTATAAACAACAGAGCGTCTTTAAACAACAGAGTAGTTACAGTATCTTTACACATCAGAGCAACTATAAACAACAGAGCGTCTTTAAACAACAGAGTAGAGTTACACTATCTTTACACATCAGAGCAACTATAAACAACAGGGCGTCTTTAAACAACAGAGTAGAGTTACAGTATCTTTACACATCAGAGCAACTATAAACAACAGAGCATCTTTAAACAACAGAGTAGAGTTACAGAATCTTTACACATCAGAGCAACTATAAACAACAGAGCATCTTTAAACAACAGAGTAGAGTTACAGTATCTTTACACATCAGAGCAACTATAAACAACAGAGCATCTTTAAACAACAGAGTAGAGTTACAGTATCTTTACACATCAGAGCAACTATAAACAACAGAGTGTCTTTAAACAACAGAGTAGAGTTACACTATCATTACACATAAGAGCAACTATAAACAACAGAGCATCTTTAAACAACAGAGTAGAGTTACACTATCTTTATACACCATAGCAACTATAAACAACAGGGCGTCTTTAAACAACAGAGTAGAGTTACACTATCTTTACACATCATAGCAACTATAAACAACAGAGCATCTTTAAACAACAGAGTAGAGTTACACTATCTTTACACATCATAGCAACTATAAACAACAGGGCGTCTTTAAACAACAGAGTAGAGTTACACTATCTTTACACATCATAGCAACTATAAACAACAGGGCGTCTTTAAACAACAGAGTAGAGTTACACTATCTTTACACATCATAGCAACTATAAACAACAGAGCATCTTTAAACAACAGAGTAGAGTTACAGTATCTTTACACATCAGAGCAACTATAAACAACAGAGTGTCTTTAAACAACAGAGTAGAGTTACACTATCATTACACATAAGAGCAACTATAAACAACTGAGCGTCTTTAAACAACAGAGTAGTTACAGTATCTTTATACATCATAGCAACTATAAACAACAGAGCGTCTTTAAACAACAGAGTAGAGTTACACTATCTTTACACATAAGAGCAACTATAAACAACAGAGTGTCTTTAAACAACAGAGTAGAGTTACACTATCTTTACACATAAGAGCAACTATAAACAACAGAGCGTCTTTAAACAACAGAGTAGAGTTACACTATCTTTACACATAAGAGCAACTATAAACAACAGAGCGTCTTTAAACAACAGAGTAGAGTTATACTATCTTAACACATCAGAGCAATTATAAACAACAGAGCGTCTTTAAACAACAGAGATGCTTACAGCATTTTTTTAGAACAGAGCATCTATAAAGAACAGAATGCTTTTAAGCTTTAGATGTGTTTGTTCTAGTGGGTGTGTTATTCAGTTTGTTCAGCACACAGATGACATGCCTTGAACCCAAAACAAGCTGCTCACCACTTTGCAACATTTATTTCAAAATAACAGAGCTAATATCACAATATACAACGGAATTATAACTTTTTAACATGGTTAAGCTCATGGTCTTTCTTAGAAGCTTTATAAATGCTACTTATTGTTGAAAAAGTACAGACCACACAAATATGTTATCATCTTTTTGCCTGCATGAACAACTGACTCTTGCAGGGATAGGTAACCCCAAAATGAAAATTCTGTCATCATTTACTTAGATTGTTCCCAAGAATACTTGAAACCAAACAGATCTCATCCCCCATTGACTCCAATGGCAGTAAATGGGGGATGCTTCATATCGTTTTCACAATCGTTTTAAGTAGAGATATCACTATTTGTATGGTATGCATGTCACACTTAACCCTTGTGTTGCGTTCAGGTATTTACAAGAACTTCCTTCATAAATTTGGTTTAACAAAGGTTAACAAATAATAACCATATAGGATGTATATGTTGCTTATAATTATGATAAAGCAAAAATCTGTAAAGTATTTTAATGCATCCTTTATTATGGCTTAATTTATTTCTAAACCACTAGACCATTGTGGAGTCACGAAAAAATGAAATTGCCATATAACCTGCTTAAAACCTCTTCATAAATGTGTTATTACAGCCTCATTACAAAGAATTGCTTTACAGCATGCCAGTCGATATGCATAGAGGTTTTATATGAATTCAGTGATCTGAGGTGAGTTCATGTCAAGAACAGGATTACTGGAGGGACGTTCTGTCGGGCAGCAGAGATAATGATGACCAGGGTGGGCGTCTCCTTAGGTAAGATTACATTCCCACCCACGATTGCATGATAATCAGCTTTGCCTGCGCACTGCTAACAGGGCAGAAGCAAGAAGGAAACAGTCCTCACATCCACGGTAATAAAGCTCAAGCAGCAACAGCTGCAATTTCACCTTATTTCAAAGAATGGCATCACGCTGTCATCTGACAGATCGAAAGTCTATTTCATTTTTTTATTCAATTGTGTCCAAGTATACCTTTACCTTTGGTGGCCCATCACAATATAAAAGAGCGAGTTGCAACCGAAACTACTTGCAATAATCACATTTGAAGTGCAGCACATTGCATTGCGAGATTTGTAAGTCTTGGTTTTGGTTGGACTGACCCCTATGACAGAATAAAACTGGGAGGCAATCGTTTTGATGGAAAATTCAATATTGATCTCAAGGTGCAGTATGTAAAGGAGCCATTAGTAAATGGAGACGTGTAAGGTCAAAGCAATTCACACTATGGCAATAATAAAAATCAGTTTAAAAGAATTATAAATACCTGTTTTTTCAAGGGAGAGTGAATATTTATATTCATATTTTACACAAAGCCTGGTCACGTTATGTAAAATTTCAGTAAATGCAGCATTCTGCACATTACACGCTAAACAGTATATTGCCTATTCTGTAAATCCATTGATAAAAGTTGACTATGTTGTTCCTAAACAGCTTCACTACATTTTTAAGCCTGGTCCTATGTTTTAGCTGTTTTAAGTGAAAATAACTAGTCCTGGCATATTTTGAAACATATCATATATCAGTCAAGATGCATACCAGTAATGCTTTTTTATAAAGGGACTTTATAATTAACCTAAGGCATAGTCCTGGCTCAAACTAAGCTTTGTCTGCGAAACCAGGCAATTACATCTAATTACATGACTATTCTTGAAATATCATCCATGGCATTTTTAACGATTTTGCACAGATTTTCTTAAACCCTCGAGTCTGATCAATTAACAAGCCAAGAAGAAAAAACTTTGTACATTTGCCATATTGGAAATTAAATACCAAGCTAGGCATAGCAATGTAAAATTCAATATGTTTCACCCAAAGCACTCGGCTGTATTTTGGTGTAGCAATTCATCCCGGTGTATTTAATCTGCAAATAATCCGTATTCCATACTATCCGCATTGATTTGTGTCAGATCGTTTGGCCAGAGAACTGGAGCGTAAACCAAAATCGGCACCTTTAATAAAATGCGATTTATTTTTTCAGTAACACTTCAGTATAGGGAGCAATTCTCACTATTAACTAGTTGTTATTATCATGCATGTTATTGGCATATTGGTAGTGTATTAGTACCTATAAAGCACATATTCTGCATGACCATACTCTACATCCCTAATCCTGTCTAATACCTTAACCTAAAAACTACCTTTAATATTTACAGGGCAACAAATTAAGAGTTTATAGGGGGAAAAAGTCATAGTAAATGGTTTGTTAATAGGAGGAATTGCCCCTTATTCTGAAATTGACCAATTTTTCTTATTCAAACTTGTAGTACTACCAATTCCTACTCATAATAATGTATAACTAAAACAAATAGCCAATAAAGTATACATAT
Organism: Triplophysa dalaica; assembly: GCF_015846415.1. NCBI lineage: Eukaryota > Metazoa > Chordata > Actinopteri > Cypriniformes > Nemacheilidae > Triplophysa > Triplophysa dalaica. Next base: position 21,994,311 of record NC_079550.1, on the reverse strand, counting down.
TTTTTTGAAACATGCAATAAAGGCAACAAAGTATCAATGAATTTTGAAATCCAAGTAATTTATTTTGATTGTTCTGTGAGCAGCACAGAACATCATGTGGTCATAGTTTGCTCCACTGTAGGAGGATTGTGACAGTCACTGTATCTCCCTGAAAGCTCTCTTTTCTGTGTACTTCACCTTCAGCCGCCTCTTATATCTGAAAATATGATTTGAAATAAACAATTAATATAATAAAAATAAAAAGCATTGAATAGTCTAATTACAATGCATAATATGTGTTTATGTATTAAAAAGCAAATATAGAATAAAACGCTGAACGTACTTGGCCCGCTCTCTGGGCTCAATCAGGTTTCTCTTCTGGAAGCTCTTAAATCTGTCTTTGAGGATGCTGCCCTCTGGCTGCAACAAAAACACATGCACATCTCAAAAACTAGAACTCAACTGCGAGTATAAAACAGACAAAAGCAAACCAAGAAACAAACCTTTAGACAGCGAAGAGAGCCGGGAAGCTCATCGCTCAACTGCACATCCAGATCAGGTGTCTGAAACCTATGAGAATAAATCACAGAGCCTTAGCCATTTCTTTATTCAATTCAGATCCTTTGTAAAAAAAAAAATTGGTTGAATTTTAATCTTTTTCCTCACTACATTAAAAAGGGACAATAAGGGTATCGATGAATAAAAACTGTTACTCAAAAGATGTGTCAGCAAAGCATAAGGTTAGAGAACTGACTTGAGTATGCCCAGTCGACGTGGCATGCTTTTCTCCGCCTCCTGCTTTGCCTTCCGCTGAGCTTGTCTCATCTTTGTCACCTGTTCCTGTGTTTTCAGGTTGGCACGGATAGACCGCAGCTGGAACAACTGTTGCCTCCTGTCAATCACCTGACGCTCGGCTTTCTTTTGCAACTCCTGTTAAAATGAATCGAAAGATGTGAAATGCGAAAAAAACAAAAAACTCAAGCGGCACTTGCTGATGCAGCAAATCCACTTACCTTTATCCTTTCTTCTTTCTCTTTCCTCCTCTGTTTCTCGGTTTTCTTTTTTTGAGTTGCAGATGGTCCGACAGCGGTGTCTTCAGTATCCTCCTCCGACTGCATTTGTTCCGTCTCCTCCTCCGTCTCCTCCTCCTCCTCCTCATCATCCTCCTCTTCAATCAAACCTTCCACCTGTTCATTAAAGGCGCTCTCCTACACACAAACAAACCAAATCTGCATTCACAGCCGAACTCAACACGACAAAGTTGCCTTCGCCAGGCAATGATTCACCCCACTCCCATGTTATCAACAACATTACATTTGGGACCCGTTTAAAGCAATGTAAAGTGAAAGTTGGCATAAAAAAAGTGATTTGGGTTGCCAGTTCCAGGCATAACTGAATATGAAAACCAAATAATAATAAAATAAGTAGCATTGCACCTGGTAAGGTCAAGTTTTAGTGTTGCGTTTGTACCTCAGTTGCAATTTCTCCAGTCACAGCCAATTGTCGCTGCAATTTATCCTCCTCCTTTAGCCTCTTGACTTCCACCTTATGAGCTTCACCGAGCAGCTCCTAATTCACACATACACAATCATTTTATGATAACCCGAATAATCATCATAACACACATAAATAATGTTTTTTAATATTATTATATTTTTTTTAACCTGGTGAGAAAAGAAGTCAGGGTTGTACGAAGCTCCAGGAGCGATAATCTCAACCGCAGGAAGAACCGAGGGCTTCTCGTTCAGTTTACTTGGTCTCTGTAGGTGAAAAAGCACAAATTAATTGCAATAATGACTGGTATTAAATCTGTCTAGACCACGATCAATCAGATCCTAAAAAATAAGGTGCTTACCCTGACACGCTTTTTCTTGGTCTGTTCGAGGTAGTAGGGATCTGCTGTTTCTGGTGCTGTAGGACATAAAGATACTCTAATATACCAAATGGGTCGCATGAGAAAAAAAAATATGGGAAGTGAAATGAGCCGACTCACTGCCTGCAGTCCATAGGTCATAAAAAGGCGTATGTGGATTATTACAGGCTGGATTTTCTTTAACGGGGACTCTTGTGGTGGCCGCTGCCCTGCGGAGCTGAAGAAGCTTTTCTCTGCGTGGCACCACGCCTCTGGCCGCCAACTTTGCTGCTTTCTCTGCAATGCGGCGCTGCTTTTTAGCGTTGGGCTGCTGGAAGGCTAATATACTGAAAAACACAAGAATCACATGATTTTGTATAATGTTCTAGGGTTGAACAAACTGGCCTGTTTAGGTTTGTAAACCACACACCTATAGACCTTTTCACACCAAATAAATATTTTAAGCAATGAGATATTTTTCTTCAATTCTGAATGATTAATAAAATACAAACATTCAGTTTAGAGCAGTTGATATCCGTAATTATAAATTAGAAATAACATGTCAGATAAGTTTAGCATCCCTAATGCCCTCAGATCCCAGAGCGCCGTTCACACAACAGCCTCCCCCAGGTTCCATTAAGTATCTTCACATTCCCAAAGAAATGCTGGGAGCGCAAGGATGAGATCATCACCGGGCAGGAGCTAACCTTGAAACAAGGTAGTGTGGACACAAAGAGAAGGATGCAGGTTACATACTGCACTTACTTCTTCGGTGCTTGTATATGAGAGGCAGGCTGAAGAATTAGATCCATCCGCAGTGGCTTTGAATTTCTAGACTTCTTGACGGTTTCTTCTTTTTCTTCTAATAACAGAGAGGAATGGTTGTGGTTAGACTACGAGATGAAGGCAATAAGCACGATGTTTATTTAATTTCAACTTACGTGGTCGAGTGTCTTTTTCTTTTTCACCGAAGTCTACAAAGAAGAGGCCGTCATCTGGTTTTTCGGATATCAACCCACTGTGGAAAAACGTCGAGGTTAAAATGAATCGAACATCCAAAGTTTGTTTGTTAAGAAGTCCCCCGCAAGGGATCTCGTGAACTGCCCGATGACCACGTGATCATCTCCCCTTTAACTCTACACAGATGAATGCATTGTCAGATGTACTTCAAAGTTAAACACAAATGAACTGGTGGCCGACATGTATCTTTATTTTTAACTTAATCGTTCCAGTGCACATCTGTTCACTTACCCTGCGGCTCTCTCCTGAAGCCGCACGTCATCCAGAAACTCCTCCACATCGTGAATATCACTGTATTTGTTCCAGTTCTTTTTCCTGTTTTTGTTTACACGTTTCCTCCGCTTGATGTCCGCAATTTTTCCATCTAAATCCGCTTTAAGAGGCAAAAAGCCTGCTTGAGATGAGGCCACGCGCTTGTGTCTTCTGGCAGCGCCATGATGGATTTAAAGAGGCGGAGAAACAAGGAAGAACGTCACGAATACTACTTCTTCTTCCTGTATTTTTTATTGGCGGTTGACAAGCCAATTTATGGTGTATTACCGCCACCAACTGGAATATTAATAAGGCACAGTGACTTTTATTTTATATACAAATATTTTTTTTGTCATACAAAACATTACACTATGCCATACGTGCAATCGATTGATCTTAACTTGTAGCGAACTCCGAAAATTCTCGACAGTAGTAAATATTGGACGTTTTTACAGGGGCTCAGAAAGCATATTACATTTATTACGGTTCATTCAAACTTTAGTGAGACGTTTATTCAGTTCAATTTCAAACGATAAATACCAAGGATTGGCACATAGGACGCAAGTAAATTTACTCCATTATCCTATAAAATTATTATTTAAAAGTCCTTGTCAATTGCTGCTGTAGGGAAGAAGGACCCACCTATCAGTAAAAAGAGCCAATCGTGTATCGACTAATTATTCTCTGGGGGCGGAGATATGTACATAGTGTGCGAAGCTCGGTCCACATTTGCGCATGCGCAACCCGGAAAAAGCGCTTTTTACCTCAAATCGAGCTTCAGCAACTATATTCGTCATACAGTTGATGTTACTATGTATACGCGAACATATGCAAGACGAATCAGCTTTTATTGACGATCTGGATTATATTAATTTTTATATAAAAAGTATAATTCTTGACATCAAGAATGGCATTTCTACTACTTACAGTTGATATTTTACATATCAGTAATTACATTTTCAGTAGTAAAAAACATAATTCTTGATATCTGTAATTGCATTTTTACACGTTAAATATAAATAACACAATAGGCTGCAATTTAAATCCAATTACAGATATCAATAATGAATTTCTTACATGTAAAAAATCTTATACCTGGGTTTATTAAACCAGCGGCGTCTTGTAGCTATTGTCTTCTCAAAAGGGCAGGAAATTGCTTTCCCGCACATTCTCCTTCACAACTCCTTCCTGGTGGATCCTTCTTCATAACTCAGTCCGGTCAACAAAATCTCTCACAACTACTTAAAACCCATCTCTTCTGTGAATACTTGACAGACAAATGAAAAATACATCTAACTTTCTCTCTTTCTCCCAACAGGTATTGTTCTGGCTTTTGTGGAAAGAAGTAACTTGGTATTAGCACCTATTATATTATTGTAAGTGGCTTTGGATTAAAGTGTCTGCTTAATGACTTAATGTAAATGGATCCTCAACAAAAACAGATTTATGATCACAGTCTGACAATATAGAGAAAGACGGACAAAGACAAATTGTTGACTCTGCTCTTCTTTTCCTCTGGCCTCCTCTGCTTGAGCATTTCTCTCTCTTTCTGTTCTCCATCTCTCATGTGAGATCTCTTACAGTTCATTCTACAAGCATTGCAATTCTACATTAGTCACTATTTCTTGTATTTATATTGTAACCAAAAGCTCTCCGACAGATTTATATTTATCCATCGTAACTGCACTTATTTCTCTCAACTAACAAAATACAGTTTTATTACATGAAACATTACATCCAACATGTTTTAAAAAAAGTGTATATAAAATAATCTGATGATATAAAATGACACTGTATAATACATAGAAATGAACATAGAGTATACTTTACACACACAATATAGACAATCATTAGAAATTTTGAATTTTTATTCCCTCAATGAAATAATGGAGTTGCTGTTGCTAGCCATGTTAGCTGCTGGTAGTCAAAGGTGCCCCAGAATGTTCAACAGAACAAAGACATTTACAGGTTTGGAACAATTTCAGGGTCAGTAATTCATGACAGAATTTTCATTTTTGGGTGAAGTATACCTTTAAGAACATGTTCATGTGACTATCAGAGAGATGTTCTTACTTTTTGAAGTAAATGTGTAGCTCATAGATTTAAGTTACATTAGTGACCTTCTTGTAAAAAGTTAAATAGTAATAATGTTAATCTGAAGGCATTTCTTCAATGCTTTCAGGATTCAGACTCAAAGTTTCAATCTCTTTCTATTTCTGATCCTTCTTCAGATGTTGTGACGATTAAATTCATTTGTTTTATTGGTTGATAAAGTGAATCAGACACATGATGATTTTTACTGTACATCTCCGAACATATTGCGAAACATCATTTTCTTTAGTTGAAGAAGTTTTTCAGTCACTTCATCAGGACTATCACAGGATTATGAAACTGAATGTGTGAATGATTTTTTTCAAACAGTGTTATCAGTGTGAGGTGCTATTGTGTCTTCAGTTTGTGTTGATTGTGTGTCTGTAATGTCACTATAGTGTCGTCTTCTTATTCACCTTTAGATGATACTGAACATCACACACACACACACACACACACACTAACACACACACACACACACACACACACACACACACACCTTACTGTCATGACCAGCGAGTCCTAAAAGGGAAACACAAAGACAGAAGTAATGTATCATCACTACACATATCAACAATAATAAACTCACTTTAACGAACCTAATAAAGCATGAATGACTAATTTTGTCTATTTTAATGTATGACTAGTGGAAACACAAATACAGCTTCCCAAATTTATTGGACGCCCTCAGTATAGTAACAAACAAGTTGCAAACCATAATCTAGTCAGCCCTCAAGGCCATACTATTGGGAATGAATGGCTTTCCAGGCGGACAAGAAAATGAAACAACCTCATTCCAAACAAAATGGCAAAAAATAAATTCCAAGAGCATCATATCAGCCCAAACATCTGGGGGGAACTATCCCTTTAACAGTTTCATGTGTGTAACATTAGATTTTTTACTGAAAATGCAAATAGCTTTTGACAACTTCGATATTCAAAGACTCGATATGGAAATTGTTCAAAAAGCATTTTTGGCCCATCACCACCCTTTATGGACAAAAATGAGGGAGAATTTGAGAGTAACATCAAATAACCCAGCCCAACTAACAGAGTCTGCAGGTGGACTTTAGATCGTTGCTCAAGCCGCAGCCCCACACATCATTCTGGGACTGCCGTTCAACAGGCTCATGTTTCTAAGGTTTAGCCCCTGGCATCACTGAGGATATTCCAAAACTGGTGATAACGACTGGTTTGACGAAATCCCCCAATGCTAGTGGGATGGAGGTTACTAGTCTTTAAACAAATGTAATGTTTGCAGTTCATCAGAAAAATAGAAGATTAGCTGACTTTAACTGTATATGTGAAGTTCACATTAATATTTTTTTGAAAACTTAGATTCCTATTCTGGACTGTTAGAATAAAAAAAGACATGACATATGATTAAATCTAATTAATATATTGCGAATCAACTTTATTTTGACTAACTGGAAAACCAAACCAAAATGCCATAAAACCGCATTGTAAATCATTAAAACAGGAATAAAATATAATATCTATCAATAATGGCTTCACACTTCCTAGATATGTTCATACCTTGCGTTAACACACAACGTAATGAGACACAGGTGAAAGCCATAAACTAAGTGATGATGGATTACACAGATGACAGAATTGATTGGTCAGCCATGTAAATTACCAAGTGATTATTTACAAAAGGTGAGTACAAATAGCAAATAGTCTCGATGAGATTGTCAACTTTTGCAGTTAAGGTTTTTTCAACTGAATTGAGGCGTTATAGCGGCACTAACAAGTAGAGTAGAATAGTGTATTCCCCGTGCAATGCTGGGGCTTAAGGATCTTTTACTTCTCTGCTTGACTGTGGTGACCGCAAGCTGTTTTAGGATTGGTCATGCTGCTTTTTCAGGAATGGGTTTTTCACTTGGAACCATTGACAACAGAACACCCAATTTTGGCAAGGTTATTATTGGCAGTGGTGTATCCAATGATTCCGCTGAAAGACAAGGAGAACAGTCTAATGGCTACTGGTCTGCTGAACAAGGTATGTTTATTGTAAATGTTTAAATTGTAGCCTTTTTAAATGGGAAACTGTTTATTGTCATTTATCTAAATTAGGCAAATTCCAACTTGCTGAGGCTAAGCTGAAACGCCTGGGACCTTCTGTGCACTGTGGAAATGATTCTATGACCCTGCGTGTTCCTGGCCCAAGAATGCCCCACTTCCTGGTTGACGGAGGTAAGCCTATGCAACCTTTTGGTTTCCTTCAAACATTTTATAAGTTCTATTGTGGTATGTTTCTTTTAAATAGGACTGGGGTCTCCAGTGCCTGTGTCTGAAATCCCAGCCAGCTGTGGTATCTCTGTGAAGAGGGTTCGTCGGGATGTTTCTTTTTCCGTTCCTTTCCATGGCGTCCTGTCCGACAACAGGTCAGTGTGTGCCCCTGCTGTGCAAAAAATGACTTTGCTGCAGTTGTGTTGTGCAAATAGGTCCTAATCTTTTCTCAATTCTGACAGCGTTGAAGTTATATTCTATCTCTGATTATAATGGGGGCACCAGTGCAGGCGTCATGCCCGTCGAGTTCTCCTGTTCCTATGGTTTCTGCTCCCCTTCCTGCAGTTTCTTGCTTTCCCACTAGAATGGTGATCTCGCTTGGGTTCAGGGCTGATAACGTCAAGATCAAAGGTAGTTTTTGTCTCAAATTCTTTAGTGAATTTAAACATGAGAGATTCTTTAGGATTTTTACCCCTCCATTTAGTTGATGGATTATGGCAGCCTCTGCTGTTAGAGTACTCTAAATGTGGGTTCACATTGGATACTGTCGGTGGTGCTCTGATGGTTACCGCACCATTTACTGGGAGCTGTTGGGTAATCAAGGTAAGATGTAACGGTCCTGTCAGCTAAACTGTTTTCTTTAATGCATTTTTTTGTACATTACAAACAAGAGTTATGTACAAAACTCCGTGTCCTGGCAGGCTCCTGGCAGGCCCGGACACGGAGGAAGGCCCGCTCCTGGCAGGCCCGGACACGGAGGAAGGCCCGCTCCTGGCAGGCCCGGACACGGAGGAAGGCCCGCTCCTGGCAGGCCCGGACACGGAGGAAGGCCCGCTCCTGGCAGGCCCGGACACGGAGGAAGGCCCGCTCCTGGCAGGCCCGGACACGGAGGAAGGCCCGCTCCTGGCAGGCCCGGACACGGAGGAAGGCCCGCTCCTGGCAGGCCCGGACACGGAGGAAGGCCCGCTCCTGGCAGGCCCGGACACGGAGGAAGGCCCGCTCCTGGCAGGCCCGGACACGGAGGAAGGCCCGCTCCTGGCAGGCCCGGACACGGAACTAAATCTGGTTAATTTCTTATTTGTTTTCTATTTATGCTTGAATGTCATGGTTTGTCTTTCAGGTTCTTGAACAAACTAATAAAGCTTGAATGACTTATTTTGTCTATCTTAATGTATGAGTAGTGGAAACAACACAAATACAACTTCCCAGATTTATTGGACGCCCTCAGTATAGTAACAAACAAGTTACATACCATAAAAACTAGTCAGCCCTCAAGGCCTTACTAGTGGGCCAAATGATTGGCTTACCAGGCGGACAAGAAAATGAAACCTACCTCATACCAAACAAAATGGCAAAAAATAAATTCCAAGAGCATCATATCAGCCCCAACAACCTGGGTGAACTATCCCTTTGACAGTTTCATGTGTAACATTAGTTTGTTTACTCAAAATGCAAAAAACTTTTGACAACCTATATTCAGAGACTAAAGGGGTACTTCACACAAAGTTGTCTTTGAGTTGTTCCAAATCTGGGTACCATTTTTGGCCCATCACCACCCTTTATGGACAAAAATGAGGGAGAATTTGAGAGTAACATGAAATAACCCAGCCCAACTAACAGAGTCTGCAGGTGGACTTTAGATCGTTGCTCAAGCCGCAGCCCCACACATCATTCTGGGACTGCCCGTTCAACAGGCTCATGTGTCTAAGGTTGAGCCCCCGGCATCACTGACTCCAGAGACCACTAGAAAGTGTGGGAGAGGGATATAGATATTACAAAACTGGTGATAACGACTGGTTTGACAATCTCCCAAAGTTAGTGGGGATGATGTTACTAGTCTGTAAACAATTGTAATGTTTGCAGTTTTCATCTGAAAAATAGAAGATTAGATGACTGTAACTATATGGGCAGTTCACATTAATATTTTTTGAAAACTAAGATACCTATTCTGGACTTTTAGAATAAATAAAGACATGACATATGACTAAATCTATTTAATGTATTGTGAAGCAACTTTGTTTTGACAAACTGGAAAACCAAACAAAAAAATGCAATAAAACCGCATTGCAAATCATATATGTCTATCAATAAATTTTTATTTTATCTAAATTAAGCCCAATTCCAATTTGCTGAGGCTAAGATGAAACGCCTGGGTCCTTCTGTGCACTGTGGAAATGATTCTATGACCCTGCGTGTTCCTGGCCCAAGAATGCCCCACTTCCTGGTTGACGGAGGTAAGCCTATGCAACCTTTTGGTTTCCTTTTAAACATTTTATAAGGTCTGCTGTGGTGTGGTTTCTTTTAAATAGGAGTGGGGTCTCCAGTGCCTGTGTCTGAAATCCCAGCCAGCTGTGGTATCTCTGTGAAGAGGGTTGGTCGGGATGTTTCTTTTTCCGTTCCTTTCCATGGCTGTCCTGTCCGACAACAGGTCACTGCATGCCCTGCTGTGCAAAAAATGACTTTGCTGCAGTTGTTTTGTGCAAATGGGTCCTAATCTTTTCTCTATTCTGACAGAGTGGAAGTTATATTCTATCTCTGATTATAATGGGGGCACCAGTTCAGGCGTCATGCCCGACGAGTTCTCCTGTTCCTATGGTTTCTGCTCCACTTCCAGCAGTTTCTTGCTTTCCCACTAGAATGGTTATCTCGCTTGGGTTCAGGGCTGATACTGTCAAGATCAAAGGTAGTTTTTGTCTCAAATTCTTTAGTGATTTTAAACTTGATAGATTCTCTAGGATTTTTACCCCTCCATTTAGTTGATGGATTATGGCAGCCTCTACTGTTAGAGTACTCTAAATATGGGTTCACATTGGATACTGTCGATGGTGGTCTGGTGTTTACAGCACCATTTACTGGGAGCTGTTGTGTAATCAAGGTAAGATGTAACGGTTCTGTCAACTACACTATTTTCTTTGCTGTTTTTTTTTTGTACTTTACAAACCGGAGTTATTCATATTATGACTGTCCTTCTCAGGATACAGAAAGGTGGGGGATCACGTGACCCTTCGATGGTGATGCAGGCTTAGTTTTTTCGCTCCGCTCACTTCGCCAAATTTCTTGCGATCCTGTCAGTGTTCTTTGAACCACTCTGCATTGGACCCATTATGAATGCTAAGGCAGACAAAGGAGATCGGAATAGGGAGATTGAGCACTCGCCAATGAAGAAAAAATTCAGAGATTCCGCCATCTCCAGTGAGGACCTGGACAGTGCTATTGCTAACCGCATGGAACTAGCATTTAAAGAACACCAAAGCACTTTGAATTCGGTTGTGAACTCGGCAGTAAGAGATGCGATGGACTCCGTGCTGATTCCAGCATTGCGCGAACTGCGCGAGGACATACTAGCGACCAGTAAGTCTGTTAAAGAGCTGAGAGAGGAGTTTTGAGGCCATAGTTACCAAAACGAAGCAGACGCGTGACCGCGTTGATTCTGTTCAGGCAGCGGCGCGGGAAGATACGAGAAGAGTCACAGGCTTAAAGGATCAGCTGGAGCGACTCACCGAGAAGATGACAGATATGGAGGATAGGTGCAGGCGGAACAACGTGAGACTGGTGGGACTCCCAGAAGGGATGGAGGGTCCAGATGCAGCTAGTTTCCTCCGAGTTAATCTTTCCAAGTGGATTCCTTCCTTGAGGGGCCGTGACATTGCCCAGATGGGGATGATAGCAGGATGAGCATGGAAGCTTGCTAAGCTTATTGTTTCCGTTTTCTTCTCTTATACTGGGATATTGTCCTTATTTATCCGGTACAACGATCTCTTTGCTGGTAAGACTGACACTCCACTTATCTGCTTTGGAGGGGACTAATGGAGAGTAGGTTTAATTACAATATATGTATATATATATATATATATATATTATTTTTTTTTGGCTGTGTGAGCCTTTCGGGAAGCATGTCTTGCGTTAGGGTGGATCGGTCACAACCTATCACTGTTTTTTGTTGATCAGTCAGACCTATGTTCTCGGTAATGTGCGGTCTGAGTTGTTCTTTGTTTATGGTTGTCGGTTGTTCATATTTTTATGTTGTTTTTGTTTTTTACAGCAGACATTTGTACTTTTATTTACTTTACATTATCTCTAAAGGGATTTTTCCTATAGATCAGTGTTTACGGGTTATTTACGGAATGGAAGTGATTCTGTTTTTTCTTTTTTTGTTCTTTGCATTTACTGTGTACAATCTTGGGATTTTGAATATTCAATGCATACTTTAAATATTTTATCACTGAATGTGAACGGTTTAAATTCTGCAGTTAAAAGAACCCGTGTATTAGAATATTTACACCGTAAATCTATCTCCTGCGCCTTAATACAAGAGACACATTTAAAACAATCCGACGTGGCACGTTTCCAGAATAAGTATTACAAATTAATAGCTTTTTCCTGCGCCCAAAATAAAACTAAGGGGGGTGCTTATCCTTGTTAACAGGAAGTTAAATTTAACAATTGAACACCTTGGTATTGATGAGAAGGGTAGATTTGTTTTTATCCGATGCAAAAAATATAATATAATAATAGGTTAGCATTGGTCTCCATTTATGGTCCGAATGAGACAGACAGCACATTCCTTACACAGATTTCCAAAACTCTACTTGAGGAGATTGATTGTCCCCTAGTGGTGGGTGGTGATTTTAATGCTGTCATAAATCCTGCTTTAGATAAGTCTCAATCTGATAAAACAGCCAATCCGTCCTCTACATTATTGAATAAATTTATCACTGAGCTCAACTTAATCGATTTATGGAGAATTCAGAACACTAAAGCTAAGGACTTCACTTTTTTTTCTAATAGACACAAGACCTTCTCTAGGATAGACTACATATTTCTTAGCCCATCTTTAATTTCATCTAATTCCTCTATATCTATATTACCAATTTTATTATCTGATCATTCTGCTATGTTATGCAGTGTTCCTCTTTCCGATGTCAAAGCCAAGTGCCCTAGATGGCGCTTTAACATATCATTATTAAGTAACCAGACTTTTCCCAGCTAACAATTTTACGTTATAAAAACGTTCCTGTAACGTTTCAATTAAGTTTTAAAAACGTTTATGTTCTAACGTTCCTAGAACGTTCAAAACGTCCAGTTTTTTAGACGTTGTATTAACGTTATTGTTTGGTTATAAGAACGTTATTCAAAACGTTTTTAGAACGGTTCCACTTGTTGTTATATTAATGTTCTAAGAACGTTTTAAAAACGTTATAAAAACATTCCATTTGCCATTATAACAATGTTCTAAGAACGTTTTTAAAACGTTCCATTTGCCATTATATGAATGTTCTAAGAACGTTTTCCTAACGTTCACAGTAAGTTTTAAAAACGTTTATATTTTAACGTTCTAAGAACGTTCAAAACGTCCAGTTTTTTTAGACGTTGTATTAACGTTATTGTTTGGTTATAAGAACGTTATTCAAAACGTTTATAGAACAGTTCCATTTGTTGTTATATTAATGTTCTAAGAACATTTTTAAAAACGTTATAAAAACATTCCATTTTCCATTACAATAATGTTCTAAGAACGTTTTTTAAAATGTTATTAAAACGTTCCATTTGCCATTATATGAATATTCTAAGAACGTTTTCCTAACGTTAACAAAGTTTTAAAAACGTTTATGTTTGAACATTCTTAGAACGTTCAAAACGTCAAGTTTATCAAACGTTATATTAACATTATTGTTTGGTTGTAAGAACGTTATTCAAACGTTCCATTTGCAATCACATCAATGGTCTAAGAACGTTTTCCTACGGTTCACAGTTAATTATAAAAACAATATGTTTAAACATTGTTGGAACGTTCAGAACTACAGTTTTAAAACATTGTATTAACGTTATTGTTTGGTTATAAGAAAGTTGTTAAAATCTTTTAAGAACGTTCCAGTCTCTTGTTATAAAAATGTTCTAAGAACGTTATATAAAACATTAGGAAACTAAAAATACTATTCCGGTTCTTTTGTAGCAACAGCAAACAATACATTGTATGGGTCAAATGTATAGATAGTATGGATACAAAATCAATGACATGTACAAAGAATCAATTAAATGTATACTTTATATTTTAGTTATATTCAGTTTATATTATAATTAACTTGCAGATCAAACAGTATTTCCAGTTCACATCAATATAAAACATGAAAAACAATCAGAAAAACTTAAGAACTTTAAGATTTTTAAAAGGATTGAAATTATTCAAAATATTTAAACATTCATGAAAAATGTAGACATGGCAATATTTTTTCATGAAAACAGCTTAAACACTTAAATCTAAAACATAGACAAAAAATAAAAAAAACAAATATTTAAAGATGCAGAGAAATATTTAAAGATGCAGAGATATATTATACATGACAACTGTTTTTAAGGATGTCACTGTGACTCCATGTCAGCTTCAATCACCGGGACATCTGAGTGGACCTAAGCTTCAGAGATTGTCGGGAGACACTGGAACGACAAAAAGACAACAGTATTGTGAGTGGAAGTTCACCCACAAATCAATTTTGTGTGATTTTTTTTACTCACCCAGATGAGGTTAAACAGGTTTAGAGAACTTCCGGCTTCTTTGGAGCACAAATGAAGATATTTAGGTGACATCCGAGAGACTTCCAGGCCACCTCATAGACATCATGGTGTCAGTTTTGGCCAAAGTCCAGCAAAGTACTAAATACATTGTTAAATTGGTCCACCCGTGCATAGTGGCTCTGTTGAATTTTTTTGAAGCGCGAGAATGCTTTATGTTTGAAAAACAAACCAAACTACCGTTTTGTGTCAGTGTCTGACGAATGTCAGTGTATGCCACGCGTTCACAAGAGCACTTCTTCTGCATGAAGAAACACAGAGTTGTGCTTCCACGTTATGAGTAAGAATGTCCAATAGGGGCAATCCCCATGCGTTGTTCGGCAAACAAACCTAATACGCATGCGTCAAAGTGCTATCATCCAAGAAGAAGAAGAAGTGTTCTTGTGAATACACTGAAAAGACAGAGGAGAATGTATTGATTAAATCTGTATTTTGGTGTGTTGTTCGCACATAAAGCATTCTCGCCGCTTCAAAAAATTTCAACTGAGCCACTATGCACGGGTGGATCAATTTAACGATGTCTTTAGTACTTTTCTGGACCTTAGCAAAACTGACACCACGATGTCTATGAGGAGGCCTGGAAATTTCTCGGATGTCACCTAAATATCTTTATTTGTGCTCCGAAGATGACGGAAGTTGTATAAACATGTTTAACGTCATGTGGGTGAGTAAAAAAAAAAAAATCACACAAAGTATAATTTTTGGTGAACTTCCCCTTTAAGTGAGGCGAGATTTAGTATAAAATAACTGGAACGCTGTAGTTGCTCATGCAGAAGATCTTATAAATAGATTTTTTATAATAATATTTTTTTAATGTTTAAGTATGATGAACTAATGATTAGTCAGAGTTATGGACAGGTGTTCCTTTAAGGTAGTATTTGAAGAGTATGTTCCAAAATGAGATAACAATAATTCCAAAATAAAGTTATGTTTAAAAAATGTATTGTTCATTCCAATTGAGTGATATCAATCAAACTGCAGTTTGTTTGTTTTGATTTAAGACATACTAACTCAAAAAATACAGCTAACTAACACAATGAAACATAATAAAAAAACATGATTTCTGAAAATTGAAAACTGAGTTCTCTCATCTGGGAACCAAACTCTTCATTTGTATTTACTACTAATATTCAAACACTGAGCATTGCTGCATCAAAATTGTCTTGCTATTGTATCGTTAAAAATATTATTTATTTACAAGAGTTTCAAAATTGATTTTCTACTTTGCGCAAAGTAATATTCCATCCATCCATTTTCTACCGCTTTATCCGAACTACCTCGGGTCACGGGGAGCCTGCGCCTATCTCAGGAGTCATTGGGCATCAAGGCAGGATACACCCTGGATGGAGTGCCAACCCATCGCAGGGCACACACACACACTCATTCACTCCCGCACTCACACCCTACGGACAATTTTTCCAGAGATGCCAATCAACCTACCATGCATGTCTTTGGATCAGGGGAGGAAACCGGAGTACCCGGAGGAAACCCCCGAGGCACGGGGAGAACATGCAAACTCCACACACACACAAGTCGGAAGCGGGAATCGAACCCCCAACTCTGGAGGTGTGAGGCGAATGTGCTAACCACTAAGCCACCGTGCCCCCCTCAAAGTAATATTTTTAAAGATATTTTTAACATGGCAAATATTGAAAATAATTGAATTTAAAAAATAAAAAATAATTTAAATAAAAACCAGCATGCTCTAAAAGAGGGAACAAAATGGTCATACCCAGTCCCGGTCAGACTCCATGAGGGATATATTTTGTGAAATTACCACTGTCAAAGAAATGAGAAAAAACAGACAAATTAATTAATCTGAAAAAAACAAGCCTGATGCGTTATAGGGAATAATATTCTGATAATTTGACAGTTGGTTTCATAACTTTACCTGAAACGGTGGCAGAGTTAAATGAATTTAAGTACAGTATATTAAACATAAAAATATGGATTCAGTACCGTATATGAAAACATAACACGCGCAAAGACCTAAATGTCTAATGAATATCAAACGTCAAACTAACTTTAACGCTTTGGGGAAAAACGCGTGGCTTGTTCATCCGGTTATCTAATCTTAGCCCAGTGCAGGCAACGTCGGTACTGGAGAGCCGCGCTAGCAGAGTTTAACTCGATCCAACCCTTATCAAACACAAGTCTTGCTATCTGGGTTAATAACGTTCACCCCGAATACACCGATGAGCTTTTTAGGGTGTTTTATTAGGGTTCGAGCCCGTAGGGCTAGAAACCTATTGTATTTGTTGGTTTTATTATTATTTTTCTCCGGTAAAACTGATACTGCAGCCCAAACCGTAAGGCCGACAGAGCTGAGACTCAGTCAGATGGTAGTAGTCCTTGTCGCTACTCAGATACACGGACCCAGCCATATCGGCCTATAGGGGGCGCTACAGCGATGAAAACAGCCTTTTTGTTCATAGCCCCTAAACCGTTTGTCGCACACCCAAGTGTCTTATATCAGTGTAATCATTGGCTCAAAACATAAAAAACGTATGACTCAGATTTCATTTCCGGTATGCAAATTTTCCCGCTAATTAGCATTTTATAAAAAAAAAAAAATGAACTAGTCCCTGGATTTTTGTCCGATCGGAACCAAACCAACGCTGATGAAATCTGTGGAGTGTGAATGTAAATATTCATTGAAAAAAAGTTGAAATTTCCATTCAGGGTCGCTAGGGGGCTCTAAAACGTCCGTACCGGAAGTAGCAAATTTAACTAAAATGGCCATAACTCGTGAACCATTTGAGCTATCTTCACAGGGCTTAGACCATATGTGTAGACCCTCGGTCCGGGGTCACAAAAAAAAAAAATCGGTGTTTGGCCACTAGGTGGCGCTATAATTGCAAATAACTCAAAAATGGCTATAATTAGGCAACAGTTTGCTCGATTGACTTATTATTTGGTATGGTGTGTCTTTGTGTCATGTCCCATGACAATCAAGAAGGACATTGGCGTATCTCAAAAAACATAGCTGCCATTGGCCGATGAAGTTTGAGCCCTCATTAGACCAGGTTAACAAAGGCTGATCGAAACGACACTCACTGGGCTTATTCGGCTCATGGTCCTGAAGGTCTGTAAGAAACATTAACTTATTCGGCCAACAGGGGGCGAAATAACGCTTTTGGAGTGCATAAACAACTGTGTGTCACGTGACATTTGACATATACCCAAACTATTCATATCATACAATAGCTCTCTTCATTCTGAGCAACTTTGCCTCTTGAACCACTTCTGTCGATCGAACGGTTCGTGAGTTATTGCTGATGATGTCAAATACCTACTTTCGCGAACTAGTCATTGGTTTTTCGACCGATCGGAAACAAAACAATGCAGATGACTTCTGTGGAAAGTGATTGTAAATAATTATTGAAAAAAATTTGAAATTTCCTTTCACGGTCGCTTAGGGGCGCTAAAATAAAAAAATGGGCGGAGCCTATCAAATTTAAATGGCCACAAATCCAGAATGGTTTAACATATCATCATGGACGTTGGGAAATATATGTAGACCATCACTCCGAGGTCACATACAAAATAACGTGGCGTTTGGACACTAGTTGGCGCTATAACAGTAAAAATGGCTAAATGTACATGTCTTTTGGTGGCTTAGACAACTTTGTGTCGCGTGACATTTGACTTGATATCAAACAATAGATCTCCTCAGTCATAACAACTTTGCCTCTTGAACCATTGATGTCTATCAAATGGTTTGTGAGTTATTGGTGATGATGTAAGAAACCTACTTTTGCTAACTTGTTCAAGGATTTTCAAGCAATATCAAAATTTCCACCACAGTACATTTCTTTGGACTCTCCAGGTCAATAATCATCAAAAACATGTTAGTTTAGTTTTGTGACCATAACAGGGTCCTATTTGATATTAGTGTGAAACGAGTACGGTGAAGGTCACTACTCCTTAATGAATAATCCAACTGACTTGCCATTAAGAACTATTATACATATTATGATACAAAACAAGCATGCAAAATGTGAAGGTCATCGGAAGAGACATGCCTTCATAACAGTCAAAAAGGTGAAATATCATTCATTTAAATGGCTGTTTTTATACATGTCTATAATAAATACATAGTTTGCTAATCAAAATGCTAATCAGCCAGTCACATGGCATAAACTCAATCCATTTTCCCATCCACATGTGATGAACACCACTTGCTGAAGTTCAAACCGAGCATCAAACCGGAGAAAAACTTGGATATAAGGCATGGGGTATATTTAATTCCACTTACTACCTGAGGATTGTTGCCAACCATGTCCATCTTTTGATGCCTACTTCCAGCAGGGAAAGGGACCATGTCAGAAAGCTCAAATGATCTCAAACTGGTTTCTTGAACATGACAATGAGCTCACTGTACTCCAAATGGCCTTCAGAGGCACCAGACTCTACCAAATAAGCATCAGTTACATGGCACGGCCTTCTGGAATATTGTTGCACACCATGAATGTGAATCAATTATCTATTTAAGGTGGTTGTATTTTTTTAATCAATATTAATTCTTCAGAACACAAAATAAGCTATTTTGAAGAATGTGCATTGGATTAACAAAAAAGACCTATATATCTGCAATAGAATGTGTTAAAGACACAGGAGTTGCTTTGTTTTACTAATAGCTTTGTTACTTATCAATTGACAGCTGCCAAGCCACGCCCATAGCAACCAAAGAGATTATCTTAGCAACCGTCTGGCCAGACCTAAATCTCTGCAGTAGAATGTCATAGAGACACAGGGCTTGGTTCAATTCACTTGTGGCTTAGTGTGGTATCAATTGACAGGTGCCATGCCACACCCATAGCAACTAAACAAGTTCACTTAGTGACCATTAGGCTAGACCTATATCTCTGCAATAGAAGAGTAGAGACACTGGGGTTGTTTTGTTTGACTTGTGGTTTGATGTGATATTAATTGGCAGGTGCTATTCCACGCCCATGGCAACCAAACAGCTTAGCTTAGCAACCGTTTAGCAAGACCTATATCTCTGCAACCAAACATCGTAGAGACATGAGAATTGCTTTATTTAACTCGTCCCTCAGGTATTATCAGTTTACACCTGTTTTTGCATACAGGTGAAAACATGCATGGTCTGTATTAAAAATTACCGACCGTTTCTGTCATATTTCTTGGTGTGGAAGAGTATCATTCATTGTGGATTTGTTATGGTGCCATTCCTGAGCCTAGTTGACAATGGCAAGGCCAATAGAGGCCTTAGACTGCTCGAACCCGCCAAATGCTGCTTGCAGCTTTAATTAAGGTTGGAGCTATAAACTCTAATGCGGCCCTCTAGGACGGACGATGCTCTTAGCCGATTTGTGTTGAATATCAAGAAAGTGTTCCAACGAAAAACATTTCGATAAATCGAAAGAGTGAACTAAATGGTGTGGAAAAACATCGCCTTAGAAAAAACATTTATCAACGACATTCGACTGTATTCCTTAGTTGTAAATAACGTTAGCCTATAGCTATTGCTAACAGCTCTGTGAATAACGGCCGCAGTTTTCGAGATAATTCAATCCTACGGTTCCACAATCCCAATCATAACCTCATTAAAACAATAGTAACTGCTGCAAAACTAAGTTTATCAACATTGTTATTAATGTATTTTTCATAGAATCAGCAAATGTATCTATGCTTACCTGAATGTCGAAGTAGCTCTGAAGTCGTCCGTCCGTTAGTCCCGCTGTTTGAAATCGCACGTGGTGTGCTCTATTTAACCACGCCCATACTATCACGGTCATCAGCATCGTTAATCCTTGAAAGTTTTTCTTATGTATTTATATTTTTTTAATTAATGTACATTTATAAGATTATATTTGGTATTATACTGCCTTTGTATCAAATTACAAGAAAAAAAACTAGTTAATGCTAATGTGGGGGTGTTTCTTATGCAGCTTTTGTACATTTGATTTCATTCTCTCTGCTGACTGCATTCAGTTCTATATTTTTTCCTATTTTGTGGCTATTTTTGGCAATTTGAGCAAATGGGAATGGAAAAAAAATATTTGTGGTACTCTCCCATTCACTACAACTTCCGCTGCTGAGAAATGTTGTGGAGTTTGAATAAGTAGTTTTGAGAATTGTATTTCGGATCAGAAATATGTGCAAGCGACTGAGCGAAAAAAATCTCCTGACAGATTCGCTTAATTGGACTAGTTGTTATAATCGCATTACATCACAGTTGAATTGCCCAATAAGACATTTCCCATGCCTTATACAGAGGGAAGCAGTCAAGAATATGAATAGAGGAAAGGATGTCTGAGGTTGCACTGGTTCGTCGGGTAGGCATTCTCTGTGTCTGGGCATAAATGATTATAATACATAGCATACTTACCTTTCCTTGTCATTATCAGAGAGACATCTCATGAGTTGTGTGTCCCAATTTCATCACAATACCATGCCTTTTGGTGAGGTGCTGCTGATAGTGCCCTTTGTATGGTTCCCATCAATGCGACACATCGTCAGTTGTGCACCTCAGCTTCATTGGGTGTTTCAGCCCTTTATCACAAGACACCCTCAGCCAAGGTAGGCCCACTGCAGATTAATCAGACCTGGGTGTGTGTCGCATTGTTACAAGGTCATCTGGCAGAAGCAGTGTGCAGCTATCACAGCAGCTCAAAGGCACCACAGTCATTTCCTGGCGGCCCTGAGAAATCGAACCGGCAATCTTCTAGTCATGATTCCGACTCTCTAACCATTAGGCCAAGACTACCCAAACCGTTAATGCGCGCTCAGTCCCCCACAGTCCTGTATGGCATACCATTACAACACATTACCAAAATGAACGCAACCATATACACCAAACCATTTGCTAAGGCTGTTATAGCCCCACTGGCTCCGTTAATGTTAGCTCAGATGGCATCACAAACAACACTATTTTTTTATGTGGTCACTTGGAAGCCCATATTCCGTCATTCTCTTTCAACCAGAGCCAGTGGCCTAACTCGCAACGACAGTGGCAAGATCTTTGACTAGTGTTCGTTTGGTCTGTCCTCTGATCCCCACTTTCTTAAGCAGCCTTATAGTGGAATTGGAAACACAGCCCCTGTAGCCCACTTCCACCGGGGAACACTTTCGAGGTCCAGCTCCGATCTTCAGCCTTCGCTGACAAGTTGGCATTAGATTCTTTCTTTCAAATGCTTTGTTAATGACCTCATCCCAAGGTACAGTCAACTCAACTATGAGGACTGTCCTGGCGCTGGACCACAGAACCAAGTCCGGCTGATTGATGGCACTCATTGCTAATGTTTTTTGAATGTCCCCCTAACAATGCAATTATAGCTTTTGTAATGCTTATCCCACCCGGCAAAAAGTCGTCAAAAAGACGTCTGGTGGTGGGTGTGAAGTTTTTAGAACATTACATTAAAAACGCAAAGGTAACGTTTTCAATTCTAATGTTTTTAGAACGTTTTGCTAACAATGCAACTATAACGTTTTCAATGCTAACGTTTTAAGAACGTTACATTAACAACGCAAAGGTAACGTTTGCAAAGCAAATGTTTTTGGAACGTTTTGCTAAAAATGCAACAATAACGTTTTTAATCCTAACGTTTTAATAACGTTACATGAAAAACGCAGAGGTAACGTTTTCAAAGCAAATATTTTTAGAACGTTTTGCTAAGAATGCAACTATAACGTTTTTAATGCTAACATTTTAAGAACATTACAATAACAACGCAAAGGTAACATTTCAATGCTAATGTTTTTAGAACGTTTTGCTAACAATGCAACTATAACGTTTTTAATGCTAACGTTTTAAGAATGTTACATTAACAACGCAAAGGTAACGTTTTCAATGCTAATGTTTTTAGAATGTTTTGCTAACAATGCAACTATAACGTTTTTAATGATAACGTTTTAAGACCGTTACATTAACAACGCAAAGGTAACGTTTTCAATTGTAATGTTATTAGAACGTTTAGCTAACAATGCAACTATAACGTTTTTAATGCTAACGTTTTAAGAATGTTACATTAACAACGCAAAGGTAACGTTTTCAATGCTAATGTTTTTAGAATGTTTTGCAAACAATGCAACTATAACGTTTTTAATGATAACGTTTTAAGACCGTTACATTAACAACGCAAAGGTAACGTTTTCAATTGTAATGTTATTAGAACGTTTTGCTAACAATGCAACTATAACGTTTTTAATGCTAACGTTTTAAGACCGTTACATTAACAACGCGAAGGTAACGTTTTCAAAGCAGATGTTTTTAGAACGTTTTGCTAACAATGCAACTATAACGTTTTTGATGCTACCGTTTTAAGAACATTACATTAACAACGCAAAGGTAACGTTTTCAATGCTAATGTTTTTAGAACGTTTTGCTAACAATGCAACTATAACGTTTTTAATGCTAACGTTTTAAGACCGTTACATTAACAACGCGAAGGTAACGTTTTCAAAGCAGATGTTTTAGAACGTTTTGCTAACAATGCAACTATAACGTTTTTGATGCTACCGTTTTAAGAACATTACATTAACAACGCAAAGGTAACGTTTTCAATGCTAATGTTTTTAGAACGTTTTGCTAACAATGCAACTATAACGTTTTTAATGCTAACGTTTAAAGAACGTTACATTAACAACGCAATAGTAACGTTTTCAAAGCAAATGTTTTAAGAACGTTTTTCTAACAATGCAACTATAACGTTTTTAATGCTAACGTTTAAAGAACATTACATTAACAACGCAAAGGTAACGTTTTCAATGCTAATGTTTTTAGAACGTTTTGCTAACAATGCAACTATAACGTTTTTAATGCTAACGTTTAAAGAACGTTACATTAACAATGCAATAGTAACGTTTTCAAAGCAAATGTTTTAAGAACGTTTTTCTAACAATGCAACTATAACGTTTTTAATGCTAACGTTTTAAGAACATTACATTAACAACGCAAAGGTAACGTTTTCAATGCTAATGTTTTTAGAACGTTTAGCTAACAATGCAACTATAACGTTTTTAATGCTAACGTTTTAAGAACGTTACATTAACAACGCAATAGTAACGTTTTCAAAGCAAAGGTTTTAAGAACGTTTTGCTAACAATGCAACTATAACGTTTTTAATGCTAACGTTTAAAGAACGTTTATAAATTGCAGATAACGTTAAGAAAACGTTCTACAAACGTTATTGCAAGAACGTTTTTGATAACTTTGAGAGAACCTTCAGAGAACGTTAGCCAAAGTTACGGGAACGTTCCCTGTTAGCTGGGTTATTACCTCTCTAAAAGAATATATTAAGGACTTTCTTGAGATTAATATGCCCTCTGATGTGGATCCTCAGATACTGTGGGAAACGACTAAGTGTGCTATACAAGGTTTCTGTATATCTTTCTCCTCTACTCTTGCCAAAGCGAGAACTCACCAATTTACACAATTAGAAAATAAAATCCAATCATTACAAAACCTACAAAAACAACATTTTACTGAGCAACAGGCTACACAACTATCCTTTTTAAAAGAAGAATATGATTTGCTTTCACACTCAAAGGCAGAATTTATTTTACATAGGACTAGAAAAAAATATTATTTTGAATCAGAGAGACCTAGTCATTTATTGGCCCTTAGGTTGAAAGAATGCGAATCTAAGGCATATATTAGCGCAATAAAATCATCAGATGATCAGGTCACTACGAACCCTGTGGCAATTAACGACATATTTAAAGTTTTTTACACATCTTTATAAAGCCGAAACAGTTTTTGATGAACCAATCTGTAAGCAATATTTAGATAAATTGGAACTGCCTCGGATTTCACAGATGGATAAAGAATCTTTGAGGGCCCATTAGGTTTGGAGGAACTTCACATCTCTCTAAAAAGCCTTCAAAAGTGCAAATCGCCAGGTCTAGATGGCCTCCCCCCTGAATTATATTTAGAAATTTGGGATTTGGTAGGGATACTTATGCTTAACTCATTTAATTTTGCAATCGAACATGGGGCGTTTCATAGAGATCTAAAAACATCACTGATTTTATTACTTCTTAAAAAGGGAAAAGATCCATTAGACTGTTCCAGCTACAGACTGATTTCTCTTATCCCATGTGATCTAAAAATCTATGCTAAAGTTTTTGCTTCTCGTTTGGAGAAGGTAATTCACAGTCTGATCAAGGAGGACCAAACTGGTTTCATCAAGGGGCGCAATGCATCTGACAATATGCGTCGACTCCTTCATATTCTTGACTTTGCGGACTCCCACCCAACACCTTGTGCGGTCTTTTCACTTGATGCGGAAAAAGCCTTTGACAGGCTAGAGTGGAATTATATGTGGGCAGTTCTGCAATGTTTCGGCTTCGGGGAACACTTCGTTTCTATGGTCAAGACATTATACCACTCACCAGCAGCATCAGTCATAACTGGTAATATTATTTCCCCCTCATTCCCTTTACAGCGAGGAACGAGACAGGGGTGTCCACTTTCCCCCTTATTGTTTTGTCTATCTCTCGAACCCTTAGCACAAGCCATCAGGAAATCTGAAGTATCGATTAAGATTCATGACCATAATCATTGTATTTCATTATACGCTGATGATATTATTCTATATTTAGACCACTTTGATGTTTCAGTCTCTAGTGTAATTAAGGAGTTTGATAATTTTAGTAGCCTATCAGGATATAAAATAAATTGGAACAAATCCGCTTTAATGCCAATTAACAATGTTAAGGTTAATTTTTCTATTCCCTCATTTATCCCTATCAAGGAATCTTTCATCTATTTGGGCATTACCATATATAAAAACATTCATAAGATTGCCAGAGACAATTTTGATAACATTTTAGTTAAGGTCAAAAATGACATTCAAAGATGGAAGAATCTTAAAGTCTCTCTCCAAGGAAGAATCTCCACTGTTAAGATGAATTTGTTACCTCGATTTAAAAATTTTTTCTCTATTCCACCACTTTCTCCCCCTCCAGGTTACTTTAAGGTGATCAACTCCGTAATTTCTAAGTTTATCTGGAACGATAAATGTCCCAGAATTAAACTTACCACATTGCAACATCCTAATAGCGCAGGAGGACTGGCTGTACCAAATTTTGAATTATATTATTGGTAGTTCCATCTTAAGGCCCTTCATAATTGGGTTGATCCTCAATCTACAGTTTCATGGAGGGGGATCGAAGCTGACAAGGTTAAACCAAATAGACTTCAAGATATCTTATTTACTGGCACAGGAAAAAAAAGGGGATAATTATAAATTTGGTCCGGTTGTGGCTAACTGTATTAAAATCTGGAAAACGGTTGAACGTCGGATATGTGGACCCTTCAAATTCTGTAACAGTACACCTTTATGGCACAATTTGAACTTTGTATGTGGTAATCGTCCATTTGTCCAACCCTCTTGGTCCTCTTTAGGGGTGAACACGTGCGGTGATATGTATGATAACCAGGGCCTCTGTTCATTTCAGGCATTGAGAGCCAAATTTTGCCTACCAGCATCTGCATATTTTGTTTTTCTTCAATTACGTTCTGCTCTCAAAGCGTATGGCGTTCCTTGGTCCTCTTCCATTTCCTCTCATCCTATGCTGGACTGGATTGCACCACCTGCTGGTCGGCCATTTGTTTCCTTAATATATAATAAAATTATTGATTGTATTGCAAAACCTCTTTCTATTAAAACTATTTGAAATAGGGAATTATCTGACCTTAATTTATCTATCGACTGGGAGAGAGTGTGGTCTAATCTCAGTTTGACATCTAAAAATCTGGCTCATCGTCTGATTCACTTCAAAGTCATTCACAGAGCATATATAACTCCTTACAAAAGATTTAAAATGAAACTGCAGTCAAATTTTAACTGCCATATATGTAACACTACATCATCAGGCACTTTTCTGCATATGTTTTGGGAATGTCCTGTCATCAGCAGTCTATGGACACATGTAAATTTGGTTTTGTCATCATTACTGAGAATTGATTGGTCTGCTAACCCAAGTTTATGTCTTCTTAATGATGATTCTGATCTCTGTATTAGTTCAATGCAAAAGAGAATGTTGTTTGCTGGTTTTACAGCTGTGAAGAAGACAATAATTCAGAACTGGTTTACACCACGCATGTGTAGAGAGACATATTGGATCCATAACCTCCTGCAAATTGTCTCATGTGAATGTACAACGGCGCGAGTCGGTGGGGCCAGGCCTTCAACCATTGAGGCTTGGCAGTGTTTTTTGTTAAATATACGTAATTATTTAAAGGAGTAGCTTTTGTGTTCTTGTTGTCCTTCCCTCTCTCCCTCCCTTTTGATCGAACCTTGAGATGTTGAGTATGTGTCTGCTGTTTTATTTTGGATATTATGTTACGTTGTGTGTGAAAAAAAATAATAAAAAATTGTTGATAAAAAAAAAAAGGATACAGAAAGGCATCTCCCTTTACTATACTTTGACCGTGAAGTGATTCTTTCCTGCCCTTTGACACTGCCCGGGCCGCCTGCTCCCGGAAGACCCGCTCCCGGAAGACCCGGACATGGATGGCCCACTCCCGGAAGACCCGGACATGGCAGGCCCGCTCCCCATAGAACTAAATCTGGTTAAGTTCTTAAATTTGTTTTCTAATTATGCTTGAATGTCATGTTTTGTCTTTCAGGTTTTTAAACGAACCTAATAAAGCATGAATGACTAATTTTGTCTATCTTAATGTATGACTAGTGGAAACACAAATACATCTTCCCAAATTTATTGGACGCCCTCAGTATAGTAAGAAACAAGTTGCAAACCATAATCTAGTCAGCCCTCAAGGCCTTACTATTGGGACAAATGAATGGCTTTCCAGGCGGACAAGAAAATAAAACAACCTCATTCCAAACAAAATTGCAAAAAATAAATTCCAAGAGCATCATATCAGCCCAAACATCTGGGGGGAACTATCCCTTTAACAGTTTCATGTGTGTAACATTAGTTTGTTTACTCAAAATGCAAATAACTTTTGACAACTTCGATATTCAAAGACTCTTGTTTTTTGTTCAAAAAGCCTGTGTTGGCAGCAACTTCTGTAACTACTCTGCTCGGCAGGGTTAGAATTGTTGGTGGTGGTGTCCAATATAGCAGCAGCAATGACTGTCACGCCACTCGTCTCTGGACTAGTGGTGTAGAAGGGCAAGAACATGAGTGCTTTCTTTCGTTAAAGGGGTACTTCACACAAAATTGTCTCGCCTTCGAGTTGTTCCAAATCTGGGTACCATTTTTGGCCCATCACCACCCTTTATGGACAAAAATTAGGGAGAAATTGAGAGTAACATCATATAACCCTGCCCAACTAACAGAGTCTTGCTCAAGCAACAGCCCGACACACCAATTTGGGACTGCCGTTCAACAGGCTCATGTGTCTAAGGTTGAGCCCCTGGCATCACTGACTCCAGAGACCATTAGAAAGTGTGGCAGAGGGATATTGATATTCCAAATCTGGTAATAACGACTGTTTTGACCAAATCCCCCAAAGTTAGTGGGGATGATGTTACTAGTCTTTAAACAATTGTAAAGTTTAGCAGTTTTCATCTGAAAAATAGAAGATTAGATGACTTTAACTGTATATGTGCAGTCCACATTCATATTTTTTTTTTTTTAACTAAAATTCCTATTCTGGACTGTTAGAATAGAAAAAGACATGACATGTGATTAAATCTATTTAATGTATTGTGAAGCAACTTTATTTGACAAACTGGAAAACCAAACAAAAAAATGCATTAAAACCGCATTGTAAATCATTAAAACAGGAATAAAATATAATATCTATCAATAAAGGCTTCACGTTTCCTAGATATTTTTATACCTTGTGTTAACTCAAAACGTAATGAGACACAGGAGAAAGCCATTAGCTAAGTGATGATGGAATACACAGATGACAGAATTGATTGGTCAGCCATGTAAATTACCAAGTGAATAAATACAAAAGGTGAGTACAAATGGCATAGATGAGATTTTCAACTTTTACAGTTCAAGTTTGTTCAACTGAATTAAGGTGTTATAGCATCACTCACAAGTAGAGTAGAATAGTGTATTGTTTTGCAATGCTGGGGCTTAAGGATCTTTTACTTCTCTGCTTGACTGTGTTGACTGCAAGCTGTTTAAGGATTGGTCATGCTGCTTTTTCAGGAATGGGGTTTTCACATGGCACCATGCCAACAGAACACCTAATTTTGGCAAGGTTATTATTGGCAGTGGTGTATCCAATGATTCTGCTGAAAGACAAGGAGAACAGTCTAATGGCTACTGGTCTGCTGAACAAGGTATGTTAATTGTAAATGTTTAAATTGTAGTCTTATTTAAATGGGCAATTCGTTGACTTGTCTCATTTAACTCAATTAGGCCAATTCCAATTGGCTGAGGCTGAGCTGAAACGCCTGGGTCCTTCTGTGCACTGTGGAAATGATACTATGACCCTGCGTGTTCCTGGCCCAAGAATGCCTCATTTCCTGGTTGATGGAGGTAAGCTTATACAATCTTTTGGTTTCCTTTTCACATTTTATGAGGTATGTTATGATATGGTTCCTTTTAAATAGGAGTGGGGTCTCCAGTGCCTGTGTGGAAATACCCAGCCAGCTGTGGTATCTCTGTGAAGAGGGTTTGTCGGGATGTTTCTTTTTCTGTTCATTTCCGTGGCTTTCCTGTCCGACAACAGGTCAGTGTGTGCCCCTATTATGCTTAAAAATTACTTTGCTGCAGTTTTTTGCAAATGGGTCATAATCTTTTCTCTCTTCTGACAGAGTGGAAGTTATATTCTGTCTCTGATTTTATTGGGGGCACCAGTGCAGGCGTCATGCCCGGCGAGTACAGTGTGATTGAACAGTGTGACATTAATGTGCGGCTTTAAGCTTTCCTTTATTTTATTTTTATAAATATAAACTTTGACATTGAATTGCTGTTTTCATTTTCCAGCAGGACTTTGCACCTGCCCATACTGCCAAAGGTACCAAAAGCTGGTTCAATGACCATGGTGGTACTTTACTTGATTTGCCATCAAACCCGCCTGACCTGAACCCCACAGAGAATCGATGGGGTATTGTCAAGAGGAAGAGACACCAGACCCAACAATGCAGATGACCCGAAGGCTGCTATCACAGCAACCTGGGCTTCCATTACACCTGAGCAGTGCCACAGTTTATTGCCTCCATGCCACGCCACATTGATGCAGTAATTCATGCAAAAGGAGACCCAACCGAGTGTTGATTGCATAGAAAATAAACATACTTTTCAGAATTAACACAAGGGACACGGGACCAGAGAGCGAGCAATCAATAAACAAACATGTCGTTAAAGATAGTTAAATATCGTGACATCCCTGGTTGTGGAAGAATACAGCCGCTGCAAAAACCTTCTTTCGGATTCCGACATTAGTAATGCGGAGTTAAAGTTTCTTTTAAAGACGTTCCAGCTCATGTGGGAAAAACATGAAGCATTTGTTTGTTTCATCTCTATGAAGATTTCTCTGTGAACAAGGAGGAGATCGATACTGGATTTGTGGAATGACTAAAATTTAAAAGCCATGCTGTGCCTTCAATACTGGATCCGATAGGAATGGTGCAGCAATCTTATGCGAGTAAAACATTTTTGTACTATGCGTCACTATTGCTTTGTTAGAGATCGCTTGATGTGCCTTGAGCACTATTGCACGATATTAGTGTTACCTGGGTACCTCCAGTCATTTGTAATATTTGCAGAGGTTGTCTGTTATCTTAAGACCATGCGAATTGGCATCTCTGTGATTTTGGAGGGCTCATATATCATTTTTCAAGGTTTTATCCACCGTTTGCGGATAATGGAGGCTGCTATGAAGTGTTTTGGTTTTATTAAGTTCCCGGGAGTCTTCCGTTTGTTTATTTATCAAGGAAACTCAGAATCTCAAGTAGACCTCATATAACAGTATAAAACAATAAACAAGCACAGTTCATGAGTCATTTAACACAAGTCCTGAACGATTCAACATCTTGAAATAGCAATTTGGCCTTCTGCAATTTTCACATGTGCTGCGATTTTTGTTAAAGGCAAAATGTAACAAAATACCATTTTAAATGAAATATTGTGGTGCTTGCAGAGATGCCCTGGCCTACACGTCATATTCCACATACTAACGAAAACACCTTTATTGGCTCAAATCCTTGCAAAATCACACAATAATAATTTTTATATCGTTCAGTATCATGGCATGACGTGTTTTATGAAGTTATGAATAGTTGTTGTGTGCAGTTACAGCAGTGTGATTGTGGAAGTTGTTTCTTTCTGTATATATAGAATGTAAAAATAGATTTGTGTGAACTGCAGTACATCTACGATCTTCTGGCAATTATTTACCAACATAATAACAACACGCATAGAATTTTACATACATGTTAATAGTTAATTTGAAAACGGTCCGTTTACATAATTAACATCCAAATTTTTTTACTCCGATCTGTAATATGGTCTAAAAAAGCTTGATAAATGTTCAGAGAGTTACTATAAGAGCTGATATTATTTTATGATAAAAGATAAAGCAGATTGTAATCAATTATCAAATATTTAACCAAGTTCAGACATGTTGATATTATATCAAAAATAATAATAATTAAGAAAAATTAAATATAAAATGTTTAATATTTATGGTAAAGGTTTTATCTAAAAGCAGAACTCCGTTAACAACTGACAATATGCAACACCTGTTATAGACTACTATTTTGCTATACTACTATACAGACAGCCATGAGGAGTGAGGAGTCTTGTGTGTTGCCAAGAATGGAGGATGAGTTATCATCATAGTAGTACTGACACAGAGAATAGGTGAGAAAATGGATATCTATTAGTTATGTCAGGTTAACATTAAAACTAAGCATTAATGGGTATGTAAAAAATGGTAAAAAATGGGTATATGTGGTAGGCATAGAATTTTGCCCAATAGTCTAAACGTAAGACAATTAATCGGGTTGAATGGAATGAACATTTGTTTAAAACATAGTGAACGACTTCAACGTGAGTTTAGCATCACAGTTAGCATGTAGTACATACCAGAAGTAGCAACGCAGGTGAACTACTGGACAGTCAATAATTGTCTGTTCGCGTGGAGACTCGGGCAGTTCAGTGGAATCACACAGTCACGAGCACAAATGAGTCGTGAAAGACAGCAGTCTTGAACGGACGTTTACTTGCGTATTTGACGGTTTGCCCGCGTCGCTGGCAACATACGATCGGTTTCGAATCGGCAAGACGTGAGACTGACCTGCCGATCAATCGGTGCACCTCTACTGGAAATTATAAATTCTTGAGTTCTGTTGAATGTTTCACTTTGGGAACAGAAACTAAACATGATGTTTTCATGCACAAGGAAGGAAACTCAGATAAACTGGTGAGAAAGAGTTCAGCACAACTGGCTGGAGCTCATTTTAGACGTTTAAAGCTAATCTTATTAACTAGCTAGTAACTTGGTATTAGCACCTATTGTATTATTGTAAGTGGCTTTGGATTAAAGCGTCTGCATAATGACTAAATGTAAACGGATCCTCAACAAAAACAGATTTATGATCACAGTCTGAAAATGTAGAGAAAGACAGACACAGACAAACATGAAGAATGAGTTTGTCGTTGGATTCTCTGTTGACTCTGCTCTTCTTTTCCTCTGGCCTCCTCTGCTTGAGCATTTCTCTCTCTTTCTGTTCTCCATCTCTGTCTCAAACGCTTCATTATACATGCAATACTATTCATTCATTATTCACTATTTACATGTATTTATTTTGTCACCATAAACTCTTCCACAGATTTATATTTATCCATCGTAACTGCATTTATTTCTCTCAACTAACAAAAGACAGTTTTATTACATTTTATTACATCCAACATGTTCGGAAAAGTGTACATGAAATAATCTGATGATATAAAATGACAGTGCATAATACATAGAATTAAACAGAGTGTACTATACACACACAATATATACAATCAATTAAATGTATCAATTCAACTGTAAACTATGTCATCTGTAAATATACTTCTGTTTTGAAGTGCCGATCCGTCTCTTATAATGTCAGTTTGATGGATTGGACAGAAAATCTGTTAAAGGGAAAGGCTTCAAAATATTTTCATTCTGTCATTTACGCGCCCTCAAAAAAATGTTGAATCTCCTGCAGCAGTGAATCATCATCCAGTTCATTCAGACAGTGAATCAGATTGATGGATTTCTCTGGAGACAGATTCTCACTGATCTTCTGTTTAATGTACTTAACAGTTTTCTCTTTCTTGTAGGAGCATCTTCTCATGTGTGTCAGTAGATCCTGTAAGAGAATCTGATTGGACTCAAGTGAGAGACCCAGAAAAAAACGCAGGAAAAGATCCAGATGTCCATTCTGACTCTGTGAAGCTTCATCTACAGCTCTCTGATGCAGCTCAGATAATAAAACCTGCTCTGATGATTTATTTTTCACTCTGTCCAATATTTTAGAAAACAGACCTGCTCCAAACACATTTCTCTTGTTGTTTATGAAGGAGATGTGAGCATAAAGAGCTGCGAGATGTTCCTGAACGCTCAGATGAACAAAGCAGTAAACTTTCCCCTGATACAAGCCAAACTCCTCTCTGAAGATCTGAGTGCACAATCCTGAGTACACTGATGCTTCTGCTACATCAATGCCACACTCTCTCAGGTCCTCATCATAGAAGATCAGGTTCCCTTTCACAAGCTGCTCAAAAGACAGTTTGGCCAGTTTGAAGATCATGTCTTCATCATTCTTCACTTTCTTCTCATAGTCCTTCTGATGTTTGATGTTTGTCTGAATGATCAGGAAGTGTGTGTACATTTGAGTGAGAGTCTTGGGGATCTCTCCTTCACTCTCTGCTTCACTCAACATTCTCTCTAGAACAGTGGCTGAAATCCAGCAGAACACTGGGATGTGACACATGATGTAGAGGCTCCTGGATGACTTCAGGTGTGAGATGATTCTGTTGTTCAGACTCTCATCACTGATTCTCTTGCTGAAGTATTTCTCCTTCTGTTTGTCAGTGAAGCCTCGTACCTCTGTGACTCGATCAACACACTCAGAGGGGATGAGATCAGCTGCTGCTGGTCTGGAGGTGATCCAGATGAGAGCAGAGGGAAGCAGATTCCCCTTCATGAGGTTTGTCAGCATCACGTCCACTGAGGCTGCTTCACTGACATCACACAACCTCACACTGCTGTGAAAATCCAGAGACACACGACACTCATCCAAACCATCAAAGATGAACAACACCTTATATTCACCGCTGGAGATTTCCATTTCTTTTGTCTCTGGGAAGAAAAGATGGAGAAGATCCAAAAGACTGAGTGTTTGGTTCTTCATCAGATTGATCTCTCTGAAAGGAAGTGGAAATATGAGGTGGATGTCCTGATTCTCTTTCCCTTCAGCCCAGTCCAGAATGAACTTCTGCACAGAGACTGTTTTTCCAATGCCAGCGACTCCCTTTGTCAGCACACTTCTGATGGGTTTGTCTTGTTTACGTAAAGCTTTAAAGATGTCGTTGCATTTGATTGGTGTGTCCTCTGTCGCTGTTCTCCTGGATTGTGTCTCAATCTGTCTCACCTCATGTTCATTACTGATCTCTCCACTTTCACTCTCTGTGATGTAGAGCTCTGTGTAGATCTCATTCAGTAGTGTTGGGTTTGTCTCATCTGATGTTTCTTCACACAAACACTCAAAACTCTTCCTCAGGTTTGATCTGAATGTGTTGAGGACTTCAGGCGGACATTTACGGAAAATTACTGTAAACAGATTATAACACACTTAAATATTATTTAACTTTGACTGTAAATTTATAACTACTTTCCAAGTCTGACTTTCGTGATTTTAGTAATACACAAACATATTTTTTGTAAACCAAGAAGCATCCCCTATGTGAAAGCAGATCATATTAACAAATGAGATTCAAATGAATACCTATTAGATACATTGTAGATAGTAATGAACCACTATGAGATTTTGTTGTCAATTGAAATTAATAGATTAATTTAATTTAATCTCATAATCTGCTGTAAATGAATGACTTTAAATGATATCTGCTAAATTCTCAACAAAATTATAAAACAACATGGAAACACACAAGTAAAAAAGCTGTTGCGAATATGAAATTTGGCTGACGATTAATTGTCTATTAAATAATTGCAATTATGGGAATAAATTGTCAGTTTTAAGACTTTGATAATATAACAATTAAGGACAATTTATTCAATGAAGAAAATATATACTTACATTTTTTGTTTATATT
Source organism: Triplophysa dalaica (assembly GCF_015846415.1). NCBI lineage: Eukaryota > Metazoa > Chordata > Actinopteri > Cypriniformes > Nemacheilidae > Triplophysa > Triplophysa dalaica. The sequence continues at coordinate 21,960,098 of NC_079550.1, read as the reverse complement.
ATTTACTAATAGGGGTGTAACGATATGCTCAGCTCACATTTCAATACGATGCACAATACTGGGTTTACGATTATGACTGCATCACAATATTAGAACTAGTATGAGTAGACAAATGCACCGAGATGAAATTTGTGGGCGAAACCGATACCAATAATTAAGGATGCACTTGGCTGAAAATCGAAAATTACTTTTAAAAAAACTATTTCAAAACGTTTTTTATTGTATTAATTACAAAATTGGTCATTGGTTCAGTCATAGACGCATCACTCTTCATAGACACACAACTGATCTCAGGCGAGTCTGATCTCTTCTGATGAACTGATCTGTATCAAAGTAAATTATTATTTTAAGTAAATTATTCATTAATTCTTTGTCATTTGTTATAAAAGACATGCTGAAGATTTTTATTAATATTAAAACGGGCGTGCAACAATGTTTCATGCATTCTGACTTCTTTACAATGTTAAACATGTTGTCTAAACTAGTCAAACAACGAGTTGGATGTATGACGTTGTATTTCTGTGCTCGATACACTCCCCCTGCATTCGTGCAGGTTTCAGAAAGTTTTTTTTCAGAGACGAAAAACCGGTACGTAACAACTTTTCTTAGTCCCTTATTGGGTAATTCTCCTGGAAAGCAAACCCACGGCATGGCCGATACAAATAGCCCAACCACGAAAATCTGGTTAACTTCTCCAGATTTATTGGACGCCTTCAGTATAAGTTGCAAACCATAAACTAGTCAGCCCTCAAGGCCGTACCATTGGGCCAAATTACTGGCTCACCGGGCGGACAAGAACATGAAACAACCTCATACCAAACAAAATGGCAAAAAAAGAATTCAAAGAGCATCATATCAGCCACAACAATCTAGGGTGACCCATCCCTTTAACAGTTTCATGTGTAACATTAGTTTGTTTGCTGAAAATGCAAACGACTTTGACAACCTATATTCAGAGACTCAAAACTGAAATTATTCAAAATGCCTGGGTTGGCAGCAACCTCTGTAACTACTCTCCTCAGCAGCGTTTGAATGATTGAATAATAGAATTATACGGGGTCCAATATAGCAGCAGCAATGACTGTCACGCCACTCGTATCTGGACTAGTGGTGTAGAAGGGCAAGAACATGAGTGCTTTCATTCATTAAATTGGTACTTCACACAAAAATTCGAATTCTCTCATTTACTTGACTTCGAGTTGTTCCAAATCTGGGTACCATTCTTGGCCCATCACCACCCTTTATGGACAAAAAGGAGAGAATTTGAGAGTAACATCCCATAACCCTGCCCAACTAACAGAGTCTGCAGGTGGACTTTAGATCTTTGCTCAAGCAACAGCCCCACACATCAATTTGGGACTGCCATGTCTAAGGTTGAGCCCCTGGCATCACTGACTCCAGAGACCATTAGAAAGTGTGTCAGAGGGATAGATTTTCCAAATCTGGTGATAAGACTGGTTCGACGAAATCCCCCAAAGCTAGTGGGGATGATATTACTACTCAATTGTAATGTTTAGCAGTTTTCATCTGAAAAATAGAAGATTAGATGACTTTAACTGTATATGTGAAGTTCACATTAATATTTTTTTGAAAACTAAGATTCCTATTCTGGACTGTTAGAATAGAAAAAGACATGACATGTGATTAAATCTATTTAATGTACGTATTGCAAAGCAACTTTGTTTTGACAAACTGGAAATAATGCAAAAAAATGCATTAAAACCGCATTGTAAATCATTAAAACGAGAATAAAATATAATATCTATCAATAAACGCTTCACGTTTCCTAGATATTTTCATACCTTGTGTTAACTCAAAACGTAATGAGACACAGGTGAAAGCCATAAGCTAAGTGATGATGGATTACACAGATGACAGAATTGATTGGTCAGCCATGTAAATTACCAAGTGATTATTTCCAAAAGGTGAGTACAAATAGCAAATAGTCTCGATGAGATTGTCAACTTTTGCAGTTAAAGTTTTTTTCAACTGAATTGAGGTGTTATAGCGGCACTAACAAGTAGAGTAGAATAGTGTATTCCCCGTGCAATGCTGGGGCTAAGGGATCTTTTACTTCTCTGCTTGACTGTGTTGACCGCAAGCTGTTTAAGGATTGGTCATGCTGCTTTTTCAGGAATGGGTTTTTCACATGGCACCATTGCCAACAGCACACCCAATTTTGGCAAGGTTATTATTGGCAGTGGTGTATCCAATGATTCTGCTGAAAGACCAGGAGAACAGCCTAATGGTTACTTGTCTGCTGAACAAGGTATGTTAATTGTAAATGTTTAAATTGCAGCTTTATTCAAATGGCCAATTGGTTGACTTGTCTTATTTAACTAAATTAAGCCCAATTCCAATTTGCTGAGGCTAAACTGAAACGCCTGGGTCCTTCTGTGCACTGTGGAAATGATACAATGACCCTGCGTGTTCCTGGCCCAAGAATGCCCCACTTCCTGGTTGATGGAGGTAAGCCTATACAAGCTTTTGGTTTCCTTTTCACATTTTATAAGGTCTGTTATGGTATGGTTTCTTTTAAATAGGACTGGGGTCTCCAGTGCCTGTGTCTGAAATCCCAGCCAGCTGTGGTATCTCTGTGAAGAGGGTTCGTCGGGATGTTTCTTTTTCTGTGCCTTTCCGTGGCTGTCCTGTCCGACAACAGGTCAGTGCATGCATCTGCTGTGAAAAAAAATACTTTGCTGCAGTTGTTATGTGCAAATGGGTCTTAATCTTTTCACTCTTCTGACAGAGTGGAAGTTATATTCTATCTCTGATTATAATGGGGGCATCAGTGCAGGCGTCATGCCCAGCAAGTTCCCCTGTTCCTATGGTTTCTTCTCCCGGACATGGAAGACCCAGGCGGCCTGTACCTGGATTGCCCGGACAAGGAAGGCCTGGGTGGCCTGGACAGGTGGACCTGAACGGCCCGGACATGGAAGGCCTGGGCGACCTGGACATGGACGACCCAGACATGGATGACCCGGATATGGAAGGCCAGGGCAGCCTGGACATGGAGGGCCCGGAAATTAAAGGCCAGGGTGAACTGGACCTGGAGGGCCCGGACCTGGAACACCCGGACGTGGAAGGCCCGGTTGACCCGGACGTGGAAGGCCCGGTTGACCCGGACGTGGAAGGCCCGGTTGACCCGGACGTGGAAGGCCCGGTTGACCCGGACGTGGAAGGCCCGGTTGACCCGGACGTGGAAGGCCCGGTTGACCCGGACGTGGAAGGCCCGGTTGACCCGGACGTGGAAGGCCCGGTTGACCCGGACGTGGAAGGCCCGGTTGACCCGGACGTGGAAGGCCCGGTTGACCCGGACGTGGAAGGCCCGGTTGACCCGGACGTGGAAGGCCCGGTTGACCCGGACGTGGAAGGCCCGGTTGACCCGGACGTGGAAGGCCCGGTTGACCCGGACGTGGAAGGCCCGGTTGACCCGGACGTGGAAGGCCCGGTTGACCCGGACGTGGAAGGCCCGGTTGACCCGGACGTGGAAGGCCCGGTTGACCCGGACGTGGAAGGCCCGGTTGACCCGGACGTGGAAGGCCCGGTTGACCCGGACGTGGAAGGCCCGGTTGACCCGGACGTGGAAGGCCCGGTTGACCCGGACGTGGAAGGCCCGGTTGACCCGGACGTGGAAGGCCCGGTTGACCCGGACGTGGAAGGCCCGGTTGACCCGGACGTGGAAGGCCCGGTTGACCCGGACGTGGAAGGCCCGGTTGACCCGGACGTGGAAGGCCCGGTTGACCCGGACGTGGAAGGCCCGGTTGACCCGGACGTGGAAGGCCCGGTTGACCCGGACGTGGAAGGCCCGGTTGACCCGGACGTGGAAGGCCCGGTTGACCCGGACGTGGAAGGCCCGGTTGACCCGGACGTGGAAGGCCCGGTTGACCCGGACGTGGAAGGCCCGGTTGACCCGGACGTGGAAGGCCCGGTTGACCCGGACGTGGAAGGCCCGGTTGACCCGGACGTGGAAGGCCCGGTTGACCCGGACGTGGAAGGCCCGGTTGACCCGGACGTGGAAGGCCCGGTTGACCCGGACGTGGAAGGCCCGGTTGACCCGGACGTGGAAGGCCCGGTTGACCCGGACGTGGAAGGCCCGGTTGACCCGGACGTGGAAGGCCCGGTTGACCCGGACGTGGAAGGCCCGGTTGACCCGGACGTGGAAGGCCCGGTTGACCCGGACGTGGAAGGCCCGGTTGACCCGGACGTGGAAGGCCCGGTTGACCCGGACGTGGAAGGCCCGGTTGACCCGGACGTGGAAGGCCCGGTTGACCCGGACGTGGAAGGCCCGGTTGACCCGGACGTGGAAGGCCCGGTTGACCCGGACGTGGAAGGCCCGGTTGACCCGGACGTGGAAGGCCCGGTTGACCCGGACGTGGAAGGCCCGGTTGACCCGGACGTGGAAGGCCCGGTTGACCCGGACGTGGAAGGCCCGGTTGACCCGGACGTGGAAGGCCCGGTTGACCCGGACGTGGAAGGCCCGGTTGACCCGGACGTGGAAGGCCCGGTTGACCCGGACGTGGAAGGCCCGGTTGACCCGGACGTGGAAGGCCCGGTTGACCCGGACGTGGAAGGCCCGGTTGACCCGGACGTGGAAGGCCCGGTTGACCCGGACGTGGAAGGCCCGGTTGACCCGGACGTGGAAGGCCCGGTTGACCCGGACGTGGAAGGCCCGGTTGACCCGGACGTGGAAGGCCCGGTTGACCCGGACGTGGAAGGCCCGGTTGACCCGGACGTGGAAGGCCCGGTTGACCCGGACGTGGAAGGCCCGGTTGACCCGGACGTGGAAGGCCCGGTTGACCCGGACGTGGAAGGCCCGGTTGACCCGGACGTGGAAGGCCCGGTTGACCCGGACGTGGAAGGCCCGGTTGACCCGGACGTGGAAGGCCCGGTTGACCCGGACGTGGAAGGCCCGGTTGACCCGGACGTGGAAGGCCCGGTTGACCCGGACGTGGAAGGCCCGGTTGACCCGGACGTGGAAGGCCCGGTTGACCCGGACGTGGAAGGCCCGGTTGACCCGGACGTGGAAGGCCCGGTTGACCCGGACGTGGAAGGCCCGGTTGACCCGGACGTGGAAGGCCCGGTTGACCCGGACGTGGAAGGCCCGGTTGACCCGGACGTGGAAGGCAAGCCAGGGCGGCCCGGACCTGGGAGACCAGGAAGACCCGGGAGACCCGAAAGACCTGGAAAGCCAGGGCGGCCCGGACCTGGGAGACCAGGAAGACCCGGGAGACGCGAAAGACCTGGAAAGCCAGGGCGGCCCGGACCTGGGAGACCAGGAAGACCCGGGAGACGCGAAAGACCTGGAAAGCCAGGGCGGCCCGGACCTGGAAGACCCGGGAGACGCGAAAGACCTGGAAAGCCAGGGCGGCCCGGACCTGGGAGACCAGGAAGACCCGGGAGACGCGAAAGACCTGGAAAGCCAGGGCGGCCCGGACCTGGGAGACCAGGAAGACCCGGGAGACCCGAAAGACCTGGAAAGCCAGGGCGGCCCGGACCTGGGAGACCAGGAAGACCCGGGAGACCCGAAAGACCTGGAAAGCCAGGGCGGCCCGGACCTGGGAGACCAGGAAGACCCGGGAGACCCGAAAGACCTGGAAAGCCAGGGCGGCCCGGACCTGGGAGACCAGGAAGACCCGGGAGACCCGAAAGACCTGGAAAGCCAGGGCGGCCCGGACCTGGGAGACCAGGAAGACCCGGGAGACCCGAAAGACCTGGAAAGCCAGGGCGGCCCGGACCTGGGAGACCAGGAAGACCCGGGAGACCCGAAAGACCTGGAAAGCCAGGGCGGCCCGGACCTGGGAGACCAGGAAGACCCGGGAGACCCGAAAGACCTGGAAAGCCAGGGCGGCCCGGACCTGGGAGACCTGGAAGACCCGGGAGACCTGGAAAGCCAGGGCGGCCCGGACCTGGGAGACCTGGAAGACCCGGGAGACCTGGAAAGCCAGGGCGGCCCGGACCTGGGAGACCTGGAAGACCCGGGAGACCCGAAAGACCTGGAAAGCCAGGGCGGCCCGGACCTGGGAGACCTGGAAGACCCGGGAGACCCGAAAGACCTGGAAAGCCAGGGCGGCCCGGACCTGGGAGACCAGGAAGACCCGGGAGACCCGAAAGACCTGGAAAGCCAGGGCGGCCCGGACCTGGGAGACCAGGAAGACCCGGGAGACCCGAAAGACCTGGAAAGCCAGGGCGGCCCGGACCTGGGAGACCTGGAAGACCCGGGAGACCTGGAAAGCCAGGGCGGCCCGGACCTGGGAGACCTGGAAGACCCGGGAGACCCGAAAGACCTGGAAAGCCAGGGCGGCCCGGACCTGGGAGACCAGGAAGACCCGGGAGACCCGAAAGACCTGGAAAGCCAGGGCGGCCCGGACCTGGGAGACCTGGAAGACCCGGGAGACCCGAAAGACCTGGAAAGCCAGGGCGGCCCGGACCTGGGAGACCTGGAAGACCCGGGAGACCCGAAAGACCTGGAAAGCCAGGGCGGCCCGGACATGGGAGACCTGGAAGACCCGGGAGACCCGAAAGACCTGGAAAGCCAGGGCGGCCCGGACATGGGAGACCTGGAAGACCCGAAAGACCTGGAAAGCCAGGGCGGCCCGGACATGGGAGACCTGGAAGACCCGGGAGACCCGAAAGACCTGGAAAGCCAGGGCGGCCCGGACATGGGAGACCTGGAAGACCCGGGAGACCCGAAAGACCTGGAAAGCCAGGGCGGCCCGGACATGGGAGACCTGGAAGACCCGGGAGACCCGAAAGACCTGGAAAGCCAGGGCGGCCCGGACATGGGAGACCTGGAAGACCCGGGAGACCCGAAAGACCTGGAAAGCCAGGGCGGCCCGGACATGGGAGACCTGGAAGACCCGGGAGACCCGAAAGACCTGGAAAGCCAGGGCGGCCCGGACATGGGAGACCTGGAAGACCCGGGAGACCCGAAAGACCTGGAAAGCCAGGGCGGCCCGGACATGGGAGACCTGGAAGACCCGGGAGACCCGAAAGACCTGGAAAGCCAGGGCGGCCCGGACATGGGAGACCTGGAAGACCCGGGAGACCCGAAAGACCTGGAAAGCCAGGGCGGCCCGGACATGGGAGACCTGGAAGACCCGGACACGGCAAGCCCGGGCGGCCCGGACCTGGAAGACCCGGACACGGCAAGCCCGGGCGGCCCGGACCTGGAAGACCCGGACACGGCAAGCCCGGGCGGCCCGGACCTGGAAGACCCGGACACGGCAAGCCCGGGCGGCCCGGACCTGGAAGACCCGGACACGGCAAGCCCGGGCGGCCCGGACCTGGAAGACCCGGACACGGCAAGCCCGGGCGGCCCGGACCTGGAAGACCCGGACACGGCAAGCCCGGGCGGCCCGGACCTGGAAGACCCGGACACGGCAAGCCCGGGCGGCCCGGACCTGGAAGACCCGGACACGGCAAGCCCGGGCGGCCCGGACCTGGAAGACCCGGACACGGCAAGCCCGGGCGGCCCGGACCTGGAAGACCTCATAGAACGAAATCTGGTTAACTTCTTAAATTTTTCTATTTATGCTGGAATGTCATGTTTTGTCTTTCAGGTTCTTGAACAAACCTAATAAAGCTTGAATGACTCATTTTGTTTCTTTGAATGTTTGACTAGTGACAACACAAAAAAACATAGATTCAAGGTAAAAAAAAATCCAGATTTATTGGACGCCCTCAGTATAAGTTGCAAACCATAAACTAGTCAGCCCTCAAGGCCGTACCATTGGGCCAAATTACTGGCTCACCGGGCGGACAAGAACATGAAACAACCTCATACCAAACAAAATGGCAAAAAAAGAATTCAAAGAGCATCATATCAGCCACAACAATCTAGGGTGACCCATCCCTTTAACAGTTTCATGTGTAACATTAGTTTGTTTGCTGAAAATGCAAACGACTTTTGACAACCTATATTCAGAGACTCAAAACTGAAATTATTCAAAATGCCTGGGTTGGCAGCAACCTCTGTAACTACTCTCCTCAGCAGCGTTTGAATGATTGAATAATAGAATTATACGGGGTCCAAAATAGCAGCAGCAATGACTGTCACGGCACTCGTATCTGGACTAGTGGTGTAGAAGGGCAAGAACATGAGTGCTTTCATTCATTAAATTGGTACTTCACACAAAAAATCGAATTCTCTCATTTACTTCGAGTTGTTCCAAATCTGGGTACCATTCTTGGCCCATCACCACCCTTTGTGGACAAAAATGAGAGAATTTGAGAGTAACATCACATAACCCTGCCCAACTAACAGAGTCTGCAGGTGGACTTTAGATCTTTGCTCAAGCAACAGCCCCACACATCAATTTGGGACTGCCATGTCTAAGGTTGAGCCCCTGGCATCACTGACTCCAGAGACCATTAGAAAGTGTGTCAGAGGGATAGATATTCCAAATCTGGTGATAAGACTGGTTCGACGAAATCCCCCAAAGCTAGTGGGGATGATATTACTACTCAATTGTAATGTTTAGCAGTTTTCATCTGAAAAATAGAAGATTAGATGACTTTAACTGTATATGTGAAGTTCACATTAATATTTTTTTGAAAACTAAGATTCCTATTCTGGACTGTTAGAATAGAAAAAGACATGACATGTGATTAAATCTATTTAATGTACGTATTGCAAAGCAACTTTGTTTTGACAAACTGGAAATAATGCAAAAAAATGCATTAAAACCGCATTGTAAATCATTAAAACGAGAATAAAATATAATATCTATCAATAAACGCTTTACGTTTCCTAGATATTTTCATACCTTGTGTTAACTCAAAACGTAATGAGACACAGGTGAAAGCCATAAGCTAAGTGATGATGGATTACACAGATGACAGAATTGATTGGTCAGCCATGTAAATTACCAAGTGATTATTTCCAAAAGGTGAGTACAAATAGCAAATAGTCTCGATGAGATTGTCAACTTTTGCAGTTAAAGTTTTTTTCAACTGAATTGAGGTGTTATAGCGGCACTAACAAGTAGAGTAGAATAGTGTATTCCCCGTGCAATGCTGGGGCTAAGGGATCTTTTACTTCTCTGCTTGACTGTGTTGACCGCAAGCTGTTTAAGGATTGGTCATGCTGCTTTTTCAGGAATGGGTTTTTCACATGGCACCATTGCCAACAGAACACCCAATTTTGGCAAGGTTATTATTGGCAGTGGTGTATCCAATGATTCTGCTGAAAGACCAGGAGAACAGCCTAATGGTTACTTGTCTGCTGAACAAGGTATGTTAATTGTAAATGTTTAAATTGCAGCTTTATTCAAATGGCCAATTGGTTGACTTGTCTTATTTAACTAAATTAAGCCCAATTCCAATTTGCTGAGGCTAAACTGAAACGCCTGGGTCCTTCTGTGCACTGTGGAAATGATACAATGACCCTGCGTGTTCCTGGCCCAAGAATGCCCCACTTCCTGGTTGATGGAGGTAAGCCTATACAAGCTTTTGGTTTCCTTTTCACATTTTATAAGGTCTTTTATGGTATGGTTTCTTTTAAATAGGACTGGGGTCTCCAGTGCCTGTGTCTGAAATCCCAGCCAGCTGTGGTATCTCTGTGAAGAGGGTTCGTCGGGATGTTTCTTTTTCTGTGCCTTTCCGTGGCTGTCCTGTCCGACAACAGGTCAGTGCATGAATCTGCTGTGAAAAAAAATACTTTGCTGCAGTTGTTTTGTGCAAATGGGTCTTAATCGTTTCACTCTTCTGACAGCGTGGAAGTTATATTCTATCTCTGATTATAATGGGGGCATCAGTGCAGGCGTCATGCCCAGCAAGTTCCCCTGTTCCTATGGTTTCTTCTCCCGGACATGGAAGACCCAGGCGGCCTGTACCTGGATTGCCCGGACAAGGAAGGCCTGGGTGGCCTGGACAGGTGGACCTGAACGGCCCGGACATGGAAGGCCTGGGCGACCTGGACATGGACGACCCAGACATGGATGACCCGGATATGGAAGGCCAGGGCAGCCTGCACATGGAGGGCCCGGAAATTAAAGGCCAGGGTGAACTGGACCTGGAGGGCCCGGACCTGGAACACCCGGACGTGGAAGGCCCGGTTGACCCGGACGTGGAAGGCCCGGTTGACCCGGACGTGGAAGGCCCGGTTGACCCGGACGTGGAAGGCCCGGTTGACCCGGACGTGGAAGGCCCGGTTGACCCGGACGTGGAAGGCCCGGTTGACCCGGACGTGGAAGGCCCGGTTGACCCGGACGTGGAAGGCCCGGTTGACCCGGACGTGGAAGGCCCGGTTGACCCGGACGTGGAAGGCCCGGTTGACCCGGACGTGGAAGGCCCGGTTGACCCGGACGTGGAAGGCCCGGTTGACCCGGACGTGGAAGGCCCGGTTGACCCGGACGTGGAAGGCCCGGTTGACCCGGACGTGGAAGGCCCGGTTGACCCGGACGTGGAAGGCCCGGTTGACCCGGACGTGGAAGGCCCGGTTGACCCGGACGTGGAAGGCCCGGTTGACCCGGACGTGGAAGGCCCGGTTGACCCGGACGTGGAAGGCCCGGTTGACCCGGACGTGGAAGGCCCGGTTGACCCGGACGTGGAAGGCCCGGTTGACCCGGACGTGGAAGGCCCGGTTGACCCGGACGTGGAAGGCCCGGTTGACCCGGACGTGGAAGGCCCGGTTGACCCGGACGTGGAAGGCCCGGTTGACCCGGACGTGGAAGGCCCGGTTGACCCGGACGTGGAAGGCCCGGTTGACCCGGACGTGGAAGGCCCGGTTGACCCGGACGTGGAAGGCCCGGTTGACCCGGACGTGGAAGGCCCGGTTGACCCGGACGTGGAAGGCCCGGTTGACCCGGACGTGGAAGGCCCGGTTGACCCGGACGTGGAAGGCCCGGTTGACCCGGACGTGGAAGGCCCGGTTGACCCGGACGTGGAAGGCCCGGTTGACCCGGACGTGGAAGGCCCGGTTGACCCGGACGTGGAAGGCCCGGTTGACCCGGACGTGGAAGGCCCGGTTGACCCGGACGTGGAAGGCCCGGTTGACCCGGACGTGGAAGGCCCGGTTGACCCGGACGTGGAAGGCCCGGTTGACCCGGACGTGGAAGGCCCGGTTGACCCGGACGTGGAAGGCCCGGTTGACCCGGACGTGGAAGGCCCGGTTGACCCGGACGTGGAAGGCCCGGTTGACCCGGACGTGCAAGGCAAGCCAGGGCGGCCCGGACCTGGGAGACCAGGAAGACCCGGGAGACCCGAAAGACCTGGAAAGCCAGGGCGGCCCGGACGACCTGGAAAGCCAGGGCGGCCCGGACCTGGGAGACCAGGAAGACCCGGGAGACCCGAAAGACCTGGAAAGCCAGGGCGGCCCGGACCTGGGAGACCAGGAAGACCCGGGAGACCCGAAAGACCTGGAAAGCCAGGGCGGCCCGGACCTGGGAGACCAGGAAGACCCGGGAGACGCGAAAGACCTGGAAAGCCAGGGCGGCCCGGACCTGGGAGACCAGGAAGACCCGGGAGACGCGAAAGACCTGGAAAGCCAGGGCGGCCCGGACCTGGGAGACCAGGAAGACCCGGGAGACCCGAAAGACCTGGAAAGCCAGGGCGGCCCGGACCTGGGAGACCAGGAAGACCCGGGAGACCCGAAAGACCTGGAAAGCCAGGGCGGCCCGGACCTGGGAGACCAGGAAGACCCGGGAGACCCGAAAGACCTGGAAAGCCAGGGCGGCCCGGACCTGGGAGACCAGGAAGACCCGGGAGACCCGAAAGACCTGGAAAGCCAGGGCGGCCCGGACCTGGGAGACCAGGAAGACCCGGGAGACCCGAAAGACCTGGAAAGCCAGGGCGGCCCGGACCTGGGAGACCAGGAAGACCCGGGAGACCCGAAAGACCTGGAAAGCCAGGGCGGCCCGGACCTGGGAGACCAGGAAGACCCGGGAGACCCGAAAGACCTGGAAAGCCAGGGCGGCCCGGACCTGGGAGACCAGGAAGACCCGGGAGACCCGAAAGACCTGGAAAGCCAGGGCGGCCCGGACCTGGGAGACCAGGAAGACCCGGGAGACCCGAAAGACCTGGAAAGCCAGGGCGGCCCGGACCTGGGAGACCTGGAAGACCCGGGAGACCTGGAAAGCCAGGGCGGCCCGGACCTGGGAGACCTGGAAGACCCGGGAGACCTGGAAAGCCAGGGCGGCCCGGACCTGGGAGACCTGGAAGACCCGGGAGACCCGAAAGACCTGGAAAGCCAGGGCGGCCCGGACCTGGGAGACCTGGAAGACCCGGGAGACCCGAAAGACCTGGAAAGCCAGGGCGGCCCGGACCTGGGAGACCTGGAAGACCCGGGAGACCCGAAAGACCTGGAAAGCCAGGGCGGCCCGGACATGGGAGACCTGGAAGACCCGGGAGACCCGAAAGACCTGGAAAGCCAGGGCGGCCCGGACATGGGAGACCTGGAAGACCCGGGAGACCCGAAAGACCTGGAAAGCCAGGGCGGCCCGGACATGGGAGACCTGGAAGACCCGGGAGACCCGAAAGACCTGGAAAGCCAGGGCGGCCCGGACATGGGAGACCTGGAAGACCCGGGAGACCCGAAAGACCTGGAAAGCCAGGGCGGCCCGGACATGGGAGACCTGGAAGACCCGGGAGACCCGAAAGACCTGGAAAGCCAGGGCGGCCCGGACATGGGAGACCTGGAAGACCCGGGAGACCCGAAAGACCTGGAAAGCCAGGGCGGCCCGGACATGGGAGACCTGGAAGACCCGGGAGACCCGAAAGACCTGGAAAGCCAGGGCGGCCCGGACATGGGAGACCTGGAAGACCCGGGAGACCCGAAAGACCTGGAAAGCCAGGGCGGCCCGGACATGGGAGACCTGGAAGACCCGGGAGACCCGAAAGACCTGGAAAGCCAGGGCGGCCCGGACATGGGAGACCTGGAAGACCCGGGAGACCCGAAAGACCTGGAAAGCCAGGGCGGCCCGGACATGGGAGACCTGGAAGACCCGGGAGACCCGAAAGACCTGGAAAGCCAGGGCGGCCCGGACATGGGAGACCTGGAAGACCCGGGAGACCCGAAAGACCTGGAAAGCCAGGGCGGCCCGGACATGGGAGACCTGGAAGACCCGGACACGGCAAGCCCGGGCGGCCCGGACCTGGAAGACCCGGACACGGCAAGCCCGGGCGGCCCGGACCTGGAAGACCCGGACACGGCAAGCCCGGGCGGCCCGGACCTGGAAGACCCGGACACGGCAAGCCCGGGCGGCCCGGACCTGGAAGACCCGGACACGGCAAGCCCGGGCGGCCCGGACCTGGAAGACCCGGACACGGCAAGCCCGGGCGGCCCGGACCTGGAAGACCCGGACACGGCAAGCCCGGGCGGCCCGGACCTGGAAGACCCGGACACGGCAAGCCCGGGCGGCCCGGACCTGGAAGACCCGGACACGGCAAGCCCGGGCGGCCCGGACCTGGAAGACCCGGACACGGCAAGCCCGGGCGGCCCGGACCTGGAAGACCCGGACACGGCAAGCCCGGGCGGCCCGGACCTGGAAGACCTCATAGAACGAAATCTGGTTAACTTCTTAAATTTTTCTATTTATGCTGGAATGTCATGTTTTGTCTTTCAGGTTCTTGAACAAACCTAATAAAGCTTGAATGACTCATTTTGTTTCTTTGAATGTTTGACTAGTGACAACACAAAAAAACATAGATTCAAGGTAAAAAAAAATCCAGATTTATTGGACGCCCTCAGTATAAGTTGCAAACCATAAACTAGTCAGCCCTCAAGGCCGTACCATTGGGCCAAATTACTGGCTCACCGGGCGGACAAGAACATGAAACAACCTCATACCAAACAAAATGGCAAAAAAAGAATTCAAAGAGCATCATATCAGCCACAACAATCTAGGGTGACCCATCCCTTTAACAGTTTCATGTGTAACATTAGTTTGTTTGCTGAAAATGCAAACGACTTTTGACAACCTATATTCAGAGACTCAAAACTGAAATTATTCAAAATGCCAGGGTTGGCAGCAACCTCTGTAACTACTCTCCTCAGCAGCGTTTGAATGATTGAATAATAGAATTATACGGGGTCCAAAATAGCAGCAGCAATGACTGTCACGCCACTCGTATCTGGACTAGTGGTGTAGAAGGGCAAGAACATGAGTGCTTTCATTCATTAAATTGGTACTTCACACAAAAAATCGAATTCTCTCATTTACTTCGAGTTGTTCCAAATCTGGGTACCATTCTTGGCCCATCACCACCCTTTGTGGACAAAAATGAGAGAATTTGAGAGTAACATCACATAACCCTGCCCAACTAACAGAGTCTGCAGGTGGACTTTAGATCTTTGCTCAAGCAACAGCCCCACACATCAATTTGGGACTGCCATGTCTAAGGTTGAGCCCCTGGCATCACTGACTCCAGAGACCATTAGAAAGTGTGTCAGAGGGATAGATATTCCAAATCTGGTGATAAGACTGGTTCGACGAAATCCCCCAAAGCTAGTGGGGATGATATTACTACTCAATTGTAATGTTTAGCAGTTTTCATCTGAAAAATAGAAGATTAGATGACTTTAACTGTATATGTGAAGTTCACATTAATATTTTTTTGAAAACTAAGATTCCTATTCTGGACTGTTAGAATAGAAAAAGACATGACATGTGATTAAATCTATTTAATGTACGTATTGCAAAGCAACTTTGTTTTGACAAACTGGAAATAATGCAAAAAAATGCATTAAAACCGCATTGTAAATCATTAAAACGAGAATAAAATATAATATCTATCAATAAACGCTTTACGTTTCCTAGATATTTTCATACCTTGTGTTAACTCAAAACGTAATGAGACACAGGTGAAAGCCATAAGCTAAGTGATGATGGATTACACAGATGACAGAATTGATTGGTCAGCCATGTAAATTACCAAGTGATTATTTCCAAAAGGTGAGTACAAATAGCAAATAGTCTCGATGAGATTGTCAACTTTTGCAGTTAAAGTTTTTTTCAACTGAATTGAGGTGTTATAGCGGCACTAACAAGTAGAGTAGAATAGTGTATTCCCCGTGCAATGCTGGGGCTAAGGGATCTTTTACTTCTCTGCTTGACTGTGTTGACCGCAAGCTGTTTAAGGATTGGTCATGCTGCTTTTTCAGGAATGGGTTTTTCACATGGCACCATTGCCAACAGAACACCCAATTTTGGCAAGGTTATTATTGGCAGTGGTGTATCCAATGATTCTGCTGAAAGACCAGGAGAACAGCCTAATGGTTACTTGTCTGCTGAACAAGGTATGTTAATTGTAAATGTTTAAATTGCAGCTTTATTCAAATGGCCAATTGGTTGACTTGTCTTATTTAACTAAATTAAGCCCAATTCCAATTTGCTGAGGCTAAACTGAAACGCCTGGGTCCTTCTGTGCACTGTGGAAATGATACAATGACCCTGCGTGTTCCTGGCCCAAGAATGCCCCACTTCCTGGTTGATGGAGGTAAGCCTATACAAGCTTTTGGTTTCCTTTTCACATTTTATAAGGTCTTTTATGGTATGGTTTCTTTTAAATAGGACTGGGGTCTCCAGTGCCTGTGTCTGAAATCCCAGCCAGCTGTGGTATCTCTGTGAAGAGGGTTCGTCGGGATGTTTCTTTTTCTGTGCCTTTCCGTGGCTGTCCTGTCCGACAACAGGTCAGTGCATGAATCTGCTGTGAAAAAAAATACTTTGCTGCAGTTGTTTTGTGCAAATGGGTCTTAATCGTTTCACTCTTCTGACAGAGTGGAAGTTATATTCTATCTCTGATTATAATGGGGGCATCAGTGCAGGCGTCATGCCCAGCAAGTTCCCCTGTTCCTATGGTTTCTTCTCCCGGACATGGAAGACCCAGGCGGCCTGTACCTGGATTGCCCGGACAAGGAAGGCCTGGGTGGCCTGGACAGGTGGACCTGAACGGCCCGGACATGGAAGGCCTGGGCGACCTGGACATGGACGACCCAGACATGGATGACCCGGATATGGAAGGCCAGGGCAGCCTGCACATGGAGGGCCCGGAAATTAAAGGCCAGGGTGAACTGGACCTGGAGGGCCCGGACCTGGAACACCCGGACGTGGAAGGCCCGGTTGACCCGGACGTGGAAGGCCCGGTTGACCCGGACGTGGAAGGCCCGGTTGACCCGGACGTGGAAGGCCCGGTTGACCCGGACGTGGAAGGCCCGGTTGACCCGGACGTGGAAGGCCCGGTTGACCCGGACGTGGAAGGCCCGGTTGACCCGGACGTGGAAGGCCCGGTTGACCCGGACGTGGAAGGCCCGGTTGACCCGGACGTGGAAGGCCCGGTTGACCCGGACGTGGAAGGCCCGGTTGACCCGGACGTGGAAGGCCCGGTTGACCCGGACGTGGAAGGCCCGGTTGACCCGGACGTGGAAGGCCCGGTTGACCCGGACGTGGAAGGCCCGGTTGACCCGGACGTGGAAGGCCCGGTTGACCCGGACGTGGAAGGCCCGGTTGACCCGGACGTGGAAGGCCCGGTTGACCCGGACGTGGAAGGCCCGGTTGACCCGGACGTGGAAGGCCCGGTTGACCCGGACGTGGAAGGCCCGGTTGACCCGGACGTGGAAGGCCCGGTTGACCCGGACGTGGAAGGCCCGGTTGACCCGGACGTGGAAGGCCCGGTTGACCCGGACGTGGAAGGCCCGGTTGACCCGGACGTGGAAGGCCCGGTTGACCCGGACGTGGAAGGCCCGGTTGACCCGGACGTGGAAGGCCCGGTTGACCCGGACGTGGAAGGCCCGGTTGACCCGGACGTGGAAGGCCCGGTTGACCCGGACGTGGAAGGCCCGGTTGACCCGGACGTGGAAGGCCCGGTTGACCCGGACGTGGAAGGCCCGGTTGACCCGGACGTGGAAGGCCCGGTTGACCCGGACGTGGAAGGCCCGGTTGACCCGGACGTGCAAGGCCCGGTTGACCCGGACGTGCAAGGCCCGGTTGACCCGGACGTGCAAGGCAAGCCAGGGCGGCCCCGGACGTGCAAGGCAAGCCAGGGCGGCCCGGACCTGGGAGACCAGGAAGACCCGGGAGACCCGAAAGACCTGGAAAGCCAGGGCGGCCCGGACCTGGGAGACCAGGAAGACCCGGGAGACCCGAAAGACCTGGAAAGCCAGGGCGGCCCGGACCTGGGAGACCAGGAAGACCCGCGAGACCCGAAAGACCTGGAAAGCCAGGGCGGCCCGGACCTGGGAGACCAGGAAGACCCGGGAGACCCGAAAGACCTGGAAAGCCAGGGCGGCCCGGACCTGGGAGACCAGGAAGACCCGGGAGACGCGAAAGACCTGGAAAGCCAGGGCGGCCCGGACCTGGGAGACCAGGAAGACCCGGGAGACCCGAAAGACCTGGAAAGCCAGGGCGGCCCGGACCTGGGAGACCAGGAAGACCCGGGAGACCCGAAAGACCTGGAAAGCCAGGGCGGCCCGGACCTGGGAGACCAGGAAGACCCGGGAGACCCGAAAGACCTGGAAAGCCAGGGCGGCCCGGACCTGGGAGACCAGGAAGACCCGGGAGACCCGAAAGACCTGGAAAGCCAGGGCGGCCCGGACCTGGGAGACCAGGAAGACCCGGGAGACCCGAAAGACCTGGAAAGCCAGGGCGGCCCGGACCTGGGAGACCAGGAAGACCCGGGAGACCCGAAAGACCTGGAAAGCCAGGGCGGCCCGGACCTGGGAGACCAGGAAGACCCGGGAGACCCGAAAGACCTGGAAAGCCAGGGCGGCCCGGACCTGGGAGACCAGGAAG
Organism: Triplophysa dalaica; assembly: GCF_015846415.1. Classification (NCBI taxonomy): domain Eukaryota; kingdom Metazoa; phylum Chordata; class Actinopteri; order Cypriniformes; family Nemacheilidae; genus Triplophysa; species Triplophysa dalaica. The sequence continues at coordinate 21,942,369 of NC_079550.1, read as the reverse complement.
ACCCGGGAGACCCGAAAGACCTGGAAAGCCAGGGCGGCCCGGACCTGGGAGACCAGGAAGACCCGGGAGACCCGAAAGACCTGGAAAGCCAGGGCGGCCCGGACCTGGGAGACCAGGAAGACCCGGGAGACCCGAAAGACCTGGAAAGCCAGGGCGGCCCGGACCTGGGAGACCTGGAAGACCCGGGAGACCTGGAAAGCCAGGGCGGCCCGGACCTGGGAGACCTGGAAGACCCGGGAGACCTGGAAAGCCAGGGCGGCCCGGACCTGGGAGACCTGGAAGACCCGGGAGACCCGAAAGACCTGGAAAGCCAGGGCGGCCCGGACCTGGGAGACCTGGAAGACCCGGGAGACCCGAAAGACCTGGAAAGCCAGGGCGGCCCGGACATGGGAGACCTGGAAGACCCGGGAGACCCGAAAGACCTGGAAAGCCAGGGCGGCCCGGACATGGGAGACCTGGAAGACCCGGGAGACCCGAAAGACCTGGAAAGCCAGGGCGGCCCGGACATGGGAGACCTGGAAGACCCGGGAGACCCGAAAGACCTGGAAAGCCAGGGCGGCCCGGACATGGGAGACCTGGAAGACCCGGGAGACCCGAAAGACCTGGAAAGCCAGGGCGGCCCGGACATGGGAGACCTGGAAGACCCGGGAGACCCGAAAGACCTGGAAAGCCAGGGCGGCCCGGACATGGGAGACCTGGAAGACCCGGGAGACCCGAAAGACCTGGAAAGCCAGGGCGGCCCGGACATGGGAGACCTGGAAGACCCGGGAGACCCGAAAGACCTGGAAAGCCAGGGCGGCCCGGACATGGGAGACCTGGAAGACCCGGGAGACCCGAAAGACCTGGAAAGCCAGGGCGGCCCGGACATGGGAGACCTGGAAGACCCGGGAGACCCGAAAGACCTGGAAAGCCAGGGCGGCCCGGACATGGGAGACCTGGAAGACCCGGGAGACCCGAAAGACCTGGAAAGCCAGGGCGGCCCGGACATGGGAGACCTGGAAGACCCGGGAGACCCGAAAGACCTGGAAAGCCAGGGCGGCCCGGACATGGGAGACCTGGAAGACCCGGGAGACCCGAAAGACCTGGAAAGCCAGGGCGGCCCGGACATGGGAGACCTGGAAGACCCGGGAGACCCGAAAGACCTGGAAAGCCAGGGCGGCCCGGACATGGGAGACCTGGAAGACCCGGGAGACCCGAAAGACCTGGAAAGCCAGGGCGGCCCGGACATGGGAGACCTGGAAGACCCGGGAGACCCGAAAGACCTGGAAAGCCAGGGCGGCCCGGACATGGGAGACCTGGAAGACCCGGGAGACCCGAAAGACCTGGAAAGCCAGGGCGGCCCGGACATGGGAGACCTGGAAGACCCGGGAGACCCGAAAGACCTGGAAAGCCAGGGCGGCCCGGACATGGGAGACCTGGAAGACCCGGGAGACCCGAAAGACCTGGAAAGCCAGGGCGGCCCGGACATGGGAGACCTGGAAGACCCGGGAGACCCGAAAGACCTGGAAAGCCAGGGCGGCCCGGACATGGGAGACCTGGAAGACCCGGACACGGCAAGCCCGGGCGGCCCGGACCTGGAAGACCCGGACACGGCAAGCCCGGGCGGCCCGGACCTGGAAGACCCGGACACGGCAAGCCCGGGCGGCCCGGACCTGGAAGACCCGGACACGGCAAGCCCGGGCGGCCCGGACCTGGAAGACCCGGACACGGCAAGCCCGGGCGGCCCGGACCTGGAAGACCCGGACACGGCAAGCCCGGGCGGCCCGGACCTGGAAGACCCGGACACGGCAAGCCCGGGCGGCCCGGACCTGGAAGACCCGGACACGGCAAGCCCGGGCGGCCCGGACCTGGAAGACCCGGACACGGCAAGCCCGGGCGGCCCGGACCTGGAAGACCCGGACACGGCAAGCCCGGGCGGCCCGGACCTGGAAGACCTCATAGAACGAAATCTGGTTAACTTCTTAAATTTTTCTATTTATGCTGGAATGTCATGTTTTGTCTTTCAGGTTCTTGAACAAACCTAATAAAGCTTGAATGACTCATTTTGTTTCTTTGAATGTTTGACTAGTGACAACACAAAAAAACATAGATTCAAGGTAAAAAAAAAATCCAGATTTATTGGACGCCCTCAGTATAAGTTGCAAACCATAAACTAGTCAGCCCTCAAGGCCGTACCATTGGGCCAAATTACTGGCTCACCGGGCGGACAAGAACATGAAACAACCTCATACCAAACAAAATGGCAAAAAAAGAATTCAAAGAGCATCATATCAGCCACAACAATCTAGGGTGACCCATCCCTTTAACAGTTTCATGTGTAACATTAGTTTGTTTGCTGAAAATGCAAACGACTTTTGACAACCTATATTCAGAGACTCAAAACTGAAATTATTCAAAATGCCAGGGTTGGCAGCAACCTCTGTAACTACTCTCCTCAGCAGCGTTTGAATGATTGAATAATAGAATTATACGGGGTCCAAAATAGCAGCAGCAATGACTGTCACGCCACTCGTATCTGGACTAGTGGTGTAGAAGGGCAAGAACATGAGTGCTTTCATTCATTAAATTGGTACTTCACACAAAAAATCGAATTCTCTCATTTACTTCGAGTTGTTCCAAATCTGGGTACCATTCTTGGCCCATCACCACCCTTTGTGGACAAAAATGAGAGAATTTGAGAGTAACATCACATAACCCTGCCCAACTAACAGAGTCTGCAGGTGGACTTTAGATCTTTGCTCAAGCAACAGCCCCACACATCAATTTGGGACTGCCATGTCTAAGGTTGAGCCCCTGGCATCACTGACTCCAGAGACCATTAGAAAGTGTGTCAGAGGGATAGATATTCCAAATCTGGTGATAAGACTGGTTCGACGAAATCCCCCAAAGCTAGTGGGGATGATATTACTACTCAATTGTAATGTTTAGCAGTTTTCATCTGAAAAATAGAAGATTAGATGACTTTAACTGTATATGTGAAGTTCACATTAATATTTTTTTGAAAACTAAGATTCCTATTCTGGACTGTTAGAATAGAAAAAGACATGACATGTGATTAAATCTATTTAATGTACGTATTGCAAAGCAACTTTGTTTTGACAAACTGGAAATAATGCAAAAAAATGCATTAAAACCGCATTGTAAATCATTAAAACGAGAATAAAATATAATATCTATCAATAAACGCTTTACGTTTCCTAGATATTTTCATACCTTGTGTTAACTCAAAACGTAATGAGACACAGGTGAAAGCCATAAGCTAAGTGATGATGGATTACACAGATGACAGAATTGATTGGTCAGCCATGTAAATTACCAAGTGATTATTTCCAAAAGGTGAGTACAAATAGCAAATAGTCTCGATGAGATTGTCAACTTTTGCAGTTAAAGTTTTTTTCAACTGAATTGAGGTGTTATAGCGGCACTAACAAGTAGAGTAGAATAGTGTATTCCCCGTGCAATGCTGGGGCTAAGGGATCTTTTACTTCTCTGCTTGACTGTGTTGACCGCAAGCTGTTTAAGGATTGGTCATGCTGCTTTTTCAGGAATGGGTTTTTCACATGGCACCATTGCCAACAGAACACCCAATTTTGGCAAGGTTATTATTGGCAGTGGTGTATCCAATGATTCTGCTGAAAGACCAGGAGAACAGCCTAATGGTTACTTGTCTGCTGAACAAGGTATGTTAATTGTAAATGTTTAAATTGCAGCTTTATTCAAATGGCCAATTGGTTGACTTGTCTTATTTAACTAAATTAAGCCCAATTCCAATTTGCTGAGGCTAAACTGAAACGCCTGGGTCCTTCTGTGCACTGTGGAAATGATACAATGACCCTGCGTGTTCCTGGCCCAAGAATGCCCCACTTCCTGGTTGATGGAGGTAAGCCTATACAAGCTTTTGGTTTCCTTTTCACATTTTATAAGGTCTTTTATGGTATGGTTTCTTTTAAATAGGACTGGGGTCTCCAGTGCCTGTGTCTGAAATCCCAGCCAGCTGTGGTATCTCTGTGAAGAGGGTTCGTCGGGATGTTTCTTTTTCTGTGCCTTTCCGTGGCTGTCCTGTCCGACAACAGGTCAGTGCATGAATCTGCTGTGAAAAAAAATACTTTGCTGCAGTTGTTTTGTGCAAATGGGTCTTAATCGTTTCACTCTTCTGACAGAGTGGAAGTTATATTCTATCTCTGATTATAATGGGGGCATCAGTGCAGGCGTCATGCCCAGCAAGTTCCCCTGTTCCTATGGTTTCTTCTCCCGGACATGGAAGACCCAGGCGGCCTGTACCTGGATTGCCCGGACAAGGAAGGCCTGGGTGGCCTGGACAGGTGGACCTGAACGGCCCGGACATGGAAGGCCTGGGCGACCTGGACATGGACGACCCAGACATGGATGACCCGGATATGGAAGGCCAGGGCAGCCTGCACATGGAGGGCCCGGAAATTAAAGGCCAGGGTGAACTGGACCTGGAGGGCCCGGACCTGGAACACCCGGACGTGGAAGGCCCGGTTGACCCGGACGTGGAAGGCCCGGTTGACCCGGACGTGGAAGGCCCGGTTGACCCGGACGTGGAAGGCCCGGTTGACCCGGACGTGGAAGGCCCGGTTGACCCGGACGTGGAAGGCCCGGTTGACCCGGACGTGGAAGGCCCGGTTGACCCGGACGTGTAAGGCCCGGTTGACCCGGACGTGGAAGGCCCGGTTGACCCGGACGTGGAAGGCCCGGTTGACCCGGACGTGGAAGGCCCGGTTGACCCGGACGTGGAAGGCCCGGTTGACCCGGACGTGGAAGGCCCGGTTGACCCGGACGTGGAAGGCCCGGTTGACCCGGACGTGGAAGGCCCGGTTGACCCGGACGTGGAAGGCCCGGTTGACCCGGACGTGGAAGGCCCGGTTGACCCGGACGTGGAAGGCCCGGTTGACCCGGACGTGGAAGGCCCGGTTGACCCGGACGTGGAAGGCCCGGTTGACCCGGACGTGGAAGGCCCGGTTGACCCGGACGTGGAAGGCCCGGTTGACCCGGACGTGGAAGGCCCGGTTGACCCGGACGTGGAAGGCCCGGTTGACCCGGACGTGGAAGGCCCGGTTGACCCGGACGTGGAAGGCCCGGTTGACCCGGACGTGGAAGGCCCGGTTGACCCGGACGTGGAAGGCCCGGTTGACCCGGACGTGGAAGGCCCGGTTGACCCGGACGTGGAAGGCCCGGTTGACCCGGACGTGGAAGGCCCGGTTGACCCGGACGTGGAAGGCCCGGTTGACCCGGACGTGGAAGGCCCGGTTGACCCGGACGTGGAAGGCCCGGTTGACCCGGACGTGGAAGGCCCGGTTGACCCGGACGTGGAAGGCCCGGTTGACCCGGACGTGGAAGGCCCGGTTGACCCGGACGTGGAAGGCCCGGTTGACCCGGACGTGGAAGGCCCGGTTGACCCGGACGTGGAAGGCCCGGTTGACCCGGACGTGGAAGGCCCGGTTGACCCGGACGTGGAAGGCCCGGTTGACCCGGACGTGGAAGGCCCGGTTGACCCGGACGTGGAAGGCCCGGTTGACCCGGACGTGGAAGGCCCGGTTGACCCGGACGTGGAAGGCCCGGTTGACCCGGACGTGGAAGGCCCGGTTGACCCGGACGTGGAAGGCCCGGTTGACCCGGACGTGGAAGGCCCGGTTGACCCGGACGTGGAAGGCCCGGTTGACCCGGACGTGGAAGGCCCGGTTGACCCGGACGTGGAAGGCCCGGTTGACCCGGACGTGGAAGGCCCGGTTGACCCGGACGTGGAAGGCCCGGTTGACCCGGACGTGGAAGGCCCGGTTGACGCGGACGTGGAAGGCCCGGTTGACGCGGACGTGGAAGGCCCGGTTGACGCGGACGTGCAAGGCAAGCCAGGGCGGCCCGGACCTGGGAGACCAGGAAGACCCGGGAGACCCGAAAGACCTGGAAAGCCAGGGCGGCCCGGACCTGGGAGACCAGGAAGACCCGGGAGACCCGAAAGACCTGGAAAGCCAGGGCGGCCCGGACCTGGGAGACCAGGAAGACCCGGGAGACCCGAAAGACCTGGAAAGCCAGGGCGGCCCGGACCTGGGAGACCAGGAAGACCCGGGAGACCCGAAAGACCTGGAAAGCCAGGGCGGCCCGGACCTGGGAGACCAGGAAGACCCGGGAGACCCGAAAGACCTGGAAAGCCAGGGCGGCCCGGACCTGGGAGACCAGGAAGACCCGGGAGACCCGAAAGACCTGGAAAGCCAGGGCGGCCCGGACCTGGGAGACCAGGAAGACCCGGGAGACCCGAAAGACCTGGAAAGCCAGGGCGGCCCGGACCTGGGAGACCAGGAAGACCCGCGAGACCCGAAAGACCTGGAAAGCCAGGGCGGCCCGGACCTGGGAGACCAGGAAGACCCGGGAGACGCGAAAGACCTGGAAAGCCAGGGCGGCCCGGACCTGGGAGACCAGGAAGACCCGGGAGACGCGAAAGACCTGGAAAGCCAGGGCGGCCCGGACCTGGGAGACCAGGAAGACCCGGGAGACCCGAAAGACCTGGAAAGCCAGGGCGGCCCGGACCTGGGAGACCAGGAAGACCCGGGAGACCCGAAAGACCTGGAAAGCCAGGGCGGCCCGGACCTGGGAGACCAGGAAGACCCGGGAGACCCGAAAGACCTGGAAAGCCAGGGCGGCCCGGACCTGGGAGACCAGGAAGACCCGGGAGACCCGAAAGACCTGGAAAGCCAGGGCGGCCCGGACCTGGGAGACCAGGAAGACCCGGGAGACCCGAAAGACCTGGAAAGCCAGGGCGGCCCGGACCTGGGAGACCAGGAAGACCCGGGAGACCCGAAAGACCTGGAAAGCCAGGGCGGCCCGGACCTGGGAGACCAGGAAGACCCGGGAGACCCGAAAGACCTGGAAAGCCAGGGCGGCCCGGACCTGGGAGACCAGGAAGACCCGGGAGACCCGAAAGACCTGGAAAGCCAGGGCGGCCCGGACCTGGGAGACCAGGAAGACCCGGGAGACCCGAAAGACCTGGAAAGCCAGGGCGGCCCGGACCTGGGAGACCTGGAAGACCCGGGAGACCTGGAAAGCCAGGGCGGCCCGGACCTGGGAGACCTGGAAGACCCGGGAGACCTGGAAAGCCAGGGCGGCCCGGACCTGGGAGACCTGGAAGACCCGGGAGACCTGGAAAGCCAGGGCGGCCCGGACCTGGGAGACCTGGAAGACCCGGGAGACCCGAAAGACCTGGAAAGCCAGGGCGGCCCGGACCTGGGAGACCTGGAAGACCCGGGAGACCCGAAAGACCTGGAAAGCCAGGGCGGCCCGGACATGGGAGACCTGGAAGACCCGGGAGACCCGAAAGACCTGGAAAGCCAGGGCGGCCCGGACATGGGAGACCTGGAAGACCCGGGAGACCCGAAAGACCTGGAAAGCCAGGGCGGCCCGGACATGGGAGACCTGGAAGACCCGGGAGACCCGAAAGACCTGGAAAGCCAGGGCGGCCCGGACATGGGAGACCTGGAAGACCCGGGAGACCCGAAAGACCTGGAAAGCCAGGGCGGCCCGGACATGGGAGACCTGGAAGACCCGGGAGACCCGAAAGACCTGGAAAGCCAGGGCGGCCCGGACATGGGAGACCTGGAAGACCCGGGAGACCCGAAAGACCTGGAAAGCCAGGGCGGCCCGGACATGGGAGACCTGGAAGACCCGGGAGACCCGAAAGACCTGGAAAGCCAGGGCGGCCCGGACATGGGAGACCTGGAAGACCCGGGAGACCCGAAAGACCTGGAAAGCCAGGGCGGCCCGGACATGGGAGACCTGGAAGACCCGGGAGACCCGAAAGACCTGGAAAGCCAGGGCGGCCCGGACATGGGAGACCTGGAAGACCCGGGAGACCCGAAAGACCTGGAAAGCCAGGGCGGCCCGGACATGGGAGACCTGGAAGACCCGGGAGACCCGAAAGACCTGGAAAGCCAGGGCGGCCCGGACATGGGAGACCTGGAAGACCCGGGAGACCCGAAAGACCTGGAAAGCCAGGGCGGCCCGGACATGGGAGACCTGGAAGACCCGGGAGACCCGAAAGACCTGGAAAGCCAGGGCGGCCCGGACATGGGAGACCTGGAAGACCCGGGAGACCCGAAAGACCTGGAAAGCCAGGGCGGCCCGGACATGGGAGACCTGGAAGACCCGGGAGACCCGAAAGACCTGGAAAGCCAGGGCGGCCCGGACCTGGAAGACCCGGACACGGCAAGCCCGGGCGGCCCGGACCTGGAAGACCCGGACACGGCAAGCCCGGGCGGCCCGGACCTGGAAGACCCGGACACGGCAAGCCCGGGCGGCCCGGACCTGGAAGACCCGGACACGGCAAGCCCGGGCGGCCCGGACCTGGAAGACCCGGACACGGCAAGCCCGGGCGGCCCGGACCTGGAAGACCCGGACACGGCAAGCCCGGGCGGCCCGGACCTGGAAGACCCGGACACGGCAAGCCCGGGCGGCCCGGACCTGGAAGACCTCATAGAACGAAATCTGGTTAACTTCTTAAATTTTTCTATTTATGCTGGAATGTCATGTTTTGTCTTTCAGGTTCTTGAACAAACCTAATAAAGCTTGAATGACTCATTTTGTTTCTTTGAATGTTTGACTAGTGACAACACAAAAAAACATAGATTCAAGGTAAAAAAAAAATCCAGATTTATTGGACGCCCTCAGTATAAGTTGCAAACCATAAACTAGTCAGCCCTCAAGGCCGTACCATTGGGCCAAATTACTGGCTCACCGGGCGGACAAGAACATGAAACAACCTCATACCAAACAAAATGGCAAAAAAAGAATTCAAAGAGCATCATATCAGCCACAACAATCTAGGGTGACCCATCCCTTTAACAGTTTCATGTGTAACATTAGTTTGTTTGCTGAAAATGCAAACGACTTTTGACAACCTATATTCAGAGACTCAAAACTGAAATTATTCAAAATGCCAGGGTTGGCAGCAACCTCTGTAACTACTCTCCTCAGCAGCGTTTGAATGATTGAATAATAGAATTATACGGGGTCCAAAATAGCAGCAGCAATGACTGTCACGCCACTCGTATCTGGACTAGTGGTGTAGAAGGGCAAGAACATGAGTGCTTTCATTCATTAAATTGGTACTTCACACAAAAAATCGAATTCTCTCATTTACTTCGAGTTGTTCCAAATCTGGGTACCATTCTTGGCCCATCACCACCCTTTGTGGACAAAAATGAGAGAATTTGAGAGTAACATCACATAACCCTGCCCAACTAACAGAGTCTGCAGGTGGACTTTAGATCTTTGCTCAAGCAACAGCCCCACACATCAATTTGGGACTGCCATGTCTAAGGTTGAGCCCCTGGCATCACTGACTCCAGAGACCATTAGAAAGTGTGTCAGAGGGATAGATATTCCAAATCTGGTGATAAGACTGGTTCGACGAAATCCCCCAAAGCTAGTGGGGATGATATTACTACTCAATTGTAATGTTTAGCAGTTTTCATCTGAAAAATAGAAGATTAGATGACTTTAACTGTATATGTGAAGTTCACATTAATATTTTTTTGAAAACTAAGATTCCTATTCTGGACTGTTAGAATAGAAAAAGACATGACATGTGATTAAATCTATTTAATGTACGTATTGCAAAGCAACTTTGTTTTGACAAACTGGAAATAATGCAAAAAAATGCATTAAAACCGCATTGTAAATCATTAAAACGAGAATAAAATATAATATCTATCAATAAACGCTTTACGTTTCCTAGATATTTTCATACCTTGTGTTAACTCAAAACGTAATGAGACACAGGTGAAAGCCATAAGCTAAGTGATGATGGATTACACAGATGACAGAATTGATTGGTCAGCCATGTAAATTACCAAGTGATTATTTCCAAAAGGTGAGTACAAATAGCAAATAGTCTCGATGAGATTGTCAACTTTTGCAGTTAAAGTTTTTTTCAACTGAATTGAGGTGTTATAGCGGCACTAACAAGTAGAGTAGAATAGTGTATTCCCCGTGCAATGCTGGGGCTAAGGGATCTTTTACTTCTCTGCTTGACTGTGTTGACCGCAAGCTGTTTAAGGATTGGTCATGCTGCTTTTTCAGGAATGGGTTTTTCACATGGCACCATTGCCAACAGAACACCCAATTTTGGCAAGGTTATTATTGGCAGTGGTGTATCCAATGATTCTGCTGAAAGACCAGGAGAACAGCCTAATGGTTACTTGTCTGCTGAACAAGGTATGTTAATTGTAAATGTTTAAATTGCAGCTTTATTCAAATGGCCAATTGGTTGACTTGTCTTATTTAACTAAATTAAGCCCAATTCCAATTTGCTGAGGCTAAACTGAAACGCCTGGGTCCTTCTGTGCACTGTGGAAATGATACAATGACCCTGCGTGTTCCTGGCCCAAGAATGCCCCACTTCCTGGTTGATGGAGGTAAGCCTATACAAGCTTTTGGTTTCCTTTTCACATTTTATAAGGTCTTTTATGGTATGGTTTCTTTTAAATAGGACTGGGGTCTCCAGTGCCTGTGTCTGAAATCCCAGCCAGCTGTGGTATCTCTGTGAAGAGGGTTCGTCGGGATGTTTCTTTTTCTGTGCCTTTCCGTGGCTGTCCTGTCCGACAACAGGTCAGTGCATGAATCTGCTGTGAAAAAAAATACTTTGCTGCAGTTGTTTTGTGCAAATGGGTCTTAATCGTTTCACTCTTCTGACAGAGTGGAAGTTATATTCTATCTCTGATTATAATGGGGGCATCAGTGCAGGCGTCATGCCCAGCAAGTTCCCCTGTTCCTATGGTTTCTTCTCCCGGACATGGAAGACCCAGGCGGCCTGTACCTGGATTGCCCGGACAAGGAAGGCCTGGGTGGCCTGGACAGGTGGACCTGAACGGCCCGGACATGGAAGGCCTGGGCGACCTGGACATGGACGACCCAGACATGGATGACCCGGATATGGAAGGCCAGGGCAGCCTGCACATGGAGGGCCCGGAAATTAAAGGCCAGGGTGAACTGGACCTGGAGGGCCCGGACCTGGAACACCCGGACGTGGAAGGCCCGGTTGACCCGGACGTGGAAGGCCCGGTTGACCCGGACGTGGAAGGCCCGGTTGACCCGGACGTGGAAGGCCCGGTTGACCCGGACGTGGAAGGCCCGGTTGACCCGGACGTGGAAGGCCCGGTTGACCCGGACGTGGAAGGCCCGGTTGACCCGGACGTGGAAGGCCCGGTTGACCCGGACGTGGAAGGCCCGGTTGACCCGGACGTGGAAGGCCCGGTTGACCCGGACGTGGAAGGCCCGGTTGACCCGGACGTGGAAGGCCCGGTTGACCCGGACGTGGAAGGCCCGGTTGACCCGGACGTGGAAGGCCCGGTTGACCCGGACGTGGAAGGCCCGGTTGACCCGGACGTGGAAGGCCCGGTTGACCCGGACGTGGAAGGCCCGGTTGACCCGGACGTGGAAGGCCCGGTTGACCCGGACGTGGAAGGCCCGGTTGACCCGGACGTGGAAGGCCCGGTTGACCCGGACGTGGAAGGCCCGGTTGACCCGGACGTGGAAGGCCCGGTTGACCCGGACGTGGAAGGCCCGGTTGACCCGGACGTGGAAGGCCCGGTTGACCCGGACGTGGAAGGCCCGGTTGACCCGGACGTGGAAGGCCCGGTTGACCCGGACGTGGAAGGCCCGGTTGACCCGGACGTGGAAGGCCCGGTTGACCCGGACGTGGAAGGCCCGGTTGACCCGGACGTGGAAGGCCCGGTTGACCCGGACGTGGAAGGCCCGGTTGACCCGGACGTGGAAGGCCCGGTTGACCCGGACGTGGAAGGCCCGGTTGACCCGGACGTGGAAGGCCCGGTTGACCCGGACGTGGAAGGCCCGGTTGACCCGGACGTGGAAGGCCCGGTTGACCCGGACGTGGAAGGCCCGGTTGACCCGGACGTGGAAGGCCCGGTTGACCCGGACGTGGAAGGCCCGGTTGACCCGGACGTGGAAGGCCCGGTTGACCCGGACGTGGAAGGCCCGGTTGACCCGGACGTGGAAGGCCCGGTTGACCCGGACGTGGAAGGCCCGGTTGACCCGGACGTGGAAGGCCCGGTTGACCCGGACGTGGAAGGCCCGGTTGACCCGGACGTGGAAGGCCCGGTTGACCCGGACGTGGAAGGCCCGGTTGACCCGGACGTGGAAGGCCCGGTTGACCCGGACGTGGAAGGCCCGGTTGACCCGGACGTGGAAGGCCCGGTTGACCCGGACGTGGAAGGCCCGGTTGACCCGGACGTGGAAGGCCCGGTTGACCCGGACGTGGAAGGCCCGGTTGACCCGGACGTGGAAGGCCCGGTTGACCCGGACGTGGAAGGCCCGGTTGACCCGGACGTGGAAGGCCCGGTTGACCCGGACGTGGAAGGCCCGGTTGACCCGGACGTGCAAGGCCCGGTTGACCCGGACGTGCAAGGCCCGGTTGACCCGGACGTGCAAGGCCCGGTTGACCCGGGAGACCAGGAAGACCCGGGAAGCCAGGGCGGCCCGGACCTGGGAGACCAGGAAGACCCGGGAGACCCGAAAGACCCGGAAAGCCAGGGCGGCCCGGACCTGGGAGACCAGGAAGACCCGGGAGACCCGAAAGACCCGGAAAGCCAGGGCGGCCCGGACCTGGGAGACCAGGAAGACCCGGGAGACCCGAAAGACCCGGAAAGCCAGGGCGGCCCGGACCTGGGAGACCAGGAAGACCCGGGAGACCCGAAAGACCCGGAAAGCCAGGGCGGCCCGGACCTGGGAGACCAGGAAGACCCGGGAGACCCGAAAGACCCGGAAAGCCAGGGCGGCCCGGACCTGGGAGACCAGGAAGACCCGCGAGACCCGAAAGACCCGGAAAGCCAGGGCGGCCCGGACCTGGGAGACCAGGAAGACCCGGGAGACGCGAAAGACCCGGAAAGCCAGGGCGGCCCGGACCTGGGAGACCAGGAAGACCCGGGAGACGCGAAAGACCCGGAAAGCCAGGGCGGCCCGGACCTGGGAGACCAGGAAGACCCGGGAGACCCGAAAGACCCGGAAAGCCAGGGCGGCCCGGACCTGGGAGACCAGGAAGACCCGGGAGACCCGAAAGACCCGGAAAGCCAGGGCGGCCCGGACCTGGGAGACCAGGAAGACCCGGGAGACCCGAAAGACCCGGAAAGCCAGGGCGGCCCGGACCTGGGAGACCAGGAAGACCCGGGAGACCCGAAAGACCCGGAAAGCCAGGGCGGCCCGGACCTGGGAGACCAGGAAGACCCGGGAGACCCGAAAGACCCGGAAAGCCAGGGCGGCCCGGACCTGGGAGACCAGGAAGACCCGGGAGACCCGAAAGACCCGGAAAGCCAGGGCGGCCCGGACCTGGGAGACCAGGAAGACCCGGGAGACCCGAAAGACCCGGAAAGCCAGGGCGGCCCGGACCTGGGAGACCAGGAAGACCCGGGAGACCCGAAAGACCCGGAAAGCCAGGGCGGCCCGGACCTGGGAGACCAGGAAGACCCGGGAGACCCGAAAGACCCGGAAAGCCAGGGCGGCCCGGACCTGGGAGACCAGGAAGACCCGGGAGACCCGAAAGACCCGGAAAGCCAGGGCGGCCCGGACCTGGGAGACCCGGAAGACCCGGGAGACCTGGAAAGCCAGGGCGGCCCGGACCTGGGAGACCCGGAAGACCCGGGAGACCCGAAAGACCCGGAAAGCCAGGGCGGCCCGGACCTGGGAGACCCGGAAGACCCGGGAGACCCGAAAGACCCGGAAAGCCAGGGCGGCCCGGACATGGGAGACCCGGAAGACCCGGGAGACCCGAAAGACCCGGAAAGCCAGGGCGGCCCGGACATGGGAGACCCGGAAGACCCGGGAGACCCGAAAGACCCGGAAAGCCAGGGCGGCCCGGACATGGGAGACCCGGAAGACCCGGGAGACCCGAAAGACCCGGAAAGCCAGGGCGGCCCGGACATGGGAGACCCGGAAGACCCGGGAGACCCGAAAGACCCGGAAAGCCAGGGCGGCCCGGACATGGAAGACCCGGGAGACCCGAAAGACCTGGAAAGCCAGGGCGGCCCGGACATGGGAGACCCGGAAGACCCGGGAGACCCGAAAGACCTGGAAAGCCAGGGCGGCCCGGACATGGGAGACCCGGAAGACCCGGGAGACCCGAAAGACCTGGAAAGCCAGGGCGGCCCGGACATGGGAGACCCGGAAGACCCGGGAGACCCGAAAGACCTGGAAAGCCAGGGCGGCCCGGACATGGGAGACCCGGAAGACCCGGGAGACCCGAAAGACCTGGAAAGCCAGGGCGGCCCGGACATGGGAGACCCGGAAGACCCGGGAGACCCGAAAGACCTGGAAAGCCAGGGCGGCCCGGACATGGGAGACCCGGAAGACCCGGGAGACCCGAAAGACCTGGAAAGCCAGGGCGGCCCGGACATGGGAGACCCGGAAGACCCGGGAGACCCGAAAGACCTGGAAAGCCAGGGCGGCCCGGACATGGGAGACCCGGAAGACCCGGGAGACCCGAAAGACCTGGAAAGCCAGGGCGGCCCGGACCTGGAAGACCCGGACACGGCAAGCCCGGGCGGCCCGGACCTGGAAGACCCGGACACGGCAAGCCCGGGCGGCCCGGACCTGGAAGACCCGGACACGGCAAGCCCGGGCGGCCCGGACCTGGAAGACCCGGACACGGCAAGCCCGGGCGGCCCGGACCTGGAAGACCCGGACACGGCAAGCCCGGGCGGCCCGGACCTGGAAGACCCGGACACGGCAAGCCCGGGCGGCCCGGACCTGGAAGACCCGGACACGGCAAGCCCGGGCGGCCCGGACCTGGAAGACCCGGACACGGCAAGCCCGGGCGGCCCGGACATGGAAGACCCGGACACGGCAAGCCCGGGCGGCCCGGACCTGGAAGACCCGGACACGGCAAGCCCGGGCGGCCCGGACCTGGAAGACCCGGACACGGCAAGCCCGGGCGGCCCGGACCTGGAAGACCCGGACACGGCAAGCCCGGGCGGCCCGGACCTGGAAGACCTCATAGAACGAAATCTGGTTAACTTCTTAAATTTTTCTATTTATGCTGGAATGTCATGTTTTGTCTTTCAGGTTCTTGAACAAACCTAATAAAGCTTGAATGACTCATTTTGTTTCTTTGAATGTTTGACTAGTGACAACACAAAAAAACATAGATTCAAGGTAAAAAAAAAATCCAGATTTATTGGACGCCCTCAGTATAAGTTGCAAACCATAAACTAGTCAGCCCTCAAGGCCGTACCATTGGGCCAAATTACTGGCTCACCGGGCGGACAAGAACATGAAACAACCTCATACCAAACAAAATGGCAAAAAAAGAATTCAAAGAGCATCATATCAGCCACAACAATCTAGGGTGACCCATCCCTTTAACAGTTTCATGTGTAACATTAGTTTGTTTGCTGAAAATGCAAACGACTTTTGACAACCTATATTCAGAGACTCAAAACTGAAATTATTCAAAATGCCAGGGTTGGCAGCAACCTCTGTAACTACTCTCCTCAGCAGCGTTTGAATGATTGAATAATAGAATTATACGGGGTCCAAAATAGCAGCAGCAATGACTGTCACGCCACTCGTATCTGGACTAGTGGTGTAGAAGGGCAAGAACATGAGTGCTTTCATTCATTAAATTGGTACTTCACACAAAAAATCGAATTCTCTCATTTACTTCGAGTTGTTCCAAATCTGGGTACCATTCTTGGCCCATCACCACCCTTTGTGGACAAAAATGAGAGAATTTGAGAGTAACATCACATAACCCTGCCCAACTAACAGAGTCTGCAGGTGGACTTTAGATCTTTGCTCAAGCAACAGCCCCACACATCAATTTGGGACTGCCATGTCTAAGGTTGAGCCCCTGGCATCACTGACTCCAGAGACCATTAGAAAGTGTGTCAGAGGGATAGATATTCCAAATCTGGTGATAAGACTGGTTCGACTAAATCCCCCAAAGCTAGTGGGGATGATATTACTACTCAATTGTAATGTTTAGCAGTTTTCATCTGAAAAATAGAAGATTAGATGACTTTAACTGTATATGTGAAGTCCACATTAATATTTTTTTGAAAACTAAGATTCCTATTCTGGACTGTTAGAATAGAAAAAGACATGACATGTGATTAAATCTATTTAATGTACGTATTGCAAAGCAACTTTGTTTTGACAAACTGGAAATAATGCCAAAAAATGCATTAAAACCGCATTGTAAATCATTAAAACGAGAATAAAATATAATATCTATCAATAAACGCTTCACGTTTCCTAGATATTTTCATACCTTGTGTTAACTCAAAACGTAATGAGACACAGGTGAAAGCCATAAGCTAAGTGATGATGGATTACACAGATGACAGAATTGATTGGTCAGCCATGTAAATTACCAAGTGATTATTTCCAAAAGGTGAGTACAAATAGCAAATAGTCTCGATGAGATTGTCAACTTTTGCAGTTAAAGTTTTTTTCAACTGAATTGAGGTGTTATAGCGGCACTAACAAGTAGAGTAGAATAGTGTATTCCCCGTGCAATGCTGGGTCTAAGGGATCTTTTACTTCTCTGCTTGACTGTGTTGACCGCAAGCTGTTTAAGGATTGGTCATGCTGCTTTTTCAGGAATGGGTTTTTCACATGGCACCATTGCCAACAGAACACCCAATTTTGGCAAGGTTATTATTGGCAGTGGTGTATCCAATGATTCTGCTGAAAGACCAGGAGAACAGCCTAATGGTTACTTGTCTGCTGAACAAGGTATGTTAATTGTAAATGGTTAAATTGCAGCTTTATTCAAATGGCCAATTGGTTGACTTGTCTTATTTAACTAAATTAAGCCCAATTCCAATTTGCTGAGGCTAAACTGAAACGCCTGGGTCCTTCTGTGCACTGTGGAAATGATACAATGACCCTGCGTGTTCCTGGCCCAAGAATGCCCCACTTCCTGGTTGATGGAGGTAAGCCTATACAAGCTTTTGGTTTCCTTTTCACATTTTATAAGGTCTTTTATGGTATGGTTTCTTTTAAATAGGACTGGGGTCTCCAGTGCCTGTGTCTGAAATCCCAGCCAGCTGTGGTATCTCTGTGAAGAGGGTTCGTCGGGATGTTTCTTTTTCTGTGCCTTTCCGTGGCTGTCCTGTCCGACAACAGGTCAGTGCATGAATCTGCTGTGAAAAAAAATACTTTGCTGCAGTTGTTTTGTGCAAATGGGTCTTAATCGTTTCACTCTTCTGACAGAGTGGAAGTTATATTCTATCTCTGATTATAATGGGGGCATCAGTGCAGGCGTCATGCCCAGCAAGTTCTCCTGTTCCTATGGTTTCTTCTCCCGGACATGGAAGACCCAGGCGGCCTGTACCTGGATTGCCCGGACAAGGAAGGCCTGGGTGGCCTGGACAGGTGGACCTGAACGGCCCGGACATGGAAGGCCTGGGCGACCTGGACATGGACGACCCAGACATGGATGACCCGGATATAGAAGGCCAGGGCAGCCTGCACATGGAGGGCCCGGAAATTAAAGGCCAGGGTGAACTGGACCTGGAGGGCCCGGACCTGGAACACCCGGACGTGGAAGGCCCGGTTGACCCGGACGTGGAAGGCCCGGTTGACCCGGACGTGGAAGGCCCGGTTGACCCGGACGTGGAAGGCCCGGTTGACCCGGACGTGGAAGGCCCGGTTGACCCGGACGTGGAAGGCCCGGTTGACCCGGACGTGGAAGGCCCGGTTGACCCGGACGTGGAAGGCCCGGTTGACCCGGACGTGGAAGGCCCGGTTGACCCGGACGTGGAAGGCCCGGTTGACCCGGACGTGGAAGGCCCGGTTGACCCGGACGTGGAAGGCCCGGTTGACCCGGACGTGGAAGGCCCGGTTGACCCGGACGTGGAAGGCCCGGTTGACCCGGACGTGGAAGGCCCGGTTGACCCGGACGTTGAAGGCCCGGTTGACCCGGACGTGGAAGGCCCGGTTGACCCGGACGTGGAAGGCCCGGTTGACCCGGACGTGGAAGGCCCGGTTGACCCGGACGTGCAAGGCCCGGTTGACCCGGACGTGGAAGGCCCGGTTGACCCGGACGTGGAAGGCCCGGTTGACCCGGACGTGGAAGGCCCGGTTGACCCGGACGTGGAAGGCCCGGTTGACCCGGACGTGGAAGGCCCGGTTGACCCGGACGTGGAAGGCCCGGTTGACCCGGACGTGCAAGGCCCGGTTGACCCGGACGTGCAAGGCCCGGTTGACCCGGACGTGCAAGGCCCGGTTGACCCGGACGTGCAAGGCCCGGTTGACCCGGACGTGCAAGGCCCGGTTGACCCGGACGTGCAAGGCCCGGTTGACCCGGACGTGCAAGGCCCGGTTGACCCGGACGTGCAAGGCCCGGTTGACCCGGACGTGCAAGGCCCGGTTGACCCGGACGTGCAAGGCCCGGTTGACCCGGACGTGCAAGGCCCGGTTGACCCGGACGTGCAAGGCCCGGTTGACCCGGACGTGCAAGGCCCGGTTGACCCGGACGTGCAAGGCCCGGTTGACCCGGACGTGCAAGGCCCGTTTGACCCGGACGTGCAAGGCCCGTTTGACCCGGACGTGCAAGGCCCGTTTGACCCGGACGTGCAAGGCCCGTTTGACCCGGACGTGCAAGGCCCGTTTGACCCGGACGTGCAAGGCCCGTTTGACCCGGACGTGCAAGGCCCGTTTGACCCGGACGTGCAAGGCCCGTTTGACCCGGACGTGCAAGGAAAGCCAGGGCGGCCCGGACGTGGGAGACCAGGAAGACCCGGGAGACCCGAAAGACCTGGAAAGCCAGGGCGGCCCGGACGTGGGAGACCAGGAAGACCCGGGAGACCCGAAAGACCTGGAAAGCCAGGGCGGCCCGGACCTGGGAGACCCGAAAGACCCGGGAGACCCGGGAGACCCGAAAGACCTGGAAAGCCAGGGCGGCCCGGACCTGGGAGACCCGAAAGACCCGGGAGACCCGGGAGACCCGAAAGACCTGGAAAGCCAGGGCGGCCCGGACCTGGGAGACCCGAAAGACCCGGGAGACCCGGGAGACCCGAAAGACCTGGAAAGCCAGGGCGGCCCGGACCTGGGAGACCCGAAAGACCCGGGAGACCCGGGAGACCCGAAAGACCTGGAAAGCCAGGGCGGCCCGGACCTGGGAGACCCGAAAGACCCGGGAGACCCGGGAGACCCGAAAGACCTGGAAAGCCAGGGCGGCCCGGACCTGGGAGACCCGAAAGACCCGGGAGACCCGGGAGACCCGAAAGACCTGGAAAGCCAGGGCGGCCCGGACCTGGGAGACCCGGGAGACCCGAAAGACCTGGAAAGCCAGGGCGGCCCGGACCTGGGAGACCCGAAAGACCTGGGAGACCCGGGAGACCCGAAAGACCTGGAAAGCCAGGGCGGCCCGGACCTGGGAGACCCGAAAGACCTGGGAGACCCGAAAGACCCGGGAGACCCGGGAGACCCGAAAGACCTGGAAAGCCAGGGCGGCCCGGACCTGGGAGACCCGAAAGACCCGGGAGACCCGGGAGACCCGAAAGACCTGGAAAGCCAGGGCGGCCCGGACCTGGGAGACCCGAAAGACCTGGGAGACCCGGGAGACCCGAAAGACCTGGAAAGCCAGGGCGGCCCGGACCTGGGAGACCCGAAAGACCTGGGAGACCCGGGAGACCCGAAAGACCTGGAAAGCCAGGGCGGCCCGGACCTGGGAGACCCGGGAGACCCGAAAGACCTGGAAAGCCAGGGCGGCCCGGACCTGGGAGACCCGAAAGACCTGGGAGACCCGGGAGACCCGAAAGACCTGGAAAGCCAGGGCGGCCCGGACCTGGGAGACCCGAAAGACCTGGGAGACCCGGGAGACCCGAAAGACCTGGAAAGCCAGGGCGGCCCGGACCTGGGAGACCCGGAAGACCCGGGAGACCCGAAAGACCTGGGAGACCCGGGAGACCCGAAAGACCTGGAAAGCCAGGGCGGCCCGGACCTGGGAGACCCGGAAGACCCGGGAGACCCGAAAGACCTGGGAGACCCGGGAGACCCGAAAGACCTGGAAAGCCAGGGCGGCCCGGACCTGGGAGACCCGGAAGACCCGGGAGACCCGAAAGACCTGGGAGACCCGGGAGACCCGAAAGACCTGGAAAGCCAGGGCGGCCCGGACCTGGGAGACCCGGAAGACCCGGGAGACCCGAAAGACCTGGGAGACCCGGGAGACCCGAAAGACCTGGAAAGCCAGGGCGGCCCGGACCTGGGAGACCAGGAAGACCCGGGAGACCCGAAAGACCTGGAAAGCCAGGGCGGCCCGGACCTGGGAGACCAGGAAGACCCGGGAGACCCGAAAGACCTGCAAAGCCAGGGCGGCCCGGACCTGGGAGACCAGGAAGACCCGGGAGACCCGAAAGACCTGGAAAGCCAGGGCGGCCCGGACCTGGGAGACCAGGAAGACCCGGGAGACCCGAAAGACCTGGAAAGCCAGGGCGGCCCGGACCTGGGAGACCAGGAAGACCCGGGAGACCCGAAAGACCTGGAAAGCCAGGGCGGCCCGGACCTGGGAGACCAGGAAGACCCGGGAGACCCGAAAGACCTGGAAAGCCAGGGCGGCCCGGCCCTGGGAGACCAGGAAGACCCGGGAGACCCGAAAGACCTGGAAAGCCAGGGCGGCCCGGCCCTGGGAGACCAGGAAGACCCGGGAGACCCGAAAGACCTGGAAAGCCAGGGCGGCCCGGACCTGGGAGACCAGGAAGACCCGGGAGACCCGAAAGACCTGGAAAGCCAGGGCGGCCCGGACCTGGGAGACCAGGAAGACCCGGGAGACCCGAAAGACCTGGAAAGCCAGGGCGGCCCGGACCTGGGAGACCAGGAAGACCCGGGAGACCCGAAAGACCTGGAAAGCCAGGGCGGCCCGGACCTGGGAGACCAGGAAGACCCGGGAGACCCGAAAGACCTGGAAAGCCAGGGCGGCCCGGACCTGGGAGACCAGGAAGACCCGGGAGACCCGAAAGACCTGGAAAGCCAGGGCGGCCCGGACCTGGGAGACCAGGAAGACCCGGGAGACCCGAAAGACCTGGAAAGCCAGGGCGGCCCGGACCTGGGAGACCAGGAAGACCCGGGAGACCCGAAAGACCTGGAAAGCCAGGGCGGCCCGGACCTGGGAGACCAGGAAGACCCGGGAGACCTGGAAGACCCGGGAGACCCGAAAGACCTGGAAAGCCAGGGCGGCCCGGACCTGGGAGACCTGGAAGACCCGGGAGACCCGAAAGACCTGGAAAGCCAGGGCGGCCCGGACCTGGGAGACCTGGAAGACCCGGGAGACCCGAAAGACCTGGAAAGCCAGGGCGGCCCGGACCTGGGAGACCTGGAAGACCCGGGAGACCCGAAAGACCTGGAAAGCCAGGGCGGCCCGGACCTGGGAGACCTGGAAGACCCGGGAGACCCGAAAGACCTGGAAAGCCAGGGCGGCCCGGACCTGGGAGACCTGGAAGACCCGGGAGACCCGAAAGACCTGGAAAGCCAGGGCGGCCCGGACCTGGGAGACCAGAAAGACCCGGGAGACCCGAAAGACCTGGAAAGCCAGGGCGGCCCGGACATGGGAGACCTGGAAGACCCGGACCTGGAAGACCCCGACCTGGAAGACCCGGACACGGCAAGCCCGGGCGGCCCGGACCTGGAAGACCCGGACACGGCAAGCCCGGGCGGCCCGGACCTGGAAGACCTGGAAGACCCGGACCTGGAAGACCCCGACCTGGAAGACCCGGACACGGCAAGCCCGGGCGGCCCGGACCTGGAAGACCCGGACACGGCAAGCCCGGGCGGCCCGGACCTGGAAGACCCGGACACGGCAAGCCCGGGCGGCCCGGACCTGGAAGACCCGCACACGGCAAGCCCGGGCGGCCCGGACCTGGAAGACCCGCACACGGCAAGCCCGGGCGGCCCGGACCTGGAAGACCCGCACACGGCAAGCCCGGGCGGCCCGGACCTGGAAGACCCGCACACGGCAAGCCCGGGCGGCCCGGACCTGGAAGACCCGCACACGGCAAGCCCGGGCGGCCCGGACCTGGAAGACCTCATAGAAAAATTTAAGAAGTTAACCAGATTTCGTTCTATTTATGCTGGAATGTCATGTTTTGTCTTTCAGGTTCTTGAACAAACCTAATAAAGCTTGAATGACTCATTTTGTTTCTTTGAATGTTTGACTAGTGACAACACAAAAAAACATAGATTCAAGGTAAAAAAAAAATCCAGATTTATTGGACGCCCTCAGTATAAGTTGCAAACCATAAACTAGTCAGCCCTCAAGGCCGTACCATTGGGCCAAATTACTGGCTCACCGGGCGGACAAGAACATGAAACAACCTCATACCAAACAAAATGGCAAAAAAAGAATTCAAAGAGCATCATATCAGCCACAACAATCTAGGGTGACCCATCCCTTTAACAGTTTCATGTGTAACATTAGTTTGTTTGCTGAAAATGCAAACGACTTTTGACAACCTATATTCAGAGACTCAAAACTGAAATTATTCAAAATGCCTGGGTTGGCAGCAACCTCTGTAACTACTCTCCTCAGCAGCGTTTGAATGATTGAATAATAGAATTATACGGGGTCCAATATAGCAGCAGCAATGACTGTCACGCCACTCGTATCTGGACTAGTGGTGTAGAAGGGCAAGAACATGAGTGCTTTCATTCATTAAATTGGTACTTCACACAAAAATTCGAATTCTCTCATTTACTTCGAGTTGTTCCAAATCTGGGTACCATTCTTGGCCCATCACCACCCTTTATGGACAAAAATGAGAGAATTTGAGAGTAACATCACATAACCCTGCCCAACTAACAGAGTCTGCAGGTGGACTTTAGATCTTTGCTCAAGCAACAGCCCCACACATCAATTTGGGACTGCCATGTCTAAGGTTGAGCCCCTGGCATCACTGACTCCAGAGACCATTAGAAAGTGTGTCAGAGGGATAGATATTCCAAATCTGGTGATAAGACTGGTTCGACTAAATCCCCCAAAGCTAGTGGGGATGATATTACTACTCAATTGTAATGTTTAGCAGTTTTCATCTGAAAAATAGAAGATTAGATGACTTTAACTGTATATGTGAAGTCCACATTAATATTTTTTTGAAAACTAAGATTCCTATTCTGGACTGTTAGAATAGAAAAAGACATGACATGTGATTAAATCTATTTAATGTACGTATTGCAAAGCAACTTTGTTTTGACAAACTGGAAATAATGCCAAAAAATGCATTAAAACCGCATTGTAAATCATTAAAACGAGAATAAAATATAATATCTATCAATAAACGCTTCACGTTTCCTAGATATTTTCATACCTTGTGTTAACTCAAAACGTAATGAGACACAGGTGAAAGCCATAAGCTAAGTGATGATGGATTACACAGATGACAGAATTGATTGGTCAGCCATGTAAATTACCAAGTGATTATTTCCAAAAGGTGAGTACAAATAGCAAATAGTCTCGATGAGATTGTCAACTTTTGCAGTTAAAGTTTTTTTCAACTGAATTGAGGTGTTATAGCGGCACTAACAAGTAGAGTAGAATAGTGTATTCCCCGTGCAATGCTGGGGCTAAGGGATCTTTTACTTCTCTGCTTGACTGTGTTGACCGCGTTGACCGCAAGCTGTTTAAGGATTGGTCATGCTGCTTTTTCAGGAATGGGTTTTTCACATGGCACCATTGCCAACAGAACACCCAATTTTGGCAAGGTTATTATTGGCAGTGGTGTATCCAATGATTCTGCTGAAAGACCAGGAGAACAGCCTAATGGTTACTTGTCTGCTGAACAAGGTATGTTAATTGTAAATGGTTAAATTGCAGCTTTATTCAAATGGCCAATTGGTTGACTTGTCTTATTTAACTAAATTAAGCCCAATTCCAATTTGCTGAGGCTAAACTGAAACGCCTGGGTCCTTCTGTGCACTGTGGAAATGATACAATGACCCTGCGTGTTCCTGGCCCAAGAATGCCCCACTTCCTGGTTGATGGAGGTAAGCCTATACAAGCTTTTGGTTTCCTTTTCACATTTTATAAGGTCTTTTATGGTATGGTTTCTTTTAAATAGGACTGGGGTCTCCAGTGCCTGTGTCTGAAATCCCAGCCAGCTGTGGTATCTCTGTGAAGAGGGTTCGTCGGGATGTTTCTTTTTCTGTGCCTTTCCGTGGCTGTCCTGTCCGACAACAGGTCAGTGCATGAATCTGCTGTGAAAAAAAATACTTTGCTGCAGTTGTTTTGTGCAAATGGGTCTTAATCGTTTCACTCTTCTGACAGAGTGGAAGTTATATTCTATCTCTGATTATAATGGGGGCATCAGTGCAGGCGTCATGCCCAGCAAGTTCCCCTGTTCCTATGGTTTCTTCTCCCGGACATGGAAGACCCAGGCGGCCTGTACCTGGATTGCCCGGACAAGGAAGGCCTGGGTGGCCTGGACAGGTGGACCTGAACGGCCCGGACATGGAAGGCCTGGACGTGGAAGGCCCGGTTGACCCGGACGTGGAAGGCCCGGTTGACCCGGACGTGGAAGGCCCGGTTGACCCGGACGTGCAAGGCCCGTTTGACCCGGACGTGCAAGGCCCGTTTGACCCGGACGTGCAAGGCCCGTTTGACCCGGACGTGCAAGGCCCGTTTGACCCGGACGTGCAAGGCCCGTTTGACCCGGACGTGCAAGGCCCGTTTGACCCGGACGTGCAAGGCCCGTTTGACCCGGACGTGCAAGGCCCGTTTGACCCGGACGTGCAAGGCCCGTTTGACCCGGACGTGCAAGGCCCGTTTGACCCGGACGTGCAAGGCCCGTTTGACCCGGACGTGCAAGGCCCGTTTGACCCGGACGTGCAAGGCCCGTTTGACCCGGACGTGCAAGGCCCGTTTGACCCGGACGTGCAAGGCCCGTTTGACCCGGACGTGCAAGGCCCGTTTGACCCGGAAAGCCAGGGCGGCCCGGACCTGGGAGACCAGGGAGACCCGGGAGACCCGAAAGACCCGGAAAGCCAGGGCGGCCCGGACCTGGGAGACCCGGGAGACCCGGGAGACCCGGGAGACCCGGAAAGCCAGGGCGGCCCGGACCTGGGAGACCAGGAAGACCCGAGAGACCCGGAAAGCCAGGGCGGCCCGGACCTGGGAGACCAGGAAGACCCGAGAGACCCGGAAAGCCAGGGCGGCCCGGACCTGGGAGACCAGGAAGACCCGAAAGACCCGGAAAGCCAGGGCGGCCCGGACCTGGGAGACCAGGAAGACCCGAAAGACCCGGAAAGCCAGGGCGGCCCGGACCTGGGAGACCAGGAAGACCCGGGAGACCCGAAAGACCCGGAAAGCCAGGGCGGCCCGGACCTGGGAGACCAGGAAGACCCGGGAGACCCGAAAGACCCGGAAAGCCAGGGCGGCCCGGACCTGGGAGACCAGGAAGACCCGGGAGACCCGAAAGACCCGGAAAGCCAGGGCGGCCCGGACATGGGAGACCCGGGAGACCCGAAAGACCCGGAAAGCCAGGGCGGCCCGGACATGGGAGACCCGGGAGACCCGGAAAGCCAGGGCGGCCCGGACATGGGAGACCCGGGAGACCCGGAAAGCCAGGGCGGCCCGGACATGGGAGACCCGGAAGACCCGGACCTGGAAGACCGGGACACGGCAAGCCCGGGCGGCCCGGACCTGGAAGACCCGGACACGGCAAGCCCGGGCGGCCCGGACCTGGAAGACCCGGACACGGCAAGCCCGGGCGGCCCGGACCTGGAAGACCCGGACACGGCAAGCCCGGGCGGCCCGGACCTGGAAGACCCGGACACGGCAAGCCCGGGCGGCCCGGACCTGGAAGACCGGGACACGGCAAGCCCGGGCGGCCCGGACCTGGAAGACCAGGAAGACCCGGGAGACCCGAAAGACCCGGAAAGCCAGGGCGGCCCGGACCTGGGAGACCAGGAAGACCCGGGAGACCCGAAAGACCCGGAAAGCCAGGGCGGCCCGGACCTGGGAGACCAGGAAGACCCGGGAGACCCGAAAGACCCGGAAAGCCAGGGCGGCCCGGACATGGGAGACCTGGAAGACCCGGGAGACCCGAAAGACCCGGAAAGCCAGGGCGGCCCGGACATGGGAGACCTGGAAGACCCGGGAGACCCGAAAGACCCGGAAAGCCAGGGCGGCCCGGACATGGGAGACCTGGAAGACCCGAAAGACCCGGAAAGCCAGGGCGGCCCGGACATGGGAGACCTGGAAGACCCGGGAGACCCGAAAGACCCGGAAAGCCAGGGCGGCCCGGACATGGGAGACCTGGAAGACCCGGGAGACCCGAAAGACCCGGAAAGCCAGGGCGGCCCGGACACGGCAAGCCCGGGCGGCCCGGACCTGGAAGACCCGGACACGGCAAGCCCGGGCGGCCCGGACCTGGAAGACCCGGACACGGCAAGCCCGGGCGGCCCGGACCTGGAAGACCCGGACACGGCAAGCCCGGGCGGCCCGGACCTGGAAGACCCGGACACGGCAAGCCCGGGCGGCCCGGACCTGGAAGACCCGGACACGGCAAGCCCGGGCGGCCCGGACCTGGAAGACCCGGACACGGCAAGCCCGGGCGGCCCGGACCTGGAAGACCCGGACACGGCAAGCCCGGGCGGCCCGGACCTGGAAGACCGGGACACGGCAAGCCCGGGCGGCCCGGACCTGGAAGACCGGGACACGGCAAGCCCGGGCGGCCCGGACCTGGAAGACCGGGACACGGCAAGCCCGGGCGGCCCGGACCTGGAAGACCGGGACACGGCAAGCCCGGGCGGCCCGGACCTGGAAGACCGGGACACGGCAAGCCCGGGCGGCCCGGCCCTGGAAGACCGGGACACGGCAAGCCCGGGCGGCCCGGACCTGGAAGACCGGGACACGGCAAGCCCGGGCGGCCCGGACCTGGAAGACCGGGACACGGCAAGCCCGGGCGGCCCGGACCTGGAAGACCGGGACACGGCAAGCCCGGGCGGCCCGGACCTGGAAGACCGGGACACGGCAAGCCCGGGCGGCCCGGACCTGGAAGACCGGGACACGGCAAGCCCGGGCGGCCCGGACCTGGAAGACCGGGAAGACACGGCAAGCCCGGGCGGCCCGGACCTGGAAGACCGGGAAGACACGGCAAGCCCGGGCGGCCCGGACCTGGAAGACCGGGAAGACACGGCAAGCCCGGGCGGCCCGGACCTGGAAGACCGGGAAGACACGGCAAGCCCGGGCGGCCCGGACCTGGAAGACCGGGAAGACACGGCAAGCCCGGGCGGCCCGGACCTGGAAGACCGGGAAGACACGGCAAGCCCGGGCGGCCCGGACCTGGAAGACCGGGAAGACACGGCAAGCCCGGGCGGCCCGGACCTGGAAGACCGGGAAGACACGGCAAGCCCGGGCGGCCCGGACCTGGAAGACCGGGAAGACACGGCAAGCCCGGGCGGCCCGGACCTGGAAGACCGGGAAGACACGGCAAGCCCGGGCGGCCCGGACCTGGAAGACCGGGAAGACACGGCAAGCCCGGGCGGCCCGGACCTGGAAGACCGGGAAGACACGGCAAGCCCGGGCGGCCCGGACCTGGAAGACCGGGAAGACACGGCAAGCCCGGGCGGCCCGGACCTGGAAGACCGGGAAGACACGGCAAGCCCGGGCGGCCCGGACCTGGAAGACCGGGAAGACACGGCAAGCCCGGGCGGCCCGGACCTGGAAGACCGGGAAGACACGGCAAGCCCGGGCGGCCCGGACCTGGAAGACCGGGAAGACACGGCAAGCCCGGGCGGCCCGGACCTGGAAGACCGGGAAGACACGGCAAGCCCGGGCGGCCCGGACCTGGAAGACCGGGAAGACACGGCAAGCCCGGGCGGCCCGGACCTGGAAGACCAGGAAGACACGGCAAGCCCGGGCGGCCCGGACCTGGAAGACCAGGAAGACACGGCAAGCCCGGGCGGCCCGGACCTGGAAGACCAGGAAGACACGGCAAGCCCGGGCGGCCCGGACCTGGAAGACCAGGAAGACACGGCAAGCCCGGGCGGCCCGGACCTGGAAGGCCTCATAGAACGAAATCTGGTTAACTTCTTAAATTTTTCTATTTATGCTGGAATGTCATGTTTAGTCTTTCAGGTTCTTGAACAAACCTAATAAAGCTTGAATGACTCATTTTGTTTCTTTGAATGTTTGACTAGTGACAACACAAAAACACTTAGATTCAAGGTTAAAAAAAAATCCAGATTTATTGGACGCCCTCAGTATAAGTTGCAAACCATAAACTAGTCAGCCCTCAAGGCCGTACCATTGGGCCAAATTACTGGCTCACCGGGCGGACAAGAACATGAAACAACCTCATACCAAACAAAATGGCAAAAAAAGAATTCAAAGAGCATCATATCAGCCACAACAATCTAGGGTGACCCATCCCTTTAACAGTTTCATGTGTTTAATAGAAGATTAGATGACTTTAACTGTATATGTGAAGTTCACATTAATATTTTTTTGAAAACTAAGATTCCTATTCTGGACTGTTAGAATAGAAAAAGACATGACATGTGATTAAATCTATTTAATGTACGTATTGAAAAGCAACTTTGTTTTGACAAACTGGAAATAATGCAAAAAAATGCAATAAAACCGCATTGTAAATCATTAAAACAAGAATAAAATATAATATCTATCAATAAACGCTTCACGTTATTTTCATACCTTGCACAACGTAATGAGACACCGGACATGGAAGGCCCAGGTGGCCTGGACCTGGATGGCCCAGACATGGAAGGCCTGGGTGGCCTGGACTGGTAGACCTGGACGGCCCGGACATGGAAGTCCCGGGCGACCTGGACATGGACATCCCGGACATGGATGACGCTGCTATGGAAGGCCAGGTCAGCATGGACCCGGAAGGCCCTGACTTGGAAGGTCAGGGCTGCCCGGACCCGGAAGGCCCTGACATGGAAGGCCATGTCGGCCCTGACCCGGAAGGCCCTGACATGTAAGGCCAAGGCGGCCCGGATCCGGAAGGCCCTGACATGGAAGGCCCTGACTTTGAAGGCCAGGGCGGCCCGGACCCGGAAGGCCCTGACATGGAAGACCCGGAAGGCCCTGATATGGAAGGCCAGGGCGGCCCGGTCCTGGAAGACCAGGAAGACCTTGACATGGAAAATCTGGGCGGCCCGGACCCGGTTGGCCAGGACATGGAAGACCTGGACCTGGGCGGCCTGGACCTGGGAGACCTCATAGAACGAAATCTGGTTAAGTTCTTAAATTTGTTTTCTATTTATGCTGGAATGTCATGTTTTGTCTTTTAGGTTCTTGAACAAACCTAATACAGCCATAATGACTCATTATGTTTCTTTGAATGTTTGACTAGTGTCAACAACACAAATACAACACTTAGGTTCAAGTAAAAAAACTTACGATATGCAGATCCCCTCCACAATCAAAACACTTTATCTTTGCTCCTAATTACTTTTTCGTTCAATTTTTGTCATCAAGAATACATTTCAGATAGTGATGATGTGATTTCACATTTTTACAAGTGAAAATGTA
Source organism: Triplophysa dalaica (assembly GCF_015846415.1). Taxonomy (NCBI): domain Eukaryota; kingdom Metazoa; phylum Chordata; class Actinopteri; order Cypriniformes; family Nemacheilidae; genus Triplophysa; species Triplophysa dalaica. The sequence continues at coordinate 21,912,854 of NC_079550.1, read as the reverse complement.
ACTACTGATATCAAAAATAGCAATTGCAGCTAGATATTCCATTCCAGATTTTTTTTTTTTACTATTAACAATTGAATTGTTGATGTCAAAAAAAGAATATCCTGAGACTGATTACATGCTAGTTCGACATGCAATACGAATCAAAATGTGTTCTTTTGACGTGATCTATGTCGGCGGTTTTAGTGATATTTGTCTTTTCCAACCCCAATTCAAGCGGATATGACTCGATCAATCAATGAGTGAAAAAGCTGGCGGGAGGCGTTGGAAATTTTGCCCGCCGAGTGCGGAGACTTCGTTGATGTAGTCTTGTTTGAGCTTTGTAGCTTCTCCGTCCGTCCGTTAGTTGGCAGTAATGAGAACTTCATGCGGCTCTCAAGCAGCAGAAGTGGAAGCCAGAAAAGTAGAAGGCGGGTCTGTCACATGGGCACTGAGGAGCTGCTACGAGTATGTATGAAAGTAAAACAAGAGGATGATAAATATATGACTGTAAGCTAAAAAACTTTTTTAAACATACATTTTACATGACATCTATTCTCTGTGTTTGGTAGGATTATTAGTTTTGACGCCGGATTATGTTTGTTTTGCAGCACTTGTCAAACAGATCACTGTACATGTTGTTGTCAATACACACCTGATGAATTGTCTCCTCTGAATGACAATGAGTCTGGTGCTGCACGAGCTGTTAGTGTGCTGTCGAGGACTAGACAATGATAAAGCTACAGAGAGAAAGGTGTGTGTGACATTTCATCTTTAACCAGATCTGATAGAAGTAAACAAGCACACAACACTGATAAATGTGACACATGCGTCAGTAGTTTTCTAAATTTGAAATGTGAAAACTTGCTTTGAACTTTTAATTTTAATTTGCAAGTGGAATTTCATATTAATGATGTAAGTGTTGTTATAAAGTGCATTTTATTTTTACTGTAAATTACTCAAAGTGTAATACATACAGCATAAGAAACAAGATTATATTTATAATCGTTTTAAATGCCATGTGTAGCTTAAACTAAATTGATATGATGTGTAGACAAAGAGTGTATTAAGAATCTGGGGTTCAAAGATATTTTTGAAGCTTGAAATAAACATTTAAATTATACACATATTGTTGACATTACAGTCAATACATTCAGATAAATACCAGCACTTATATGTATTAACAATTTGTTTACATTTCTGTAAATATTTGAAGAGTTTGGTTCCAAAATAACTCAATAACTCTGTTTAAAAGAAAAATAAATCATTTTTCATATTTTGCATTCCAATTAATATTAATCAAACTGCAGTTAGTTTGTTTGATTTAAGCCACAATAACTCCGAAATACAACCGAGTAACTCAATAAAACACACAAAAAAACTTGATAACATAATAAAGAGCATGATTTCTGAAACATTTTAAAAACAGAGTTACCTCATTTTGGAACCAAACTCTTTGTTTGTTTTAATATGTTGTTTTGAAATTGATAATTAATACTTAAATTAACATGTAAGCCAGACTTATTTATGGCACTGACTAAATATCATTGACTTTTTTTAAAATGCATCATCAGTTTTGTCTCTTCTTTTGTCCAACAGAAAGAGGTGGATCGGTTCAGGAGACTCATCCGTGCGCCGGGGACGCTCGAGGAACTTGATCGTTTGTCTGGATGCAGAGCACCCAAGGGCTCTAAACAACTCACCTGGGATGCAGTTTTCCGGTCTGTTATATTCCCTCCTTTCAACATCCACAGTAAACGTGTTCTGCTGTTAATGTCTTACAATAATAATTCTACTTGTTTAATAGATTCCTGCAGAGGTTTCTTCAGAAAGAGACAGAGCTCTTGCAATCGGGGAAAGCCAATGTTTCTGCCTCCACGCAGGCCAACCGGCAGAAAAAAATGCAGGAAATCAGCAGCCTGATGAAGTTTTTCATCAAATGTGCCAATCAACGTAATGTCTGAGCTTTAACTAGTACTCAGTTGCTATCAAGTTTTAATAAGAATAACACTCACACTTAGCATTAAATATGTTTTTTTCTTATGAAAAATGTCTTTAACGAGCCTAGTGAGCCAGCTAGCTGGAATTTAAAACTGATTTTAAAAATCCTCAAACCAGACCACCCTAACAAGCTTGGCCAGGCAGGAAACCTAGTTCACCGACTTGTTGGAAAAGGTTTGAAAAGTCTCATCTAATCCTCAGGTGGTCCAAAGTTAAAGTGTGGTGAATTGATGTCCCACGTGGTGGAGGTCCTACAGGGTCCGTTCAGCTGTGCGGCGTATGGTGAAGACTACAGCTCTATTCTCTTGAAGAACATCTTATCGGTTAGAAAATACTGGTGTGAGATGAACCAGCAACAGTGGCACAGTAAGTACCTCGATGGCTAGATGATGGGATTCAATCCCACGAAATGCACATACTGTCAGAAAATAAAGATACTACTGAACGCCACCTTTCGTTTTTTTTATATATTTGTGGTGCAGGTCTGTTGGATCTGTATTGTGGGCTTTTCAATAAAAGCTCCAAGTATATAAACAGAGTCCAAGTGAGTCGGATAATCTTCACCGTGGTTCAGGGCTGTTGTCTTCAGGCTGAGGGGTTGTCCCACGGTCTCTTTAAGTTTTTCCGAAAGGCTCTAAGCAACACCAGGTCCGTCACTTGTTTTTTGTCATTTACAGGTCTCACGTTATTTGTTTGTAACATATATCCAACTTGTTTTGTCATGTTCCTCCTCAGGGCCGAAAAGCAGCTGATGGTTCTGGAGAATCTGGTAACGGCTGCCAACGTGTTTCTGCGTTCAGTGGTTCTGTCCAGCAGGAAAAGAGTGTGCGCTCTGGGTGAAGACGTTCTGCCGTCTATGCTGTATGTTTACACGCAGATGAGACCCATTTCAGTGCTCAAGGAAGAGTTAGTGAAGTTTTTCTACCTTCAGATCTGCGTTCATCATCCCAAAGGAGCCAAGACTCCCGAGACAGGTACTGAAACAAAAGCAGTTTACAACACATCTCATTTTGGAAGACTCATTAAAGAAACATGTAAATGAGAAAAATTAAAAGCTGCCTGAGTTTTCAATGTAGGCTACTTGACCCTTCATACATTGTTAAGGCTTTGGGAAGATAGATGTTTGAGCGAACATTTAGGATAAAGCACTGTGAAAAATATTTGAGGATTGTGCAGGACTGTTAAGCAGTTGTAATGAAAACGGAAAAATCATGGTCCACTGCATTAAAACGTCTCATTTTGCACAAAGAAAGTCAAACAAAAATGCATGTTTTAGCTTTGACAGTAATGATGATAATTTGGGCTGGGCTATATATCTCACCATTCACACTTATTATACATGTGTAAATCCATTCTGAAACTGGTTCAACTTTTATGCAAAGCTCTTCAATGAACAACGTCTCTTTGATCAGATTGAGTTGTTTATAACGTGGATTTGACAAAGCAACGCTCATCAATCATATTCATTATAAATATACTTTATTATCATGAAAATACCTGAAAAGGTTTGAAGAACAGTGATAGAATATGACCCATAGACATGTATATGTTAACTAGACGCCTCATTGTCCGCTGGATCGGACGTCAACCTCACCGCCCTATTGGTGTGGGCAGCATTTAACTGTAATTCATCGAGAAAACTGAGCATAAGAATTCCACGATATATCGCCCAGCCGTAAAAAATATACAGTATTTTCCACAAAGTGATATTCTCATTGCCCGTTGCATCTTTCTATAAAGATTTAACCAAGATGCTTCGTTGGCACAGGTGCTCATGCGAAGGACTGGGTCAGATGGCAGGGTCAGCTCTACACCCTTTATGAAGCCCTCATCAGTGAGATCGGTCAGATAGGAAGCAGAGGAAAGTATGCCACAGGCTCTCGTCACATAGCCGTCAAAGAAAACCTCATTGAGCTGACGGCCGATGTTTGCCACCAGGTGATTTATGTTGATGTTTAATCACAAATCTCTGCTCTGTGTTTTACCCAAAGTAAAACATGAAAAAAGACAGGGCAGAAGAATTCGTGAAATATAATTATGATTCATAGTGCATCAAAATACAGTGTCATCAGTTAATGTTTATCAGTTTAAATAATACTGAACGTTACGTGCGGTTTTACAGACTATTTACACATGGTATGGAGCTGGTGTACATTTTTTTCGTACAAATTTACATTTTTCATGAATGAGGCCCAATGTGCGTATCCATGTAAACAAACGGAAGAAAGAGAACACACACAAACACACACACACACACCTGGAATGGCAAGCGAGTGAAAGAAGTTAAATTTTTGGCTGAACTATCCCTTTAACACATCACTAAGCGCTATAAAACGTTTTTTATTTCATGTTTGAAAATGATTATTATTTGTTGATAATTGAATCCGTAATAATAAATGTGTGTCGTCTGTAGTTGTTTAGTCAAGGCACTCATGTTCAGGAAGTGACATCATCTCTGTATCGGGATACTCAGCGAGACAGTCCCCAGAACTGCAAGCGCAGGCGAATTGAGCAGCCGTTGACAAACTGGGAGGTGATTCGGTCGAAACTGCAGCCCAACCTTAGCGACTTCGATACGATACCCTGGTAGGTTTTTTTTTTTATCTTGAAAAGTGTCAAAGATTGGAGGCTGTGCCTCGAAGTAGTACAATATCAGCACACAATCTCATCTGTCGGTCCACCGACAGGTTACAGGTCACGGCCGCCCTGATATCAAAGTATCCCTCCATCTTGCCGGCCGATGAGCTGGTGCCTCTGCTGGGGTTACTGTGCCAGCTCCAGGGTGAACAGCAGCGACGGGGAGAGAGAGGACCATATGTCCTGCGCTGTCTGAGGGAGGTGGCGCTCTGCCATGCCTCATGTCACTCAGCTGAAGTCAGCCGTCTGTGGGCCAAAGTTTGGGCACTGGCTCTGAGAGGAATCGGTTCAGCTCAGACCGGGACTCTGTGTCTGGAACTGTTGCATACCATGGTGCAAGAATCCCTGGTGCCGGTCGATAGAGAGTTCTGGAAAGTCTTCTCTGGGGCTGTTTGCAAACCTTCTCTGTGAGTTTTTTTTTCTTACCGTTAATAGTTAAAGTTAAGTGTGTTTATAGAATTGACCATTAAAGATTTTTTATTGAATTATTTTAATATAGTTTTTAAGCATTAATGTATGCTATTTTTACTTTTTAATAAGATTAAATGCTGCTGTCATGCGTTACCAAACACGAATTGAAGTAGTTGCTACATGCATAAACTTACATCTTGATTATATTAAAATAAAATAAATTTTAGATAACAAATAAACAACATATGAACTAAAATATGAAATTGCATATATTTAATATTTTGGAATTTAAAAAAATACAGGAACTACATTACAATAAAATTATTATAAAGGTTAGATGTCCCGTAAAAATGTAGGATTAAGAAATTATTTTAATGTTAGATGCCAAATAAAAAAACAGGAACTAAATAAATTTAATATTTAAATGATAGAAAGCACAGATTTTTTTACTTTTACTTTGGTCACATTGTTCAGTAATTTTCTCTCTATATAATTTAATATTTACATTTAATTAAGAGGTGCTTTAGAAATAAATGCAAAAATTGTAAGATGTAGTATTTTTTATATATGTCATAAATTTAGGTATTAAATTCTTTCTCCTATCTGCACCTCTTGAAAGTGAAGATCAATATTAAAATGTACTGTATACAGAACTGAACAATGTGACAAAATTAGCTAAAAAAAGTAAGAAAACAAAATGTAACTGAAAGTTACAAAATAATAATCTTTCCTTTTTAACATTACAACTTTTGCACAAGATGCAGATTTCTCCTTTATTGTGCAGTTTTTAAATTAATAATATATTCATTTAAAAAAATATTTCATATTTCTACAATGTCTTTATTTACTTTAAAACTTTAGCCGACAAATGGAAGGGTCAAGTATTTCGAAAAATTGTTTGATAATTCTAGTGGCATTAAACTAAGAAACGTATCTTTTATTTGTATTTAACTTGAAATATTCAAAGTTTATGTTTGTAAACTGTAGCTGATGTTTCTTGTTGTTGTTCTCCTCAGCACTAGTACCCTCTGCCTTACGCAGGCTCTGTTGAAGCACTCCGTTCCTAACAGCGTTCACAGCAGTGACTTCACTGGTGGCCTTCACATGGAGACGGGTGGAGAGATGCCCACCCTCAGAGACTCCATCATCAGCTGGCTGCTCATGAATGAACAGAGTGAGGAGACGGAGGACAACTGTAAACCTCACCTGATTATCACCAGGTCAGACGTCTTTATATTCACGCTCATGTGAGTCACACATTCTGACTCCTAGGGCTCCGTTTTAAGTTTTCAACTATTGGTTTAACCATTGACATGTGTGTTTGCTACTTCCTTTTTAAACAAACGGTCAATTAATTGGGCGATAAAATGGACTTTTGTCATTAAAAAGTCATATCTATGGATGATATACTGTATCTTGGGGCGTGCGTTTTTTTGGGGGAACCACCCAGAACACCTTATGAACAAAACATCAACATGCCAAGAAGCACCTAGAACATCATAGCAGTAATAAAGTGCATCCTAAAGGAATAGTTCACCAAAAAAAGAAAAGAATTTAGTTGGTGACTTATCCTCATGTACTCTTTGTAACAGTCACATACTTTGTACCATGTTGGTTCTCCTCTGTTGTAAACAGTTCTATGTAGTGCGAGCCCTTGCTTTCTGCGAGATGCATTCATTCTTTAAGACATGAATTACATCATGCGCAAGGTCAAAGGTTAGGCAGAACTGAAAGGTCTTTGCACATACAGTCCGACATTTTTTATTTGGCGGTCGTTTGCACGGTATCTCTGAATTGTCAAAAACGTGCAAAAATTTCTGTCGCAATGTGCAGTTGCCTTAAAGATGACATCATATGAAAACCACACTTTTTCTGTGCTATAATCGGGTCCCCGGTGCATCTAGCAACCCAGAAAACGTGAAAAATAAGAACCCAGTAAGTTGGTTTTGATGTGCCTTTCCCTGCAACCATGTGAAATCGAGCCGTTCAGGTTTCGCTCTGGTTGTTATGTTCAAAGCGGATTTTAAATTAATAATGTTAACGCCCCTTAATCTACACCGTTCAGCCCACCGCGCTCCGCCATTGTGGTTTTCACAATCGACAGCGCTGTACGTGACGCCATGGCTAAAGTTCAATGACAACATGCGATATAGTCGCTGCACAGAATCCAATCCTAGGAAGAGAAAGGGCTGGATCTATTTTATTTTTAGTGGAAATCCCTCAGAAACCATAAGTAAAACCTGCTTGTTTGCACGAATGACTTCAAGCCGGAGTGCTTTTTCAACCTGGGACAGTACAAGGAGGATTAGCTTCAAATTTGTTCCTCAAAAGTGATCGTGAGTAAGTGAGTAATATTTATCAACAGTCTGAATTGACGTAAAGGTACCATATATATAGGAGGATAACATTAGCATATGATAGCGAAGGGAGTCAGTCACACGCTAAATAGAACATTCGAAGCCAGTGTTAAACTTGGAGTTTAGCTGTATGATTGTTAATACATTATGCAAGTTAATATGTTTAGCTGCGGCAAGATGATTGTTTTGCTAATGAACAGCGGCGAACACTGCAGGTTAGTTTCTTTTGAACATCTCAAATCATTTGTAGGCTGAAAAATAATTCACAGCTTACTAGGTTATGCTTTCACGTTGTGTGTATAACGTTATAACTTGTCAATGACAAGCTCTTAAATCCACGTTTTTCTGCTGAGATCTGCAGGTGCGCAATCCGTGGATTTTAGGCAAACAAACACGCACAACGTGAGCACTGTTTGCTGTGACGGAATTTTTAGTCTACAGAGACGTTTAAGACGAAACTAACCCCAGAGGAATTCAGGAGATATAATTTAGCTAAGCCATTGCCATGCCAGTACTATGCGTGTGTTGACACGCAGGACAGAAGGGGGTTGGGGTTTGCTGTAACTCATTATCATTTAAAGAAACATGCACCAAAACGGGTTGCTGTGAGCAGAGCTGTTTTTGATGAGGCAAGAAGGGTTTTGTTTACACAAACATAGAGTGTTTTTAAGCAAAATATGTTCCAGACATTTCATGCAGACCCTAATAAATCATGCCAACTTTTTGAGGGTGCTCATCTGAGGAAACCTTTAACTCTTGTCAAAGCTCAAATGACTGTTAGCCAGTGAACTACTCCTTTAACATCATTCAAAATGGTTTAGGCCGCAATAAGCGATATGTCATACTGGAGCAATAATCCAGTAGGTGCCAGTACAAAGTTACTGGTTTTCAACAAAAGCCACACCAATACTTGTTGAGAGAAAGGGTAAGTGTTTTTTTATTTCTTTTTATTACTGTGAATGTTAATGTTGTTTTTGGTGCTTTTAGGGATTTCCCACTGCACCTCATTCCTAGGATTTTGGTGTCTTTGACACTTAAAGACAGCAGGGCAGGTGTGATGTTTCTGATGGGCAGTCTGTTGTCTGAGAGGTGAGTACTGCATGATACCAAAGTACGTTTAGGGAAGTCGTGCCACTCGTACCACTATTCAAACAAGTTGTGAATTGGGAATACTGATATTTCTAGAATCTCAGACTAAAATCCCAATTAAACGAGATATTTAAAAACAACATTTGAAAAAGGCGCAAACCGTCCAATAACGTTTGTTTCCTGTGATCAAACTGCGCTTAAAAAACAATGTTGCCCTAGATACTATAGATGTGCAAAGCTTCGCTAGGGCGGCCATATTGAGCGTTGCATTCCTCCCCATTCATGTCAATGGTAGTGACGCGTCTTTGTTAATATTAATATCTTTGATGAAACACATATATGCTTTTTGTCCCCGGGAACAGGGACGTCTGGTCACCTTATTGTAAATGTGTTAAATATTAACTATATCAGTGGCCCACAATCTGATTTACTGCTTTCCTTACTTTACGTGAACAAGTAAAATAAATATAAGATCTTTGTTTCAATTTCTATACAGCTTCTCTGCTTCTAGTGTCCACACAGAGGAGAAAGAAAGTTTAGGGGAGGTGGAGAGTCTGTATCTGCAGTTCAGTTTTGATGACATGCCTTCCTGCTCTACAGTAAAAGCTCGGGGAGAAAGTGTTTGTTTAGACAAGCCACAGTTCACTGTTATTCAAACTCTCAGGACCAAACTGGAGACGAGTCTTCTGTCTGTGACTGAGCAACTCTTTAACTGCTACTCTCCTGATGTGAGTATAGCGTCATGGTATATTAATATTAAACGATTAGGGTCACTAACATCAGACATTAACTAGACTTAATGCATATGCATAGTTGTATGTGTTATGAAAGAATGATGGCTGTCAAGCGTTTCAAACTTTTGATGTAATTAATTGAATTACATGGGAATTAATTTATCTTATTATTCTTGAATAATTCACACATCAAGTTTGGCTGAGAAATGACCCCCAAATGTTCGTAAGGCAAAATATAAGATCGTTCTTAAGATAAATTACAGGAAGTTCGTACAAAAGTGCCATTCTCCAACAGAAACGGCCGCAGAAACATTTCTTAAAAAGTTCTCAAATAAGTTCTCAAACATCTTAATTTTTTTCGTTAGAGTGAAATGATACTCACACAATAAACTTTATTTGTGTAACAAGCACCTCGCGTTCTTATTTACCTATAGATCGTTTCTTTAAGCGCGCCTGGTTTTTTCGGTTTGGGTTTGGCAAGTGTCTAATAATATAACTATTTATATTTAATCTAATTTGCATTTACATTACATTTATGCATTTGGCAGACGCTTTTATCCAAAGCGACTTACATTATCCTATACATTTATACATAGGTATGTGCAATCCCCTGTGATCGAACCCACAACCTTGCGTTTTCAATGCAATGCTCTTACCACTGAGCTACAGAAAATGAATGTTAATATTCATTTGAATCATTATTTTACTGTATAATAATTGTAGTAAATCAATTATTTGTTGAACTTTGTTGTATGTTCATTTTATTAAATAAACAATTTGTTGAGTTGGTCCTTTAGTTTGGTCGCATATAAAGAAAGCGTGAGGTACATTGACATCTAGTGGTAGAGCTTGGTATCGCAGTCTAAATTCTAAATATTGGAGAGACAAGTTTAGCCAAGTAACGCTTCTTCTCGGTTTCTTTTGATTGTTATCATTAATAATCTACAGGCGCTCGATTGTTTGTGAATGTGTACCGGAAGTTCAGCTAGGGTCACAAAAGTGCGCATGTGCAGTAACGTTTGTTTATGTTGTTAAGATGAAACCGTATTTATATATTAGCATGTGATGTGTTAAATGTTGTTTACGATAGCATGGCCAAAATGTCTTTGTGTCGAGATTTGGGATTCTTATTAATCTTGAGAAAAATTTTAAGAACTGTTTTAAAGGTTTACTTCTCCCCAAAAATGAAAATTCATTCATCATATACTCACCTTCGAGTTGTTCCAAATCTGTATACATTTATTTGTTCTGATGAACACAGAGAAAGATATTTGGAAGAATGCTTATAAGCAAACAGATCTCGCCCCCCGTTGACTCCCACAGTAGGAAAAAATACAATGCTAGTCAAAAGTGCCCCAGAACTGTTTGCTGTCCTTCATTCTTCAAAATATCTTCTTTTGTGTTCAACAGAACAAAATTTATATAAAGTAATTTTTCCTACTATGGGAGTCAATGGGGAGCAACATCTGTTTGGTTATAAGCATTCTCCATAAATGTGTATCTTACTGAAACTGCACAGGGTGTGAACGCTCCTCATGAGTGTGTGTTACGCTGTGTGTTTCTGCTGACCGGAGTTCTCTCGGCATACGTGTGTATTGGGCTTCTCACGGAAGAACAGGCCTGTCACTCTCCACTCTTCCTCAAAGCCAAGGTCAGATTCGTGTGCTTTGAAGTGTTGTTTCTTTTCACTATTTAAAATAGGGAGTAACGTTGACATATTTTGTTTCTTTGCAGGCACTGGTTCAAGAATTTAGCCATTACGTATCGACAGCGAAGAGCAAACTTGCAGAGAATGACACCATCGCAACAATTCAAACTGTCATGCAGCTGTGCTCACATAGTCTCAGCAAAAGAGAAAAGGTAAGATGATATTTTAAATCAAGTATTTCACCTCGTAACTTTTCTCCTTAAAGTGATAGTTCACCCAAAAAGGAAAATTCTGCCATTGTTTACTCACCCTCTTGTCATTTCAAAGCTGTATGACCGCAGAAAACAAAAGAAGATATTTTTAAGAACATTGGCAACCGAACAGCCACCATTCACTTGCATTGGTTTTTAAGTCAATTAGTTGCTGACTTTCTTCAATATATCTTCTTTTGTGTTCTGTGGAAGAAAGTCATACAATGTACAAAATTACATCTTCGCACATACAGTCAGAAAATTTATATTTTTTCGTTTTTGGCTCTCGTTTGTACGGTGTCTCTAAATTGTTAAAAAGGCCACTCAAAATGCTTGACAGATGCGAATAAAGAAGAAAACTAAACCCGGCCCTAATTATTTTTTCTGACAGACGAACATATCGGAGACAGTGTGTAAATGTCATGGACACAACATGAGGTCGTATTTATTTTTTGACGTGCGCAAATTTCGGATTTAATGTGCAATGGGCTTAAGTGTCTCTGTCTTGTTATGTAGTACAAATATCTAAACATTCTCAAAGCAAAACACAATTACTTGACAAAAAAAGTGTCCTAAGAAATTTGGACTTGTTTTAAGAATAATAGTATAATAATTAAGTAAATTTGTGGTAAAAACGAGCAAAAAATCTGCCAACAGGATTTTTCCTCGTGGACAGATTTTTTAACTTGTTTTTACCAAACTTACTTAATTCTTATATTATTTGTCATAAAACTAAATATCTCTGGTCACTTTTCTTGTCAAGTTATGGGTTGATTGCTTTAAGAATATTTTCACAAAAAACAAGACAAAAAATGCTTAGTAAGAATGTCATTTTTTGCGGTGTACAGCTTTTGACGAGGGTGAATAAACGATGACAGAATTTTCATGTTTTTGGAGAGTATCCCTTTAAGTACGAATAGTAAAATACTGAAAAATAAAATGTATTTCTTATTCGCTGTTCTTTCCTAGGAGGACAACGTTTACAGCATCTCCCGCAATTTATTTATGAAGACGCTGCCTGCAAGGTTGTTGAATGATCTGGGTGATCTATCGAAGCAGTTGGTAAGACTTCAATTGTACTCGTTTTTACATAGAACCAAATGAATACCATGCTACCTGTCGATTATCTACCCCTGAACCAGTCAACCGATGCAAACTTTCACATCCATAGCTGAGTAACTCGGGTAAAAAAGACGCGGTCATGGAGAATGAGCCAATGGATGAAGACATGGATGTTAGCAGGACCCAAATCGACAATCGGGAGGAAATTGACCTGTTTGAAGACGGAGATGGACCACACCACAACACCTCCAGACCGAACCAGCATAATGAAGAAGCTGGGGATTCAAAGTTCAGCACAGGTAATGCCTTGAAAAACCATCGCGATATCACTGAGTGTGTACTCTCTTTGTCGATTAATTGAATGTTTTTGTGTTTGATCACAGGGGCAAAGAGCGCTTTATCCGAGCAGCATTTAGCTAAACAGGACTTAGCCTTCCTGTCTGTGCTTGGATTCTTGTCACTGTGTGCGTCCTCGGAGCTCAACGGCAGGTTCTCTTTTAAACCTGTAGACACACAACGCAAGCTGCTGAAACTGCTGGACCTCACAGACTTCTCTCAGCCGTTACACCTCAACATGGTGATTATATTCACATGTATAAGATGCTTTGTCAATGTGCTGGCTTAAAGGAGAAGTTCACCTTCAAAATGAAAATTCTGTCACACCCCTTGTCATTTCAAACCTGTTTGACTCTCTTCTTCCGCAGAACACAAAAGAAGATATTTTGAAAAATGTCGGTAAGAGAACAGCACAGCCCCCCATTCACTTCTATTGCTACCAATGCAAGCGAATGGGGGGATTCAGCAAAATATCTTCTTTTGTGTTCCGTGGAAGAAAGAAAGTCAAACAGGATTAAAATGACGGGATGGTGAGTAAACAATGTCAGACTTTTCATTTCAAAGGGGAACTACTCCTTTAAGATTTTGAGATGTGACGAATTCGATACTTGTTTAGTGGGAAGGAGGAATGTGTGTAATATACCTTATTGGAATAATCTTTGCTGTCATGTATCCAAGTCTTTGCTTTGTTGTGTAGTATCTCACTTTGCTGAAGAAACTTCCAGCCGAGGTGGCATCTTTGGCTCCTGAAGAATGGGATGCTCTTCTCAGACCTCTGGCGTAGGAAAACTTTACTCAAGTTCTTCGCTTAATGCTTAGGGTGCGTTCATATTTGTAATTCGGATCTTTTGAAAATAAAAAATTCAGTCCTGGTTTGCTTGGCGTTCAGACTGGCATTTTAACAGCGAACCTAATGATACAGCTTACGTGTAAAGTCGCGACTGGATATCTTTTATGATTTATGTTTTGAAATCGTCCTTACCGGACATCCATAACAATGCTGTGTGCTTGGTAACACATGTGTACGGCTCCGCATATGAGGGTATTTTTTTGCAAGCCGGTTACTGGCTAAGACCACATGTAGTGTTTAAAGCAGTCAAAACGGCGGCAGGAATTCCTCCGTTACATGTGCATAAACACTCCTTTTTTATTACCAAACCACTTTCGGCTCATCTACTGTTATCACTTCCTATATTACGTTCGTTTGAAACTGGACCGAGACCCATCTTTTAAGCGGTCTCAGACCGCTTTTTTGGTGCGCACCTGGGTTCGGGTGGCAGTGTTCACACTTACACAAATAAACCGCACTAACAGAGCAATTGCACCGGAGTTTGTTTTAATCGAACCAAAGATGACATATGTGAACACACCCTAAGAGTTGCAGATCTAAGTTTTTTTAGATTTTTGTAATGCTTTTTGATTTCTCTCGCAGTGATGTTTGTTCTCTCTACCGACAAGACCAGGAAGTGTGTGCTGCCATCTTGTGCGCTTTAATCCCAGCCATCAGTTGTGTGGGCCGCACGGCTCCTGAGAGCGAGCAGGAAGATGAGATGGCACATGTGCGTGGAGCTCTGCTGAAGGTTATGTCAGGTTTCTGGTGAGGAGCACACCTTCACCTTTCACTGTTGCACGTTTAAATGTGTTTATTTTTTACAGTAATGTTTGGTTACTCAAAGGAAAAGGAAAAAGTTATTTGAAACAGTTGTGGGCTCTGCTGTTAACGTGAGCGTGTATTTCATTCATTAAGCTGAGAATCTAAAGCATTACTGATGTAACGATACACTCAGCTCACGATGCGATTGATGATTCTGATCTCATGATGCCATTTATTCAACATTTACTCATGGTTTATTTGTACAAAATGAGTTGAAACAAATTAGAAATTAACAACTTCCGTTGTATTATTTCTTAAATGCTTCACGTTTCTTTGTATAGTAAAGTTGTTTCATTTAAATAATAAAACTAAACTAAAATTTCAAATCAAATTAATAACAGAAAAAGTCTCTTTATTTAAGAAATATCATCATATCCACGTTTAGGTTTGCAGTGAACATGGCGGCCCCTGCTGTTCAAAAAATGTGTTGCGATTCAATTCATAACTCAACCGATTTGAATCGTCACACGTTATAATCGGTTTTCAACCGGCTCACGTTCAATTGTTACATACCTAGAAACCATATAAATAAAAATTAAGTGCTGTCATTTATGTTACTTGGGACTCAAAATGTGGAAGCTCCAAAACGCACAAACATACATTATAACAGCAATCCAAATGATTCCATAAACGTCAAACGATATGTTCATATTTCATAGTTAACATTCATATTTCTGATTGAAATTGAAACGGGAAGAAACTTTATTTAAATTTAAATATGGTGACATGTCCATAACTTCAAATCTCATTGGTTCTCACGTGTCTTGTGACTAATTGTAATAGATTTCGTCCAAAGGAACCAATAGAAATGGGAGTTATCGCCATGTCATATTTCAATTTAGCTTTGAATTTGTTTCTTTCTCTAATTTCACACATGTTTTGACACATTTGACATGTTTTCCTCTTTGTAGTTTCTTGGGTAAATCTGGCAAATGCACTGCAGCTGTGAAGGCAGCGCTGGGCCAGTGTTTAGTGGCTTTGTTAGAGGTAAGAATTATTCAAGATGAAGGTAAAATGACTAGTTTTAGAGCAATTGCCAAAGCCAGCTTGTAACGACATAAACTGAGAAATAAAATCACGGTGCAAATTTGTGCAAAACTAAGAGTAAAACCGTAAAGACCTTGATTTGGTATGTTTATGTACAGTATATTGTAAAGTTTTGTCGCTGTTTGGGTTTGTGTTTGTTTTGTATCATTGTTGATTTGTTGGTTAGGCGGACCCGTGCTGTAAGTGGGCGGTTCTAACCGTGAAGGAGGAGAATCTACCGGCATCTGTGGTTCTTTTGGCAGATCCCCATCATCACGTGTGCATGCTGGCAGCGCTGTCTGTGGAGCGGTGGGTTATCCACTGAAACCCCTCTCTCTCTCTCCAAAAAATTAATTTCAAATGAACCTAACGATCCATCCCTTTTAAATTCTAGACTGTTTCTCATAAAAAGAGGGGATGGTGGAGAGAAGACAATGCTACCTCTGAAGAGTCAGCAGATGGCGTTTGAGAACATTTACCTTAAGGCTCAGGAGCGAATAAGGGGCCAGGTAAATGTAAATATAGCTGTACATTTAAAAACTAAAGTCTAACTCACCATGAACATAAACATCATTTATAAAAATCGTTATTTACAAGATTTGAAGTCTGTACTATATAACAGTGATGTTGAATTCAACCTTTAAAGGAGTCGTTTACCTTCAAAATGAAAATTCTGTCAGCGTTTTCACGCCCTCTCGTCATTTCAAACCTATATGACTTTCTTTCTTCCAAAGAACACAAAATAAGATATTTTGAAGAAAGTTGGCAACAGAACAGCACGGCACCCCATTCGCTTCTATTGTAACCAACGCAAGCGAATGGGGGGCTGTTAATAGGGATGCACCGATCCGATACTCTGGATCGGAATTGAGGCCGATCCGGGTCTTTTTTGCTGGATCGGGTATCGGACTGACGGGTTCTCTTCAGTCCGATCCGTTGCGATACCCGTGGATGTTACTCTAAAGCTTCATAAAGGACTAACTATCAGGAAATTACCATAAACGTTGTCATGCACTGTTTTCGATGTCATGTATTTCGATAGCTTTATGCGAGGAATAAACCAATATAGCATAATTAAAAAACTCTGACCTCCGCTGGTGCGGTCATCTGTCAATCTCAATCCAGCATGCGCGTGTCCGGGAACAGTCAGGATCTTTCTCGTTCCAATGTTTTCAATATACTTCATAATCACTAGATAATAGACTTTGGTTTTGTTTAAAATGCATTTTGCCGGAGACGGTACTCGCTGAGTGTAACGTTATTAGATTCAAGCACTGGAAGCGGTCTATGTTATGCGTCATTCATACATAACTTTTAACTTTAGGATGGATTCAATGTTCTATGATTTAAAGACATAACATATCTCTTCTCTTTGTGTTATAACTGTTTTGAACTTGGGAAGCAAAGATCCCCGCGACAACAGGATCATCTCAATCCGGGATGCGCGTGAGTGAAGCGGGTGCATTAAGCGCATCATTCTGCGTTCAATGCGCATGACTTTAAATAACGTAGAAGCGAATGTATTAAGCGCATCATTTTGTGTCCAGGATGTGCATGAGCGAGTTTGGAGAATTTTATACTGTGATAGTTTTGTGTAATAAACAGAGATTTATTTGTTAAACATTTTGTAAGTATCTGTGCTTTATGAGACCACATTTTTGTTTTGTATATATTTTTAAGTTTAATACAGCACTTAATTACATTTAAAAAAAATCATACTTTTAAGTAAAAATACTTAAGTAAAGGAAAATGGTAGATTTTAATTGACTCATGGATATAAAGTAAAAAAACAAACATTTATTTATGGACTGTAGTGGAATAAGTATGATGTGCTTCATACTGTGGGAAAGCATTTTTTGTCCAAAGTACTCTGATAAAGTACAGATATATTAAAATGTACTTGAAAGTAAACATGCTTAACTATCCACCTCTGGCAATAAAAGTTAAAATATGCAAGTCTACTTTGATCATGAAAAACAGTGCTAGTATCGGATCAGAATCGGAATCGGCCGATATGCAGAATTCAGATATCGAAATCGGATCGGAAAGGAAAAAGTAGTATCGGTGCATCCCTAGCTGTTAATAACGTTCTTCAAAATATATTTTTCGTTGTGCGGAAGAAAGTCAAATGGTTTGAAATGATGAGGGGGTGCGTGAACTAAACTATGACTGAATTTTCATTTCAAATGTGAACCACTCGAAAAAAACGGGTTACAGTATCCCACAAATTTGCATAAATCTTGCAAATTCGTCATGCGCTGCAGCAAAACTGTTCTCCTGAAGACGAGTCCGACGAGACGTTTAATCGACGAGCGACCTTGTTAAAGAGCCTCTCGCTGGTGATGTCCTGCAGCCCCGTGTGCGAGAAGCAAGCCCTTTTCGCTCTTTTGCAGTCCTACAAAGAGAACGCCGTCGACCAACAGCTCATCACAAAGGTAGAGCTGAGAACTCGGCGTCAGATGTTGCCGCTTAGACGGGATTCAACGTGAATTGAAACGCTTTCTCGTTTGCAGGTGCTGAGGGGAGTTTCTCGAGCGCTTGGGTATAAGGACCCTGAAAGTTTGATTCATTCACACCTGTATTACCTAGTGGCTGAGTGGCTTAACCAGACGCAAGCCGACTCGCGCTACACGCTAGAGTCCTTCCCCCACACACTGATGGGCTACAGAGATCTGGAAGAGTTTTACAGGTATTGAGTTTAAGAGTTTTATCTGTGATTCTGATTCACCTATGGGCGCATCTCGCCAAAACCAACATCGTTTTGAAATAGAAGAGGAAGTTTCGTATGAAGCTCATGTCATTTATTTCTCATCGCTTTCAGGTCGTCCTACAATGTGCTGATCCCACACCTGGTCTTTCTGAACGACTTTGAGGAGGTGAGGTCTATCGGCGATCATCTTCGTCAGGACTGGAAGCAACTGCTGGCCAACTGCTTCCCCAAGATCATGGTGAACATACTGCCACATTTCGCCCTCGCCGGGCAAGAAGCTCAGGTGGCCCAACAGAGAGAGAAAGCCCACAGGGTGTATGATTTACTGAAAGACAGCAACTGCCTGGGAAAACAGGTGAGGATATAGATAACGCCGGTTCCTTTTTTCTTAACGCTTTACAATAAGGTGCTATTTGTTAACAATTACTCAATGCGTTAGCTAACATTAGCTAACAATGGGCTGTCAAATGATTAATCGCGATTAATCGCATCGATAATAATTAATATTATCGATTAATAATCGATAATATGTGTTTACATAATATATATCTTTGTACTGTGCATATTCATTAAAAACACAGAACAAATTTAGGAAATATTTAAATGTATTAATTTATATTTACCAATAATTGAAATTCTAAATAAAAGTTTATTAACTTGTCATATTTTATATTTTTCGTAAATATATGCATTTATTTGTGTGTGTTCATGAACACAACATTAATATTCACAGTACACAGACAAATATTATGTAAACACAAACTTTTATTCTGGATGCGATTAATCACGATTAATTGTTTGACAGCCCTACAATGAACAATCCTAATACAGCATTTATTAATGTTAGTTCCGGTTAATTTCAGCATTTACGAAGACATTGTTAAAATCAAACACTGTCGCTGTTAACTTTAGTTAATGAACCTTGAACTAGCATGAATAACTGTTTTGACATGAACTAACAATAGGGATTAATAGATGCTGAAAAACTAAATGGTTAGCTAATGCATTTACTACTGTTCAATGGTAAATATTTAGTGATTTTTAATGGAGTGGTTAATGGAGTGTCCAACAACAAGTTTACGTACGTTATACATGGTGTAAAAACACATTAAAGTTTTAATTATAGGGAGTTATTAGTACCTCATTTCTTGACTGACTCTCAAATGATTGTTCGGTGATTCATCATTCCCCATAATCCCCACCTTCCTGTCAGCACACTCTGATCTGATTGGTCTACCGTGAACAGTGTCGCAAATGGAACGTAGGCGGGCATTACACCGAGTGACGCAAATCTGACCCGAAACTGAAATTAGAATGACAGATGACTCGTTCCTGTGATTCAGAGTCAACTCTTTCAAAAACTTTGTTATTCGTTCACATTATTTGTTTACAATGTGGTTGCAACACACAGCAACATTACACAATATTGCTTTCCCAAATTCTTCATAATATCTTATTTTGCTTTCAACAGAACAACAACAACAAAAACTTTTCCTACTATGGTAGTCAATGGTGCCCCAGAAATCTCAGTTGCTTACCTTCTTCCAAATATCTTTCTTGTCTATAACCCAACAGAGAAATCTTTATTCTTGCAGTGATTTCTTTGTATTTTCTTTGTTCTGTAGCAAATTGACAGTTTGATTTGCAATAACCTGCCTGACATCGTGGTGGAGCTGTTGATGACGCTGCATGAGACGGCAGGAGGGCCAACAGCAGATAAAGGAGACTTACAGAAGTTTACTGGGTACTTTGTATCTTGTCGTATCACCTTACAAATCACTAACACAACATGATCACATTTTAAGAAAATGAAAAAAACACAAAATAAAATATAAGATTTCAATTGTCTCCCCTGTATTTGAATTGAAAGGTACTTTACTGGCACGATTGTGTGATCTTTATTATATTCAAATCATTTTACTTGAACTAATTTATTACAAAATAATGTACAATATCACTGTACCAACAAACAAAATGAAAATTTAATTTTTAATTTGTATTTGCATTAATATAAAAGTAACATTTTTGCAGCCGTTACTTTTAACAGTTTTTGAGGTTGTTGTTTCACATGATTGACACAAACAAATATGTTGCTATGGTTAAAAATAAGTCAAAGATTGTACTTCATTAATAAACTCTAATTTGTTTATTATTTAATAATAAGAAAATGAAAAATGTCAACTAATGTTGTTAATGTATTAAAATTCGTCTTTTTTAGTTTTTCTTTTGTTTTATAACATTTTATGGCAATTCAAACGTTTATTTAACATTTAAAACATTCATTATGCCATTCCAAGTGAAAACATAAGAGATGTACGACTTCATAAGACAAATTTGCTGTATTTTTGTATTTGTTTCAGAGAGTTAGATCCAGCACCAAACCCTCCATTCTTCAGCTCATATGTGATCAGAGCCACGCTGGATTACCTGAGCAAGTGTCACAGTGCCGGGAACAAGTCTCTGGTCACCATACTGTCCAAGACACCAGTGAGTCTCTGAATCAAACTGTCATGAAGGAAAATTTGCCCGCCGGACATATTTTGAACGCCTGCCTGTGATTGTTTTTGTAAATGTCCTAGATGTCCATTCAGAAGATCCTCGTAGCCATTTGTCAGAAAGCAGCTGAGACCACCAACGCTTACGAGAGACACCGAATCCTCATGATGTACCATCTGTTTGTCGGCCTGTTGCTCAGAGAGGTGAAGGATGGACTGGGCGGAGCTTGGGCCTTTGTGCTGCGAGATATCATCTATACACTCATTCACCACATTAACAGCAGGTTTGCTTGCATGTACACGTACACGGCGACAAGCTTTTAACAAGCATAAAAATATGCTTTTTTAGTCCATAGTCATTTAGCTAGAAAGTCATTTGTAAATGTAAATCTGTTTATGGATGAAGGGATAGATCGACCGAAAAACATGTCATTTCAAAAAAAGATATTTTGAAGAATGTCGGTCACTAAACAACACCATTGACTGTCATTGTATGAACACATTTCTCAAAATATCTTCTTTTGTGTTCCACAAAAGAAAGGGTCATGTAAAGATCATGAATGACAAGATTGTGAATAAGTAATGAATTATTATTTTTATTTGATGGAACGTAACACTGACATTAAAGTCCCCATGAAGCGGTCGTTTTTTCTTCCGTGTCCTGACACATTTCCGAGTGAAAAGGAATTTCAAAGGAGAGAATTAGTGGGTGTGGCTTGCGTTTTTCACTGAAAATTGATTGGATGTGGATGTGAAAGGAAGCCGACGGAAGACTGACTGTAGAAGGGGAGGAGTTAACAGATACTCCGCCCAAGCCGTCTAATTTATGCAATTTAAGATGGATTGTCATTTTCAGATTTTAATTGAAGATTATGAGGGGAACATGAATTTTAAAAAGGAAATGACTCACAAAGATAAGCTATTCACTATAAACGCTTCAATGTTTCATGAAAAAATAAGAATTCAAATTTTTACTTTTCACCGGGACCTGTCTTGTTGTCTCTCGCAGATCATTTCAGCTGAATGAGGTGTCCACACGTAGTCTCTCTCTGTGTTGTGACCTGCTGTCTCTGGTCTGTCAGACGGCTGTGGAATACTGTGACGATGCTCTGGAGAGCCACCTGCAGGTCATTGTGGGTACTCTCACAGCACAGGTCACCCAACAGTCAGCCATATCCCAGCAGGTACAAGAAGGAATGATATAATTTGTGTTGCTGTATGTGTATTGATTTTTTTAATGAAGAATAAATCAGTGACAGCAGATCATTTAAAAACATTCGATTTAATGGGCGCACACATTTAAAGTGTACTGAAGTGCACATGGTCATAATTACATTCACATTTATGCATTTTGCAGACGCTTTTATCAAAAGCGACTTACATTTTTTTTCCAAGTATGTGCAATCCCTGGGATCAAACACACGACCTTGCCGTTGTTGGCGCCATGCTCTTACCACTTAGCTACAGGAAAGCTGAGTTATAATAAACATAACTTTATCGTTTGTTGGTGCGGACCAATAAAGTGACCATTTGAGTTATTTTATAGTTATTGTTATTGATGTGAATGGGCATTTAAAATAAATCCAAATTAAATTGATCACCAACAAAATAATGTTGAATGTAACACTTGCTATGTTGCTAAGCAACAACAAGGCTGTACGTTTGGATGCTTTCAGGTCCTTCGTCTGCTGAGATTTTTAGTGATGGAGAACCCAGAGAACCGGATGTTGAAGAAAGCCATACCCCTTCTGGAGCCTTTCCCCGACCGCCCGGCCTTCAGAGAGCTCAGAGCCGCCCAACATGCTCTCAAGTACAACTCGGGAACATTCACCCTCAGACAGGTCAATATCTGTCCTGATTCACTAATGCTGCCGCAATCAGCAATATCTCTTATAATGCGTCATTCTCACAAACAATAATGCAATTCATTTGAATTTAGTTTACTTTCCATAGCGCTTTTCACTGCGTGCATTCTTGCAAAGCAGCTTTACGATACACAAATTGTAAACATGGTTCTTCAATAAGACAGGGTCCTGGAGAAATGCAAAAACTACTTAATAATATGAAGGAACTTAATGGAAATGTTATTTTCAGGTTTTGATCTGCTCCAAATGTCTGTCAGTTAAGAGTAACAGGCTTTTTCATTCACAAAGCAACACGATTTCTTAAAGGAGTAGTTCACCTTTACAATGAACCCAAACAACACAAAAGAAGATATTTAGAAAAATGTTGGCCCCCCCATTCATTTGTATTGTAAACGTCAAAATATCTTCTTTTGCATTCTGCGGAAGAAATAAACTCGTACAGGTTTAAAATGACAAGAGGGTAAGTAAACGCAGACAGTATTTTCATTTCGAAGGTGAACTGCTCCTTTAAGGGATAGAAAGTTGTCGTTCTCGAAAGAACACATTCACATCTCGGTAATCTGAATTCATATCTTAGAAATAACTTTGACGTTTTCTTGCTTTTGTTTTCATCCTCTTCAGGAAATAGAGCATTTTCTCTCTGTGACGTCATGCGATTCGCTGCCGTTGACGCGTCTGGAGGGATTGAAAGATTTGAAAAGGCAGCTTCACAGCCACAAACAGCAGATAGTTCAGCTTCTGAGAGAATGTCACGGTCAGCATAAATTCAGTTTTCCCACAAGCACAAGCTACTTACATTTGATAAGACGGTTCAGAAAAAAAAAACGTTATTTCACATTTCTGGTCCCAGAGAATTGAAAAATGTGTTGTCAATGGTGCCGTCTAATCACAGCACAGAAGGGGCGGGACAAGCATTGCTTTAACAGTCGTATGTCTGTGTTCGATGATTAAAAACCAATACAAAAGTGAAAATTTTATGTACCAAATTATTCATTTCTGTAACATAATATCCCCAGACTTCCTAAACATAATTTATTTGGTGCCTTAACAAACTATCATGTGAAATCACATGACAACAGATACATAACTCTACATTTTTTTATATTTTAGCGAAGCGTTAAACAGCATTCAAATGACCTTAAATATGACAGTTTAACACTTTTCTGTTTATTTTAATATATTATATGATATGCATATTTTATTGCTGCATTTTGTCTTTCGTCTTTGTGATGTAACACCAGCCGATTGAATTCATATGTAATATTATAAAAATCTGAAATCCTATAAGAGGTCGGTCGATGTTCACATATGATTTGTTGGTGTAGTTGACCCATCGGGCTGTGTTCTGCTTAAGCTGGTTTTGAACCTTCTCCAGCTCTGCAAAATCGCAGCCAACCACCCCGGCGGAAGAGACATCCTGGGTAAGTCCTTCTCACTATTGTAAAGTTTTATCCAAAATAAATGTTTTTCATTAAGACGCTACTTGTGGGATTGTATTCAGAGGCTGTCGGTCGGTGCTTAGGGGAACTTGGACCTGTCGACTTGTCAACAATAGCATTGCATCATGGGAAGGATCAGCTGTATGCTAAGGCCGCTCGTTTGTTTCCCGAAGTTGCTATTCAGTGGATCTTCATCATTCTGAACTGCATGGACAACGCACTCACACATCACAGGCACGACAAATATCTCATTCTTTGATTCTTGAGATAAGGTTCAAAACTTGTTCTGGTGATCAGTTTTGTTTTTTTGACGTGGAATAATATTATATTTAGAGTTTGATTCCAAAATGAGATAACTCTGTTTTAAAAATATTACGTGTCCTATTATGTTATCATGTTTTTATTGTGTTGTATTTTTGTAGTTATTATGGATTAAATCAAAACAAACCAACTGAAGTTGCATTACTAAAAAATACAGCTAACTCACTAAATAAAAACAGTAAAAACATAACATAATAATAAAATGATTTTTGAACCTGTTTAAGAACTGAGTTATCTCATTTCGAAAATAAACTCTTTAAATATAATATTATATAAATTAATATATATATATATATATATATATATATATATATATATATATATATATATGAAGAGTTTGATTCCAAAATGCGATAAAACCATTTAAGAAAAAATCAAAGATCATGTTTTTTATTGTTATAATGTTTTTATTGTGTTTAATTGTGTTAGTTAGCTGTATTTTTTTGTTATTATGGCTTAAATAAAAAAAACCAACTGCAGTTTGATTGATATTAATTGGAATGCACAATAAAAATAAACAGATTTTTTTCTAAGATTTTTCTTACTTCTCTAATTTTGGAACCAATCTCTTCATTTATATATATATTTGGAAACAAACTCTTCATATAATATTATTATATAAAGTATTATATCACTTCAAAAAACAGAAAACGGAATAAAAAGTAAATAAAACCTGACGACATCGATGTAGCTCGCTGGAACAATACTAGAAGCATTTGGTCCCCGTTAATTCAATATTGATCGAATCAAATCCTACGATTTCATTTTCCTGCTGAATATTCTGGTTAGGTCCTAAAAAGCGAACATTTTGGGGTTTGCCTATAACCCGTACTTCCTGTCTAGCCTTTAAAACGAACCAAAACAGTGACATTCTATGACGTGTTTCTCCTTTATTTCAGTATTGCGGTGCGTCAGGCGGCTGGTGTGTGTCTAAAGAACATCTTGGCCACCGAGTCTGCTCTTGAATTCGGTCAATTGAAGAGCAGTAAAAGGAACCCGATGCTGGCGTACCTAAACCCCTTCCGCTCTGCCAAGAGACGGGCAAGTGTTTCACACCTACTGTACATGCTGTACTCGATGTGTACATGAAATCATCTTAGTGGACAAGTTGAATGAATAAATGCATAAATTAAAAACAATATAAACATACACTGCAAAATATAACGAGTTGTGAAAGTGAGCGGTCTTTGCCACAGGAGCCCACCCTGACCGTGGAGGTGACCTCAGAGTCCAGAGAGAGACTGGACAGTCCTGACCTGTGGTCTGTGCAGCCCGGTGGACACAAGGACTGGTTGAAGAATCTGTGTACGGCCTTGTTAGACAGCGGAGGAGTCCAGGATGAGGCTCTGCTTCTCACCAGACCTCTCTGTGAGGTACATTAGACGAAAAGTTCAGCCAGAAATTTAAATTCTTTCATCGTCTACTCACCTTCAGGAGCCGGAATAAAACTCTTTGTTCTGTTGAACACAAAGAAAGATATTTGGAAGAAGGTCAGCACGTCTCAGTTCTGGGACATCGTCCACTACCATAGTAGAAATAAATACTGTATATTTTTGGTTCTGTTGGACACAAAATGAGACACTTTGGAAGAAATAGTAAAGCAAGCAGTTCTGGGGGACCTATAAGAACAATTCAGTTTTTCCTACCATGGTAGTACATGATGTCCCAGAAGTGTCATTTTATCCAAATATCTTTCTCAGCATTCATCAGAACAAAGTGATTTATACAGGTTTGAAGTAAGGGTGGGTAAAGATATCTTTAATTTGTCAATCTTAATAGAAATAATGTTTCGACGAATCGCACGCTCGTGTGCTCTGCAGGTGAAAACCGATTTTTGCCAGAGGATGTTGCCGCTCTTCATTCACGATATTCTTCTGGGAGATGCGGATGGGTCCTGGAGACAGCTCTTATCCACACATATCCAGAGCTTCTTTAGTCAGTGCTGCAGACCCTCAACACCCACCAGCCGTCCCACCACCCCCATGCTATCAGACTCGGGTACAAAATCACATTTGTTAAGGCCAGTTCACAACAAGAATTTGTGTGATTTTTGGAAAGGTTTCTGTATTTAACAAGAGCGCATGTTTCTAGTTTTAACAGGGAATACAGATTTTGGGAACCAGGCCGCAGTAGATAAGCCGTCTCTCCGAAGCATGCTGACAGTCATAGACTACCTCAGACAACAGGCTCGACCAGTGGCACATGGAAGGTCGGAGGAATTTACTTGACCTTCCTTCTCTGTGGCCAAAGCATCGTGATTTTATGATTATCATTATAAATGCAGTTGTGATATTCAGTTTCTAGGTTTGATTTATTAACTCTTTACCTGCCAAACACAGAATTTTTTGGGTATCTGTTTCTTCGCTGAAAAACATTTTCTGAAAGACAGCATCTCTAGAGGCTAGAAACAGTAAATATTTGATCCGTTTTTTTATTTATCGTTCTGAAGCTGAAAGGGCAAAGTGCATGAATTGAATAGCTAATCAAAGATAGAAAGAAACAGTTTTTGTTTAAAAGCAGAGACTCTGTTCTTTCAGTTGGTATATTGTTTGTCCATATTCTTTCATATTCATACTGGGAGCCATCAAATTTGAGTGAAAATTATAAAAAAAAATGATTCAAGACATGTTTACAGCTCTTCAAACTAGAAAAAGCAGGCGTTTTAAACTCTGACATCTTGTGTTTTGACAGTAATGAATACGGGACAGTGTGCGATTCAAACTTCTGGCTGGATCTGAATTATCTGGAGGTGGCCGGAGCTGCTCAGTTGTGTTCTGCCCATTTCACGGCTCTCCTGTACTCTGAGATCTATGTGGACAAGATCAGATCCAACATGGAGCAGAGCCGAAGGTATCGCAAGAAAAAAACTCTGTCAAATTTATTGAACTTAATATTTAAAATGATAAAATATTGATTTCTCTGTAACATCTCTTTAGTTTCTGT
Source organism: Triplophysa dalaica (assembly GCF_015846415.1). Classification (NCBI taxonomy): domain Eukaryota; kingdom Metazoa; phylum Chordata; class Actinopteri; order Cypriniformes; family Nemacheilidae; genus Triplophysa; species Triplophysa dalaica. The sequence continues at coordinate 21,885,899 of NC_079550.1, read as the reverse complement.
ATAATTCAAGTTTAATTTAAAGGTCCAGTGTATGAAATTTAACGGCATCTATAGAGCTTGTTAATCCACGTCACCCCACGTTGAATGTTGCGCCATCTTTGAAGGATTGCTGGTAGCGCATTCAATGCAGTGTTTTGTTTTTCTTGTTTGATTTGGAAAAAAACAACAGGAGGTCGGTCTTACTGCGTTAAAAACTGCAATAGCATTACCAGTGGAAAAGCCCATGGTTCTTTCACTCTCGATTTCTCCGTATATCATACGAAACAAGTTACTGTACATATCAAAACAATTATAGCAGTGGAGTATGATCCTTCCAAGATGGCGGCGCCACCGCAACATGAATCATAGGCCGTGACGTCATCTTCACATTGTCAATAACGCCCTGTTCAAAACGCCAGTGACAAAGCGAGGCGATGTCATTCATTCCATTGGTAGCCTAGCGACATCTAGCTTGGGCGTGTCTAGAGACTCGACAAAGTTGAGAATTGATCGTCTTTATGCATATAGAAGATAGAAATAGCTCATTCTAAGGTAATAAAAACAAAACGCTTTATTCACCTCTAAAGACACTGTGTCAATTATATTGCATTTCTGTGAACGGATCCTCCCAAAACAACACACTGGACCTTTAATAAATACCATTTCTCCCAGTGTTTGTATTTGCTGTGTAGATTCTTGAATGGATTGTGCTGTTGTCATTATTAGAAAACTAGTGGAGTCTCCCATTATTTATTTACAGGTCACAGTCTCGAGCGTCGAGGAGGATCACATTTGATGAGGCCAGCCAGACTCTGTCCATTGGCACAGTTAATGAAAAGAGTTTAGAAGACTCTGGCATCAGTCTACAGGTGTGTGATATCATATTAATAAGAACCGTGATTATTGATTTATCAGTAGCTGTTGTTAATTCACTGTAATGCAGAGCCGTGACCTGATTTACATTGAACTGGAATAGGAGCTAAAGATCTGAACTGGCATCAAAGAATCGATTTATGTTGTAAAATTATTATTATATACTAATTATTTTATAATTGTATTAAGGCACTGTGAGGCAGTGCCATGTTGTAAATATAGTCACGGCCGTATAGGTTGTTTGCAATCACATGGTTTTTATGACGAGAGCAGCAAGTTATATTCTCGATAGGAATTCACTATCAGAAGCTCAAAGTACTTATGTTCAAGGACCAGGTAAACCCAAATTTCTGTCATACCTTACTTGTAATAAACTCTAGCTTCCGTTAAAAGTATGGATAAAGTGAAACATGCGTTTATTCACCATAGAAGTCCATTATAAGGAAACAGCTTAACGTACCAAAACAACAACCACAGAAAGACAATCACATGATATCAAACATAAACATGATAACCGAAAAGTTCTGTTCTCAGTTTGTCGCTGCCTTGAGCCACGTTTTGTGGTTTCTTTATAATGAACTTTAATGAGTAACAAGCTTAACGAATATTCTTATCCCTTGAATAAGTGCTTGCTCTTTTAGTGTTTATTACAATTAATTAGTTTTTAAGTGGTTGTTGTTTTGGCACTTTAAGGTATTTAATTATGATGCTGGGTTCACACCAAACACAAATTAAGCATTTTGCGCGAGTAAATTACATGCAAAGTCAACGCAAAGATGCGTATGATGAGAATCCGGCGACGGCGCTAACGCACATCAGTCTCGTCTTCTGCGAAGCTTGAAAATATTTGTCAGATCGCGTTACTCACACAAAAATAATGAACTTTTACTGTGAACGTGGTCGTTTGGCGTTTTAGTGAACACAGCATAATGGACTTCTATGGGGAGAAACGCTTAACGTGAACTTTATCCGTTTAATCAGGACTCGATCTTTGAAGCTAGAGTTCATGACAAGATTCTAGAGCAGTAAATTTGAGCTCACCTGGTCTTGAGTGTTTAAGAAAGTCATCCGTCTCGGCTCATCCCAACCATAGATTTCGGTTTACAAACCACTTTTATCTCTCTTTGTGAATACTGGCATTTTCCCTCTTCAAAAGAACGCCAACTTTTGCTACACAATAAAAACAACTTTCATGGTTTGATCGATTTAAACAAAAACAACGAAGCAAAAATAAGGATTTTGTGTTTGTTATAATTCCTATGGAGAAAATCACTTGCTGCCCTCCATCGGCACTTCTCACAGTTGTCATCTGCAAACATCCTATTGTTGCAGGTTTTGGGCTGTCGCACATCCTCTGAAATTATTCTTTTGAACCCATTACATACTCATGATCTGTTTTGATTTGTCTCAGGATCTTCTCATTGAAGTGTATAGGTGCATTGGAGAACCTGACAGTCTATACGGGTGTGGAGAGGGCAAGTTAGTCAGTCCTCTGACTAGGTGACACTTTTTTTGTTATTCACTCAAAAAAATGTATTATTCCGTTTGGCAGCAGTGGTTTTTGCACATTACTCCGTTTTCTTTTAGTTTTGTTTATGTATGCATGTCTGAAACAAAGTAGTGAAAGTCCCAAACTGAAGTAATAGTAAAATGACGTATAAACGCCTGCTCTGAAATCATACAGTTGATGTAGAAACGTCAAAATGAAGAACTATTGATGCGTATGAAGGTACTGCGGACATGAGAAGAGATGTAAAAATACAGCTTCTGACCGTTCACCCGCTGTATTTTTAATAACTTAACAGACTATCTACGATGAGGTCACTGCACGTGAGAAACCCGGCAATTCTCAAACTTCCGTGTAAAAGCGGTTTTCTGCGTAGCTGGTTTTTTACTATGCATGAAAACAAGTGAAAAACATGTTTTTTTTTAAGCTGCTTTTTTATAGATATCCTTTTATTTTGTGCATGTTAACACTCAATGTTACAATGATGGACACCTTAAATCTTCTTTATTTCTTTCTTTCTTTAAATCGTTCTTTATTTCATTCTTATTTGCATTGAGTTTTATTTTGGTTTGGATTTGTATGCATTTATTAGACCCTGTACTTGTTATAATGAAATAATAATCTGTAATTACTAAACTTAATTAAAAATAAATAAAAATGACATTTTTAAACATAGAAAGGTGTTGAACAAAGGAAGGGGGACATATGTTTTTTCAAGTACAAATAAAATGTAAACTAATTTAGAAAGAAAATGTGCAAAACTATACAGATTTAAAAAAAAACTCTTAATAGTTCATAGTTGCGTATTTATGGCTAAATAGGGTGGATTTTTGTATTTCCAAGCTTTTTACATGCTAAACAGTGTAGGGACAGGTTTGTCACCATATTTGGAAATGCCCAATTTTTTTTTTATATTGTATTTACATTTATATGATTCCTTATTGTGTATAACTATATATACGCTTTGGATAAAAGTGTCTGCTAAATGACAAAAATATATATCTATGTATATATATATAGCAAGCGTTGCATTGTTTTCATTTAGTTAAAACATTTCTAAATTTGGTATTTGTTTGGTGGTCTCCAGGATTCGAACGTATGAGCATGAGGCCATGTGGGAAAAAGCTTTGGTTTCATATGACCTTCACTCCAACCTCCCAGAGGTCACACGACAGATCGGCATAGTGGAGGTACGCATGACCTCTGGTCTGGATGCTTACAGACTAAACTCGGATCAGGTGAGCGGTATTGAGTTTGTGTTTTCACAGGCTCTGCAGAACTTTGGTTTGTCTAGTATTCTGAGCACATATCTGCACGGGCTGGAGAGAGAGGGGGTGGAGTCCAGTCCTGAACTGAGAGAGCTGCGTTTTCAGGCTGCGTGGAGAAATACACAGTGGGACTGTGATCTGCCTGAAAGGTGCGTGGGGGGTTGTGTTTGCCTCCTTCTGTAGTTTTAAGAGATGTGGCCATAATAAGAGTTTTTGGACCATAGTCCAATAAAGAGGTCACCATAATTAGGGGTGTAAAGATGCTGGGTTTACGATCAACAGTTGCATCATGATATTTGTTAAAAAAAAATATATATATATATTAAACTGACACTCAAATGACAGATCTTTTTCCAAAAGATAAACTATTTTAGTTACATTTGTTAAAGAATCGATGACATTCAAAGTTTAATTCAACCGTTTTTATGTAAACTCATAAAAACTGATTAGATCTATCTTATTTTCAGAAAAATAAAACTGAATTTTAACTTAAATTGTCATTGAATAATATATTGCCATATACATATTTTAATAGCTCTATGTATGGCTGTCACGATTATTAAAGGATCATCTCATTGCACATCTCTATAGAAGACACTAGGGGGAGCTGTAGTGCCTGCTTATTTCATATTTCAGTGTGTATATTGTAACTAAAGCATAGTAATACTTGTAAAATCTACCACCACAACTCAATCATAAAGAAAAACTAAAGCATATACCATAAAAATAACCCGCAGTTCATTTTTATATTATTTAAGATAATCTCAGTGTGAAAAAAAGCCTACCAAGGTTTCATCAACATAGAAGTAACATGTTATTGTTGTTTTGCAAGTGAGAAAAAAACAGACTAGAAGCTTTTCAATGACTGATAGAATTTTAATGGTGGCTTCAATCCACTCCTGATCAATTTACTTAATTTGCAAGTATTTAGCGGTAGTATTATCGACACTAAAAGCCTAAACCTTAAATATATGATGAACCATTTTTTTCTGATGCATTTCCTTGAAAAAAACTGTCTTATATTTAGAAAAACATGGTCGTTTCAAAGCTGAATCAAAGTGTATGAGAATTAAAGGTCAAAGCTCTAAAACAAACAATTAATCGTCATAATCGCAATGATTTATTAGATAATTAATCGTCAGGCAAATTTCATAATCTTGACAGCCCTAGCTCTACAATACTTGATGGTTTTGTATTTCGATATGCGATACCTCAATATATTGTTGTTATGCCCCCTTATGATAATGTGTTTGTGTAAGTGCTGACCTGTATTGTGTTGAAATTATGATTCTGTGAGAATCTAATCTTCCAACTTTATAGTGAGAATTTACAGGTATATTTCACAGTTTTTATTGGGAAAAGAGGACGTTTAAGGATCATGGTATTTATAAATGACTCGTTATTTATATTTTCGTTTGTGTAGAACTGAGAAGCTGAAGCCTGGAATCAATGAGTCTCTATTCAGCTCTCTTCAGGCTCTGAGGGATAAAGAATTCTCCCTGTTTGAGCAAACACTCAACTATGCCAGGTAACCAGAACACATCTTCCTGTATAAACCCTGTCCACACCAAAGATGACAAAACACTCTAAATGAAAGAAAATAACTACATTGGACAGTGGTCGGGTGCAAATATAGCTGTCATCTTAGATACTCAGTAACTTTTACTCAGAGCTACTATGTGCAGCTGTGCTCACCGGTAGACTGCTGATATATTAGATTAGTTTAAAATTCTTTAAACTCCATTTACATTGCTTAGTACTGAAATGTATTTTATTTATGGATGCACTGATAGGATTTTCTGGGCCGATACTGATTTTAACAAACAACTATCAGCCAATTCCGATACCGATATTGGTCATTTGTATACAGTTTTATACAATGTTAGCTAATTTTTCTGCATTCAAGTAATTTTCCTGAACATAAATTAGATCCATTTAACATTAAACAGAGAGACACAAGTGTAAGTGTGCGTAAATGTATAAATATGATAAGTTAAGGTAAAAATACAATAAGACAACATGACAATCTTCAAAGGTTATTTTTGCTTTCCAATATTTATTTTATTAAAAACATTAACTTAAATTTGACTTAAAATGTAACATTTCTTTAATACATTTAAATAAAGTCTGTCCTGTTGCTATTTACAATAACTATTTTGCCCAAAGAAAAACATTGTACGTACAAACATCTAACTCATTGCCTCCATGCAGTTAACTAATAAACTAGGGACCTAGGAAAATCAATTTTATTTTTTTCCCTAAATTTCTGGATTCTGTGTTTTCTTTTTTTCTTGCGGTGTACAGCTATGTTAATATGAACCATTCTCTTACATCTTTTTTACTTGCATTTAATTTGTAGTTTTGGAAATTTTTAGTAGCAGTTTTGTCAAGTGGTTACCTGGACTTTTATTTTGACGACAGACTTTCATTTTGACGGCTTGTTGCAAAGTTTGACAGCAGCTTCTCTCAAATGAAATGGTATAATGCACCTAGGTAAACTCTGTTAGCGCAGCGCTGATTCAGTTTTTGTGTTCTCGTCCACAAGATGCTAAAAAGTACACAAAACCACACCACTCATTCACCTGCAGAACAAGCAGATTGCATATTTAATCAGCGGCTGAATTATTATTAACGCTATTCATAGCACAATTTGAATTTTTTTAGCTGTTCAGTGCTACTTTCTGTAGTGTTTACTACTTTCCATCTGTGTTTTCCGCATCACTGAAATCATTGGGCCCTAATTGCCAATGCATCGGTTCATCCCTAATTTTACCTTTGTCTCTTTTTCGTTTCGTTTTGCTTATCTATCTGTGAAGGTGCTTTGAAATAACGCAACATTGTAAAAGCTCACTATAAACAAAATAATGTAAAAGTAAACTGTATTATCTCTATAGTTATCGTTCTTGGTGCGGACTGACCTTAATCTGACTTGTGTGCGCGTGTGTTTTGTCAGAGGTCATGAGGTGGAGGAGTTGTGTCGTGGCAGTCTGGAGGCTGCTTCTTCACTTTACCCTGCACTTTGTAACCTGCAGAGAATCGCCGAACTCCAGAGTGTCCAGGATCTTTTCGCAAGGTCGCCAGATCCTATCACTGTTTTTGCTTCTATGTATTCATAGATTCTGCATGTAATTTAAATGTTTGTGTGTCAGTACAGAAATGAAGTTGAAAACACGTGGTAATTGATTTCTTTGCTCTTGACAGGCCTATAACTGACTCCGCTCTGAATGAGGTCTACGGGAAATGGCAGCAACACTCAGATCTCTTGACTGATAGTGATTTCAGTCTGGTTGAGCCCGTTTTAGCCCTGCGCTCTTCAATACAGGAAAGCCTGATTTCCTCAGCGACAGATCCTGACAGGAAGAGCTACCTGATATCGGCCTATTCCTCACACCTGATGGAGCTGTGCAAACTCGCTCGTGCGGCAGGCAACACACAGGTGCTCTTCATTCTTGTGTATTTTGAATTTGCTAAAATTGCCATTTATGTTTCATTTAAACATTTACATGTATGCGTGTGGCAGATGATTTTATCCAAAGCGACTTATATTGTATTGTACTATACATTTGGTTTCAATATGTGCAATCTAATATGTGCAATATGTTCAATATGTGCAATTGGTTTCAATATGTGCTGGGATTGAACCCATGACCTTGATACCATTATGCTCTTACCACTGAGCTACAGGAAAGCTCATTTAAAGGCGCAGATGGTAAAGTAAAATATCCAAAAACCACTAGGCAAGTGTTAAGATATTTTTTTCCCTTGAGTACTTAAAATATCGCTAATGTTTCCAAATGCTTGTGAATAGTTAGAAATGTGCAATTGTAAAAGCGTCAATGGCGTGATATCCGTGTTACCCTTTGTTAGCGCCTTTACTGACGTAGGATCATGATGAACATGATTTCTCATTCCCGTCTGATTGATCGGCATCAGCGGTGGAGTTGAAGACAACAGATCCCATCATTCCACGCATCTTGACAGCGTCATCACGCTACGCCATTTTTTTTTTTTTTTGAATGTGCGCCCTCTATGGGGGGATTTTACAAATGCATAAGCAAATTGGCTGTACCATCAACAAGGCCAATATAAGGAACCTGAGTTGTATAATGCTAAGTAATTGTAATGTTGTAGAATTACATCGAAACATTAATATAATGTAATGAAGAATGGTAAAATAAGTTAGCAAGTGGCAAATACTGGTGTCGGCCAGTTAGTCGTTTTGGGGAGACCGCTTCTTATTATTATCACATGGTTATCCTTAAAGAATGTGACTCCAGCTTTGTGTGTTTTTGTTCATGTAGCTGGCAGAGCGAGCAGTTTTTCACATGAAGCAGAAAGGCGTGGCCAGCGCTGGGGGCATGGTCTCGTGGGCGTGGCAGCTGGAGGAGGCTCAGGTGTTCTGGGTGAAGAGAGAACAGGGGCTAGCTCTGGGGCTGCTCAAACAGATGATCCACAAACTGGATGATTTAGTAAGTGGGCGAGAAGACCGTATATATTGCGTCTATTTCGTATATTTCTGTGTATGTGTCGAATACAAATGTGTTTATGTGAGCAGGTGTCTGTGAATCCTGCTCTGGTGCCGGTGTTTTCTGAAGGCTTGAGACTGTGTGGGAACTGGCTGGCCGAATCCTGTTTGGAGAGTCCTGCTGTTATACTGGAGAAATATCTGGAGAGGGTAAAGCTGTCATATTTTGTACAAGGCATAATGGGAAATGAAGTGATTTCTGGAAAGTAATAAATGATTACGGATAAGGTTATTTGTTATTTTGAGATTGGACACTGGGATAATATTACTGATAAAAAAATGTTTTTGCGCATGGAATTTTAACAGGGTAATACTTTTTTGAATGGCATCATAATCATTCTCTACAGTTAAAGTCCCCGTGAACCGGTAGATGCGATTGTTCTTCCTTCCGCATTCTGGTGCATTTCCGTGTTAAATGGAAATTGAAATCAGAAAAAACAGTGTGCGTGGCTTGATTTTTCACCATGATTTGATTGGTTGTATAAAACCAACAGTTGCGTGTTGAAATGGAACTGGAAACAGACTGACAGTTGATGGTGAGGAGTCAACAAATGGCTACGTCATTTGAGATGGATAGTCGCGCTAGCGGGCATTTTCAGGTGTTGAGGGCACACAAACCTTTAAAAGAGAATCATCCACATTGAAAACTCTTGACAATAAACGCTGCAATATTCAATGGAAAAATAGGAATCATAATTTTTCATTTCACTGGGACTTTAAGTGCAGTTATTGTCTTATCATTGTTAACGTGGTACCGCCACACAAGTGTTTTATATACTGTGTATTGAATGTCATTAAATGAGTGATTGATGCCGGACAGGCTGTGGAGGTGATCGAGGACTATTGTGCCGGATCCGACACTAAACTCCAGAGCCAGAAAACCCAGGCTTTCTTCTCGCTAGCACGGTTTTCTGACGCACAGTACCAGAGCATCGAGAATTACATGAAGTCCTCTGAGTTTGAGAATAAACAGGCGCTTCTGGAGAAGGCCAAGGAGGAAGTGGATCTCATGCGGGAGAGGAAGGTCATCAACAACAGGTCAGCAGAACTTTACTCTGTAGTGACTACTATTGGAGTGACAGGGAAAGTATCTCACCATAAGGGCTACAAACAAGCTTCCTCCTGTGCAAGCACAATTTTATTCATGCGCAGGTACACGGTGAAAGTTCAGAGGGAACTCGAGCTGGACGTCAAGGCGATGGCCAACCTCCAGACTGACCGTAACCGCTTCCTCCTCAAGGCTGTGGAGAACTACATCCAGTGCCTGGAGCTCGGAGAAGAACATGACACCTGGGTCTTTAGACTGGCGTCCCTCTGGCTGGAGAATGCCGATGTCAAAACAGTCAACGACATGATGAGGGTAAGACTGCAAATCTAATTTTCGCACGAGTTGCAGATGTCTTATTGTTGGTGGTTGTAAGTGATGTTTCGTTTGTGTTGGTGTTAGACTGGGGTAAAGAAAATTTCGTCCTATAAGTTCCTGCCCCTGATGTACCAGTTAGCTGCTCGAATGGGCACAAAAGTGTCCAGTTCACAGGACGTTGGTTTCCATACTGTTCTGAATGAGGTAACCTCGAGCTTTTCATTTGAACTACACAAGTGTGGAATCGCAGCTTAAATAAGTCCATGGTCTGTATTCAGCTGATCTGTCAGTCATCCCTGGACCACCCGCACCACACTCTCTTCATCATCTTGGCCCTGGTCAACGCCAACAAAGATGAGAGTTTCTCTCGCAGTCGTATATCCAAGAGCAGTGCACGCCAGCCTTCGCCTTTGGACTTGGTATGTATATCTACATTCAGCCAAAACATTATTTATTTACCATTGATCTACGTGGATACTGACAAGAGTGTACACGAACACTTGAGACTTGGGGTTTATGATATTGTTTAATACATTGTGTTGTAGGAGCGCGCAGAGGTAGCTCGAAAGATCATTGACATGGTTCGTAAAAAGAAAGCCAAGATGATCAAAGGCATTGAGACACTCTGCAGTGCATACATCACTTTGGCGTACATGGACGCAAGTCGCCATAAAACTGAGAAGAGTAAGTACATCCCTCCAGTCAAGCGTTTATTTTGTGTGTTGTTTCCTGTCGGTTTCGAGTCTTGTAACTTGCTCGTTACTAGGCCCGATACCAAGCTCATGTACTCATACTCGTAATGATCCACCGATACCAAAGACCAATACCTCGCGTGACATAAATAGAGCCCTATGAACGGGGACGGAATTTGGCAAATGTATTATAGCCTAACAAGAACAGCTAACAGCTAACTTAACTTTAGTAAACTGAAGTAAATGTATGAGTAAAATTGTGCTACGTATCATAATCAAATAGAGTACTTAATTTAAGTAGACATAAAAAAAAAAAAGAAAAAAAAAAAAAGAAAATGTAACAGTAAGATACTGGTTTATTAACATAATTGTACATTAACAAGGCATCGGTTATAGGTATCGGTATCGCCGAGTACCAGAAAATATATCGGTATTCATACTCGGTCTTTAAAAAATGGTATCGGTGCATTCCTGCTTGTTACATTTCTTATCAGTGTCGAATAAAGATGAAATGTAATTAAGTTGTACTATGTTAATATATACAATGTTTTGAATGTAATGTACATGCTCTGGTAATAAGATGGGTTATCTTGTTTGCATAGAAGCCATACCGATCCCGCCTGAACAACCAATCATGCAAATCAAAGACCTTGATGATGTCATCATTCCCACCATGGAGATCAAGGTAAAAAGATGAAAACGTTTTATGGTCAGAGATGTCTCATAAAAATCTATTTCGTATAAAAGTGTGAAAACAAAATACAAAATATGCAACTAGCATTCAATTCAAGCAAAGATGTCACAGAAGTCGTTTATAATTATACAGCAGTATAGTAGTGTCAAACTAACGAAACATTTCGATCTATGATAACTATTCTGTAATATCTGAAATTAAAGATCTATATAAAAGAGTAGTTATTCTTGATCTGATCGCTTTCTCTTATTTCAGGTGTTTGCGAGCTGAAAATGTCTGCCATTTAGAATTTTTCTTTGATTTGCTCAAAACGTGACATGCATCATTTATACTTCAAAATAATTTAAATCGGTCCCACTGCTCAGCAGATTTACGCCAATTTAATTTCTCGATTGGCCCTTTTTTAATAATAAGCCAAGATCTTTTGAATTCAAAGTCCAAGGTTAAAGAAATTCCGCCACAATGTGGACATTGTTTGCGGCAGACCTTGTCAAAAACCTCTAACAGGGGGCGCTAAAACTAGAACCATCATAACTGCAGCCTTTATCGAAAGAGTGGCAGATTGGCATCCTTAGTTTTTTACACATGCTAAAATATCAGAAAATTAATAAATAATCTTCCAACAGCCAATTTAATTGCGATAGTAATATTTGGAACAAACGTACAAAACATTTTGTACAATATCGAGACGCATTATTTCAATAGTTACTTGTAGTTACAATAGTTCTAATAATGAATTATTATGGTACTTTTTGATTATTAAAGGTCACGTGTGAACAATGCAAGATGACATGTTTACTGCTAAAATGCTTAAACAACAGAATGTTTATTATTGTTTAAGGTTTTTGTGGCCCTCTGTTTTTCAAGTCGCTTTGTCCCAGAATAAATGTAAAAGGCACTCGTTATTAATAAAGAAAGCTTAAGTAAGGGGGCTAGAGCTTATCATTATTATATCAATATAAAAATTCCTCAATGGCAAATTAACATCAAAATTAGGATTCGTGATTCAAAACAGTTTTTGTCACGTGTGAAACAACCCAAAACATGTACATATCACATTTTGAGACAACCATTAGGCTTTCTTAATTTTTTAAGATTCACGACAGCTTTTGTTTTGAGAAATGTTGTTAATTTTTCTTTTTTTCCTTAAATCAATCTTAAGAAAAACTAGGGAAAACAAAACATTCCTTACTTTTTTCTTGAATTATATAATACCCTTGAAGCGGAGGTCGCTTTAACGTCCATATTGTGGCGCATTTCCGAGTGAAATGGAATGGAATTTGGAATGAGAAAAATAGTGGGCGTGGCTTTCGTCTTTCTCAGCGCTTTGATTGGACATATAAAAACAGCCGTTACGTTTTAAAACAAAACTGGCAGCAGACTGACAGTTGAAGGGGAGGAGTTAAGGGATGCTCCGCCCATGCCGTCTAACATACGTCATTTAAGATGGATAGTCTTTTCAGATTTTCAGATATTATCCGAAGATTATGAGGCCACACAAATTTTAAAAAGAGAATGAACCACATTGATAAGCTTTTTACAATAAACGCTGCAATATTTCATGAAAAAATAAACATTGTAATTTTTAATATCACTGGGACTTTAAGAAAACATATGTTAGATTTTCATCTTAAGGATGTTTTATGAATCCTGCCCCTGTTTCCCAAGAACAAAGAGAGTCCTATGAGATTGGTGAGTAAATGATGACAGACCTTTCATTTTAATATCATTAACTTGTATTATCTAGGTGGATCCATCAGGCAGATATGAAGACCTTGTGTCTGTCAGGTCATTCAAACCTTACTTTCACCTGGCTGGAGGCGTCAACCTACCGAAGATAATCGACTGTGTCGGCTCAGACGGCCTGACCAGGAAACAGCTAGTCAAGGTCAGGTTATTTGCCACAAACCATAATCATTCAAAGGTTCGGTGTCTACAGTACATACTTTATAGTTTCCGATTATAATGAATTTCTGATAACATTATGAAGACCTAAACCGATCAGATCAGAAGTTTTTAAATATAAAGAAGAAAAAAAACTTGAGTGTTCAAAAATATTCGATGGGTACTGTATGTATTGAATCTTCTGGAACCCAAGATTACTGTGATATACGTGTTCCTTACAAGTGTAAGTCAAGTTTAAAGCCCGATTGTGTGGTTGTGTCGGGGTCACAGGGTCAGGATGATCTGAGGCAGGACGCGGTAATGCAGCAGGTCTTTCATATGTGCTCCACGCTCCTACAGCGCAACGCAGAAACACGCAAGAGAAAACTCAACATCCGCCGCTACAAAGTACGAACACTCCTCATACACAATGAACGTTCGTAAGATTACAACAGCAGTTTAAGAATTGTGCGACACTGTGCCGTGTGTGCGAGCAGGTGGTGCCGTTTTCCCAGCGCAGCGGTGTTTTGGAGTGGTGTTCTGGAACCGTGCCCATTGGAGAGTTCCTGGTTGACCCACTGAAGGGGGCGCACAAACGTTTCCGCCCACAGGACTGGACTAACATGGCCTGTCGCAAGAAAATGATGGTAGGGATTTCTATACATGTAATTGTCTAACCCTTTTAAAAAAATCCAATGAAATCATTTTGCTCTCTGTTACATGTAGGATGCCCAGAGGATGGAGTTTGATGGCAAACATCAGGCGTTTACAGAGGTGTGCCAGAATTTCCGGCCAGTGTTTCGATACTTTTGCATGGAGCGCTTCCTGGACCCTGCAGTGTGGCTGGAGAGACGACTAGCGTATACGCGCAGTGTGGCCACATCCTCGATTGGTACCCCATACTCGCACGATACCATCGTCCACTGGGTTTAGACACACCTGATCTGTGGAATTTAATAAATGATGTTGCATTATTTTTTTTCCCCCTGACAGTCGGTTACATCGTTGGCTTGGGCGATCGACACATTCAGAACATTCTTATTGATGAAGAGACCGCAGAACTGGTCCACATAGACCTGGGTATGCACACAAGGAAATCCTTGCTTATTAAAATGTTTGATCTTTTCATTTTATGTCAACCTGCAACACCTTTTCACGCAGGGGTTGCATTCGAGCAGGGTAAAATCTTGCCAACCCCTGAGACGGTGCCGTTCAGACTTTCTCGAGATATCGTTGATGGAATGGGCATCGCTGGGGTGGAGGGGGTGTTCAGGAGGTGAGCCTTGATTAGACTATTAAACTCTATTAAACTATAATATAATAAAATATAACAGTAATAAATTATAATCATTAATATAATAATAAATAAAGTATTATTAATAATATGTGAGCTATAACATTTTATAAGAAAACATTTTGTGATTGTTGTTGTAATATCTCCTGAAACCCTGTGTGGTGTCTCCTGTAAATCTTCCCTATACGTGAGACACTGCATGCATTTTTGTGACATTTATTACGACACATATTTAGGTTTCTAAAGTACTGAACTGTTATTTTTGTTCTTATGTATATTTAGATGTTGTGAGAAAACTATGGAAGTTATGAGGAGTTCTCAGGAGGCCCTGTTAACCATTGTGGAGGTGAACAGAAGCACATCTCGTATCCGTCAGTCATGAGTAAATGAGTGCTCTTTCTTAACCTGGATGGTTTGTGCAGGTGTTGCTGTACGACCCTCTGTTCGATTGGACCATGAACCCTCTGAAGGCCTTTTACCTGCAGCAACACGACGAGCAGGCCGAGCTTAATGCCACGCTTAACCCCACGCCGGGCGGAGACGAACTCGACGCCCACCGCAAGGCCAGGTCTGCCATGTTTTAACAGGGTGGCCGCGGATCCTTAAAAAGTCTTAAATAAAATGTTCCTAATATAAGGCCTATAAAATTATTTTTGACCAGTTCCATTTAGAATTTGGTAGAAATGCTGTCAGTAGATCAAAGTAGAAAACAAAAATGATCCTTTTCATTAAAACGGTGAAATGGTAAATGCAGAAAAACTGAAATGTGTGTATGTCGGTCGCTTGGTCTTAAAGTTTTTTTTTACAAAGCTCATGGCTCTGAAAAGCGAGTTGTGTTATGATTGGCCAGTTAACCAGTGCGTAGTGATTGGTCGAATAATACAAGTGTGTGACGGAAATGTAACGCCATGTACCCTATTTGGAACACCAGGTTCCTCTTCAATTGTACTAACAGGTATGCCCACCTAAATTGCGTATATATTTGGGTGGTCTTACTCCGATCTTACCACCAACTGACATAGATTTGTGGGGTTGTGGTTACACAAGGCTTTTCAGGCAGGTCTGGGTGAGGACTGGCTTTTAGATAGAATGCATCTTTTGTTCCGACACTTAAATTAAATTTTTGCAATTTTACATGTCTAATACATGCATGGGCAACTTATAACACACCAAAGACACAGAAAAACACGTGTTTGCGCCACATGACCCCTTTAAATTTGATAAAAGTTTGCATTAAAATGGTCTTAAAATGTCTAAAATTTAACTGTTGCAATGACATGCATCCAACATTTATTTTTGGCAGTTACTCAGCGCCAGAGTTTTAAAACCATTGGCCAATCATAAGGAGCAGGGGGCGGGGCAAGAGTCTTCAGTATCATTTGTTTATTTCACATTTAATGTGTTTTGTGTTTCAGCAGTGACAGTCAGAGCTTTAATAAAGTGGCGGAGCGAGTGTTGCTCAGACTGCAGGAGAAGCTGAAGGGTGTTGAGGAGGGAACAGTGCTCAGTGTGGGAGGGCAGGTCAACCTCCTCATCCAGCAGGCCATGGACCCTAAAAATCTCAGTCGACTTTTCTCCGGCTGGCAGGCCTGGGTCTGATATACGCGACAGATCTTCATGTTCCGGTACAGACTAAATAACAATCTAAAGTGAATGAATGTCAATGAATCTCCCTCATGTCCCCTCGTGGTCTCTGTAACGTTCAAGCTTTATCTACTCTGAATGTCCATCTTTGAAAATACTTGCACTATTAGCCGACAGTATGTATGATTTAAAAAACATTTCAATACATTTATGCTTGACTGACAGATTCTTGACTGACAGTTCTGTAATTAAATAAAATCATTAACTTTTTTAAAAGGGAAACTAATTTTCTTTCACCACTACTTTTATTTGTATGTATTGAATCAAAATTTTGTTTAGCACGTGGGTAAAAACGATTGCAATAATAACCATTGTTTGTTCTGGAGATATTCATGTAGTGTGCGTGCAGACATCACTCATAGGTTTTCTTTTATATCTTACTGGATGCAATTATTAATATACTAAATAAACTGTTTGTTTATACATCATTTTGCCTATTGTTTCAGTTTTGAGGTAGTACCAAATTTTGTCAAAATGTTTGTTATGTAAGGGATCATTTACAGGCAGTCGGTTGTAATAAATAAGCCTTGACAGTGTTATCTGGACACGACGCGAGGTGGAGGGTCTGGTATCACTCTGAAGGGGCTTATTTCGCGATATCAACCGGCTGCCTGTACATTATCCCAATAATAACACGGCTACTTGCCAAATGAGAATTATTTTTTGAATTTGAAATATATTTTTCCGTGAGGAATAGCTGTTTGTTTTGGTTTTAAAGTATATCATAACCATAACGAACAGGCAAATTGGTGCAATCATATATAAATATAATATCATATAAGTTTTGAAAAGACATATTTATAATTCATTTTTGTGTAATATTAAACTGCCCCTCTCAAAATGTTTTGCAGCATCTGGGTTACAGGGTGTTATTAGTTTTGAGCAGTTGTTATTTGAAAATAACAACCCTTGGAATATTGCGCCTGGCCAATCAGAAGCAAGCATTCAAATGAGCTGTGTAATAACGTAAAATAACAATCAACATTACTTCTGCAGAATCGGTTAATTTAAGTAATGTAACATCTAAACAATTACTAATAGAGTGAAATCTAAAGTTGTACATCTCTGCTCACCAAAATTCACCTATAGACCACTTCGCAAGATGTAAACACTGGTTTAAGTTTTTATTTATTATGTTTTTAAATCTTAAAGATATTTGTTTGTTTAAATCGGTAATAAATATTCTGTCGGTTGTATTTTGTTGAAGAGTTTGTGTAGGGAAACAAAGTTATTCTGGACCAGTGTTTATTACATCATCCAAAGAGGTCTATATTTGTAGGCCAGTATATATAGTTAATGTTATGTCTGAGCTTCAGTACATCTCTGCTTCAACTACTGTACCCCACGAGTCTTATATTTCCATACTGTACCATGTCTGCTTCATGAGTCAATGTGTCGGTGCAGTTAATGAAGGTATGAGGAGTTTGATGGAGTCAGTGGGAGAACTGGAGTTGAGCGGTGGATGGTTAGAGATGCTTTGGTTCATTACAGGATTCATGAGGCAAAGCCACTAGAAACAGCCGCCGGGAGGCTCTTACATAACTCTGAGTCTGAGTGTAGTCTTGGGGCCGTTTAATGAGACCGTTTTCAACTGAAAACAAAAAAAAAGTGTATTTCTCTTTCATTTAGATGGAAACGGCATTTAGGGGGACTGAAAACGCAAACTGTTGCATAACCACATCAATATGGCGGCTTCCCGGCTCTCGCTGCTCGACTATGTAATGACGTTTCCCCAGCAAAGTCCCCTATACACATATACGTCGACCAACGGTATTAAAAAGCACTTTTGCCTTATAACTGTGCATGTGTAAGTGCCAGGAACGTCAGTTTTGATTACGCTGTCATATCATGTGTATGTGAAACTTTTCAGTGTTTCATCGTGTAAACGTGGCCTTATACTGAAACAGTCTTACCTCAAAACAAGTTACTTAAACGTTGGGGCTTTCTTTTTCATGACTGTATAATTGGGTCGTTCTTTGTCTGAATTAAAGCAAAGGTCGTATTTACATTTATGATCATTGGTTCTTGCTAAGCATTGTTGGGTATATGACTCTGAAAAAATAATGAATTACTAGTTACAAATGACATAATCAATAGTGTAATTACATTACTGTACAAATGACTCTCTCCAAAAAGTATTTGATTACTAATAACTTTCTATATCCTACATCAACCTTGATTAGTTCAGTGATTCAAGGATTCACTCTTTAATTCATTCAATTAAATAGTATAAAACTAAATATAAAAGTATTTTTATTTACTAGGCAAAGTGTTACATTAAAGGATACATTAAAGAGTGTATTTTAAAGTTAGACTTAGAATTTTGATGTTAATTCCACTATTGAATATATTACAAAGTATTTAGTTCAATCACATCAGAAGTAACTGTAATTAAATTACAGGGAAAAGAAAAGTAGTCCCTTGCTTTACTTTTTCAAGGGGAAAAGTAACTAATTATTTATCAACTAGTGACACATCCAACAGTGCTGCTAAGACAGGCATCCATTTTTCTACAGCTTGGTTTAAAATAATAATTCACCCCTAAAAATGAAAATTCTCACATTCGTCAAATATTATCCTCGGTAGCTTCAGACTCTTACAATGGATAACAAAAAACATCCATTACACTAAAAGTTTGGACACTGCTTAGGTGTTGGCAGATGACCTTGGCCCTTTTGTTAGATGCTGTAACAGCACCATCCGGTGATAAATGGACATCATGTGAAGGCAAAAAACTAGATGAGCACATTCAGGAGGAGAACAAGATTTGTCATGATGAGATATAAGAGACCACAATAAAATGGCGTTCACATACATGTTATCATTCTCAATTCTTTATTATCTGTCAATAATCAGTTTAAAAACAAAATATCTTTAAAATTTCTTGTAAGCTTTTGATTGTTTGTGAAATCGGTTGTTTGTAAAGCCTTTTTTTATTTTCAAAAGTGTTATACAAACAGGATAAAGCATACAGTATGTGACAATAAACAATGTAATGGCTCTGTATTAGTTTCTTTTAATAATGTGAAAAAAGTTCAAGCAACTAATGTTAAAGCAAGATGGATGTCACCGAGATGCTTTAATACGCTTTTATTAATATTATCATTTGTATGTAAATGGACAGAATAAAATAAATGCATTAATTTAAATAATTTTCAAATTGAACTTTGGCGGTATTAGGACAAGTGTGTATCATAATACACAAACAACATATCAAACCAACTGGCATTTATTTTAAGGCACACTTCTCAAACGAAACAGTTCACCAAATTAAGTTTGATAAAACAATTGATACACAATTGTTCAATATTAAGTCGTAGGCCCGGTTTCCACAGACAAGGCTTAGCTTAAGCCAGGACTATCCCTCGGTTGAATTAAGATATTTATGTCGCTTTTCTAAAAACGCTGTAGAAGAATACATTACAGGTGAGCATCTTGAGACAAAGCAATGCACTGATATATTTTAAGATATTTCTGGGCGTTACATTCAGTTTAGACAGGTCACTCTTTTTAGTCTGGGACTAGCCTTAAGCCTTGTCTATGAAAACGGGCACTAAACATGTCCAACGTTAATATGATAAACTATAGCGGTTGTTCAGTGGCGTGTGGCTGACCTCTTACATGAGGTGACTTCTGGCAAAATACATAAATATAAGAGGGCGAAGTCAGTTTCCAGCAGGGCCGGGTCTGGGGGGCATTGCCCCCTTTACAAATATCCAACAACAAATCGAATGATTCAAAATAAAATACTTACTAAATGCTTATACTTGTGTTCTCTATTAAATATTGATCTGTCAATTTAATCACAGAAAGAAATGTAAAATGATGCATGCAATGAACTTTGATTATATATCTGCCCCACTGAAATATGTTAGATATGTTTGACTTTCCATTGTAGGAATAAAAATGACTCGGGGAAGTTAATGGGGGAAAACTTTGGAGTGAACTACTCCTTAAAGTGACTAAATACTTTTTGGGGCCATTGCACCAGAGAGACCAAACCTTCAGTCGAGTTTCAGTAGTTTTATTAACAGACTCATATTTGAGACTATTAAGAGGAGCAGAATAATTTAACGAAACAGATCAGAATGCACCCTAACTTTCTCGACAAATATACATCAAACTAAAAACGTCAAAAGTATAAACCTGATTTGTTCAACCTTCTACAATTTTCTTCTCGTCCGAAAACGTCAAAAAAGTTTTAATCGTACAGAAAACGTGTCCACAGATGTCCAAATCCCAGCATATCCCGCTAAACAGGCGCATGTGATCTAGAGATCTCATCCAGGGTTCAGGGCAATATATTCACCCCTGTGACTTGTTCTGAGGTCTCTTCGGAGCCCTGACGTCATTTGATGCGATGGCGCACCAGTGAAGACTCATCCGTGATCTCGCCGTCTCTGTGGCGTCGACAGGGTAGTATTAGCAGAATGAGGAGTATGATCAGCACCAGGGCACATACGGCCATCAGAGCGTACACGATCACCCACATCAAAGGCTCTCTGAGAGACACGCCGGCCGTACAGTCTGACGCCACACCCTCAGCTAGGAAAGGCCCGGCGATCTCCGCCATTGGTTCATCACTGTTTTCTGATGGAATGAGGGGGTCGACACAAATAAAGCATATTGAATGTTCAAATACATTGTCGTGTTTAATTGGTGTTTGGTGGGCAAGATGGGTTAACCTTTCGAATTTGATAAAATTCATGAATTTAAAATTATCCATGTTTATTTTGTTGACCCGATGTAACTAATAATGCAGCGAACAAGTCACCCTTCAACACCCAAATCAACTTGGTAGACTTAAAGCAAAATCTAAGAAAGCTACTTCTGCATACTGGTTAATGCTTCACTGATGAAATTTGATGGTTAAGGGAAGAAATCTGTTAACCCATCCCCTCCTACTCCATTTCTGAATTAAACACCCCACTTTTCTAGATAGAATCAATTCATGTTCAATATTTGGTTTCACTTGCGTCACAATGCTGAAGTAGGCTGCTGAGAGAATGAATTGCATGGCTTTTGTACTTAAAGTACCCAATAAACAGTTTGGTCAACGCGGTTTTCTTTTTTTTTACATATTCATGATGTACTGTATATCCATATTGTAAAAAGAGGGTTGGTTGGGTCGTTTCAGCATTTGGTTGGATCGTTTCAACCAAAGAACAGTGGTTGGGTCGTTTTTATTGTGTGGTCAACAAGCTTGAACCATCATTTACTACTTTCGAGTCACTCAAAGAGAAAAGTCATTGGCTATATTTGGAGTAAAATACTAGCAAGACATACTTTTACTGACATACATGGGAATTCAATGCAAGAATTCAATGTGAATGCAAAACAACGGTTTCAGTTGCGGAGACTTTTTCACGCAAACACAGTACTACAAATACGGTTTAACTGATTCTTCTGTATTGCGACATATATCAACTGTAATGGCTTCTGGAATTAGATCAAAAGTTGGGGAGCATTGATTTTGTCCTTCAGGAATGGATCGGATCGTTGGAAATTGGAAGCCCAGCCAATGGACAGTCAATGTAGTCTTACACTCATGCCAAGACACGCACTTAAAAACATTATTAAAAGCTATAACATTAAAAAAGTGTCCATTCTGAATTCATGGTGACATTAAACGGGTCATTCTCACGAAACCACTGGAACATCAAGGCGGTAAAGAATTTGGTTATAAAACGGGAATTGGTAACACAAAATGAACATGAAACATTTTTTTTGACAGAATACTCATCTATAATAAAATGAAAAAATTGTGGAAAAGTGAAGTGTCTAGGACTGATATTCTCATCCTCCGTAACATTTTTAAAACACACACACAAAGATATTTCCATCAATTTTTATTTTATGTGAAGAAACACATCTTCCAGGTTAACATTACTTTATATTGTACTAGTTTAAAGCTTAATATTCTCTTGTCATCCTGTGTGCACAACTTTTTTTCATGTTCATAACCGATGCAGATTTTTTAACATGCTATGGGATCGACAGTTTTAAATGGTTATGGTAATGAGAATATGAGAAACATGTTATAATTAGTCTTTAATTTATGAAAAGGATAATTTTGATATGAGTATTTTTCACTTTGTTGTTTTTCAATCTTAAAATAATGTCTCTAAAATTATTTGTGTGTTAGAGCAAGCAGGAGGCTAATACAGCGATATTATTGTTAACAGACAACTGTGCTTATCAACCACAAGGGGGCCATGAGCAAAAGTTCTATAGTGTTGCTTTAAGAAAATAATGTTTGACATTGAAACCAAGATTTCGTGAGAATCCCCAAAATATTAATCCTTAAATCCACCTACCTGCACAGGTGCTAACAGCGAAGCCCACCCTCTTTTTGACACGGTCAAAGATGACATAGAAGCCCTCCATCACTGTAGCTCCAATGACTAATCCGTTGGCCGAAGGGGAGATTCCAAAACGAAAACAGTCCAACGTACCATCAATATCTGTGACAGGCTGCACGTACAGCTTCAGGAAAAAAAATCAATCATTTGAGGAACATATTTAAATTGATGTCCCATATTTTTGATAGTTAAAACAATATAATAATTTTATATTTTTTCATACAGCTAAATTTTAGGGGTGACCTTTCTTTTAGACTCTTAATGCTTAAATGTTATATTTACGTATATTATATTATTGTATAATATTTACGCTCTGCTGGCTGATGCTTACCTGTGGGAGAATGGTGATGCGAAAAGACTCGCTGGCGTTTGTTGCTCTGAGGTAGATTGAGATTTTAGGAAAAAACCTCCATGGTGATTCTCCTCTCACCCAACATGCCAACTTGGTGCCACCAAAGAATCCAGCCGAGAAGCCTTGAATCTAGAAAAGAGCACAGAGATCGAAACAAGCATGACTGGATTGTGTCAGAGCTGTCCCCCCTCTTATGCCCGTCATTTTTATTTGTATTGTTTACTATCAATAAACGTGACAATAACAACACCACAAATCAAAGCATATATTTTGATGTTTTTTCAAGGTCCTGTGTGTGGGGATGATTCTCTCTACAGAAACAACCATTTTTGCTCCTGTGAGAATACTATCCATGCAAATTGTATGTGAACGTTTTACTTCCACACAGATAATGTTGTGATGTGAAGGTCATACCAATGATGTTTCCATAATGGCCTCCACCACGGCATTAAACACATTTCCAGGCAGTCGAAGTAGTGTCGTCCCACTATCCACTATGGCTTTATCCGAGTTGTACTAAAAAAACATGAAAGACAATCGGTCAAGGCCTCCATCTAATAGCGATGGCTGCTTCACCTTAAACGCTTTCATAAACATCATTATGGCGGAGATAATGGCACCCTTCAGAGGTACACATCCAGCACATCCTTGAAGCCACTCCAAGCACAAGATTTAAAAGAACTTACAAACAACCACTGTCCTTCTTTTATCTCTATCTGCAAAGGATGTGCTAGATCGGAATTGGCTTTATTTTGCAGTACATGTACAGTAGCCTAGAGTTCATATTAGGAAATGTTTAGATTTAGTTTGCGTACCTCTTTGCAGTCTAGATTTAAATTTTGGTCTCCAACTTCAAGCTTCAACACTTCCACTTGGTAATACCACTCTTCTAGGATCGGGGTGTACCAAACAGAACCCCGGTATAAGGTTGGCTCCACCCCTCCCATGATCTGCAACACAGCACAAAACAACATTCTTAAGTCAGCTGGATCAGAGAATCATCTGGATCCGAAAGTTAGTTGAAATTAAGTTTATGCTGGAGAGTCATTTGTTGTCTAAAGATATTTCCGGCAGTATGTACATAAGTGAAATAGCAAAGAGACACTAGACAATTGTAAACCAATCAACGGAAATGCAAAAGCATCCTAAAGCACAATTTTAAACCCAGATTTTTTTTAAAGGTCTCATATGCGGCTAAAACGAATATAATCTTTTGTTTTTGATGTAATGCAATGTGTATACAAGATTTAAGGTTAAAAAACGCTGTATTTTCGACACACCGTGCAAGTTTGTATCTCCTCTTTCCCCCTCTCTGAAAAGTGAGGTGTGCTATGATTGGCCAGATAACCAGTGCGTAGTGATTGGTCGAATACTGCAAGTGTGTGATGGAAATGTAACGCCTCTTACCATATTCTGAACATGAGGTTCCTAAGCAATTGTACTGACAGGTACGCCCACCCTACTTGCGTAAACATTTGGGTGGTCTTGGTCAAATCATATCACCAACTGACGTAGATTTGTGGGGGTGTGGTTACACGAGGCGTTTCTGGCAGGTCCTGGTGAGCATTTGCTTTTAGATAGAATGCATCTTTTGTTCCGACACTTTAATTTTTGCAATTTTACGTGTCTCATCCATCCATGGGATACTTATGACCCAACAAACACATGTACAGTATTCGCGCCATATGACCCCTTTAAATCCTGGGATGTTTCTCTCCAAACAGCGTATAAAGTTGTTTTTATAATATTAATAAAGCCCTGCTATGAAAACACTAAAAAAGTAGAAAGTCAAGTAACATCCTGGGTTTCAAACTGTGATGTAGAGATTGGATAACAATAGATTTGTTGGGAAATAGATTTACACAACTAACGCTGCACCAGATATGCCCGGTGCTTCCCTAAAATTTGCTATCCAACCTCCCGAACACCTTTGTTTTTCAACAAACAAAGCCAAAAAGTGAAACGCTTAAGAACTGATGCTGTGATTTTTGCCAACAGCATCCAATTAAGAGGTAAGTCAAATATTTCTAAAGGCTTTGGATGTTGTTCAGTTTTGGACAACGTGCTGTCCATCTGCTCCTCTCAGCGGGACACAGGGTCGTCCCCTCGTCCAGCAGTCATGTATTACTAACAGAATGCACCAGCAGTAGGGAGCTCTCTTTAGCTTAATGAGCTTCTCACTAACAAGACCCGCCATCCTATAGGAGGTGTCGGAGGTGCAAGAAGGAGTCTCACTCCGTGCTATTGTGTTTCTTGAGTAGATGAGATGAATAATCTCATCCGTCCTTGAGAGCTTTTAACTGATCTGTCTTATCAGAGCGGGAAGTCTGTCTGATACAGACTACTTTAGCGATGACTCTCATTGATGACATTTGTTTTTCTGCTTTTATTCGTTCCGTTCGCACCTGGTCAGGGTGATTCCATCACAGGCTCAGATGAGGCAGTTTGCCACTCGTCCCTTGCATTAGCATGCATCAATTATTTTTGGGATGTATACACTTTATATCATACAGATTCATAAACCTTCATTGCTTTTGTTATAACCGTTTTGTCTATAATATGTATAATGTTTTGAAGTACAAGTAGTTGAGTATAATTGCTGGAAACATTTCTGGCTTAGTAGTCAGAGCTTTTCAAAGGACAAAAGTGACACTCGACCACAAAACCACTCTTAAAGGGATACTTCACCCAAAAATGAAAATTCTGACATCATTCCAACTCACCATGGAATTGTTCCAAATGTGTATACATTTCTTTGTTCTGATAAAAACAGAGAAAGATATTTGGAAGAATGCTTATACCAGACAGGTTTTGCTCTCCATTGACTCCCATAGTAGGAAAAATTACTTTATAATTTTTCAAATCTGTCTGGTTTATAAGCATTCTTTCAAATATCTTTCTCTGTGTTCATCAGAATACAGATTTGGAGCAACTCGAAGGTGAGTAAATGATCACAGAATTTTCATTTTTGGGTGAACTATCCCTTTAAGTAGCATGGGAATATTAGTATGGGACAAAATCTTTTGTGCCGAAAATCATAAGGATATTAAGTAAAGGTCATGTTCCATGAAGATATTTTGTAAATTTCCTTTTGTCAATATTGAAAACTTCGCTAACAAAAATGGCCGGAAACCTGCCTACAAACTTCACTCGCTGTTGCCTGCTCTTTGGGAGTTAACTACTTAAGTTTGGTATCTTCATAAAGCTTAGAATTTCAGATTTAGGGTTGATCTTCTCTCCACAACCACATCTAGTGGTAATCCATTAGAGAGCGTTAAAACAAACCTGTTTCTTCTTAGCAACGGCCTGCTACAACTTCAAAGCCTCTGATTGTCAACTTCAAAGACGCTTTTCTCAATATTCAGATTTTTTGCACCCTCAGAGTTTTAAATAGTTGTATCTCAGCAAAATAAAGAAATAACAGCAATAGAAAGCTATTTATTCAGCTTTCAGATAATGTAAAAATCTCAATTTCAAAACATTTATCCTTAAAGTCCCAGTGAAAAAAAATTATAATGACCATTTTTCATGAAATATTGAAGCGTTTATTGTAAACAGTTTATCAATGTGGGTCATTCTCTTTCTAAAATACGTGTGGCCTCATAATCTTCAGTTAAATCTGAAACTGCACTTCAGTCCTGAAATGACTATCCATCTTTAATGACATTTGTTCGACGGTTTGGGCGGAGCATACGTTAACTCCTCCCCTTCAACTCTTATAGAGCGTTCCCACCAAACACGACTTGAGTGAATAAATCGCCTTATTCGCGCATAGTTGGACGCTTGATCCTATTTATTCCTGTTTCGATAAAAGTAAGATGTATCGTACAGCTCCGGGTATGTGCAACAGCAACAAAGATTTTGTCCTCCAATGTCACGGGGACTTTAAGACCGGTTTTGTTGTCAAGGGTCACATTATAATATGAGAAGTTCTACGGTGCATACAGAGTTATAAAGATTCATCATTATTTATGGAAAGAGAGAAATAAGAGAGTAACAATGAGAATCGAATAGAAAGTTTAAAGTGTTTTTGAATATACCGAGGGATGCAGCAGACTGGAGCAAGCGGGTGTATATTGAAGATCAATGCAAGACTACAGGTTGAATACCTACCAGGCTGCCGCCCGCTGGGTCAGCTGTAGTGCTGGCAGAGACTCCTGCTCCACACATCTGGAGAGAGAAGACATCTGGAATGCCCGTCTGCCGCACAACAGAGTTGAAGAAGGGCTCTACTGAGGGATCGGGCTGAGAGAAGACAAATATAAACGCCATCTAATATAAATATGAGTTCAAACAATCTTTTTTGTGATCTCTTTGTGATGTTTTGTTGTTAAACAATGTAGACCTTACAAACAAACCTTGCAACAGCCTTTATTGTGGTAGGAGTGTCTGAAATGTGCTCAAACGTGTTAAAATTCTCCCTGTGTTGATGTTCTTCTTATTTTATGTTAATAAAGTAATTAAACGGATTGAAAAAGCATCTGACACAATTATTCTGATACTCTGGTACAGCCCACTATCAAAAACAAATTCATCATTTGCCAAAAACAAACACCCATCATTTCAAGGATCCTTATCTGTAAAAGAATGAGTCAAAGACGAAACGCCAATACTGATGTTTGAGGACATGAGCCGCACCCAAGTCAAACAGTTACACCTTCCTCTATAAAAACACACTTTCAAACTGAAACGCTTCACGTTACTTACTCGAGCCAGAAGAGGATACGCAAGGCCCAAAATTCCCTGCCAGTTGATCTCAGGCAGGAAGAAGCCTTCTGAGACGAGGATGGCAGCTATGTTGATGATGATGGTGCCACTGGGTCCTTGAGGAATAGTGATGTGGTCACTTCCAAGTTCACCTTCCCATTCTCCCTGCGTGTATTTAACCGCAACGGTCCTCTCAGCGCTTTTATATGTATTGGAACTGAAGAAAACATGAAACGGTGACATTGGTTCATCACTTATAAACATCATATTACTCAATAGCGTGATCTTACAGCGCTCTGTTGAAGTAGTGTGTTATGTAGGGATGTGCTGCTGCAGCTACAGCGAAGTTGCTGCTTCCAGTATCGACAAGGACGTTGAGCTTTGAAGACAAAAAAAACATCAATGAATCATTATTACCTTTTTGATAATAATTAATAATATTAATGTATTCATATTAACTATAACTGAAGTATGTGAGAGATACATGAGCAGTTAAAGGAGATTTTTGGAAAATGCATTGATCGGAGCAACTTTTATTTTGAAAATATTAACTGGCCGAATTTTGTCTGAAAGTGTTTGGGTTTTAGGATAAATTCATATGAAGATGATTAAAAGTCGACGTTTCTTTAGTAGATAGAAAGTCTTTATATGGGTATATTTGAACAATTTATAGGTTGAAGTCTCTTTGCCACATGTATAAAAGTAAATACATGGTCATTTTTTATTTTGTTGTATTAATTCAACTTTTAAAGACAAATATTTCAAAGATGCCTCGTGCAGACAACATTGTAAAGCCATGACTCATTTGAATATCTTGATGTCAATCTGATCCTGACTTTGTTTACTATGCAGAAAACAGATACTTTGAAGAATGTTGGTCCACAAGGTTCTTTGATGGCATAGAAGAACTTTTTGGTTTCATTGAGAAACTTTAACTTCTGAAAAAACTTTCTGTTTCCAAAAAGGTTCTTTGTGTTGAAAAATGTTTCTTCAGATTATAAAAAGACAGAAAATGATGGTGACTGAATGGTTCTTCTATCTAAGGCATCGCCGTGACCTTTATTTTTAAGAGTGGGTTGTATGGGCACAAAACCACTTTGTCTTACACAGAAGCAAGAGTCATATTCGATTTTTGAACAAGATGCATCATTCTCACATTTGTATACTTTGCTCGGTTAATAAGAACAATTTATGTAGTTATTTAATATTTATTTGAATGATTTAAATAAGCCGTTTCATGTCTATCGATATTAATCAAGGTTGATGTAGGATATAGAAAGTAATTAGTAATACGTAATTAAATACATTTTGGAGAGAGTCATTTGTACTGTAATCTAATGACACTATTGAATATGTAACTAGTAACTAGTTACTTTTTCAGAGTTACTTACCCAACACTGATTATCATACCCAATCGAAAGCTTGAAATCACAACACTGCAAATGAGTGTTACGTGTTTCCTTTACTGTTGCGCCATGTGTAAATAATCACACAGTTTTGGAATGAATACATGTGCAGTAAGAGAATTCTATAGTTTATTCATTTGATTTAATTAATTCCTGAATGCCAAACATCTATATCCCACACCTATATCCCAGGCCCAGCGGAGCTCTCTCCACACATATGTTTCTGAATGGCAGGCGTGCGTGAGCCGACCGCAGCGGTTGGAATAATGTTGTCGGAGTGCTGGTTCAACGAGGCTGAACTAATGAGATAACAGAGCCGTGCCATCTCACCCAGTTGCCAAAGAGGCCATTATGAGCATTCCTCATAGTTAACAGCATCATAATATACACACAGATCTGCTCCGACGCATTCATCCTAACAGCTTCATTTAAACTCAGTTAAACCCACAAACGCATTTAATGCTCTGTTTAAATTAAACATTACGGCAAATCTTCAAATGTTCCTAAGTAATGATTCGAATTTAGGAGGAAGAGAAAACCAGAAAGACATGTTTGCAATGCAATACTGACTAATACATTTTACAATAATAAATGTCTCTATGTGTTTAATTCAAGGATTGCTATCCACATGTCATTAAAAATATTCACTTAAAATAAATAAGGATCGGATAAAATAGGACGGGAAAAGCTATTTCTGAAGTTGATAGCATGTATTGTGTTCACAAAAAATGCGTTAAATATGGAGCAGTGCGTTATGGGTAGAGTACCCATCCCAGTTAGTTCTCAGTCTACTGCTGGTTTTGAAGTTTCGTAGGTCACTTGGGTCTCCTACTGTTTGCAAAAATGTACATAGAATATTTGGTATAGTTTTGTTTGAAACAGAAAAAAGAAGTATGGCATACTGAACATGTGGATACTGTCATTGGGTATTTAGCATTGCCATGGAAGTAATTCAAGAGGCTTAAGGCTGAAGTCTTGTTCCGGGACATATGCAAGGTACAGCGTACAGTGGGCGTCACGCATATTTCCTCGTCAGAATAGTACACGCACCGCCGAATTTTGTAACCTTGCATACAAAGGTCGCATTCCCTTTTTTGCAGTAATTAGTTTAACCACCAGTGTTCTTGGAGCAGCGATTCAAGTTAGTTGAAGAAAACCTGACCTCTGTAGGTCCGGAGATGTATTGCAATATGTCGCATCGGCCATGCGTTAATACCCGCGTATTCGAGGTCCAAAAATGAAATTTGTCCCCCCCTAAAAACAATCTTTATCTACATATGTGCATTTTAAAACGTTTCGAGTGCAAATTACGTACAATTGCTTAAATTATCACTGTCTTTTCATGTTAATCAGTAATGAAAGTATACACATGGTGGTCATCTGATATTTTTATACAAATACTACCAGACTGAAATACAACCTTTCTTTCATAAAGGATCATAATGCATTTGGGTTTTATATTACATAAATGTTTCCATTTTCGAGTGAACTGTCCCTTTAACTTTTTTAAAGTTACGCAAACACTTTAAAAAATAAGTATGCCAAAGGCTTTATTGTGTCTACCACTGGAGACTTTTCAAAAAGCAGGGAAAAGCAGAACTTGATCATGCTTTTATATTATTGGGCGGATTTCCGCATTCCTTGTAGGCTTCAATGAAAGAAAATGCTTATGGAGTAATGTTCTGGAAACAGCGAACACCTGTTCAATGTTCACACTAGCCAATGTACCAATCAGAGAAATGCTATACAACTAGATATATGAAATATAACCAAATGAACCTAGTAACTCAGCCATACTATGATTTTTTGGAGACATTACACACCTCTGTAGATTTCAGATTGCCATTAGGTTAAAAAAAACCTCACCAATCTTTCAGGCAATATGCGGGTCCGGTGTGTTTAAAAAAAAATGTGGAGCGTACATAAAGTTTACAGCTCACTTTGGCAATGTTCTGTCAAATTAAAAACACAGCCATGTTACCGGCGACTACATCGCCAATCCACAACAGGACTCTGGCACACATCTTCTCTTTCTTTCCAAGAATCTTCCTTCCTGGTGCTCGGCTCTTCATACCCCTCCTCTCCTCACTCCCATGACTCCTCTCGCGCTGAAGCGGGCTCTAATCGGTCCATCGAGGTGGCTTAGCTAATTGGCAGACGCTCAGTCACCGGGAACGCATCTGCTACCTGTTTGTACCAATTAGCAGATGTGAGCCACTCCAGTCCGACGCCTCCGCACACGCGACAGATTTCACATTTAGTGGCTCATTTAGAAAGTGCGCCTCAATTAACATGAGTCCCCTTAATTACATATTCACAGAGGATGATGGCCTGACGCCGCTTTCCTTAGTCATTTATTTACAATGAGACGATAGAACCAAATGATATTCTGTTGCATTTCATACACCACAACAACAATTATATCTTAAGAGAGATTTTCAGAAGTACCTGCTATTACTGGTTCAAATTATTTTGTATTCATAGTGAGGAGAGCAATTCATTTATTGAGCAATGGGATGTATGGACCCAAGCCGTGGACGACAGGAAATATTCCCACCACTTACCAAATAAATACAAATCAAAATGAAATATTATTTGAGATGAACAAGAGAGAAGAATTTCCTGTGTGAAGAATAATATATGACAGTAAAGGACGATTGAAACGTCTACAGAATGTAAGAGAGTAATTGTAAGAAAGATCAAATAAGCGTCAATAAATAGAAACATCATACGCAGATCCATCCATCATTAAGACGTCCAAATGACTCCACTAGGTCAATAAAGTTGGAAGAATGTCAGCGAGAGTTCTGAGGCACCAGTGAAATGGTTATCAAAGGTGCCTCAGAACTGTTTGCTTTCCTTAATCTTCAAAATATTTTTGTTTGTGTTCAGAACAAATACAATACTTCTTTATACTGAGGTAATCAATAGGGCTGGGTGATATATATCGCGATTTAACTGTCATTCGCTGAGGAAACGGAGCATAAGAATTCCCACCCCAGTAGTCAACGATGTCCCAGAAATCTTTCTTTGTGTTCAACCAAACAAACAAGAAATGCGCAGGTTTGGAACAACTTAAGGGTGACAGAATTTTAATTTTTGGGTGAACTGTCCCTTTAAATTTAAAAAATGCTTTATGATGCCATGGTAGAGCCATTTTTGGCAAAATGGTTAGATGAAGAATGCTTTAAATCCAAAGAATTATAAAAAACAAATGGTTCTTATCAAGGACCTTCCAGTAAATGGTCTTTAGTGAGACCAAAAATGGTCATGTCATCACTGAAGAAAAATGTAGTTGTCATTTTACAAAAGAGAACCAACAAGATATGTCACAATACGCACTCAATTTATCTGTTCCGATTTCAATCTCACTACATAAGCTTACAACAATAACAGCTTTCTTTGTAAACCTCTGAAGATTTCAGCTGAAGAAAGGAAGTCATACATCCGGGATGATGCGCAGGTGAGTAAATAATGTGAGAATTTTCAATATTTTCAGGTGAACATGTCTTCATTTAAGCAAATATTTGACAGCAGAATGTTTCTGTTGACCAGCAAAGCCAATGTTCTCAAAAGGCATGGAATATAAAAAGTAAGAGAATACAGAAAGAACTTGAGTTTCTGACAACAGCTATCTTACTAACACAAACCTTGATCACGCATTTCATGTTCAATTCTAAAAATGTACATATCTACACATCTAACAGATGGCGGGTGTTGGAGAACACATATAATATTTATCCATCACCCTAAGCATGTCCTTCTGAGTTTTAACGCTGGTAGAACAAATCGACCCTTTAGGCCTTAATCTGAGTCAGCTGCTCTCATCAAGAGCCCCGATGTCATGTGAACCCATGTGAGCTGCCTCTTACATATTCAGCAAAGAGATCAAGAGCTCTTTGGTCTCCGTCCTCTGCCCGAGGCATTTTCATAGAGCCTTTCACATCACATGCTGTCTGAACTGATATGCGTTTAAAGCCTGGAACACTGCTCTGAGATCAGCCTAAGCCATCTTTTGTTGTGCAGGGTGATGACTGTGAAGCGCAGCGGTAGCTGATCTAAAATCAGTGGAGTTTGACAAAGAATGAAAAGGGCGAACCTCATGAAAACACGTTAAATATAATCACAAAATATCAAACAAAGTGACATCTGCAGGAAAGTATACGTTTATTTCTCAGAACTAACTGAACTTTTCTAAGTCATGTTTGGTTTGTTGGGGGCTTTTAATCGGTATACAAAGTCAGTTTAAGGACATCCGGGAATAATTCACTAATGTTTAACAACCGTTAAACTTCTGGGGTGGTTTCCCAGACAGGGATTAGGTAAAGCCAGGACTAGGCCTTAGTTTGATGAGGAATTTTTAAGTAGTTTGAACAAACATGCCTTACTAAAAAACCTTACTTGTGTACATTTTGAGACAACACAAAGGTATGTGTTTTAAGTTAGACAGTATACGTCTAAGTTTTATTCAGTTTGGACTGCTCTTATTTTAGTCTTGGACTCCTCTAATCCCTGTCCACGAAACCGCCCCTAATAATTCTACAATCTAAACCGAACATTTTATTTTAAATACGATTGTGAACACATTTTGCTTGAAATCTGGCGACTTATTTATTTAAACATTTTTTAAAATATTTTTTATATATTTATCATAATAAAATTATAAAGCTACTTTGAAACAACGCACATTAGGAAATAAACAAAAGTTAAATATAAATGCTGACCGACGTGTTGAAAGTTGTATTGGCACTTATTGTATTATAGCGCCCTAAACGCTTTGTAAGTCACTTCGGATAAAAGCGTCTGCTAAATGACTAAATGTAAATGTAAAAGCGTGTCTTATAAAAATAAAACACACTCAAAAGCTCGTTGTTCTATTCATTTGTAAATGCATCTTAAATGTCCAAAGTCCTACAATGATCAATTATGAGAAAAAAAACCTGAGACCAGAATTTTGTTAAAGAAAAAAAGGAAATGTTAAACTTTAACACACTTTCATAACTCCGTTGCCTTTTCTACTTTTAACCATTCCTAAGAACATTGCGCGTGTAAAATGAAAGCTCTCCAAAGTTTTGACGCTAAGGAAATGACATACCGTCTGCCCAGGAGTTCCTATGACCATCTCCATATAATATCCCCTACCGGAGTCTCCCTTTAAATTGTTGATCATGTCCAGAAAGTTGACAGTCCCGGCGGGATCGGACGCCAGAGAGAGTCCTCTGTCAGCTGCGTCTTCATTCTGCGTCAAAGGCCTGAGGTCCAACTGCACGGACGCGTTAAACTTCCCCGCAAATATCTTCAGAGGTATTTTAAACACTGACTGCGACGTCCAGAAACACAGAGACAGCAGCAGAATCCCAAAGAGCCGCATGTCGCCAAACTTCCCGTTGTTTTATTAAACAAGCGTCACAGTGCCGAAGTGCGCCATGGATAACTCCAGATGAGATCCATTATGGGAATTAGTTATGGACGCTCTTCACAACAGGGTTCTGTATGCGAACGAGGTCTCCAGCATGAAATATGAAGTATGTGTGTTGTGCGGGATGGATAACTTCCTGAAAGAAGTTTAACGCGGATGTGACGAGTTTATTCAAACATCCCGGCGCTGAGTGAGTGAGAGCCGGAGGCGCGCGGAGAGGGGCGAGACTGAAATTGATCAGTTGTGGGGAACAGATGGACGAGGTGACAACAAGAGCCTATGACACCCGGGATGTTGTCTAGGTAGGGAGCTCACTTTGTTTCAATCTTTCCAGTTTTGCATTCTTCTGTTAAGCGCATTCATGCATTTAGTCGAAAGCATCAGTGCGTTCAAAGTGACGTCAGATTTTTTGTCTGTAGGCCTTTGTGTGTTACATGGGATTCAAACGACGGCTGCATGATTCTGAGAAAATATTGAGATTCGGATTATTTAACACGATCCCTGACTTTTCATACAGCATAGGATTGGTTTAAAATGCGAATTCAAATGAAAATCTGTGTAAAGAAATAGCACAGGTGAACCACTATAAAGGAAAGCTGTGCGCGCAGTTATACGATTCTTGCTAAGTTAACTGCTGTACAATACACATTTTACCTTGGTTATTTTGTTTTTGTAATCAATGAAGGACATATTTGACGATTACGATTAATTTTCGATTAATTGCAAAGCCCTTATTCAAAACCATAACTCAAAATCTCAAATTGTAAATTATTTTACTTTTACTTGCTTTTATTTTTAAGATTTTTTTATTATTAAGAAAGTAAGTTTCTTTTACGATTACCCGATTAACCTGTTAATTGTAATCGTGTTTAATCATAAAGCGATTTTTTTTGTGATCGGTCAAGACCGGACAATAGCGCCCTCTGCGCTCCAAAGTTATACATGTCCAAAAACTTTTTGTGTCCATTTTAGGGTATAAAAATAGATAATATACAGAGGTGGAAAAGTGCCAAAATATTATACTCAAATACAAGTATTACTTTGATGAAATTAAAGTCAAATTACAAGTCAAATCCTCACAAGTAAAAGTAAAAAGTATTGATTTCTCTTTCATCTACTTCACTGTGTGTGAAGCTGCTTTGCAAAAATTGTGAAAAGCCAACAGAAAGTAGATTATGTAAAAGTTTGTGAACAAACTTGATGTTGGCTCGAGAAAGCCTAGTCTAGAAGTTTAAAATAGTATAAAGTGGAAGAAATAAAAGTTCAAAATGCACTTTAACAAATGTCCATAAATTTAACAGTAAAATATTGTATAATGCTGTATTTCACAAAACATTTATTAACCGTAGAATTTAAAGTATACAAAACTGTAATTCGTTTTGTACACAGAGAAATACCTTAAATGTATCACTTAAAAATATATGAAATACGGTTAATTGGAGTTAAATTAACAATATACATATTAACATTATTATTGTGTCTTGGGCAACTCCAGCATTATGGATTTGATATATGCAAATAGAGTTTAATATAAGCAAACATGGCTGGATGTGCAGAATTATGTCTGTTTGAATTTCATTCTCTAATAAAATGTTAAAACCCACAAGGTCATTCAAGAAGAAAAGCCACCTCTTTACAGTACGGTTTTGCAGTACCAGAGATAGTCAGAAGAGGGCGCAGTTCACCACTGGAGTCCATCAGATCCCTCCTAAGCGGTGCATTAAATGAGGGAGATTATCTGAGTGAACAGCCTCACAGTTTACCATCCAAATCGCCTTTGCTGGAACATTGCTTCCTAATCTCCCCCCAAACCCGATTGGAAGAAAACTTGAGAGGCAAGACGGCGGACGAGTAAGAGCTGAACACCCTGTTCTCCTTTGACTTTAAGACAACACCCACTTTAGACAGAACCACTGCTGTTGTTAACCCATCGTGTTCAAACACATCAGAGATTGTTTTTCATACACCACAATCAGGCGTGAGGAAATTAAACACAATACACAATAGACACAATCTCCAAGGAATATTAAAGCAAATACAATTACAACACATTTAAGTAGGACCCCATTGCAACCTGTAACAGTTTGTGATCTGATGATAAGTAATCACAGTGTCTTGATGTAAACAGTCCGTGGTCGTGTCATGTGAATCCAGAAACCACTGTTGTATATAATGTGACTACCGACCCAAGGCCTGGACCTCAATGCCATAATCTCCACACCCCTCACAGGCCGAATTACTCACGCATCTTTAAGTCCATAATTCTTGTCTTAAAACACCGTGCATCTGTCGGTATCTTGTACGGTGGTGATAGTGGATATTGTGTAATTACAGACAGGGAAGTGAAGCTGGACAATCTGGGATTAAAGTGGGAGGTGTGTGTTGTAATCACCTGACCACAGGGTATTTCTTTTTTCTCCAAATATTATTTTCCACAAGTCTTGTCCACCCTGTATCCTTTGAGTTTTATGTCCAGGTGATGTTATTCTGGGGATCCAGGTCTGGCAGGTACTGTATGAGGCGCCAGTCGGCACTATTTATTTCTCCTTCTTGACTTTCCTTTGTTTTAGCCCTTTTTGACATATATGTATAAATAAGTCAATTTAATGCCCCGAACTGAATGTTTATGGTTTGGTTTATGTTTTTCTGTAAACCCAATGGGGCGGATTCCCAAACAGGGTTTAAGACTAGTCTCAGACTAATTTAAATGTAGTCGGTGTCTTGATCAAAAACAATTTGCACCGGCATACCTTCAAATATATCGATGTAATTATTTTGTCTCAAGATGCACACCGGCAATGTTTCTTTGTTAAGTATGTCTTTAAAAACATTTTATCCTGATTTAACTAAGGCCTAGTCCTGGTTTAAGATAATCCCTGTCCGGAAAACCGCCCTAATGTGTATCAGACGGCATTTTTGTGAAGAGCATGTTTGAAAAATGTGTCTTTTGTCAAGGTACTCTTAGACTAGTTAAGCAGAGTCCTTGAGCAACAGAGGAAAACATCCAGTTGATGTTCGAGAACTATCAAAACTATTGTATGAGTAAGAAATCTGGGACTAAATTTGTATAAAATACAATTAAAATACTGGATGCCAACGATTGCTTCATTTGTTTACGTTTGTCTCACAAACATTTTTAGACCTGTGGACTGTTTGAGACTGTTTTCTTCCAAACAGGGATTTATGCTGCACACGAGATATCTCGGATTCCAGATATTTCACACCTCAATCCCCAAAATAAACATCTGAAACGTCAGACACCCGACCTCTAAATTCAGGGCAAATAGATCGACCCCGACCGCCCAAGATGCTCTCAGTGAAACCTAAAAACAAATGTTGAAGTATTTCACAGCACGAAATAATCTGAAATCCTCGCTACGTTTTATTAATAAATTCAAGTAATAAATATCATCTTGGCTCTCTTTAATGTGCCATGACGGGTGATTGACTGGAACGTATTAAGCTCGGAGGTAGGACATTTCAACTGGAATGCCACGTCCGGCTTCCACTCGAACGCGGCGTAAATTGTTACATTTTAACGTTTAATTTTAAGAATGTATCAAATTGGACCCGGGATTAAATACCAAAACCCACAACCAATCAGTCTATATACGTCCCATAGTGTTCAGCTCAGCTTTGAGTCCGTCGCTGTGCATTAAACGTCCGTACTACGACGTGCATCGCTGAACATTACGTACTCCGGCTGATGACCCGCTCAGCTGACAGGGTTAAGCTCACCGTCCCTGTACCCGCCAGCTTGCTCTCTTAAGGGGCATCGCCTGCTTGCCATCTCTGAGGTATCACCCTCGCCCGCCATCTGCGCCCCGACAGACGCTCGTACGCCACACTGCGCCGCAGATGTTCCCAGGACAGCGGGAGGTCGAACGGTGAAGTCTTGCTGCCACCCTCGCTGCCTTCCGGTGCCCCCCGGGGCCGTAGCCATCCTGCGCTCGGCATCACAAACACCTTCTGTGATATGACTGCGAGGTGTGTTTATCGCAGGCTCATTTGAGAGGAAGTAGAGGACATCGAGGAGAAATGTTGGCGTAGGCTGGGGCAGCCATTAAAAGTTTAAACCGCATAGAGATGACGTTACTATGTTCACACCACTGGTGAATGTGGCCAACGTTTTTGTGTCACTGTGTAAAGCAAATGTTATTTGATGTGATGTTCTCATGTCTGTCCCATTTCCAGTTGTGTACATTTAGTCCATATTTAAATCAGTTTAATGTGATTTAAATCAGTAATTTTGCCCCACACAGTAACTACTCCATTATTTTAAGGCAAAAGGCATCATTCTCCGTTGACCGTGTATTCATGATTTTTGCAAACAACATATCAATTGTTTCATTATCCCTTTTTTAGATCGACTGGGTGTGTTCTTGTGGTCCTTTAAGCCAATAAACGTTGTCACAATGCAATCCTTTCCTTCCTGACTCTTAGTGCACCCATCCACTTTGTCCAAATGAGTTTGCTGCCATGACTCCTTAGCATGCCGTTGTTAACATTTAGCCCTGTCCTCACCCTCATAATGGATCCATGTGCTATATGACACCAGCTGCCAGCGCTCATCAGTTTTACAAGCATTGACCATATTAAGTATCTGGTTTACATGTCAGGGCAGAAAGTTGTATCCATATTGGTCGGTTTCGAAATGAATACTGTTCAGACCCATGTCTGATTCTGGTTTAATTGAAACCGTCATATGTGAATAATGGCATTTGATAGACGTATGGGTGTATCCTGTGGCCTATGATGCAGAAATATGCTGCAGCCGTTCCGTGACCCTGCAGAGAATGTGCATGTTCAGAAAATGGATGAATGGATTTGATCAGAAAAAAGAAGTGGCCACTTTGGCATTTAGTGGGATGTAAGTCCTAGATGATATTCAGAAAAAAGAAGTGGCCACTTTGGCATTTAGTGGGATGTAAGTCCTAGATGATATTCGTTTAATGTTGGATTAATGTGCAATGCCTTTAAAGAAAAAAAAGATGTTGGTGTTGTTTTGCAGTTCCAGATGGCAATAATGTGGATATTTAGATCTTTCACAACATTTATGGCACTAGAAATATGGGGTTTTAACATTTTCTGAAAAAGGATGCAATGGATGAGCTTGATTCTAGGATGGTGCGGGTGTGGATGCTAGTGCATTGTGAATGCTTAGGTGTTTTTGTTATGTGTTTGCTAGGGTGTTCTTATTGGTTGGTACTGGTAGTTCTTGGGTTACTTACTGACCCAAGTCAAAATATCCTTTTGTTGTATGATATTCTTATTCTGAGATGTATTCATGGCTTAGTTGTAGCCCATTTTCATCTAGAAACCAAATGATAACATTGACTGTATAAAGTTTTAAAATAGTTCTAAATTTAAGAAAATTTCAGCGTCAACACTGAATATGCTACAGTGCCTGCTGGGAACTTTTTTGTTGGTTAAGATGACACAATTTTGCAAGTTGAGCTAACTTTTTGACACGTTTTGGACAAAAACTTGAGTACCTAAATTGAGTAAATGGCTTCTACAAAAGAACGTTGTTCAAGTTACTTAAAGAGTACATAACTAATGATTTTTAAGGCCCCACTTTGGTTTATGGAGTGTCCAACCACAAGTTGATGTACAAAGAAGGTGTAAAAACACTATTATTTTATAAGAATAGGCAGTTATTCTTCTTGACTTACTCTCAAATTATTCTTTCCGCAATTCATCTGTCGAATCCCCTCCTTTCCGCATTCTAGTCTGATGCTATTGGTCAGATGGTCTAGTCTTCTGTGATTGGTCTACAGCAAATGAGGCTCACAAGCTTCAGCGTTTGGGGGGGAAGAGTGAAGTTTTTGTGTGCAGATGTAGGCGGGGACTATATGTAGTGACGTAAATCCGCGGCGGTTCGAGAAATCGGACTAGGGCCGACTTGTTTGCGTGATTCAGAGTCGACTCCCTTTTTTCCAAGACAATAATTTTCTTATTCATGCTCCTCATGCTCTTTATTTACCTTTGATGAACATATTCAAGTCGCTATTCTACAGTATTGTCGTATTCACTTTTCAGCTGATATACGATTAAATATTGACAACCAATCCCAATGTAAAACTTCAGCACGTTTGCTCAGAATAAACTTTAAACTTATTGCTTATTGTTATCTTTAAACTTATTGCTTTAACTGTTATCATCCAAAAGTAATTTTATATGGTTTCATCATATATACATTTCATTCGTTTTTCGCTTATTTATTCGCACAACCACAGTTTCTAAAATATAAGCCTGACGCGCATTTGCAAGTTACGTGCCAAGTAACGCACAGAGGTTTAAAACCAAGAGTTTGTTCAAATCTTCATTCGACATACATAACACATTCCAGCCAACAGTGACGGCTGTCTGTAGAAACACCGATAAATATCCGTCGATGTGCCCTAACACCACCGTCCTCACTTTCAGAGTTGTAAATATATTTGGTCTTCCGAGACGATCATGTTGCAGAGAAATTGGCACAGTGCAGCAAGACACGCAGGAGAATTGCATTGTAGCCTCAGTGTGGTGGATGATGGGAAAAAGTGTCGGGTGTTATTGAACGCTGGTGTCTGAAACCCCCTCCCCCCAACCCCCTCGGAGGCAGAATGGATTCTGCTGAAATTATCACTGTCAAGGCCAATCCAATAAAGGTGCAGCCTCTTCTATACAAGCCGTCTCCCTTTTAGACATTTGGCTTTCTCTCCCGTATAGATACATGTGTGTGTGTGTGTTAAATTTAAACCATGTGATCTGCTTCCCTCCTACCCAGTGTGCGTTGTGAGACAGTGTTCTGGTTCAGATAACAACGCTGTAATGAAACAAGGAAGCTCCCAGGCAAAGCGCGCACGCATGCCATAGCAATGCTGTAGTAGGGAATAAGAAAATGCATAGTGTGCTTTGCCCTTGGCTGCGTACGAGTGATTGTGCATGGAGAGCGGGGAATAGAGAACCGAGGAAGGAAAATAGGGGGGACTTCATACATTTTTATGACCGCACAAGATAAGGTCAGTTGTGTGCCATCGTTACTAGGCAACACAGCAACCCGCTATTGGATTGAGTTGTGAAGCTGAGCAGTCAAATTCGCCGCCGTTATTAGACTCTTTCTTTTTCACAGTTCATACGGAGAATGATGCACATTTTAATTGTCAACACAAACGGACTAAAAGATGACCGTGCGCTATCGCTCGCTTCAGTATCGTAATGCGAAATGATGGCTGTGCAATTCGTGTTTTCCTTCATTCTTTACTATTTTCTTTATGGTTTCCGTCTGCATTTTTTTAATTGCTAAAGAAATCAATTTAAATCGAATCGCACGTCATTTGTTTTTGGAATATGAGCACAGCCGTGAGAGCACAGGTAACCACAGCCATGTGTATTATAAACAATATCAAGTAAAATTGGTTTTGAACGCATTTTTTGATGGTTTGGTTCCACTAATTCCCAGACGGTCTGTCTGGACACAAGATAAGTGGAGAGAGACGTACACAAAAGCATCTTAGTAATGTATACTTTACATCACTGAATGCTGCTTGTCCATTAGATGACTGGATTTGTTTTTTGCACATTTCCAAAATGAAATCCTTTAAGGTATCACTTTACATAAAAGTAGAACTGTACGTTTCCAAATCATTTTCACCCTCCAACGTTGCTAAAATGTGCTCTGCGCTAAAAAGGAAACGCACCCGGCACTATTCTGGTCTTGTCGCCCCACCCTGCCTTCTTACCACTCCCTCACCATTTTCCTCTCTCTCCTACCCTCATTCTAGCCCTCTCAGTGCCCTAGTTTAGTACTTCAAGGTTGGCCACATATATTCTACTCCATGCCTTACGGCCAGCCAATGGCAGACGAGCAGCGGTTGCAGTGAAAGGGTGGGGCTATCATGTCATAAAGCAGCGCTGCATGGTCAGCGTGAGATGTGTGTGTGTGTGTTGTGTGGAGGGGGGTTCGGTGTCTTTTTAGTATGGTGGGTCACATCAGGAAAGAACCTGAAAAGCAAGGGTGGGAAGAGCAGACTTTATGAAAATTGTCCGGCTTCTACGATTTATATACAAGAATAACGTAAGATGCATTAATACAAAACTATTGGAGTAGATACAAGTAATTCAATTCTTAATTAGTGGAATTGAATCGACTCCTTTATTGACACGTTCAACTCTTTATCAATAAATGTCACTTTTTTTCACTCAGAAAGTGACACGCATGCAAA
The DNA here is from genome assembly GCF_015846415.1 of Triplophysa dalaica. Taxonomy (NCBI): domain Eukaryota; kingdom Metazoa; phylum Chordata; class Actinopteri; order Cypriniformes; family Nemacheilidae; genus Triplophysa; species Triplophysa dalaica. Next base: position 21,843,720 of record NC_079550.1, on the reverse strand, counting down.
ACTTATTACCATGATGTCATTTTTACATTTTATGCTATATGGTTTTGTGCGTGTACTGGTTGGTTGCTGGGTAGTTTACTAGCCCGAGTGCCCACCATGAGCCCACTCCTACACTTTAAAGGATTCTGGGGTGGGAGAAAATAAAATGAACACACTTCGCTCTTTAAATAAACATATTAGTCATATGGACTATTTCTATGGCGCGTATGACATTTTGTCATTTTGGTTGTATAGTAATTTTAGAGCTTGGTGGCGTTCTTATTTAAAGGGATAGCTCACCAAAGAATGAGATTTTCTTTTACCCACCTTCATCACTTCTTCTGCAGAACACAAAGGTGATATTTTTAAGAACGTTGGTAGCCAAACAACATTGGCCCCCATTGACTTCCCTTGTTTGGACACAAGACCACTTTTGTGTTTAAGAGGGTAAACTATGCCTTTAAAGAACATTGTCTCATTTTCAATGTGAAAATACTTTTGCTTGTTTCATATTACAGAATGTGTGGGCACTTTTGAGGGCTCGTGGGCCAGTAAGCACCCACGCTGGGACAGTATCCCTTAAAAAGATCCTAATATGTACTACCCTTTAAGTACAGATATGCTTTTATTTTGTACCAATATATACTGTACCACTGAGGTACCACAGTAATACACACTCTTTAGGTGCAAAAGTATACTTTTTGAAAGGGTACTGCCCAATTAAGAGATTTGGTACATTTGTTTTACCATTTTCTGACATTGTATATTAAAAAATGGAGAATCATTCTAACATCTTATGGCAGTGAGATTTGTAGGGAGTAAATCATTTTCGGTGGTGGCCAGAAGTGATAAATATGATTCCTCAATCTGATATTTATTTATTTTTAATGTATTTTTTTTTGGCAAAAAGGGCAAGCAAAAGTATATAAGAAAATATGGATTTTATTTAAATATGCTGAAAACATTGACTACAATTTGATCATATTATTTTATATTTGTTACTAATATTAGTTGAGCCTCTCTTGTGGAAATATTATTTTGCAGTCATTCTCCTGGGTTGTGCACATTTGTTTCGCCAAGCCTTCTAAAGAGCCACGAAAACCTAAACAACATTTATTTAGATGTAAACAAAGTTGGTTGTGTTGCACATCATAGAAAACTATGTTAGCCACTGTAAGTTTTTACAGTAGAGAAAACTAGTTAATTTCTAGCTTTTTTGCGCATTTTGTGCCTTCCGGGTTTAAAATCTGGCCAACGTCAAAGGATGTGACGTTGCGCTGTACTATAGTACATCAATGACGCATCAGTGTCTCATTATTATTCATTAAACTGTGTTTCTGACCAATGAGAAGACATTTCTCCTAATTATTCATGACAGCGCCTTGGGATCCGAGCTCTTGTCTCCAAGCCAGAACCTTTGCCGGTTTTTAATGGCTCTTCTTCTCACAGCGTTGTAGCTGAAATGGGAGGTTTCGTGACACTTTAAATGAAAATAGACAACTTTTAATATCAAATATTTAAATAAAAGCTGAATATATCAATACATATTATGTATTATAATAGTCCTGCATGGGCTACATTTTACGGTTCCGTTTGGCGCCCCTGGTTGCACACTACACCTTTGCCTGAAAAAAGTAATTTTAATTATTCTAATAAAATATCTCTATAATGAAAGGACGGAGTGTTTAAGAGACCTTTCTCAATTAGGTGATCTTATCTTGAGAGACTCTGAGCTGACTTTTACTCAAAAATGTCCTGTCAGCCCCAGACAATCTGACTCAAAGGTCATCTCTGTCCTATAACCACAAACTCTGCACAGCCTAACCAAATGTTTCTCCTCCCCCCAAAACTGGTGTTATTTCTTATAGTTAGTTGTGTTCTTTAGAATCTTCACCAGAGGGCAAGGTTATTAGTGAATAACAACTTCATTTTTGATCTCTAAGCTTAACATTTATAGGTGTTGTGTACAATACATCTTGATTGTTTCTGGCAATGGTGCATTAGTGATGGTACATGTAGATCTTCACTTTACATGTTGTTACATTAGGTCTGCCACACGCACCTCGTGTCTTTATCGGCTCTATTGTTTAAGGTAACAAACAAGATCATATGCCGATCCTCTTGGCGGATCTATTCTTGGCTAATGGGTAGTGTAGTTAAAGAGGAACCCGATCCACTGCGGGCGTCTGGGAGTCAGCCGGCTGACATTTGGCCACTGATAGCCCGGTGTGTGTTTGGTTGTAAGGGAACACTGGGCCTCAGTGGAGTTATCAAAACAAAGGGGTCGCTCTCTCCAGGAATGACTGACTGACTGTCTCTGAACTTGTGTGTGTGAACTGAACAGGGGTGCGTTTCCAAAAACCATGGATAGGCAACTATAGTCATAAGTTCTGTCATTCCAGCATAGTTCAAAGATTCAGGTGTTTCATCGCAAGCAGCATCTCAAAGTCGCATTGTTGGAACTACAGGTCTAGAGCTGTGGTTAGAAGCATTCTTTCTATTGTGACATGTAGACTTACATGCATCATGCCTTTGAGCAAGCTAAGCAACATGCAGTGCTTTCTTTATCCATCAATCGAAATATATACAAATTTAATTTGACATCTTTTAGTTTGTTAAGAAAATACAAGCGATGTTTTTTAAAAAGCGTAAATGCGTATGAGCCTAGGACCCTGGGGAATCCCTGGGCGATGTGACGTAAGAGGAAAACTAACGAATGAATGAAATATCGTGAAGTAAAAAAAAAACGATAACAAAAGTCGCCGTTTAATGCAATGAATGTTATTTACAGCAAGAATTTGACATTAATTCGATATGAACGTGTCAGTACATGTCATTACGCCATCACCTATATAAAACATGTGAAATATTGTGATATGTGTGAAAGTGGCCTACAGCGAATAAACCCGATTGACTACGACTACTGTATTACTATTACAGGTGTAATAGTTTCTCCTAAGAAGTGAATGAAAATGAGTGAGCGACATACACAAGACATACAATATACAGTATCACAGATGTTAGTCACCGGACAATACTTCTACATTTATCTACTATTATGTATTGTATTTTATAAAATTGTTGAAAATATTTCAAATAAAACCTAACTTTCTATCAATTATATTCAAACCGTTTATTCATTACGAGTATAAATTAACTGTCAACAAGAATAAACACAAGTGTCTAAACACTTATATATTTTTCACGTGGCGGCAGGCAGAATGACCGCTTTCTCCAAGGTGGGCTAAAGGGCCGTTCTTACAGTTTGGCCGTTCTCTCCCAAACAGTAAACATTCCCAATTCACCCTTCCACATGATCGAGAAGGGGAAAGAGATTCACACATTGGGGTCCGGTGTGCCCAGTCATCCCAGAAGTGCCTGTCCAAGAAATGCCCATCCCAGTGATTCCAGAGGTGCCTGTCCCAGCAGTCCCGACCATGGATGTCCCAACCCTGTTGGTCCCAGACGTGGACAGGGTTTCCTCAGCTCCCTCTGGAAGTTGAAGCTCCCTGTGTTTTCTGTGCCTCTATCCCTACGATACAAGGATGAATCCTCTGGTTTCCTCTTACACTAGCACGACTCTGGGCCATGCCTGCTCAATCGACTATGATCTGCCTCAGCTCCTCCATGGTCACCAGCTCGTCCAGATCCGCGGGTCACTGTTTTTTTTCCTGTGTCCTCTTGCCCTGCTCCTCTCCCTCCATGATTCTGAACCACCCATATGTTTTGTTCTTTATGAATCTCAAACACTGAGACCAGGAGAACAGAGACCCCTTCTTAAAACAAAAGGGACAGATATTTTGCCGTAACTGCTCTCAAACAGCCTGCCGGCTCAGATTAGACTGGCTGTGTCATTAAATGCTTTTAAATATCGCCTAAAAACTTCTGATGGTTTTAAAATATTTGCCAATTTATGCTTTGTGATGTTTCTATCTTTTTTATTATTTTATATTTCTGTACAGCACTTTGGTAAGGCCATTGCTTAAATATGCTTTATAAATGGAATAAACTTGAAACCTCAGACTAGAATGCCATGATTTATGATGTCAAAAGCAGCACTAAAATCCAATAACACTAAAAGAGAGATGCAGCCTCCATTGGATTATTTAAGAAGTGCTGTATCACTGCTGTAATGTGGCCTAAATCCGGATTGAAATTTATCACTGATACTATTTTTCTGAGACAATTCTCACCGCTGGGGGAAAATATAATAAAGTGCTTTGCCAAAGGCATTGTTACCAGCATCGGTTAATGATTAGTTTCCCAAAACCATCATTACATTGAACATCTGGAATCTTGGAGGGTTGGAACTACAGCTTGATGCCTGTGGTTTAGAAGCATAGTTCCTTGATAGTGTGTGCTATCAATGTCATTGACAGTGTCTTTATCACAATTATAATGAACCCTGGAAACATTATGCCATTTGGATACTATATACACGCCAATGTAAGTTATTTTTTATTTTCACTTCTACTATACTAAACTGTACAGAAGCAAAAATGTGTCTTGTTACTTTTCTGCTATTCCATTTTAAGGTTATTATGTCAAAATGTTCATGTTTTTGGGGTGTCTTGCAGGCGACGGCTGAGCTAAGCACGAAGTACCTCAGGGTTCAGTGCTTAGCCTGCTTCAATTCTCGAAATACACAGCAGTCTGATGATCCCACAGTGTGTACAGGGTGATCTCAGTCTGCCTGTTAGCTTGTCAGTGACAAGCTTTATGTATTTGTTTCTTTAGTCGAACGAAATGAAGCTTTTTCTGAAAACATTCCAGGATTTTTCTCCATATAGTGGACTTCAATGGACTCCAAATGGTTGAAGGTCAAAATGACAGTTTCAGTGCAGCTTCAAAGGGCTTTACACCATACCAGACGATGAAAAAAGGTCTTATCTAGTGAAACGATTGGTCATTTAAAAAATAAACAAAAATGTATATGCTCTATAAACAGAAAAGCTTGCCTTGCTCTGTTCAGCGATGCACGTTAATGACTTCACATAATACGTAATAATGTTGAAAAGGTCACGCTTGACGCAGGCGGAAGTACTGAGTCAGTGTTAACAAGTTAAACGTGCAAGTTTTCAACGTAATTACGTATTACGTGAAGTCATGAACATGCATCGCAGAACAGAGCAAGGCGAGCATTTGTGTTTATAAAGCATATCATTTTGGGGGGAGGGAAATGACCGATGGTTTCAGTAGATAAGACCCTTATTCATGGTCTGGTATCGTTTATAGCCCTTTGAAGCTGCACTGAAACTGTAATCTGTAAAATATATGAACACCTTGAAAGTGTTTCATCATACCATAGTTTTACTCTTTACACCACTTGATATCTTTAAAGAAAATCAAAGTTGTTGTATAAACGAAGTATATTTGTTGGGCTTTATAGATCCGGAGACACATTGTATGATTTGTAAATAGCCTTTATAATTGTTGCTTGTCACAACACACAAATTTGATCCCAGCTAAAAAGCCATGTCAAACTGTGGTATCTCAGTTGTCATTAATGTGACCGTATGCCATTAAAGACACAAAACTTTTGAGAAAATTCATCCAGATTTTTGTCAAACTGTAGGTTTCCATAAAAGAAGCATGCTGCAGGACTGTGTCTTAACATTTTTAGACCTTACACATCAGATGTACACGAGAATTGTTTTCTGACAATAACAATCCTCTTGGATTTGTGTCATCACCGGTGTATTATTCATATAAAGGTAAAATGTTGATTTAGGGCACAAATGATGCTGTATTCAAAGGAGACTATCCATAAGGGTCGGGCCGCACAAGATTTTTTATCATTTCACTGGGAAACAAGTATACTCCAGCACAAATACAAAATACGTTGTACATGCACCAAATTGCAATTCAGCCTTTTAAACATTTTGGCATACATTTAAAGGAAGGGACATCACAAAATGTTTTGAACACATGATGTATTTCATGCTTATTTGATTAGACTTGTATTTAAGATTGAACATTTTTAGAGTCAATTTATTTAAAAATGTATTTACATATTTATTGAATTCTACAATAACATTATAGCTTGCATAACATATAAGCCCGTTTTGGGTATGTTAAGGGTTAGTAATGGCAAATATCTATCGGTCCATCGAAAGACTGATATATATTTATGATTGTGGATTATAATTTAATTATAATGTTAGAAAATAATCAAAATACAAATGTGTCTAAAAGTGTCTTGGAATTTTCAATATAGCATTTATAATAATTTAATATAGCATTAAAGTTCTAAACTAATATAGATATACAAGCCACAAAACACCATAAATTGTCTTTAAAGTCCACATTAATGTTGTAAAATGCAAGGTTTGGAAGGTAAAATTGTTTTAGTAAGTGCGCACCTAATAGGTGTGTCCTTACTCATCAGGCATCAGAGGAGCGCATCGGCTCCTTTAAGGCAGTGAGCAGTGAGTCGGGCTTTGGAGGCAGGGGAGAGAAAGAGAGAGAGAGAGAGAGAGAGAGAGAGAGAGGGTTATTCTCTAATGCTCTAAGGCAGAGAGGGTTAGCAGCACACGAACCAATGCGATTAAAGCGCCACGCAGGAGGAAGATGCGCCCGCTTGCAGCCTGCTGGACGGCGAGAGGTGCTCAAGAAGATGGTCTGACTGTGGGATCTCACCTTAATTCCTGCCGCTTCAGCTTCTCCGGACTTTCTTTCCGTCCCCACTTCTAATAAAACATCTATGATTTACTCTTCCCTGTTTAGTTCCTTTTCCTCCCTTTTTTTGAAAATACTTGGTTCCCCTTGGTTCAAGTGAGACGTTCGTGCGGCACCATTGTTTTTGGTTTCGAAAGTTTTCTTTTTCCTCCGCACCACCACCTGCTCTGATGAAAGACGCTCCTGACTCAGCATCGCACCTGCACCCAGCATCCCCCCTGAAGCACAGCGGCATCCGGATAGCATCCGAGCTTTAACCAGGACAATCACACCAGAACGGCCGCACATTTTTCATGCGCAACGACCGGGCGCAAAAGCGCACGAATAATACGCACGGTGGAGATACTCGCAAGTCATTGGCACAGGACGGCTGGACTGCTTTTTGTTTTAACCTAACCGTTGGCATTCCGAGTCGGGGATCAGGAAAAAGCAGTGAGCAAAGTGTGCGGAGTGAAAAGAGGAAAATCTAGCTTGGGGATTGAACGGAGCGGGGCATGTGGATATTGGCATTTCTCTTTCTCCAGAGCATCCTGAATGGTAAGTCTTAATTTTCTTTTCGCACTCTTTTCAAACTTCATTTACCCTCAGCACGATATTTGGGGGGGGGGTGGAAGGTGTCCTGTGAGTAGAGCTGTATGCAAATTAATTTTTAATGGTGTCATGGGTGGCCACCTATGCTGTGAGACTTTCTCTCTTTTTAATCATTTATTAAAACGCCTTATTAGTCACATTATGACATTGATGATGTCAACTAATCACCGTGTACTGTGAAAGCTTTATTTAATGATCTGTGCGCATACGAGGGCCGCCAGCAGGTATTGCACAGGTTTCTGGTCGTTTGTTTTACGCATGGGGAGATGTTAATGAATGTGACCTCTGCTTCATCAACACGACTGTATCAGACGCATCTCGTCAATGCTTTCTCTGTTTTAATTTTCCAATTCGTAGTTTTCATTTCAATTTTTTTTCATTTCGGATATCCACAATGACTGACGCATTTTCTATTAGTTAGACCAGCCTGTATTCCGCCCTGCCTTTTTTGTCATGCTACATGTCAATGCAATTTAATTGTGGGCAGCAATAATTTGTTTAATTGAAAAATGCAACGCTTAGTTTAGTCAATTAAAAACAGAAAGATAGTGTTTTATTGATTTAATATGGTTTGAAATCATTACAATATGTTTCAGGCACCGGTGCAATTATGAAATAAAAACAATTCAGCTCTGCACATCAAATGAAGTTATTTCGTTCAGTCATTTTCCTAAGATGCCCCTGTTGTGCACTTGAGCCCATGCAGTCGGTGGATAGCAGAGAAAAAAAGAAATAGTCATTTATTTTACATAATTTAATTATTTTCTTATGGAATCATTTTCATACATGAATTTTTTTTATATTTTTAATACAAATATGGCTTACTTGGGTGTTTTTAAATAGCTTGCAGGAAATAAATGTATTGTACACTGCACATGTTGTATGCACCAATTAATGGTGTGTAAAAATTAAAAACAGTTAAAAAGGTGTCCATAAGACATATGCAAGGCAGAAAAATACTACAGAACGCCTTAATAGCCGTGTGTGTGTGTGTGCTGAAGGGACTGCGCCTGCGTGGATGCATGTGTGTGCAGCGAGAAATTTAAATCCATTTTTATGTAAAATTTTAGGCCGATTGTGTATCAAGCTTGAGCATATAAGCTTTTCCACCCTTATTTAACGTACATCTTTTCACAAGAGTATAAAGGTGTGATTCAGCCGTGCTAGAGAGATGGTCAGTAGGTGAAAACATGGAAGGGTGTGTACGTAAGGAGGGAGCCATGGAGGATTGAGAAAAACAGATTGAAGGCAGGCAGGAAAATTGACTGATCTCGACGAAATATTGCAGACAGGCAGATAACATTGAAGGAAGGTTACGGCACGACGCCAAAGAAGAAGCACAGACCCGTACTCGAAAGAGAAATAAGAAAGGCTTTCGAGCAAACGCTGGCACGAGTCCTCAATGTGATGCTTTGAATGGCAGTCATTTTGAGGCAGCAAGGTTGTTGCGAAAGCTCGCCCTCGGAAAACAACAGAAAATAATCCTCCTCTTCAGAGGAGGGAGATAAATGTGCCCCTGCTTCTGTTGTCTGAGCGGCACACTTTGAGCTCTCCGAGGTATTTCTCACCTGGGGCTGATATTAAATAAAGAAAATATTGAGATGTATTTTGTAATAACTTTGAATTGAAATTGCGCCACCCCTGCCTCAGCTGAAACTCATAAGAGAACAGCGAGAACTCATCAGTCACCATCAGTGGCCCAGCTGAGCAGATAGTCAAATGAGACGCTCACAAGATTTACGTCTCCGTGCCCTTGCCTTTTTTTCGTACCTTGCATGCGTCTTTACAAAATCAAGAAAAGTATTTTTAAGAAAAAAAGAGTGCTTTGTAAATCAGATGTTGGCCTGTTCGTTATTTGGTACGGAATATCAGCAAGCATTGGTAAGATTTCGGTTTACGGCGTGAGGAAAACAAGCTCCCTTTATAAATGGTTTCTATTCTCTTTTCAGAGAGCATTCTGGAAAATTCAAGCTCTACAAGGTTCATCACATGCTGCTTGGCCTGTCACTATGGAAACCTCTATTATGAGAGCCATAGTTGCGCGTTTCATCAAATAAGGCCGTTGGGTGATTGCATGACCCCTGACATATAACAAAAGTGTAGATTAAATAGGTATCGAGAAGAGCATGCACTCTTTTGGCATCTTGTCTATTTTTACTCGTGTCTGTCCATAATATTCAAGCAGTTATGTTTTCTTAATTCTGCTGGTTCAACTTTTTGCCTGAATACAGATATCAAAAAACACCGCACCAAAGACAATTATCATTTGTACCGTGGAAATAAAACCGGCATAGAAAAGCAGTTTTGCACCCTGATTTAAATTCAAACTGTCACAAGGTCCTAATCTGCCACTTGTCGTCCATGCTGGCACGACGGATTATAATCTCAGCCGTTTTAATCCTGTATAAAAACATGTGATGTTGTTACTGGAGATTACACAGGAACTGATGTCCTAAAAGAATGATATGAGGTAATCAAAACAATATGATCCGCAATAAGGACTTCATCCCTAGAATGGGTTGAGAAGTCTAAAGGAGGAACTGGAGAAATGGTTTGACTCCACTTGGCCGTGAGAAGCGCGTGTTTGCTGGGAGTTAATCTATTGGGGGCAATTAAAGCAGTGTGCTGATTAGGGGCCCATCTGTTCAAGTTTGTTAGATAGTCTTGGTAGACCTGTGCCCTCCAATCCTCTATTACCTATTTAAAGACGTTGAGTAAGTGTACACCACCCCCACCCGCCAAAATTCAAATCCAACCATTGCAATGCACACTTTATTTTTATTTTTCCTCCTAAACTGTTGTTCTGTTATTTAGCCATTTCTGAAGCAATTCATGCATGTAATGTAAAAAAAAATGATGCTTTATGTCTATGGCATAACTACCGACTGTCGTGAAGATGAGACTTCGAATGACTCAAACCACCCACTGACTTTAATGTTTGCAACCGATTTCTGGTTGCCTTCGGATGATATTACATAATGCAGAATAAATACTAAACTTTAAGCAGAATCCGGCAAAATAAAATCGATAACGGCTCCATCACGGAATGGAATAAAGATATCTTTTCTGAAAAATGAGATGTTTGGTTTGTTATCGTCAGAAGAAATTGTGAAAGTTGTGTTATGGGAGAAAACCTGTTTAGAGGTCATTTTGAGGGCAACACGATTTTCTGCATTTCATTCAGTAGATATGAATTGCTTTAACTGTGTGTCCTTCACATGATTTATTATGTTTTAGCTGGAGGCAGTTCAAGATTTAATTTTGTTGAATACACATCAACATTTATGAGAATTAGAGGGTTTGTAAACAATTCAATATTTATTTTTATTAAACACAATTAAAGGTAGTAGTAAAATGCAGTTTCCTCATATTCATCATTACCTTGAAAGAAAATGTGTCTAGCTATCAACTCAGATTTTTTTCTCTTGCGTCTACAGTTAATCATAATTTTAATATTCAAAACGGATATTTAACGGTGCAATGAATATTGAATAAACGTTTTATTTTAAACATGGAATAAAATCGTTAAGCTTAACTGTAAATATATTAAGGTCGTTGACAGACTAATATCCAAATCTGTTTTATGATGTGACAGCATAAATTTAGAAAAGAAACTAACAACGAAGTTAAATCTCTCTAATGTTGTTTTCTATGATAAAGATAAATATTAATAATGCAATGTAATATTAACAATTTGTTTTCTAAATACACATGTATGATTTATTAGGCAACTACCCGTTTTCAGTTATTTACCTTCTAAAATATATAACTTAGTATATAACTTATTTAATAATAAAATAGTAAAGAACAATACGTACATCATTAAATAAATAAACAAATGTTTTAGATGATGTGGTTCGTTTCTTTATACCTGGAGGCTGCATATGCATGAATGGATGATAATGTGATATCTTTCATCCAGACGGATCTGTCATCAATACCTTCTGGAAAATGCCATGCGTCACACTTTAAACACCCGTCTATGTGTATGTCCACGAAATTGCTTTGTTTTTAAATGAGACCGAGGCAGAAGTACAGGCTGGCTGAGCGATATCTAATTTATCCTAAGAGGATATATCCTATATCTCAATGTTGAGATATATTTTTGATCATAGCATAGACCGAAATACGTAAGACTGAGGTGCCTGGTATATTTGGCTGCCCCGTGTCATAAAGGGTTAATCATTATCATTGATTCATTTTAATACCATTCATATGGTGCATCCTCCGCAGATAATGAAAACTGTAGTATCATTGACACGTTAATCACTTAATTGCTTTTGACAGATGGTTGACCCGCCATATGTTGATTGTAATGGTTTTATTCTGTGGCTCATACTAATTTACTATACCACCACGATCGTGGCAACTGTAATATTGAGGTGTGGTTATTTTTCTTGTAATCCATAAATGTTTTGTTTTTCTTTTAATCATTTGCTTTAAATCATTCGAGGAACTGAAAGCAAGATTTTCTCTTCAAATGGGTGCATATAAAGCGCATTGCTGTCCTTCAGCTCATAACAGCTGTCTCGACTCCAGCAAACATGAAGATGTTGCTTTTTGATGTGTGTTTTAGCAGTTAAATGTCTCATTAGAGCGGCAGTTGCCTGAGGTTTATTATCTGTTGCTCTCTCTCTCTCTCTCTCTCTCTCTCTCTATCAGCTGTTCCCCACAAGTGATTATGCTAATTGCTGTTTGATCAGATGATTAAATTATAATTCGATTAATCCAGGCTACTAAATGCTCTGAATATATTTGTGTCTGCTCGCTCGGCTGACTGGCTGGTTGTGTGGAGCGGCGGTCTCCTGTCACCTTGCTACACCGAGAGACAAAAACGTGTCAACTTCAAATGGAAAGAGTATGCAGTATGCAAGGAGGGAGGGGGGATGTGGAAGCATCATCTTTCAGAAGACATTACAGCAGTGTGAAATACATCAGACGGATAATAAATGTGGATTTAGTACAAAAACAGTCCATGTACTATCAATACACTTGTTGTTTTTTTGTTGTTGCTTTAAAACGATTCAGGCGTTGATATACGTTTTGCATTTAGAAACTAAAATTCAAGTTATACCTTTTTTAACTTTATTTATTAAATAGAAAGATAAAGGGTGTGTATGTTTGTATATGGTCGGGGGGGTTCTGCACAATCTACAGTATACTCATGGACTGCTGCAGTGCTATGGTAGGGTGACCATACGTGCCATGCGTCATCCGTAGGCCACGTTTGTCCACAGAATACCTCAAGGTTTATTATTTCAGGTATTGATTCAGAAAAGAATCAGTTATGTCAAGGTACGTATGAAACTACAATGATTATACGTCATTGTTATGTTAATTTTATAATGTCTTTTTAACTACGTATGCGGTGGACAAAGGCAGCCTCTAAATCCTGGCCAGGGGTAAGTTTCCCGAACAACTAAATAAATCGCTAAACAACCACTACAGTATGATGCATCATTGGGGAAATGAACGATGTAGTTACGACTTTTTCCCGAAACTGTATTAACTCTGTCTGAGATCAGTCGTTTGAACCAAGTTGGTTCAGCAATCTAGTTGATGACGGCACACAGGTGACGTCTACTAATAAATACGTTCAGATCGAATTAATTTAAATTTCTTGCTGTAAATAGCATACATCATTATCCTGTTTTTGTTATCTGTTGTTTTATTTCATGTTATTTCATTTATTTTTAAGTTTCCTCCTACGTCACTCTGCCCAGGGATTCCCCAGGGTCCTAGAGCACTATTTTTTCTTAACAAAGTAAAAAATGTAAAATTAAATTTGTATATATTTCGAATGATGGATATAGAATGCACTCCATGTGCTTGCTTAGTTTCCTCAAAGCAAAGGCATGAAGCTTGTAAGTCTACATGTCACAATAAAAAGGAACTATGCTTCTAGACCTTTAGTTCCAACCACGCAACTTTGCGATGCTGCTTGCAATTGATCGTTGGAACGATTATTTGTGGAAACGCTTGAATCGTTGAACTATGCTGGAATGACGGAATTTGCGATTATAGTTGCCTAACCTAACGAGGCTTTTGGGAATCGCAATTTGGCACGTATGGTCACCCTTTGGCTAGCTTTGACAAAGATGCTTTTGAAAGACATTATTTCAGTATAGAATTACAAAATCTTGTTAAAAATGCTGGTTAACATACTAAACAGGGTGTTAATTATATTAATATATACGTCATTAATAAATACTTGCGTCTAATATTCTCCACAGTTTTATCAGCATTTTTGGTAACAAAACAGTCTTAGGTTAATTTGTGACAATGTCAAGTAATGTAACCTATTGATTCGTGTTCATAGACACCAATTTCGCCTTTCTTTCGTGTCACTCAGCACACATTTTATCATGTCATCCAGCACGACTTTCAATCTAACAAATGCAATATTTTTTTAATTTACAAAAATATATCATTGCAATCTGATAGGAATTCGTACCTCTTTCACAGTGGCTCATTCGTGTCAATTCCTACAATCTCATTTGTATGTTTTATTATGATTTCACTTAGCCCGTGTGACTTTAGGGTCATCACTATGTTTCACTATAGACATTGTTCGATGCCAGTTTGATAGAAAACGGCCAACCAAACAGATATATATATATACTGTATATTCCAAGATGTTAGAGCTAAACACACAATTTAGTTTTAGTGTCAAGCAGCCATATATGATTTATTTTATAGGCCTACATAGACTTTTAAACTATTTTCTGAATCGTTGTTAAATAAGGAACATTTGAACACGCTTCCATCTTCCATCCACGTTGAGACAACCTTTTTTGTCAACAAGAACAAGTTGAAAACGCTCTCCAAATTTGAAATCACCATTTTTACGTTATAGTCTGGACTGTGAAATTAGATGCGTACAACATCTATGTTACTGCACGTGATTCAGTCTACCCATATAGCCCAATGCAGGATAGTGGATGATGTCGTATCACAGCTGACTCCACTTCATTTTCAAAGTTAGGGTTCAGTTTCTATATACTTAAAGTAGTGTTTCTTCAAAGGAGCCATAATGTTTTATATACTTTATATATATGTATAAATGTCTAAATGAATGACGCATATCAGAGCGTCTTTCATTTACTCTTGCGCAGTAAAGGAACGTAAGTGCTTACATTTGGAAAACGTTTGACAACGATAGTTGGGACGAAGAGAAACCACTGCGTAGTCTGATTAGCGTCGACGTAGCCCAAGGACCCTCACCCCAAAATAGCACACAAAAATGATTGATGAATTGAAGGCAATTGGACACCTTTTTCTGTCTAACTGTCTTTGAATCTATTGCAACTGATGCTAATTCGTTGACAAAGATGCCATTGTACATTCATCGGTATAACACATGTAATGAAGTCAATTTCAACATCGATCTGTGTCATATAGATACTAAGATATTGTTTCATACGAGCCCCAGTAATGAACAGGTGTATCGAGTTGCGGACCACGATGTTTGGCCAACCGAGCTGGGCATCAGCCTGCAAGCTCAAATAGACGGATGTGTGCAGATGCCATTGAAATAGACACCTGCACCATGATGAAGACAACACAGAGGAAGTCTTTTACTGAACCCAGAACAGTTTTACATGCCAAGGAGGGGAAAGAGGCAGCTATCCGGAGTTGCGCTGGCCACAATGAGGGTTCTTGTTGAGGCTCTCATTGGCTCTAATGAAGACAGGATGCTTGTTTGTTAAGATGCTGTGCATCATTATAAACCGTCAAGGCAGGATGGCCTATCTCGACACCGGCCTCATAGTCTTTGCTTTGAGCTCTCAGATAGAGGCTTCTCTGTATGTAACAGAGGTGTCTTGACTTCAAACTGAGGTGCTTTTGTGTCCCCTACCCATCTGTCCACAAACAGACGCTTATTTAGAGAACGCCAAGATTAAATATGCACTTAAACCTGGCAAACAAATGTAGGTAATGTCATCTTAACATGGATGCAACTAACATTAAAGATGAAGTTGTATTTCTATATAAAAAGACTTTCTCCATATGCAGTGGTGTCTAATCGCAAACAAGGAAAGTGTTAAGGATGTTGATTCTTCGTTTATCTAAATCAATAAAGTACTACCAAAGTTTCTCGCACCAAAGTAAAACTGAACATCGGATTAGAAATATAAAGGGCGTAGAAACGATTTTATCCTTTCATTTATGAATGAATAGTATATTCATTCATAAATGAAAGGATAAAAAAAAAATTGTTATGGGGGTTAACTTGCACTATTTATTTGTTTACCACATAACTATTCATGTGCACTGATGAACTTTTGATTTCATGGTACCTTGGAAATTCTCTGGTTATTCATTCTGTACTATGGTATTAGTACTAGTATGGTATCACCACCTAAAAACCTTTTTTGAAAACGTTCATGATTCTGATTCTGGTTAAGCGACTTTCTAAGCCATAATAAAATACCTGATTTGTAACTGCTGACTGCATTACATGACTTCAGTATCACTGTGAGTTTCTTGGCCTTGCTATGCATGTGGTTTAACTGTTTTATAAAAGCAATGTGCCCCGCCTCTCTAAAATTGCCTACCCTACCTTTAACAGAATAAATCTGAAAACGGATCTCCTTGTAAAATCCGCTTCATGGAAATTGCTTCTTATTTCAGCACATTTTTGCTTTAAAATTCTGCACGTAATATGCATAAGACAACAGACTGTCGGTCCGTAGCTGCGCCATCAAGGTTGAGAGTTCTTGTAACCTAAACTAATGTGACGTGGCATAGCTAATTGGGCTTCAATCTAAAAATAATTGAAGCTTTTGATACTCAGCTCATATTATCAAGATTATTAAAACTGAAAAACTTAAAGACCGCCTGTCATCTGTTTGCAAAGAGTGAATAAGAATAAGAGCTTCAATTAATTTCATAAATGGTCATTATTCCTGAAATTAAAAGATGTCAGTCCACGTGCTGTGCGGATTGTAAATCTGAGCTGACAGTAGCCTTGATAAATATCATCTTGCTTTACTTTTGCAAAGCGACTTGCCTTAATAGATTTCGCAGGCTTTTCTAAACAGTGCTTAGATTGAAATTGCCTGACTAACAGCCTTGTTCGTGCCATCAGCTAGGCAAATTCAGACATTAAAGTCAACAGCACTCCTGTTCCGCGATCTCAGCCCGCTGCCAAGTCGCTTCTTAATGAGCCGCTCACGTTCGCCCATTTAAAACATGACAACGGGAATCAGAGGCTCACCGCAGGGCCGCACTCCGCGCGCTTTACCCTTCCCCGACATCAGAGAGCCAATCTGTCTGCACATATCACAGGCGAGCAGACGGCGGGCTTTTTCTCGTCTGTCATGTCCTGCTTAATATTCATGAAAGCAAATTGGGAGACAGTCATTTGGCAAGTGCTGCGAGTGCTAAAGCCTTTGGGGGTTGTAAGAGAGAAGTGCATACTCGCAGTGGCAAAAACCCTGTCCCGCTCGCCACTACCTTGTCCTCCGTCCCCAGTCGCCGCCTTTGGCACCTTGTCGCGTCCCGTCCCGTCAGTGCCCCGCGGGCTGAGTGCAGCTTTAATTACCCCGGGCCCGTGACAGAGCCTGTCATTGTGGAGCAGATATCCCATGATCCTGTTCAGCACTGAGAGGGCACTGCCCCTATACCACCAGACATGGCAAGCGGTTGTAGGGGATCAAACATGAAGCGCTTCTGGACCGTATACTTGAGGTTTGGTCAGAAACTGTCTGATGATGCTCGTTAAAATGTCTCGGAGACAAAGGCTTTCTTCTAATGTACTGTATTCTTCACGAATGAATGTTTTATTTTTGCCCTATCACTGACGCAAGCTAAGTGTATAAATCTAAGATGGTGGCCAAAGCAAGAAAACAATCTAAACCTGATTCATTCATTGCCAAAATGTATCGTAAATCAATACGATCTGCTTTCGTGCTAAGTGCACGTTTGGGTAATATAAAGGGTGTATAAAGATAGAAAGAGCTCATTCTTAGGTAATAAAAACATAACGCTTCATTATGTAAGGTCTTTATTCACCTATGAAGACATAGTTAGCATATTATATTTCATTTCTGTCAATTGGTCCTCCATAAATTACACTTTCACCGGTCTCAGCGAGGAATGTGTAGATGCTTTTATTCAAACTTCAAGTATATTCAAGCGTCACATTAAAAATCTAAGTATAATCAGTGTTTCCTGGGATTCAAACCCACGACTGGAGCATCACAAAACGCACCTCTGGTTATTGGAACGATTCTTGGTGTCTTTTGCACATTATTTTCTTAAGACATTAAAGGCAAGTTAAAATAAAGAAAACCTTATTTTTCATGTTTAAATGATGTGGGAACAGATGAATTTGTGTACATGCTTTGGGCTGCTCAGCATTGATTGCACCTTTACACAGATAAAATGCATCAGTGGTCCTGAAAGCTGTTTGAGATGCCCGATTACACTGTTCAGCATGATAAACGCTCTTGTGTGTGATTGACTGGTCATTCTAAAGCTACTATTGTTCAGCATACAGTATGTCTTTAATGAAATGCATCATTGTTTTTCCTTTATTACTGTATAATGCTAATAAGTTAACACGAGTCTGTCTCTGTATCATATCCAGGGCTTAAAATAAACATAGCAACCCCCTAATGGAAATAAAGGGCTTTGATGAGTTAATAAAGTGAGTTACGTGTACGTTGGCTGGTAACATAATGCCTGCTAATAGCCTTAATCTGACCCTCGCTGATTAAGTGACACGAGCAATTAAAATCAAAGGCATTAACTGAAGAAAACATCTGACACGCTGTGTTTTCAGACTGTTTTTAACCCGTTTATCAAGTATGCCATCACTAGATTTCCCCAAAGTGACTCACGCACTGCGTGTGTAAATTTACTTTAAACTACCAAAATGAAAATACTGTATAAGAAAATCAATCGCAATTTCATTAAACTACATTTATATTCATATGTGTTTTCCCGGAACCGAACCCACAACCTTTTGTGATGCTAACGCATGTGCTTTACCAGTTGACATGCAAGAAATGACCCCATTGAGCTTATTATCAAAAAACCAATGATATATAAACACATGAATAGTCAAATACAGTAGATACACTGTAAAAAATTGCTGTAGTTTTTGAAGCAGGTTTGCCAGGAACATACTGTAGAATTTAATTACTGCTTAATATACTTTCCAATTAGTTCTGTTTTCAATGACTTTAATAAAAATTAAAACACTTTTGAGATTCAAAATGAGCAAGAAGAGACTGGCATTGGCACAGCAACACTGCAAAAATTGACATTATTCCTAAGCATTTTTCTATATTGAAAACTTCTCAAATTACGATGCATCTACAAAACAAGAAAAGTGACCCAAGATATTAAGTCTTGTTTTATGAAAGAAAAATATATAGACTAGGTTTTTTTATACTTAAAACAAAATTCAACATTAAATCTACAGTAAATTACGGCAAAGTTATACAGCGTATATATGAGGAATGATCACACAAATTGGTATCAGGGAGCTTTCAAAACAGTCTTAAGGCTCAATTTTTAGATATTGAGATTTTTACATCATCTGAAAGCTGAAGAAATAAGCTTTCTATTGATATATGGTTTGTTAGGATAGGACACCATGTGGTGGAACAACAACTGTTTACGAAGCTGGAATCTGAGGGTGCAACAAAATCTAAATATTGAGAAAATGTCCTGTGAAGTTGTTAATCTGAGGCACTGCAGAAGGCCATCCACTCAAAAAAAGGAAGTTTTTATACATTTACGGTAGGAAATTTATAAAATATCTTCATGCAACATGCTCTTTACTTAATATCCTAATGATATTAAGTAAAGAGCTTAAAATATTACTACAAGATGGAGAAATATTACTACAAGATGGAGACGAAATTGTAGTTGTATTCTTAAGCCCTGTAAATTTGTCCATGTAAAGTATACTTTTAGTCAATTTTACAGTAAATTGTTTTGACACATTTAGCAAATCTTGGCCTTTAACTAAATGTAGATATTCACTTAGACCACTAGATTCTGATTGGCAGTCTTTGCCAGTGGCGTGCAGTTAATCTCCTGCCGCTCTCAAAGGCTCTTTAGCATGCTGTCACTATGGCCAAACTCATAGATTCCTTTAGACCAATTCTGCTTTCTTCCTCACATCAACATGCTCACCAGAGGTAAAGAATGCCATTGTGTACTGATGAAACACACAAAACCTGTCAAAAATATTTTCCCAACATATTTGCCCTATCATAAAAAAATCAACAATTTTTGGACACTCAGGCAATTTCTCACCGTAGGTTAATATGAAAAGTTGGAATAGTTTTTTTTCTTCAAAGATTTGTACAGTACTGATATAATGATTGGGTTTCTCTGCAATATGAAACCTTTTGTTTGGTGCAGGATTTTCCAAGAATCAGCTGAAAACACAGCACCTGACCGATTACTTCGGACTTCTCTCTCTTTTCAACTCTTTCTATCCTTAATTTTTTTTTACTGCACTTAAGCTTTTCGTTGTCCTTATGTTGTTCCAATAGCTTGTTTACTTGTTTTGGATAAAAGCGTCTCCTAAATGAAAAAATGTGCAATTTTCAGGATGGTCACATCCATAACTGTACATGTTCCTCATGAACGGACACATAAAAATGTAAATAAAATAAAATGTTTTATGTTCTCTAAAGAGGCATCCCTTCTCCGCTTGTTGGGTATTATTGCTTCAGGTTTGTGCGTTTTAATACACAGAAAGTCCTTTTTTGTCACATTCATTACGCATGTGTATTTCCCTTTTTAAAATACGAAAACTTGTGCGTTTACGGATGTTTTTCTGATAATTAGACTCTATCCTGAAGGGTTTAGTTAAATATAAAAATACGGTTCAGGTTATCGGCAACAAGTACATTCTCTGGGCGTTTATATGTCACATCCATAACGCAAAATGTCAACAAGGGTGGAACTGCCCAAATATACCTGTGCAATCTGGGGTAACATTATACATAATTTCATCGCAATCTAATGCCAATTCCCAACTATTTTACGAAGTGGCTGATTTGTATGAATTGTTTATTCATACATCCGTGTTTGGATGATCTGCTTTCGCCGCAGTGAAGTTATGTTTAGCTTTTCTCACATCGTATGAATTCATACAAAATCGTCACTTGGTGAAATAGTTCAGTTTCCAGTGAGATCAGGTTGGAAATTCACGTCCAATCACATTAAAGTTATATTTTGTCTTGACCGTTCGAGTATGTTCGTGAGTGTAGTTATGTTTTTCATGCCAGCTGCATGAGTGTTTTTGTTTCTTTTGAACGCCCTTCTAAGGTCACCTTGGCTTGGTGTTGGGCGCTCTTGTCAGCTGTCAGGTGGAATCCACGCCTCAGGTGACACGGCATTAAAGACCTACAGGCAAAGCAAGGCCAGTGCATTAGAGTCAAATGCCATCCCAATCACACTTTCTTCCTTTCCAATTCCAAAGAAAAGAAAGACCAGATGAATGTGACATTTTGATCTTCAGATGAGAGAGAGAGCAGTTTAATATTGAATAGAGGGTGGTTTTTCTTCGCTTTACGCAAAGAGAGTGAAAAAGCTGAGTTAATTATGAATGTACACAGTACATTATTGAACAGTGTCACTTTTAAGTCTTTGCGGTTCATCTGCTGAAAAATGATGACAATTGGGAATTTTTCCTCTGGGTTGTTGAGTATCAAAGGGCCGTTGGATTGTAAATGATGACATGTAACCTTTCCATAGAAAAAATTAACGTAGCTTTCGCCGTTAAATTTTTATTTGGTCCTGGCAATCAAATAGACTAAACCTTAAAAAGGGCAACACTTTTAGCTGAGACTGAGAGTTTTGTAATACAAAATTATATTTCAAATTTATTGGTGTCAACTCAAGAAAGGTATTGTTTGAAATGTGCATAGGTTTGTTTTCGATCTGTTTGTTTAAAAAAAACCTCAAATCAATTTTTGGTGAAGTACACAATTGACCTCACCCTGATTCGTAATGGTTTTATTCGTCAGGTTTGATTTTGTGGAAAATGTTTATGAGACTTAGACCCTCGTAAAGACCAGTACATATCATGTTTTAAACAGAGATGGTGATAGAGAGGCAAATGTTTCAGATTGCAGTTTTTTTGCTTTTAAAGAAGTAGTTTACCTTCAAAATGAAAATTCTGTCGTCATTTACAGAATCATTTACAGTCATTTACAGTACGCCCTCATGTCATTACAAACCTGTATGACTTTATTTCTTCTGAGAATCTGCAAATTAAGATATTTTGAAACAGCACGCCACCCCATTAACTTCTATTGTAACCAATGCGAGCGAATGGAGGGCTCTTGACAACATTCTTCAAAATATTTTCTTTTGTGTTCTTCGGATGAAAGAAAGTCATACAGTTTTGAAATGACAAGAGGGGGATTAAATGGCCGAATGTTCGTTTTGAAGGTGAATCCCAGCTTTCTGGATAACACGCAGCGTTCTCTTTGGAAAATGATCGTCTTAATTAGAATCGATTCATTTTTCATGGACTCGCATGTAATTTAAATGGACCCTAGATCACCGGATCCTTATGCTAGCGCCCGAGGCCCGAATGTTTGTCTTTAAACCGGCATACCCCCATGAATTCATAAAGTGCCAGCTGATTAATGTTGAATCACATGCGTTAGTTAGCAGAAATACTCCGTCATTCCACTTGAAATGAAAATTGACAATGATTGCTTTCGCTTTACAACAGAGCGAGCGAGAAAATCCTTCTTGCTTAAACGGCAGAATGTTTGCACGCTCTTTAATATCAGACCGAACGCTTCGCCAAGCCTCTCGCTGGCAAAACAAGATATTTTAACAGATGGCTGCTTCAGCGTGCCACTTGATGAATGATACCATATGCCTCAGATCGCCACAGTAAAGATTATCACCATTAGGAGCGGTTGTTCGTGGGTTTTGTTTGTTTGTTCGTCTGTGTTTGTTTATCGAGCGTGCCAGTTACAGCAGTGATATATCTGAGCATGTGGGCGCACATGTGTTTATGAACATGCCGTTTCTTCTTTGAGCATCTTCTGCTTTGTAAGTAAAAGCCACTGAACCTCAGAAAAGGTTGAAAGTGCTGCGATTTGAAACCTTGTTAGAAATTTATGAAGTGCTAAAATGTTTCGTCCCGAGGGGAGACGCTGCCAGCTGTCACTGGTGAGCCATTTACTGCCAAACGGAGATCGGAGCTCAGTTAGACTCTATGGCAAAGAGATAAGACGAGTGTCATCATTGCATGGGCACGACACCTGTGAGTCGTTAAATGAACAAAGGAATTAAGATTATTCTTAAGATTGTTGACCACTACGTGTCTGTATTTGAATTCACCATAAATTTATCATTTAATTGTATAGTTCAGTTGTTCTGCGCCTAATAGTTTGAGATATCATACCCTTAAACAGGGATGGAAGATTCAAATATCTGTTTACATAAAAAGAAAAGTTTTTTTTTTTTTCGTTTTTGGGAGACCCTCGCTGTTGTAGTTGCACTATTGACCGTAATACTAAAATGAAACAATACTTTGGTTAAGAGGTATGGTACGAGACAGAAGGGGGCATGTCATGTGGAGGGGATTAGGAAATCTCGTATGTGATAACTAAACCTCTTTAAACACTCTTAATACAATAAACATAAGTAGGTTTGTATCCACTAACTTAACAGAACTGTACAAATATTGTTGTCCCAAACAAACCTCATCGTCTGCCATTAGTCATCAAGCAGATCAAATGCATAGCACCTTATTGAGATACACATGTCTGAAAATTAACCAGGAAAAGATCAAGTGTGGAGAATAAAATTCAAATAAACTTTGTAGGATCGTCTTTTTCAAATACAAGTTGTATTTTTGGTCATTTTTCGTTTAAACCAAAAGAAAGTAAGCAAGCCAGCTGTCAAGTTTGAAAATGACTAAAAAAGCATTATCAGGTTCATAATCGGTTAAAAATTAACCTTTGCTGGGTTGTTTCAACCCAAACGCAGTTTTTTAAATCCATTGTTGGGTCAAATATCAACATTATTTGGGTCAATTGTACCCAGCGGTTGGGTTCGTCCTTTTTGGACCGAACGATGGGTTGAAAATAACCCAGTTTATGATTCTTTAGGGTCTTCATGAAATCTCAGTGACAAACTTTGATAAAAATTCCTCAATGGTTGTGTAAAACCCTTGTCAAAGACAGCTCTGTTCACAGCGACCCGTTTCACATGTCTCTTTAAATGATAATGGGTCACTGCACCCCTCTTTTCGAGAGGATGCTTCATTGTCCAACGCTTGCTGAAACGACATGCACCTTCGGGCTTGTTGGACTTCATACGGCGCCGCTGAGAGTGATCATTGACGTCATGCAACCACACGAGCATCAAAAGTATACAGAACAGTCGGCACTTGACTTTTTCTTTCTTGCAGATCGGTCTGAGGGGCACTGTATGAAGTTGAGCAAAGCTCTTGTTAATTAGCATCACTAACAGTTTCACCCATATAAGGAGACTCCATAGATAGCTCGGACGTGGTCTTATTCAGCGAGTTTAATGATTCACATAGATAGGATTTGTTTTTAAATATTATAGAGGAGAGGTGTGACTGCCAAATCCTGTGACCAACCTTGAAAATGACTAAAATAAACTATTAAGATGTTTACTAACTAACTCTTGTTCTATGTTCTCCTTTACAGTTTTCGGTGAAGATATACGTTCCAGCTTATATTTTGTCAATGCATCTTTGCAAGAGGTAGTGTTCTCCAGCACCACAGGGGCACTGGTGCCGTGTCCTGCCGCGGCTGTGCCCCCCGCCACGCTGCGCTGGTACCTCGCCACTGGGGAGGAGATCTACGATGTCCCAGGCATCCGCCATGTGCACCCCAACGGCACGCTGCAGATCTACGGCTTTCTGCCGTCCAGCTTTAGTAACCTAATCAATGACAATACATACTACTGCACAGCTGAAAACCCTTCAGGAAAGATCAGGAGTCAAGATCTCCACATTAAGGCCGGTCAGTCGTCTCATGCAAAACATGCAACTATTGATGAACACACAATTTACGATGTACCTAGCTTTGGGGGCTCAAATCTGTCGCAGATTAGGACTAGTCATAAAACACACATGAACCATTGAGGTTTGAGGTGCCACTTTGCCAGGGTCTCAGTTTACATGAATATGTAGTGTAAACTATTAATATGAATTGTTTCGTTTTTTCGCAAACTAATTGTTTCACATCACAAGACATTTATTAATTTTTTTATTAATTTTTTTTTTTGGTTGCTTTACAAAGCTTGGAAGAGCCAGGATATTATTTAAGATAACTTATTCTCAGGTGAACCGTTCCTTTAAGAACTATACAATCTGTGTGCCGCAGTTGTTTTACAGTAAATGACCTACAGCACAGTTCTTAAAAGTGTTCGCAGAGATGTGCTGAGGTGACAGCTCTATGATAGACAGATGAAAAACACTGAAATATTAATGAATTTTCGCTCAGGTCACTCAGGTGTGGAAAAGACAATGCTGGAATTTGGGTCAGTTTTTTTCTGGGCCAACGTGGACTAGCATTTTATTTTAC
Organism: Triplophysa dalaica; assembly: GCF_015846415.1. Taxonomy (NCBI): domain Eukaryota; kingdom Metazoa; phylum Chordata; class Actinopteri; order Cypriniformes; family Nemacheilidae; genus Triplophysa; species Triplophysa dalaica. The sequence continues at coordinate 21,818,914 of NC_079550.1, read as the reverse complement.
ATAGCAGTCATCAACTTCAACCAGTAAATGGCCCAGAGGTTTAGTTAAATGTAAATAACAGAAATAGTGATGTAACTTACATTGAACATTAAAGGGATCGAAATTATTTACTCACCTTCCAGTTGTTCCAAATCTGTATCAATTGTTTTGTTCTGATGAACACAGAGAAAGATATTTGGAAGAATGCTTGTAACCAGACAGATTTCCCCCCCATTGATTCACATAGTAGGTGGAACAAAAAAAACCTGATAAAGTAATTTTCCTACTATGTGAGTCAATGGTGGAAACTCCGGTTATAAACATTCTTCCAAATATCTCTCTATGTTCATCAGAACAAAGGAATATATACAGATTTAGAACAACTCGAATGTGAGTAAATGATGACAGAATTGTCTTTTTTTAAGGGCTGCGCTCAAAGCCCAAAATATCGATAAATATTACTGTGATTTTTTTACGATAATGTAAAGCCATTCTAACTCGGTTTCCTCTGTGCTGCAGTATTCCGGGAGCCGTACACAGTTCGCGTGGCTGATCAGAGAGTCATGCGAGGGAATACGGCGGTCTTCAAGTGCATTATCCCGGCCTCAGTAGAGGACTACGTCAGTGTTGTATCATGGGAAAAAGACACAGTCTCACTTGTCTCAGGTAGGGCTCAGATGTCTAACAAATGTTGACGATACTTTGTGCAAGTTGGCAGAAAAGTTCACTATCTGGATGTGATGGACGGTTACTCCAGTAAAGTGTGCATGGAAACCACAAGCTTTTGGTGTGCTTGGGTAAAGATTTTCAAAAGAAAATGGCTGGAAGTAAGGGATGCCTAATAATTTAATAAACTTACATTGAACTTTGCATTGAACTTTGTCACTAAGTCTGGCACTGCCTCCAAATGGGTGCTTCTCTTAATATTTTGTATAATCTCTTTAAAGGCAGACATACTCTGCCAGATTCGTTTCTATCTCAAGTTAATGCGTGGCTTCTGCTTCAGGTAGACAAAAAGTGTCCTGCTTCTAATGTAAAGTTAGCACAAATAAATTCACACAGTGACGGAGAGCCATAATGGCTGAAATAAACTACAAGACTTTTAAAATCTGAACAAGACATCTCACACTTGCAGACTTTCTGATAGTTTCAGATAGAATCACACTTACTCTCAAAATCTGCAAACTGGCACAATACTTTCTACAACAAGTCCAGACTGAAAATCTGGGCAAAATCTGAGCAAAAGTCTTGTAGTGTATACGGTACACCTTGCATCAGCAAAGAATCTGACCATGACAGACGGCCACACCTTGCTCTGATGCTTTTACTGAGCTTTGAAAAATCCATTCTCTCACCAATCAATGTACATCACCAGTTATTTCCTCTGACGACATCTCTATGGTAACCGTCCAGTCATAATTGGCTAGCTGTGAGATATGGGGTACTATGCATGATGTTCTTCATACTTGTGTCTATGTCTCCTCCTTTATGTAAGAATTAGCGTCTGAATAGTCTTATTTCGACAGATACATTTTGATGTGGTCACGGCACATGCCAATATCGGACCGTGTGCGAAATGTCAGAAGCATTAGACCTATCTTACGCTCATCCCTCCCTACATATTTAATGACGAAGGACCTCAAAAGCACGCCTGAATGCTTACTGGCTCAAACTGAAGACTTGCTGTGGGCTTTATGAAATATACAATGAGATTTCTGTGCAGTTTACGTCTTATTCTCTTTTTTTGCACCAGGTTTTGGTGAGTTTTTGTTGTATGTTTCTATGGTCAATGAAGAAAAAATGACCTTCAAGAGCCCTAATCATTTTGTGAAGGTTATGATGGTTGGTCAACCTTAACATGTGTTTCAAACCATCCAAAAAATGAGATCTTATTGCAAAATCGAAATGTTTGGATGGCTTTGCTGTGGCTTTCGGTAATTTCTCTCTTTGTTGCTCATCTGGTCTAAGTTGATATATGTTGTTATGTTGTCAGTCAACATGTAATCTTTAAATCTTTATTATTAGATGTTTCTACACAAAACTATCCTTCAAAATGTAAGAACTTTCTCCATTTTGGAAACCGCGGCAGGAAAATACTGTTCACTTATACGGTACCCAAATTTTGGCATTGTTTTAGACAAAGAATGTAATGAAGTCTTAAATTCAATGTGATTTAATATGAAAAATTGAAATAATACCAAGCATTTTGTGTAATTGCAATGCAAAATTGTGATCTATAGAAATACATTTGAACTGAATGGATTTGATATCAGTAAAATTTTGTAGAAAATTGACAAATAGATTTTTCTTGGTATAAGCTCAAAACGAACAAAATTGAAGGAGGTTTTTGCCATATACAAGTAAACATAGAAAAACAAAGTCTACATATTCTGTTTCAAAGTAAATGTTGTCTTTTTGTATATTTAGATTTGTTACAGGGACAAAATACATATTACTGTAAAGGTCTTTGCACATATAGTCTGAAATGTTCGTATGCGTTTTTTCGTATTTGGCATGCGTTTGTACCGTTTCTCAGAATTGTCAAAACACCTTTCAAAATCCTTGCCACGGATGCGGAAAACGCAGGAAATCATTTTTTTTTACCAATGAACATATCGGAGCCAGTGTGTCAATATGTTTGACACAACGTGAGGTCGTATTTATTATTTAACGTGCAGAAATTTCGAATGCAAATTTCAGATTCTATGTGCAATGGGCTTAAGACAACGATCAGATACCAAATTTTCACCAGTCAGTTCTTGCCCGATATTTTCTTATTACTGTAAATGTCTTGTTTCTATTTCAAATATGTGACATTATAAGAGTTAAATAAGAGTTTTACCAAAGCATTTTACTGTTCACTAAAACCATAAGCCTCCACCACTCCAAATGTGCTTAACGTCTTTTGAGCCATCTGAGTCATTGGTCCCAGCAGCCTTTTTCACGCCATTTCCCTGATTTTGGGCTGCAGATGTGTAATTGGATGTTTCTTCAATTATGAGCACTTACGGCCCTTTCACACTCACAAGTTTATTTAATTTGACATTATCCTACGGCGTACATGCATCACAACAGGACTTTCGCACTTGTTTATCTCCGAACGAATGGAGAATCGCCACATCTCAAATTATTAATAATTCTGTGGTGAAAATGTTGCATTTACTGTATATATGTTGAAATCATACCGTTATATTTCAGTGAAACCCTGTTTAACTTGACCACAAATGCACACAAAGTGTCACTGGAATTGAACTTTCTAAGAATTCTGAACCTTTATTTGTCCTGTTTCCAAAGTGACCTTCATATGATAATCATTGTATCATTAATAAATCTTTTTAATATTTCAGTAAAACTGCTTGTACCTTTTGGAGTCAACCAAAAAGTACAAGTCGTTTTGACTTTAAAATCACTAACATTAGGCTAAATATTTGTTTGAGACGGCCAGTTGCACGTAAGACTATAAAATTGATGTTCTTCGTCATGACAACTGTTAGGATCAAAACCCCTTAGCAATCGTTTCTGTAAAAATGGCAGATCAGGAATTACTGACATATGGATCTTTTGTCCCTCGTCCAAATCCGTGTTGAAAGTGGACACGCGACCCTATAATTCTCCCTGACGCTAGAGATTGTCCCGCAAATCACAGAGAAGATGAAATGCATGATTACAGAGCGGGACTCGTCTTAATTAATGAACTGTGATTGAAAATATAATTACAATATGAATTACCTCTCAAAATAAAAACTGCTCCCTAGTCATTTGAAGCGAGGGCCTGTTTTAAATGTGAATGAACGGGGACTAATGATACTCTAACTTACCATTAACCTGTCATGCATTTTAAAACGGACCTTTCTGCGTGCGCTTTCAAATGCATGGCCGCGCATCCGTCCCCTCCTGCCTTTTGATATACAATTGACAGCTCTAATAAAGAGATGAAAGGCAACGCAGGTGAAAGGGCCACGTGTGTGTGTGTTTGTGAGCGTGTCTTCTTTGAACGTTCCGGGCACGGAACAGGTCCTAATGCACCTTGTGTGCATTTCAGTGGCTTGGCTGCTGAATATTGATGCTGGAAAGGGAAAAGGACGCTTTTCTTTTGTCTCCTGGTCAATGAACGGGCCTTTTGTCTGTTTGCTCACCCATTTGATCTAGTTTTAGATACGATCAGGCATGTGGATGCTACAGACATGAAATCAAAATTGTCTATTTAATTCAATAATACGCGTGTTCTGGTGTATATGACGATGAATACATCACATTATAATGATAACTGTAACAATAACTAACTGTAACTATATTTGTGTCCACACCATTTATATGATAAATATAAGGTTATGTTTATTTTAAAGGGGTCATATGACGTGAATATGTGTTTTTCTTTGGTGGGTCATTAGTTGCCCATGCATGTATTAGACATGTGAAATTGCAAAAATGAAAGTGTACCTCTCAGTACAATTGCTTAGGATCCTAATGTGTCAAATATGGTAAGAGGTGTTACATTTCCGTCACACGTTTGCAGTATTCGACCAATCACTAAGCACACCTCGCTTTTCAGGGCCATGAGCTTTGTAAAAAAATCTGCAAATAGGAGATACAAACATGCACGACATGTGGAAAATACGACGTTTTTTTACTTCAAATCGTATATACACATTACATTACATGTAAAACAAACGATAATATTCGTTTAACCCGTGTCCTATGACCCCTTTAAGTCTGCGCGCTGCAGTGTTCCCAAAGACTAAAATGAATGTAGATGACCTGCTCATCTACATTCCGCTTTCCGACCACTACAGGTTTTAATTCAGACATGAAACCTGAGTTGCGATCACCAATAGTCGTGTGTTATCCGCCAGAAACTGTTTGACAATATGTTTTATTGTTCATCAGCCGAATTTTTTTTCTGAAAGTTATTCCAAGAAAATTGTTCTCTTTACCTTTATCGTTTATCGAACAATTTTATAACCTTTTTTTTACAATATTTAAAAACTTTTTTATCCTTATAATGTGAACATCCCTTTACAGCTTTTGGTTACACTTTATTTTGAGTGTCTTGTGTTACAGTGTATGTATAAATCGAAGTACTGAGTAATAATATTTAACAACATGTACTTACTGTGGGTGTGGTTTGGGGTTAATCACATGAAATATGCTAAATTGACACTAAATACTATAGTAAATGCATGTAATATGTGTAAGGAGGGCACTGTAAAATAAGGTATTACCCTTTGTTTCAATCTGGCTATTTGAATAGGTTGATCAGAAAGCGAGAGCTCAGTAACCCGCTTGTTGCTTTTGTGTTAAACTTCGGTCGCTGTGTCATTTTTCACCGTGCTTTGCCTGTGGCTTCTCTCATTACATTTTGCTTCATAGCTGGAAAAGTGTCTCTCTTATGGCTGACATTCACTGACATTTGTCAAACCATTAAGCTCAATTCACTTTCCCTCCCAGCACAGTTAGAGGGAGAATCTCAACCACATGCACATTACTTATTTAATGGTGCGATTCTAATGGGACTTTGCTGTAAATATTGAAGGTTTACATTTAAAAATGCATCAGCGCTGTAAGTGGATCTTTCGGGATGGCTGATGATCATTTTGGCCACAGCAATATACCAAATGAAAAACGTTCAAACGTTTGAGATTTTATTGGTCAGGAACTGTTTGCATAGTTAAAAGAGTGCAATAGTTTTTTTACATCTGAGCAATTCCAGCGTGACTCTCAAAGAATTAAAATGTTACGATTATATTGAACCATCTTTTTATAGTTTACTGAACCCTTGTTGATAGTCTAAACATCAAAAAATGTCAGTCTTGAAAAAAATATATATTTTAAAAAAGGGAAATAAACGTGTGACAAAAAAGGACGTGTTTTTTGGGAGACGATAAACTTTGTAGGATTTCTGTAAAATAAAATGACCAATCCTGAAGCAATAATACCCAATGAATGAAGAAGGGATGTCTCTTTATAGAAGATAAAATAATTACTTTATATTAATTTTCATGTGTCCATTTATGAGGAATATGTAGCGTTATGGATGTGACAATCCTGAAAATGGCACTTATCTGACTATGAAAAATCATGCACTAAAAATAAAACGAATGCTTTACAAATTTGAAGAGAGATTTCACATGGATATTTGAATCTGATGTATTATTTTTAATAACTTTAATAACGTTTGTTTAAAGGTCAAGCCCTAAACTCCATAAATAGCAAGAGTGATGCTTGCTTAACTATATTCATATGAACATAGTTATATGGATGTAACAATATTATCGATATGTCAATATTATGGTGGTCACATGACAGTTTGAAACGAAAGGTCAACCGGGCCTAACATAGAGAATGTAAGAAAAAATTATAGATGTGACCTTCGGCATTTTATTTTATAAAAGGGATTTTAGGTCATTTGACCCATCTCATACTATAACTCATACCTCTGAGCAACGAGTTATGATTAGAGAATAAAGAAAAGAGGATGCCTAGGTATTACCATAGAGCGAGATTTTGATCATGATACATCCCTATTATATCAACGTCAGAGATTGAAACGTGTGGTCCAAAATAAAATGCGTAATATTGTTGCATTGAGCCGTAGACCATATAGACAATATCAAGAGCCGAGGGGCGGTCAGACATGTTGAAAAGCCAGCGCCATGTTTGAGTGAGTGAGACTGGACCTGCTGCGAGCCTACAGATGCATTCTCATAAGAACAAACCCACACACCTTTCTTCTCTCCCAAACCTGCAGATTAAGTTGGTGATGGTGAAGTGTCAAGCTCCCAGGCTGAAGCTAGAGGAGAGAGATAAATGTAGTCTCTCTCTCTCTCTCTCTCTCTCTCTCTCGCTCTGTCTTTTCTCTTTGTGTGTACAGCATGTTCTATGCAGTGTGCGGTGTGAATGTCTCTTCTCTCTCCTGAATGAAAGGAACGTCCTGCTTTAATCCTCCTCACGCCATTCCTCGCTGGATAACAAGTCCCATTTATTTTATAACCTCACAGCTTGATAAAATGCCTGTGATTTATAATTGTAGATATGTTGGACGAATGAACAGTGAACCTACATGCTTTGTCATAGATTAAGCGTGTCATTGCTGCGTAGAAATAAACTAGCATAGGGGAAATGCAAAAATAATGTTTCTTTCCAATTACGTTTGATTACTTTTATGCTTTGCTTATACCATAAAAATGATCTTAAGATAAACAGGCATCGAAAACATCAAAAAATAATAGAGAGCTTTAGAGGGATTCGGAGCACACAATGCCAAACATGACATTAATAATGCATTGGGTGTTTTGGGGATCTTGTTTAATGCAACACAATTATTTTTGCCAATTTTATTTCATAATTGTAGTGTGTAAAAATCTTGACGCTTGCAATAAACATTTACATTTACATTAAGTCATTTATTGCTTTTATCCAAAGTGTCATATAGGAGCAATTATACAGTAGGTGCCAATACAAAGTTAATGATTTCAACAAAAGCTGAACCACTACCTGTTGAGAGAAAGAGACGTTTTTTTTCGTCTGGTTAGATTTACATTTTCACTGTATTTTATGTGCTCTGCGGCTGGAAATCTAACCTCAACAATGTTGGTTTGGTATATAAAAAAGGCACAAAGGTGTTTCTGTTTTGGTTATTCGGCCAAAGTCAAAAACACCATGTTTCATTGCCGGATGTTTAGAGCATAAAAACATGTTTAGTTAAAATCATAAAGGGAAAGAAGTACTAACATTTGATGTAAAATCTAGGTACTGCATGCTGAACGCACTCAAATATAAACTTCATTACACCAATGTTATGAATGAAAGTCTTAATTAGTTAATGCAACAGATGAACTCCGATTCTTTGAGTTTATTCAACCTGTTAAGGTTTATGCCATACAATATTATATATCAAGAAGATGTGCATGTCAGAAAAAGGCTATTTTTTAACCATATGAAATATTTTTTCGTGACATATCTAGTGAGGTTGAAAAATACTAGGACTGTCAAAAGATTAATCGTGAATAAAAGTTTGTGTTTACATAATATATGTCAGTGTGGTGTGCATATTAATTTTGTATTTGTGAACACATACACATAAATATATATATTTAAGAAAAATATAAAATATGACAATCGATAAACTTTTATTTAGAATTTCAATTGTTGGTAAACATAAATGAATACATTTAAATATTTCCTAAACATATAGACAAGTATGTGTATGTTTCATTTTTCTAAGTACAAAATTAATATGCATAGTACACCGATATATATATAATGTAAACAAAAACCTTTATTCTGGATGCGATTAATCACGATGAATCGTTTGACAGCCCTAAAAAATACACACTTTAATTGTTTCGCTATTTTAAATAAAACATCTACATGATTAATATTAAACAAACATATGAACACAAATTATGAACTGTTTTGTTTAAAATATTTGATAAATAATGCTTGCAGTGTATGTACAGTATACAGTATATGTTTGTACATGTGTATGTATATGTATATATACAGTTTATATAGTAAGTTTTGGTAAAACATAATCACCATCTCTACAGCATCACACCCATAACTGCTGGCAGACTAGATTCAAGACCAAGTTTTATCAAAAGTACACAAAGGAAAAATCTGTATTCTAATATGTGGTGTCATTCTTTTTTTTATTTATTCATCATCATTATGATGTGGACTGTGGTATCATGCTTTAAAAGTGATGTGCTACAGCATATGCCATTACAGACACCTGCTTTCATCACACAAACAGATAGAGAGAAAGAGAGAGAAGGAAAAAAGGATATAGTGTAGAGGGGGAAAAGGACCAGAAAAATCAATAGCTATGTACATTAATCACACGGCTGCCACTGAGAATTATGGGAGCATAAGCTGAAGGATGCATTTGTGCATTTGCAGCATGAGTGCTGGTGAACGTTTAGGGAATACAGAGAGAGAGAGAGAGAGAGAGAGAGAGAGAGAGAGAGAGGGGTATTGGTTTTCTGATGTCTCCTTTAAGGGTGTGGTGGATATGAAAATGGTCGGGTGGCTGGATGTTTACGTGAACAGTGGACGTCACTCTCCTTTCATCTCCCACATACGCAGAACAACGAGTGATGTCAAGAGAATCTAAGCTAGAAAGAGAGATGAAAGGTGAAGCACGTCATGTGTTTATTTATTTTCTCTCATCAAGCAGAGGCGACGACAAGTAAAATATTTGTAGCATTTTTCTCACCCAAAAGTGTAAACGGATGTAAACGTGCTTTACGTCAGAAATGAATTCATTGTAAAATCCTGAAAGTTAAAAAATAACAATTTGCATGAGATTTTGAAGCTTCATGTTTTGCTGCAGTAACAGACAGTTTTGTATAAACTGCCAGATCAACTTTTACAGTAAAATCAAAGTAACTGGAAAAAATATACTATCAAAAAAGACCCAAAGTGACCAGATATGTTGTTGGTATTGTGTATATTGGTAATATTGGTGTAGGATAATGCACACACCACTTTAACTCATCCTGACCAGCCTAATATACTTCTGCATTCATGCATTCGGCAGACATGTTTGTCCAAAGCGACATATATTTTCGAGCCCATCAATTTTGCACTGTTGACCCAATGGCAGTTCTTCTGCATTTCTTTATTTTTTTATATTATATATTTGCATGTGTGTGTGTTTGGATAGACCCTGAAGTGCACAACAGCGTCATAAAACAAAATATTTTTTTTATTGAAATATTTACGAATCCATTGAGGTTAACTGGGAGGTTAATGGGATGCATGAGTTGGTTTATTTAATAAGAAACAAGAACAATTCAACATCTTTTATCACATATATTTAAAGACAATTAAAGGCAATTTAATGACAAGCTTAGTTGTACATCCCTTTTCACAATACACAACGTTTCAAAGCAGTGAACGACTAAACTGTAACAAGTCCCATCTGTACATTATTTAAAACAATACATCTGCCATTAAAATCGTCTCTTCCCATTCATTGATTTGAATAAAGCCGTGCAAATGTGTCTAGATTCAAAAGGGATTTACAGTTTACAAATTTTACAGCAATAAAAAAAGTGCATCTGAACTTATATGTTTGTGCATCATCTAGTGAGAAGAACTTTGGAAGAAATTGTAGAAACTAGAAGGTTGTGTTTAAAGTGTGTATATGATGATGATATTGTATGTTTTAGTGTCTATCCAAATCTACGAAAGCATACTTGTCACACACTAAAACCTGAGCATATGAATGAGATCACGGAGCATTAAACCCTCTTACAGCGCGGTTAGCGATAAATAAGTGCAATATGGTAGCGATTAGGCTGTTTAGGATGAGTATGATTACCGAATGGTCTGCCTAGGCCGCCGGGGACCGAGCGAGACTTAATCTTTAATAAGCGCTGATGGCTTTGTTAGCATCTGATGCTATGCAGCCGTTTGGCTCGGCTCCCCAGAACGGGGCCTTCCCCGAGCTTATGGATTACGGCACGCTGACACACTGGACCGCGGCCAGGGCATAAAATGGCAGCGCTCCAAATGGCAGATTAGTAATAAGTGTGGCGCGAGCTAATTACGGGCGGAACAACCAATTAATTTCAGTTTATAAACGCCTGTAGATTTGGCCAGGTTTCTACCCCAGGTGCCCTCGAACGGGGTCTGTCTCCCCCGCGGCGAGAGGAGGCCGGCGGCAGGTGTTTTGGGCTGTGTTTGAGGTCTTCCATATGTTCAGATGTAAAGGTGCGTTTAGTGGCTCTGAGAGATAGAGTGATGCTTCAATCGCATCTTTGAACAGACGTTCAGAAAGCACGGCGTTCAAAAAGCCACTCGGAAGAACAAAGCGATCACGGACAAAGGAGTTGTTTGTGCTGAATGTCGCTGCCATATCTCGCGGATGTGGTGGTAGTTTGTTTATGATTTATTTTTGTATCGTGGAGATCAAAGCTTTGTCAGAGCCAATCAAAGGAACATTTACACCTTCTTCATTGTCAAATTTAAGGTGTACAGAGTGTCTGTTGTGTTATGTAGAGTTATATGTTATTTCTCCATTTAAAACAGCAGACACATTGACACTTGCCAAAAATTCTTAATGAGTAAATTTACTAAAGTCAATTTTAGTATGTTATAGTAAAGTAGAAATACTAGCAGAAATCTTTGTCCAGCCAATAATGTTCATGTGTTCGCTCTTTTGATTATCTCTCTATGTGAAGAGTGTACATTATTATAGTTGATGTAAATTCACGCACACACGCGCATAATTATGTATATATACTGTATATATAAAGAGATTTTTTTTTCCAATTAATATCAATCGAACTGCAGTTGGGAACTGCAGCTTTCCTGTAGCTCAGTGGTAAGAGAACAACGCAAGGTTGTGGGTTTGATCCCAGGGGATTGCAAACACCTATGTAAAATGTATAGGATAAAGCAATGTAAGTCGCTTTGGATAAAAGCGTCTGCCAAATGCCTAAATGTAAATGTAAATGTAATGGTTTGTTTTGACTTAAGCCATAATAACACAATAAATACAGTTAACTAACAATAAAATGCCACTATAATAACTAACACTATAAAACATGATAACATAATAATAAACATGATTTATGATTTTTTTAAATAAGTTATCTCATTTTGAAACCAAACTCTTCATACGTATATAAAGTTTTAATGCAAAGTACAATCTGTTTTCTGTGATCCTTTCATCCTCTTTCTTAATTACCATGGTAACCATCAAGCCGAAAGACTTTGTCCTTTGATATTACAGAAGTAAAGCTCTCTAATACCGTAGTAGTTTAGTACACAGTATGGTGTTACATGTTTACCAAATCTCTTACTAAAATGGTACTAATATGGTGCTCCTGGGTCTTTTAAACGTGGGTGCGATTAATATTCATTCAGTCATATTAAATAACATTTTTATAGAAAACAACAACAAGCTGCCAAAAAAATAGATAATCTGCCACACAAACCCCTATTTAATATTGTACTAATAACCTATAATACAATATTGGCATAAAAGTATCGTAACTAGTACAATATGCTGTATTACTACAAATATAAAATAACTTTTTTTCGGGACAAAATATCACATCATGAGATGGCAGAGTGACCTTTGACTCCTTATGCTTTGCCTCCCTTTCAACGTCATGGGTGTCATGCCAGCCAATCACATGCCTTCTGAAGCTTATCGCCCGAATCCAGCTGTGCTTTCTGTTTTTCAGCGAGAGAAAGAGAGATCCAGTCACTGCATTAGCGGTAAAAGGCTCTGTAGATGCTGTTGGGAATTTGATATGTTTACGTCGTATTTAAATGATCGGTTATCGTACCCCGCATGCTCGAGAGCGAGGGGGAACACTCCTGCGTCTGCGAAACGGAAGACGGAGAGAGAAAAAATGTGGAATCGATTTTCCTGTTACTTTCTGCTGTACTTGTGTTGCCATGGCAACATGGTCAGGTTTCACCATCCTCCCAGGGCAAATGTAATTGTTGTCTGTTTCTCAAAGCTAGAGTCAACATTCAGTATCTCACACTCTCACGGCGCATCAAAATCACACATATTGTACATTAAACAAGCCACGTACTGAGTATTAATGGTGAGACTTTCGATATTTCACGCTTTATCGGTGCCCATTACGATTCTCCTGTTTTCGCTTTGATGTAATTGTTTGTGATTCAATGTAAATCTGTTGAATAATGGTATAAGACGTCAATTTTTTCACATCAATAATTTACTTGTATGTTGTCTTGATGTCCATGATAATATTTATGTATTCACACCAAATACTGATTTTATACGTTTATACTAGATTTTATCTTGTCTGTTACTTAAAAACATTGATGTGAGTTTAGGTGTAAACATTGATTAGATGTAAATTAGTTTGCATATACAAAATAAGTCAAATAAGCTTTTCCTGATATAAAAGATGAGTAACAATTTACATTAAGGTGCCCTTTATGAATCATTTATAAATGTGTTCATTAATGATTGTTAACTCATTTATAAATGCATTACAACTGCATGAATAATAAGCGGGATTCTATCGAAATACCTGCCAAATAGTGAGCAAGTACAAGAAAACAACACAACACCCCAAAGTGTCCCGTCTGACAGCCTATATTGCAAACAACATAAAGAAAATAATGAATCTGTTTTCGAGTCAAATAAATATTGAATAAATCTATTTAATAAGCATTTATAACATGCGAGTTGAAAATGTCTGGCTATTTTGCAGGTATTTCGTTAGAATCCCTCTTTATAGTTATAACTGCTTCATAATGCATTTGTAAATGACTTATTAATTATTAATGAACACATTTATAAATGCTTTATAAAGGGTAGCTTAATGTAAAGTGTTAGCAAAAAATCTTCATCAAAATGATTTTATTAATGAGTAGTGGGGAGGACGAGATCTGTCTGTTTTCCTTCAGGAGTAATTTAATGAAACTGTAGCATGTCGACTGCTCGGGAGTAAACCAGCATCTGAAATAAACAGTTCTCTGGATGATGAGCGTGTCCCATATGGAGATGTCTCGTGATGATTCTGCCTCTGCACCTCCTTTTTCTGAATCACTAATTAATATTTATTCATCGGGGACATAAAAGCATCCCCACGGGTTTTATAGATGGCTGTTGATTCAATATAAATCATTTTTAGCTAAAGCTATCCTACAAGGACTTTACCTTGGGAAGGCTGATTTCTACGTTAACCTGATTGTCTTCTTTAAGATTTCAAGAAAATGTCATTTTATGTTGTTTTTTATTAAGCAGAACGGCCATACAGTAGAGTTATGAAATCTGATGGACATGCAATAACTGTCAACATTAATTTATGCACAATGAACAAATCCTACATTCTCAAAAATAATATGTCAATTATTATGCTATTTGACACATTGTGTGTCCTTTTGTGGTCAATAAATGCAACAGTTAACAGTTAAATTACTTTGGTTATTTACATCTAATAACTGGTTTTACAATGTAAGAACATGAAGAGAAAATCTACAAAGTATAAAAATCACTATCATCATGTGTGTTTACATCATTATGGACATCAACACAACATTCTGAAACAAAACATGTCGTCCCAAAAATAACATAGATGTGTTCTGTTAAGGACAAACACTCTGTGTGTTGGATCAGAAATATAGTTTTAACATTAACAAAGATACACAATAGATAAATGGTGCTTCATTAAACACAGGTAATACTTTAAAATAAATGAATGTTTGTTAACAATAAGTTAATGCATTAACTATAGGAGCATTAAGTCATATAAGTTATTTAATTATTAAAATCACTCAAAACATTAGTTAATGCACTATGAACTCACATGACTAATTGTTTGGACATATCATTAACACGGATTAAAACATGCAAACAAAATGATTTATAATTGTTAGTTCATGTCAGTTAATGTATTAAATAATAATGAATGCAACCACATTGTGAAGTGCCACCGTATTTCCTTCAAGTCTCGATAATGTTGTTCAAATTTCTATTCTAATAGCACTCAACACATGTGTTCTGGTATCTTTTTGTCATTTTTTCTCCAATGATTTAAAACCAGTTACCACTCACTGATGCATTTAAATGCTTAAAAACATAAAAATGGTAAGTGCAGAAAATTATAACTCTTGTCAAGTCACACTGTCAGCGTCCAAGTGTCCTCTTCTCTTCTTAGCTCGGTGCTGGTAGCTATTAGGGCTAATTCCTGATAATTGCCGGGTTATTAGGTCAAATCTATTGCAAACCAGTCTGCCTGCATGCTAATGTCACTTCCGCTTCTGTTCTGCATCTCCATTATCGTAACGGTGCAAAAGATTTGTTTTTGAAATGTAATTGTAAAAAAAAGGAATACAATATTTTGTCATTTTATCTCACACATGATTATTCAATATTATTATTATCATAGTTATTGTTATTATTTATATTAATATTAAAATTTGTATTCATATGAATATTATTATCATCATTATTATTGTTATTATTAATATTATCATCATCCTCATTGTTATTGTTATTGTTGTCATTATTGTTAGTAATAATATTAATAATAATAATGTGACTGTGAGATTGTAGCTATTCCATGCATTATTAAAACAGTGTTACCACTGCATCCATTTTACTACAGCACCCCTATAGCACATACATACTTTTGTAAAGTACTCTATTAAAACATGCAAAAGCAAACTTAACAAAAAAAGTATTTTGTAAATGCCTTGCAGACAGATTGTGAAGCGCATAACTAGTGATTCTTCTGAAGTGGGTGAAATCTATTTGCTTGTTGAAGCTGCTTGCATAATCCTTTAGTTCCAGTTGCCAGCTGTGAGCAAAGATATGGCACTGTGGGAATTTGGATGAATATCATTGAGAGGACAAAGAAATGAGTATGATAAGCATGCGTGTGCGGACTCCTTTGCATAATCCTGCCTAATCCAGAATCTGAATCTTTAGAAAATATCACCAAAATATAAAACCCATCAATAGGTGCGTAGAGTAAAAAAAACTAAATATGAAGGATGAGAAAACGGCATAGTGGTTGTAGACACGGGCAATCCTTTGACCCACAATGATGATGGAGCAATTACAGGAGCAATAAAATCAGGAATGATACATGCATAGAGGAACGTTTCATTGCTCAGTGTTTGTGCTTTCCTAACTCGGGTGATTAATGGGTTGCAGGGTTTCATTTCAACCCAGATATCTCTCCAAAACATCTTGGATTATTTTCTTCTGACATTTTAATATGAAAGTATTAAAGTAGCAAGTGGCATAAAATTAAGTTTGAGCTTTTAAATTATTTTTGTATTGCAGACATACAATGTGTGTAGTAAAATTTGGATCAAAATATGATAAGTGGTCTGAAAATCAGACTTGTTTTGACACACTGTTGTTATAAAAGACACGTGACATTACTGAATATGTTTTGTTTACCAACATACAATATCATATTGGAGTGAGCTTTTCTTATCTTAGACAACAACCGAGTAACCACTTGTCAACACTCATACTGGCAGTGTGTTATGCATAGGCAAACATCATTGCATCATTGGGGAAAGTAACGATGTAGTTACGACTGTCGGAGTTCAATCTTTCGAACAAAGTTAGTTCAGCAATCTACAGTAGTTGATGACACCTAACAGGTGATGGAGTTACGACATATACTATTAAAAACGTTCAGATCGCATTAATGTCTAATTTTTGCTGTAAATAACACATTACAAATAATAAATAATACATTACATTTATCTGCAACTTTTGCTATCCTTTTTTGTTATCTATTGTTTTATTTCACAATATTTAATTCATTCATAAGTTTCATCCTATGTCAGTCTGCCCAGGGATTCCCAAGGGTCCTAGTGCACAAATATATGTGCACTTTTAAAATAACAGTGCTTGTATTTTCTAAGATACAGTTTGTAGAAATCGCTGCTAGAGGGCGCGCGATCAAAACCACAACAATCGCATAGTTTGATGACGCTGTGTAGAAGTGTGGAATGATGGGATATGTTGTCTTCAAATACACCGCTGATGGTACTGCTGATACGTCAATCAGACGGGAACGAGAAATCATGTTAGTGGAAGAGGAAAAGTAATAAAGTTTAATAAACTTTGCATTTGATGAAACCATTTCATTTCATTATAATGAATTAGACCCGAGTAATGTAGGGTTTAATACTAAATTGTTAGTCATGAATACTGTAATTGTCCAATTCGATGGTGTGATAACACTACGCAGTTTTAAGTGTTCAAATCAATCACAGTAAAAGTTATTTTGAACGGACAGCAGATTCTTACAAACTCTACCTTTAACAAACGAAAAGTTGTCAAATAAAATGTATATTTCGGATGATGGATCTAGAATGCACTGCATGTTGCTTGGTTAGTTTGCACAAAGGCATGATGCATGGAAGTCTATGTGTCACAATAAAAAGGAACTATGCTTCTAACAACTCTTCTAGACCTGTATTTCTTACTTTGCGATGTTGCTCGCGATAGATTGTTGGAACGATTGTTTCGGCAAACGCTTAAATCATGGAGCTATGATGGGACGACGGAACTTGCGACCATCGCTGGCTGATGTTGATTTTGGGAAACACAACCCTGTTTGGTCAAACTGACCCAGTTTGTTGTGATTGGTCTTTTGCTTAGAGCGTGTGTTGGAGATGCCCCGCCCATTACAGATGGTATATTTTCATTACCCTATCCATGTTCCAGAGGGCAGGGTTCATGTAAATTTTGGAAGTTTGTGATGTCACTAAGCCGGGAAGAGGCTTCTTGCAGTCTTATAAAGCGATTTTCTTGCTAAAGTTAAAAAAGTGAAATTCCCCGAGCCCATCCCTTTAATGTGTTATTCGTGATATTTCTTTGCTTTGGACGGGATCTTATGTTTACATTTTTCATAAAACACTGAATCATTTGAAAGTGTCTTAGTAACACTTGGAAGGGAGGGTCTTACATTTCATGTTATGATTGGTCGCTGTAAGATTAGAACACCCCTCCATTTCTTTCCTTTACATCTCATGCTCAGAAGACCATAAGCCTTGATTCTGTGAAACTACAGATCGGATTTTTCTACATCATATTACACCTTCATTATAGACGGAGAGAATACATGTAGTTTAGATTTATACCTTTTGCAGATATTTCTCCTCTGTCATTTTTTCCCCAGTCTCTTCCGTCCCCTGCACAATATTAACATTTAATTGAAAAAGTAATGGAGGAATAATGTAAAAATGGCGAAGGAAGACAATCCATCGTGAAATATTTATCTGGGCGTTGAAAGAAAATGGCCCAAATAGAGACACGGGCTAAAGGGGGAAATGCTAGGAAACACGATGTGCGTTGAGAGAGAAAGAGAGAGCGATGTGGAGATGTGTCTTGTAAGCTGCTCACTCCAGGGCTGAGGCGCATAATCAATGGAGAGAAGTGTGTGCTGTAACCTCTGTGTTTGAGCGGTCTCGCTGAGACCCATCCTATTTTTACAGGGAGGGCAGGTCTGTTGCTATGCTCCAGCTGAGCAGGACTACTGCAGTGAACAGGCCACTCTCCATCACCGGCGCTGCGTCTGTGCCGACCATCCTCAGCATTCAGCCCCTTGTGTTGTGTTCTGACACATAAGACAGAAAATGACATTTTTCGAAGCTGTTAAATACCGATACTAAATACAGATCAACATGTAAATGTCATGTGAACAATGCATTGTGTATTCTGCAGTACATACTTTGCATACAATGCTGTAACAGTGTTTCAGAATATCATTCCATGGAAAAATGTCTAGTTTTAAAGTATTTAGTAAAGCAATTAGCACAACCATGGATTCTCGCACATGTCTGTATTTAGCATATCATATGCTTTATGTTTCGTACTTGATCGGTATGTTTGAAATTAAATTATAAATAAGTAATATAAGTAATAATAAGTAATATTATAAGTAATATTCAGACATAGGTGGTTTTATGCGCTCATGTTTAGTTTCTTACTATTGAGATATTATTTCAAGTTTTGTTGATAAAAAATCAGCTTGTGTCTGTCTGCATGTGTATACACAATGCCTGTCAAGACACAGATTCTGCATGCATGATTGATACACACTGTAAAGGGAAAGAAAATGTAAAGGAAAGATTTACATTATAATAAAGAAATAAAAATATTATAAAAAAGATATTATTACCATCTGATCTATACCATCCACGAAACGTATCTGTTCATTAAAATTAAATAAAATATTGACCTAAAATTATTGGAAAAACTTTAACTAAATGACAAATGTAAACGTTGCCTCAAAAATAAGTCTAAAGCACTAAAATAAGAATTAATTATTCTTGTATGTCAACATAACAAATCAACAAATAATTTATAAAATGACAAAAGCATATAGCAAAATTAACAAAAAATGATGATTGATTTAAGTGTATAAAAAACAAAAGCTAGTCCAAAATATTAATACTTTAATATAAATCTAAAACCAAAGCTATAATAGTTACGCCATTAAAAAAATCTGTAAAAATAGGGCACAATAAACTGTACTGTATTAATATTACAGGAAATTCCTTATTCATTGTTGTAGTTGTTTTACCTGTATTTTACATTTTACACTGCAATAAATTGCATACAAGCATTAATGGAAATGTCCGTAAAAAGTACTGGTAATTGTTGGTAAAAGTACTTGTAATTTTCTGCCAGTACTATATCTGTTTTATTGTCAGAGAGACAAAGGTACTTAAATAAAAAGTCTAATGAATTATGTATATACGGGGGGGTTTCATGGTTTCATCATGATGTCGTCATAAAATAATGTTCGACCATCAATTACGATGAAAATTCAGGTTTGTAATGTGTTTATTTTGTGTGTTTAAACATAGGAACTTACCATTTTTCACAATATTTTATCGAACCCCTGATATTTGCACTGCTAACCCGATATTCGACTATAGCTGCGTAAAGTGAACTCTTGTATCATTTGCACGCAGCCGCTAGAGGTGCTTATTAAATAAATGCACCTGTTGGGCGTATTTGAGGGAAGTGACGCTCACAACTTGATAAAATCGGGTTTTGTTATTATTTAAACTCAAATTAATTCAGTGAATATTTACTCAGGTCATTCTTTATCTGCGGTTTATAGTGACCATGACGTTGCAGCTAAATTGCTTTAAGATAAACTCTCACCATATGAGATCTCTATCTGGTTCTAGGACATGACACTCGTAAATAATGACAAAAATTGAATTTTTTTGTGAACTGTTCCTTTAAGGTATTGTAATCACCTTATGTGTTTTGTCTCAAGTTATTTTGGTGCAATGTAGTGTGCAGAGATATTTCATGAGCCTTTTATTGTACACAGTTTTTGTTATTTCGTTTTCTCTCCGTGTGGATTGCGGTCACACGTGCCATTTCGCCATGGCAATGTTACTCAGTCCCGGGCAAGGCTTTTGTCACGTCTGATAAGACTTAACCCCTCAGATGGTGGCGGGTTCATGTGTCACTCCTCCTCTCTGCGTCTCCTCCATCTCCTTCTCCACCCCTCCCTCTCCTCCGGTTATTTTCAGACATCGCAGTAGAAGAATATTTCCCCCTTCAAGATCTCCCGCCCACTCCCGTGGGTGCCGTTTCCCTGGAAACCATGTCAGAGTTGACTCGGGGACTGCAGATGGATTGCCCTTTATCAGGTTACACAATTGGCCCATTAAAGAGAGGCAGCCTGTTGCTCTTATGACGGGACCGACCAACCCGCATACACCCCGCCCCTGATGGATATAGCTACACGTCCACGTCTGGACGCTGGGCCGGACCAGGTCACAGTTTATGAGTTTGTTTATGTGTGGATTACACCTCTCTGGGGATTGCATTGTTGCGAAACCTGACCGGACTAATATCAAATGGAAAGAAACTTTGAAATAGCCATAGTGGAATCACCGATTGACGTTATATGGTCGCAATGCAATCGTGAATTCAAATGTAAAGTACAATCACCTTTCCGAATGTTTTTACCCCTTTTCTCATATAGAGAAGGATGGTTTGAGTTTTCAGTGGCGTCATCTCAAGAGTTGGTTGGTTCAACACAAAAAGCTCTTTGTTGAAAAGAAATCTGTATCAAAAGAATTATAAATGAAATTGTGGGTGGTCTGTTATTAAAGATGTTACGAATGGTTGTTGAGTTGGGGTTGGGTAGATAGTATCACATCGCATCTCGCCTGCTACGAAACTGTCCCTGCGTCCGAAATCGCCTACTTTCAATACTATATTGTTATTATAGTTCGGATTTTAGTTTAATTTAGTTCTAATAATATTTTAAATCAGATTCAATTTTTATTTTATTAAGTTAATTTTTAACAATTTTGCTGTATGCTATTGTCATTTTATAATTTATTTGTTGATTTTTTATGTTGCTAATACGATTTTTTTTAATTATTTTTTTTATTTTAATTTTAGTGCTCTAAACTTACATCATTTTATTTGATTTCAATGAACAGAAATGTTTTTAAAACGTAAAATTTATATTGTATCCGCCGAGTTTCGTGAGTGTGGATCCGATGGACACTTCTCTATCCCATGATGCCACAGGAGCTGAGTAACGGTGGGAAATCATTACAGCGCATGTCCATTTTAAATTTAAGTGCCAATAAATTAATTTCTCATTGCTGAATTATGTTTTCATACGGGTCTCCTGACCATAAAACATGGCGGCTGCAATATGTCCGAAATGTATTCATACTACTCATACTATATAAAATGTACTGTTTTAATGGTCGATAGGTAGGTACTTATTCAAATTCAGTAAGTACTGTCACAGTATGCGATTTCAGACGCAGGGCGTGTTAGCTAAAGATTACAAAATGAAT
This sequence comes from Triplophysa dalaica, assembly GCF_015846415.1. Taxonomy (NCBI): domain Eukaryota; kingdom Metazoa; phylum Chordata; class Actinopteri; order Cypriniformes; family Nemacheilidae; genus Triplophysa; species Triplophysa dalaica. The sequence goes on along the minus strand of NC_079550.1, from coordinate 21,797,614 downwards.
CTTGTTTCTTCTTCTGCATGAGCAACCAATAATTAGTACCAGAGAAGAATTAAAATCCTTTCGAAATATTTTTATCAGTATTGGTATGCTGAGGCTGGCCATAACCTAATTCCTGGCGTTATCTTTGCTGACCTACTGGTCTAGTGGCTTGATTTACTTACTGAACGAAGCTTTATCAGATTAACGGAGATCAACGGGCTGGCAAGACAACTTCCTGCATTCAAGGAGGTCTAGAGGTCTAATGTGTAGCTTACGCACAAAAATATACATTGAAACTGATCATTGCTTATTATGGTTTATTTTGAGGGCTTCTGAAACTACTTTTACTACTGTTGAATTTGTTTCTATAAATATGACTATACAGCCATTTTCTTATCTGTAAAAAATTCATATTGTACACAAACATGTACTGTATCTGATTCTGTAGGGCAGAGGAGTTTTGCGGCTTCACAAAATTAAAAACTTAATATCTTAAATTTTGAAGATGAATTAAAACAAAAACACATTTGGTTATACAATGCTGGAACATCTATTTTAAGTTCTGTACTTATTTTCCTGATTGCATAAAATCGATGATACATTTCTATATTTGACAAACTGCCAAAAAATCGGTGGCCCCCCGGATGCATCTTGGGCCCCCCATCTTGTGCCCCACCTTGGCTGCAGGACTGAAATCCTGAAAAAATATATAAAAGACATGTACAAATGAACTCTTGTTTACAGTGTAAAGATGACGTCTTCATCACATGAACAACCACTGAAAAACTGCTCAGTGTGTTACAGTCTTTGTCCGTTATCGCATGTCCGCCTTTATTTAAATGATTAAGGGATCATCTTAAGGCATCAGGATATCTTTCGGAGCCTGATTTGCATCAATAAACAGCGGCAAGTGTGGCTTTTTAATGCCTAATTGGGATCTAATAAGTGGTGTATTATTGCGAGTGCCGGGGTTCAACCCTATTAGTTGCTTGGCTGCCCATAACATTTGCTTCCTCCCTTAGTACTTCAGTATCGCAGACATGATTGTGAATGAGATTTCGCTCTCTCTCCCTCTCTGTCTCTCTTTATCGCTTTATATTTGAAGTGCTAAAAATAGAGCCCCCCATTAGCCACATCGCCTGTTACAATGTGTCAGCAATCAGTATGGAAAGCACGCTGTGCAGAAATTATAATGGCCGCTTTTTTCATCTGCCTCGCTGTCTTTCTCTTTTTCTCCTTTGCACCCCACCCCCACCCACACGTTCGTGCTCCCGCCAGAGCTCTCAAAACCTCTTCCCCGGAGAAACGGTCGGGCCTAATTTATGGGTGAGGTGGGGAGAAGCTTTTATCTTTGAATTGCATCTGAACTCAATTCTCATATGATGTTTCTGTATGGCGCAAATAGGGTTGACGTCTGAAAGGTGATGCTAATTCCGCATCACTGCCATTGCTTCGATCATTTCTGTGCATTGTGCTGTGCCTTTTAGCTTAGACTTCTCTGTTCGGCCCAACCACGATAACAATATGGAGAACTATAGCTGTATTAGCGTACACATCAATGAAAGATAACGTTGTGTTTATTCTTTATATTCAATTGAGTCTGATTGTTCAACAGCTGGAGAAAAACCTGTCTGAAAGTGGTCCCAATTCTGATGTTTCGATTCGATTCCGATTCACAAGCTCTCGATTTGAGTCAATGATTATAGATTTAAAACAAATCCAATATAGATTTCTAAAACAGATCAGTCAATATCAAAAATGAAATGAAGAGCCACAAACCTGTATATTGAACTTTAAACACACTTTGGTATATTGAAACAGAACAGGACCGGGTTTCCCGGTAACGATGGAGAGTTATCTACGAGCCACTTTGCGAACTTTCGTCATCGTTTCACGAGCGTTTCCCAAAAATGCACTTAAGCAGTAGCAGTACTTTAAGTGATACTTACGAGTCGCTCTTCATTTGTCAGGTGCTGAAATGTCACCTTATACAATGGCTCGTTTTTGAAGTACGCGCTTGTTTTCGAAATTTTATGGACAAATATTTTCACCCGATGTACATGTGGTAGGTGAATATTGTTTAATGTTTTTTAACATATTTTTTGTGCAACATGTCATACTTTTTCTTGTTATACTTTATTCAACATGTTATACTTTATTAATGTATGTTCAGTCATTTATTTTTAATGGTACTTTATTTTTTATTAATTTAGTTTAGTAATTTAAAAGATTTAAACAAACAAACTAACTAAATAAATAAAAACATAATAAGTCGCATATAGGGGTGTTTAAGTTTAAGCGCTATTCTCCGGTTGTCCTGCAGGTGACCACATACATCTGTCTTCTTACGATGCACTTAGGGCTTTACGATTACTCCCAGTCGTAGATCTACGATGATTTTCAAATGCTACTTAAATTACGATGCTTTTTGGAAACAACCTGTAATATTATGATCACTCGTAGGATCGTTTTACAATCAATTTAGGCTTACAATGCTTTTGGGACACCCAGCCCAGGTTATTTAACATTTAAGATACAGTATAACAAACAAAAATCTAAATTTCACAAAATTTGCTGTAAAGAGGAGCTGCAATCACATGAAATTCGACAACACACCCGCATCGCCATGTTAATTAATAAATGGATGAACGATATGCTCCCTGTTGTAACACCCACCCGTTGCATTTTGTTGGGCCAGCCCTAGTCCCAATGATATTGTTTATCTGTATCATTATCGAATTTCAGCGGACTTTTAAGTAACTCTTCAATTTAGCAATTTTTCTCAACTCATTTCATTGTCAACAGGCCTTTTGACGCGATATATCAATGCTCAGTCAAACCCACCTCCATCTCCAACTCCTCCACATTTAACAGGTCATTTTAATTGCATCCCATTATGCATGATTATGATCTTTTTGACAGGTATTGCGCGATGGTATCCTTTAAGTATATGTCCAAATCAGTGTAATGGTATGTAGATCCCTGTTATATGAAAATAATAATTCCGCTAAAATGATGTTCTGGTTCCCTGGTGGGGGACATGTAATGCTGCAAGGCTGCATTGACGGGGAAGAGTTTGCCCAAAACAGTTTCATGCCGCTAATCTTAAATACTGCTACTGTATATTTGGCTCTATATAGTGGTTCTAACAAAACTAGTTAATGTGATAAGGGTAAGGTATATGTAGACTGTGAATGTTGTATGAACCATAGATAATGATGAAAAACAATGTCTACCAGATGCATACATTTAAAATGATCCTAGGTAATATAAAAACTAAACAAGTACCTTATTTACTCTGCTTAAACAGTCATCGTGTTCTTGTAAGCAAGAGATATCTGACAGATCTCCAAGATATCTTACAGATACGGATGTAAAACGTTCCGCTTGTGACATTAGAAAGAAGAGGCGATTGTAGTGATAGGAAATCTTTGCTAAGCCTGGGTTTGCTAATCGAGATTTTACTCAAGTAGATGGATCTCAGGGGGCAACAGAGGTCCTGTGGGAAGATGTCAATTAATGGCAGAATGAGAAGCCTCATTTAGCTGTGTTTTTCATCCCTCAATTGTAATTTAATAAAAAATGGGAGCGGTTACCCTGAGGCGACTGTTGACATTGCATCTTGAGCTGTGCCACTACTAAGCTATTGCCATATTTTTCTAATGTATTTATACATCATTGCCGAACAGAGGACCCTGTTACTAATTCATCTACTTAAAGGAGTACTGTAGCGCCAGAGGGTATGAACAAATGAGAGCAGTTAGTCTAGCGCACCCCTCGTCTCTTTTGGTTCTCCACCCCTCCTTCTTGCATATACCCACAGCCGACTGCTCTGTTAACTTGTCACTTGTCATCGCCAAAATGGAGGGAGCCATATGCCACAGTGTTTGTTGGAACAACCACCCCCAACCTCCCTGCACGCTACTGGCGCTTCTCTGCTATCAAACAACAGAGTGTCGCTACAAAGGGAGCGATCCCATGCGCAAAGTGACTTCAATTGAGGATGAAAGCGTTGCCTGCTTCTCCCTGCCATCTGATTCCCCGATTTGCCATCGATGATCAGAGCGAGTCTCAGCTCTCATTTTTATCTCTTGCATAATGCAGGAGTGTATCTCGCTCCAGTGACGGCGAGGGAATTTCTGCCCTCGCAGGCTAACATGCTCACAGCTGTTAACTCTACTGCTGGCGTCATCAACTGTGTGACAGTTTCCATGCATGGAGGGAAATCCTCTGTGTTGACGTCACAGTGTGCTTGCACAACTGTGGTCTCACGTAGCCAGACCTTAGGAGCGACTTTGTTGGCCAAGGACCATTCCGGAGCAACGAATCACAGTTTGTTTCGTGCGAGCATCGTAAATATAGCGATGTCTCTACGTGTCTCTAGAACTTCTGAAATGTTTCTAGTGGTCCATGGAGGTACTGTCTGAGGCTTAGACTAGCCCAACCGTGACCCACTGACCCTGTTGAGCGGCAATATTGTCGCTAAAGGTCGCTAACTCACCTTGTTGCTGGTCATTAGTTGTAGTCTGATTCTCAATGCTTTGTCGCTGTCAATTTGAATCTCAGGCTTCACAGAGATCCTCTTTTCATTCAGTATCTTACAATCAGTTACAAAACATTAATTTGTGCATAGTTAGCGTTCGCGTAGCGAGACGAACTTAAGTGCAAGTTAGCAATGAACACGTCAAGGGTTTGCACACGGTATTGCGTGGGGCTGATTTATGGGTGTGCATTCAAGCCAGGCTCATTTGCCGCTGGAATAATCAAAGCATAACCCGATGCCTTGTGTGTCTTTCCCTTGGCTTTTATGGGAAATGGTTAGGGCCTTGCGCTCATCAGCAGGGCCTACTTACACTTCCAGTACGTGCAAGGTTAGCGCTGCCAAAAGAGATAAATACTACGTATACGTATAAATACTGTCAGGAAGCTCATCCATCGCCACCGACCGCATTTCAGCCCTCCATTGGCAGCCTGTAATGTATGTTAATGGCACTCTGGAACATTAAGAAAGCGTTGCACCGACGTTTGTCTGGCGCCTCAGAGTGTGTGTACATATGTACGGGAAGGCTCATAAAACACGGCAACGAGGACCGTCTGTGGCAGCTGCTACTTAATCTGATTACATCTCGTTCAATCTGGAGAGACCTCTGTTTAATGTCTGCCAGTTACGTACAACCACAGCTGTGTGTACGTTAAAGAATCTGCACCATGTGGGCTGGTGTCGATCTCAGCCTTTTGTCTTGTGCATGAACATGTTTTTGATCTTCTATCTTCACTACACTTTCACCTTAATTCTACCCTCTCACCCACTTCTATCTGCCTCCAAGCCCAACTGCCTTTCTCTGCTGACCGTTACCCGGGTTGACAGTGATTAGTTTTGAAAAGGACATTTTAGCAAAGCATTTCAATGAGCAAAGGATTTCAATGAAATTTAGAGAGCGTCTCAGCCCAATCTAAAAGGGTGATTTAACCTGTCTACAAACAAACGTGGTACATCGTATGAGTCTCACTGTACTCCTTGCGGGTATATTTGATGCGGGTATACTTGAACATCTTTTTGTGGCACTTAGAAAAGGGGTGTTTGGGAACTGAACCAACTTAATCTCACCATTTTATGAGGTGGTTGATTCATTTTAATCTTATTTGTACATTTTAGTTTGAACTAGTGACAGTTAGGTTTGGGCGTGAGGCTTTAGTATTGCTTTGTTCGAATGATTGTGCATATTCGTATAATGACACATTAGTTGAACACAAAAAACATTAGTTGTACAAAATGCATCCGTTGAGCTTTGGGGCGCCAGAGTCGCCAGAGTAATTTCCGGTCGCATAACACTTTATGGAAAGAGGATTTTTGGGCAGCGAATATGGGTGAAAGTAATATATCAGCGATTTGACAGATCCTCTTAACATTGCTAAAGAACTTTGTTTAGCCAAAACAATGGTGTTATACGAAAGGAAAGCAAAAGCAGCGCCATGTTGTGCAACTAGCCTAACCAAGTGCGAATTACAAAGCAAAATCAGGCAAAGAAAATCGGTCATGGCTGTCTATGCAGACTAACTTTAGTTATCAAAATGCGTTTAAATCGATACTGAAAATAAAAAAGTAGCTATAGAAGAACAGTTTTAATACAAAGCACTTGTACGAATTGCACTCGATTAGCATGATAGGTTAGAAAAAATCAGACGCGCATTCAAAAGAATCAGAACTCTTGTCATAGTGCTGACACAGCGTGAAGGTCATCCGCACTGTAGGGGGCGGCATCTCTATTTCAGTCCCCCTGTTGAGACGCCTACTCTGTCCTTCTGTTTTCCCCCAGGTTAAGCTTGACCTTTTTTCTCTGGGTCAAGAAGACATCTCTCTCTGTCAGAGCCAAGCCATAAACACACACACAAAAACAGGAAAAGGGTATCACATAGAGTGAAAGCAAAAAGACAGCTTTCTCTACTCTGTCTCAAAAATAAGTATGTTAGTGTAAATGATTTGGATTGAATATTCATCTTTATGTTTCTTCTGAACCTGTTTGTTGAGAATGGTAAAACAAGACGTACTGTCAGTATGACTTGTGATATTTCCAGTAGTTGTGTGTTAGGAACACCCTATTCTCAGACGTCACGCCCACGATCCGTTGGCTGAACGTCTGATGCATATGGCACACTTTTTAGGAAATGTCGTCATCTGATTGGGTCAATTTCACAGGATTTTTGGTAGACGTGCGTGTGGAAACAACACAAATCCATCTGATCTAAGAAGTAAGCTGTCGTGTTTACAACGGTTGCTATAGGAATTCATCACGATCGACTAAATGCTTAATTCTTAAAAGTATGCGAGGTTCACAGCATAAACTTATAATAATTTAGTTGCTGTTAACTTTTGACACGTTCGTGAATTTACACCAGTCTGTTATTGCGGGGACACTTCCAAGCCTCAACACATTAACTCAGCTCAAGACAAAACGTGATTGGTTGCTTTACCTGTCAGTCATATGGCCTTTTGGTCGGGACTTGGCCAAAGAAAGCGGGGAGAAGTTCCAGACCTTCAGTATGAAAACGTGCGTACGCAATCTGTCACATGTGAAATCTATCAATTAAGAAACTGTGCGCACTGCGCAGCTCGACAGTTTCAGATCTGCGCATCGAAAGGATTTCTAATTAATGTCATTAACATAAAAAAGCTCACCTGTCAAGTTCCAAAAGCTTGAATGGCTTAAATATCCGAGAAAAACATCAGATAAGCGCTTTTTCACAGTTTTTATCAATTTTGTTAATAATCGTTTTATAAATGTGGCCCTTGGTGCCGTTTTATTGATAAACATTGAATCAAATAGTGTGTGTCTTGTGATATTTTAATATACAACGGGCAGTTGTTCTTGTGATGAAATATAGTGAAAGGGTAATATAGTCAAGGTTTAGGGCATGAGAAAATAGTGACAATTTTCATGTTTGGCTAAACAGTTCATCTAAATGTTTATGTGGATGTTGTCTTTAAACACACAGGAGTGATGGCTGAGACTGCATTTACTCGGTATAGTGACGTCTTTGTTTCTCTTGTTCTGTATTCTTCTGATACGAACAGAATACATAGTTGGGTGAAAGTCACACACCTGACACATCACACTCTCAGAGTCTGCCGCAGACACGCTTAGCTCTCCGGTTGTCACAGTAACCGTCTCGCCTCCTCTCTCCAGGCACACCTAATGAGGTGAGTGCAACACGGCCGTAAGAGAGGAGAGGGGAAGTAACGGGTGTTGGCACAAAAAGAACACGCTTTATTGAAGTCATGCCAAATATGTGTTTTGTGTTCATTCTCCGGCTCTCTGTCACATATTTCCCGTGTGCGGTAAGTGCCGCTGTCAGTGAATGGCGCCTTCTTTCAAAGAGAAAAACAGGAGATGCAAAAAATGCATGTTGAGGATGGGGGAGAGAGAAATGGATGAGGAAAGAAAGAGTGTGTGACATGGCATCTGCCGTCTTGAGGTTGTTATTCATCCAGGAACACAGAGCTCCTCCCTTGACTCAGGCAGGTGTGCGTTGCTGTTCTCCGCATGCTTTAGGGCCGTTCTGCTGTTCGTGGAATCTCACTAAGAATAAAGAACGTCAATGTGCTGACTTGTTCTGTAAATAGCGAAACATGGTAGCTTTTGACTGGATCCAAATAAAAAGATAATACGGGAACCATTTTCTTTTCCCGTACAAAGACAGATACAGTGAGCCAATCCCAAACAATATTAAAAAGCACAAATATATCGATATATAATTGCTTATCGTTTTTTTTTTCATTTTACATTTCTTTAAAGATAGGGATACACCTGTGAGGTATTTTTGGGCCAGTAAATGACCAACCTTCAACTTTAGCAATCTCACTGCATTACGCACTGAAAAATATAAATATAAAAATTCTTAAATCAATATACAATTACTTGATAAGAAAAGTGACTTAAGACATTTTGTCTTTTTTTATGAAAAATAATATAAGAATCAAGTAAGTTTATGGTAAAAATAAGCAAAAAAAATCTGCGAATGGGGTTTTTGCTTGTTTCTACCATAAACTTACTTAATTATAATATTTTTCGAGACTTAACATCCAAGGTTGCTATTCTTGTCAAGAAAGTGCATCTTGATTTGAAGAATGTTTAGATATTTGTACTACAAAATAAGACATTTACATTAAATTTACATTTAGGCATTTGGCAGACGCTTTTATCCTAAGCGACTTACATTGCTTTATCCTATACATTTTTACATAGGTATTTGTAATCCCCTGGGATCGAACCCACAACCTGCTCTTACCACTGAGCTACAGGAAAGCAAACACACAAAAAAAGACAATTATTCAATCATTAAAATTAAGATGCTAATGGCTAAAAGATCATATAGAATATGTAAGGCCACAGAACACTATAAAGGGGGATTACAGTGGCCTGTTGCCGCCCAAATCTGAGTGCGATCGACCGGACCGCTAATCTGGTTTCCCACTCACTTGAGTCCCCGGTGCATTTGCTATCATCTTTCGTAACACAACACGATTTCTCTCCCTGTTTTATACACGGCAAAGTGAGTGACAGCTGTGTATATGTTGCATGACGTTATTCATCTTTTGTGGAAACTTACGATGCAATTATTAGCTCAAATGCTTTCACTTTACTACCGGAATGAGTGCACGAGTCTTTGTTGGCATCCATGCGAGTCACAGGACAGTTTCAGTGCAACCAAACTTAGACCGCCTCCTACAAGTAGTCTCACATTTTCATGCAAACTGTGCCCGGTTCTGCCAGTGTAAAAGACATCTTAAACAACTTAAAGTATCTACGTCGGATTCTGTGAGAAATGACTACAGCTTTCTTCCTGTTGGTTTAGTGTCAGCAGTTTGGGATGTGTTTTATTGGCTTGCATTGTCAATTACCTTAGCATTAATTAAAGGCACCTTACATGGCCATTTGGTTGTCTGGACTGCTATTACCGGATTTCAGAAAGATGCACAGGCGATATCTGTCATGCTCTTGGCAGTGTGTCTTTAATGGATAAGCAGTTGAATTTCTGATGTGATTCATTGGCTGGAAAAGGATACAGCACTGGAAGCTAAAGGTGTTTGAGATCTATCCAATTTGTATCGAAATTCCTTCTTTAGATCTTCAATGCTGAAAGCTGGAAACTAAAGTCTGTGTTGAGAAATGAGGGTCACGCTTGACGTTTGAAACTCTTGGTTCTTTTGGTTAAACCAAAAAAGAAAATGGTACATTTAGTCCTGGTTCGCCTAGCGTTCACACTTGCATTTTAGACCCCAAACCTTAAGACACAAGGATAAGGTCATAACCTGATTGGTTATTTACAATATATATTTTGCAACAGAAGTTACCAATCATGCAAACCGATACTCAAAATCACGCTCATCGTTTGTGAGCACTTATGTGAAAACTTACTCATTCTCTAATAATCAAAGCTATGATAAGCACTTTTGCTAATGGTACTATTAGATGTCTTGTTTGTTTGGAAATACAGTATAAACTTCTCAAGGGGTTTGGTCTGCTCGCTTGTTACACACCAAGGTGCAGATGGCAAGATATGGAATAATATCTTATTCAAAGGTTTGAGTCTCCAAACCTGCCAAGTGTGAACACACCCTTAATCCACAGTAAATGAGGCTCAAGCATTATTATAAATTGGTATATGGGTTGAGACTTTGTAAAATACATTGCATACACAGTTTACTGTGTAAACTCTTGAGATTAATATTGCACGTTGGTTGAGCATCTTTCCGTCCCAGACAGCCTCTCATCAGTGGCTCTCATTAGCGTGCTAATGAAGACCCTACGACAAGCGGTTCAGTGTAATCAGTCAATGGGGACAATATTTACAATCCTTGCCATCTTCAGCGCCGAACGCGGACCAACACTAGGGCTTAAGACTCTCTTCCGTTTTTACCCCTCTTTTCTCACCGTCAACTTAATTAGTCACATCAGACGTTAATTATACCAAGTGTAGGAAGTCGCAATCTCAAGTAGATCAAATTAAGCAGCGTGCAAAGCTTGAAGTGTCTCCTCTCTGCCTGTGCGCAGACGATCTCAAATCTGCAGGGAACTAGTCACATGAGCCATCTTTCCTTTCCGCCGCTAAATAGGATTTTAATGCTGGAAATCACCCTGTTAGGATTGTTAAGTGAATACGTGCTACTCGTGGTGAGAAGTAACTCATCTCTGGTGTGAGAAAAGGTAATGCCCTGGAAATGACTACGCACTGACTTCAACATGGCGCAAACCATGTGATCCACCAAGGGAATGTGATGCATGTAGAAGAATGCAAATCATGTGCCGGCTCAAAATAATAGTTTTCACACAATTTACAAGATGCAGCTTCTTGCCTGATTGAGTGCTAGTTTGTGATGGAGACGGTAGATGTCCCTACATTAGAATATTTTGGATTTTAATCATCTTCTCCCACCCTTTCATCTTTCAATTTGACAGATGTTTTAATAAAAAGGTGACGTAGAGTGGATTCAAGCTATACGTGTTATTAAGATATGTGTCAACTGGGAATCAACCTTTCCGCTGATAATGTAATGCTCCACCAGTTGAGCCCCATGAAGAAACCCTAAGTTTTCATAATTTCTCCCATCCATGTTGAAAAAAACGGTTTTAAAGCATGGTAGCTGGTCATGTGCTGGTTTAAGCTGGTCATTTGCTGGTTCTGAGCTTAATCCATCTCAGGACCATCTTAAACCAGCACATGACCAGCTTAAACCAGCACAAACCAGCTTCTATGAGTTACAACTCAATACGAAATGGTAGAGTAACAACAGGAGTATGACGCAAAACTGCTGCAGAAATCTGTCGACCAATCAAGATGCAGAGGGAGGAGACTGGGTCCAGTGTCGACCAATCACAATGCAATAGGAGGAGACTGGATCTGGATCCAACCATGCTCCCTAGATCTCGCGTTCTGCAATGAGAAGCTTGATTTTTAAAACGTTTGCTAACCAGAACACGCCACATTCACTGTCTGCCTATAACTTCATACTTTTCGTCGACTTTACTGCACCATTTCGTAGAAGGGGAATGTGAATCAACGCCTGACAGAAATAACGCATGTTGAAACATCCTAGACATGCACAAACCAGAACATATGTGTTTTCTGATGTCGCAGTGTAGATAAACAACTTTGGGAACACACTTAAAAGTGGAGAGGTAGGATATAACAAGCATCTCTGACCTTGTGCCGAATAAAGAGCTTTTACTGAACACGGCTCACAATGAGTCTGGTAACCTTGTGTCCTGCAGGTCTAAATGACCCGGCCTTTTCATTTAAAAAACAGGTGGTGTCACAGCACAGCTGTAGTTGGGATATGCTTGAGTCACTTTGATATTCATATTCAGTGCATATTCAACACAGTGCCGCTTTTAGGAGGTAATGACCTCAGATTGTTTAAGTAAAGGTCGAATCCTCAGGCTGAGATCAGATTCATATTACCTCTGTACACAAAACACGGATCATTCACTTTTTGTCAAGGGGTGTGGGTAAAAATGTTTTTAATTCTTAATAACAGTCCTGGTCTCATTGTGCATGATTCCTCAGCGTAAATTATAAAAAATCCTCTTAATCCATTTAGACTGTGTGGGAGACAAAATTGTCAAGTCGCTTTTTTGTACACCACACAATACAAATCAAAGCAGCTTTACAGAAGATACTATTGTCATGTCATAAACGTCTAAAGATGAATTCGAATAGTTTAATGCAGCTCCTCAGGAGTGGCATTTGAATGTAAACTGCATTCGTAATAAAAAAGTAAATAATTATCAAATTCATGTTTAAATTATACAGTTTTAAAGACTACAGTATTAAATAAATAACCCATGTGACCGTATAGGTCTTCTGTCTCATGTAAGTTGCATGACCAAGGAACACATCTGCTAATAATATGTATACACTTAACATTGCACACACATCGGTTAAGGGACTATTTATAAAGTTCACACGTTACGTATTAACAAAAGCACATTTTGATTAGCAGTTTCACGCAAGTTTGTTTTAAGTGCCGCTTAGCTAAGAGGGCAGCGAGGGATTTTCTTCATAGGTATTCACTATTACAAACACAAAATACCTATATTTTGCGTCATTGGGCCCAATCGTACAAGTGGGCGTTCTGGTCTAAAAAACAGGTGTTTTCAGGCGCATTGTTGGCGCGTTGTTATGCTAAGGAAGTGAAAAAAGACTAACTTTAAGAAAAAAAGAAAAAATAATATATATGCAATCATATATAATTTAAGTAATTGGTCATAAAAATACGTAAATACATGGAAATATTTCGTAAATATATATACATGTTTATATATACAAAATGAATATGCACAATACACAGACATATATTATGCAAACACAAACCTTTATTCTGTATGCGATTTATCACGATTAATCGTTTGACAGCCCTACTGATTAGACAGAGGGAAGCGCAACAGCACACAAACATGCCAAATATAAAAAATAAATGGATACAATGTAAAAGATTGATAATGTATACCCGTTTAGACAATGCGATTGGGCGCAACGACAGTTTTGCCACTGCCACAGGAGCTAAGTTCACAAATGTTGGGGCAAAAGCTGTTTTTTTGAGGCAATCTCATAAGAACACACAATACATCTCCATCTTTGAAAACAGCATTTGTTGTTGATTCTTGAGTCTGCTTGTTTGCTTCCCACCTCAGTCATATGAAATGTTTGCTGTACAACCCCGAGCAATAAGTCACCATTACACACAGTAATAGATACAGCCAATATTAAACTGTAAATATTAAATATTAAAGCTGCGATTCGCAGCGGGTGTGCGACGCCCATGGGTAGCGGCTATAATCCCTCAGTTTAGGACGTGTTTGTTTTGAACCGATTCTGCATCTCTAAATGGTGCTAAATCAGTCTTTGATGGCCGTGTTTAATTCATGGCAGCCTTGCACAAACAGAGATTGCGCAGCGCGGAGCCTATGAAAGATTAAACAGTGATAATTCGGTTTGATAAATGCACACAACTGTCCCGGACGGTCGGGAGCCGGGCTGGCGGTTCTGGCACGGACTGGTGAAGGAATTCTGGTCCAAACAGCGTTCTGTACAGTTTCCTGAAGCACAATGTGTGCGTACGAGTGCGGGCTCTGGTGGGATTTGCATAAATGCATGCAGTGAAGGCACACTCGCTGTTGAAAAGCGCAGGCAGATCAAACCAAATAGCTGGAGGCAAGATTGTAATTAGATCAGCCGGAGGCAGTTAAGAATAAATGTCTTATTTAACATACGGTCAAAGTCAGTTTCCATTTTTATACAAGAATTGAAATGAGCTTTTGTTTAAAGTGCTATAAAATGGCTAGGGTGCCTCCTTTGATTTTAGTTTTTTTTTCGCAGATGAGAATTGTGCTTGGAGTTAGAAAAATATAGACTGTATTGATTCGTATTTCTCACCCTAGGTTGACATGTCAGACGCTGGAGAAGAACTGTCATGTTGTGAAATCGCCTGAAGTTCTTTTCGGAGATTGACTTTCTAAAGAATGTAAAATCCGATGGCTCACTTCTAGTATAATTATTTATGGGCAATTTCGGCGTTATGGACGTGACATTTTGCGTTATGGACGTGACATAAAAATGCTCAGAGAATAAATGTGTTATTATATTGCACCATCTGTTTATATTTTCCTAAACCCTTGTTGATAGAGTCTAAACATAAAAAAATGTCAGTCTATGAAAAAAATGTGTATGAAAAAATGGGAAATAAACATCATAACGGATGTGACAAAAAAGGATGCGTTTTTTGGGAGACGATAAACTTTGTAGGATTTCTGTAAAATAAAATGCACAATCCTGAAGCAATAATACCCAATAATTGGAGAAGGGATGCATTTATAGAACATCAAATAGTTACTTTATATTCATTTGCCTGTGTCCATTTATGCGGAATATGTAGTGTTGTGGATGTGACAATCCTGAAAATGGCACTTATCTGACTATGAAAAATGATGCAGTAAAAATAAAACAAATGCAAAGGACCGATATTTTAAATTAAATAAAAAAAATGTGTTAAAATGACTTTCTTTCTATGCAAACTTGGATTTGAAGAGCTGAAATTATGGACAAATGAACTTAAGATGGAGATATATGTTGTGCCTCAATTCACCTTTCTTTCTTATACTTTGCAATGATAGTATGTTGTGTTTTTGTTACAGAATAATACATATAGTACGTATGCGGAAGCAACTAAAGAGTATGGAAGTACTGGGATGCTGCATCATTACGAATGCAAAATGACCGTTGTTTCCTAACTTTTGGGAAAGAATAACAATAACCAAATGTGTTAAAAAACATAATTATATTGTTTTACCATAGTGTTAATACAAAAACTATGGTAAACTACAAATACCAGTGTTCGAACTAAAGTGAAAGCATATTGGGGAGAGACCATAGTACATGTGATTCAATGGCTACTGTGATTCAATAACAAAAACAAAATAAAACAAAAAACTATTATAGTTTAACCATAGTTAAAGGTACAGTGTGTAGGATTTTGAAGGATTTATTCACCAAAATGTAATATATAATACAAAACTATGTTGTGAGTGGTGAAGAAATACCTTACAAAATGAACCGAAATGTTTATATTAGCTTACAATGAGCCATTTTATATATATACACCGCGGGCACACACTTACATGTAATTTATCAATGTGCACAGCCTTGTTTATATAGTAGCACTACACGGACAAACTAAGCGTGTTTCGTAAAACGAAGGATGCACGGGACTATGTTCTTCTTCTTTGGCTGTGTTCAGGCGGCAGCTTGCAAAGCGACTACATAGAATGATTAGCTGAAGAAGAGGAAGAACAATAACAACATTTACTTGTCGTGTTTTTTATTAGAAATATAAACGGTTCTTTGTTGCAGTAAGAAGCAAAATTTGCTATAATGGCGGACCACACATACTCTGCACAAGAGCCGTTAGAGCGTCAATCTGTTCGTTCAAAAAAGAGAAAATACGATGCAGCAAGGCGAAGTCGCGACAAAAAACGGCAGGAAACCCGAATAAACATCGGCATGGCTTTTCCCAAATGGAGGGCACTGAAGCAGGACAAGGGTTTGCTAAGCGACGCCGAAGTTGCCAGCTTTCCACTGGACCGGTAAATTTGTCTAATTTCCGCAAAATAAGTGAACTGTTTGTTTGATAGCTTTAGCTAATAGATGAGCTGAGCATCAAGTGAGTTTTTTCTTCGTTTTAGCACTTTGTAATTGTACTATAATTCCTTTTTGCATGGCCGTGTGCAAATCAATTTAGAAATTATTTTTACCATCATAATTTGCATAAATCGGGTGTAAATTATATAATAATACTGCTTAGCTTCTGTGCATACAAACGTGTAATTTAATAATTGATAGGAAAAAATCCAAACTTCCACGTTGCATAGTTTATCAGCAATACAGTGTCAACGAAGATTTGAGAAGATACAATTGATCAATTGGGGTCATGCCGAACGTCTGCTAAGACTTTCTCGGTTAGATTACACGCCTTTAGCATTAGCAAGCGGTTTCAATAGGCAGTAAATTACGAACCAAATTACCGTGCCAAAAACTGCTATGCAAAATAAGCGAATACATCACTGACACAATGCTAAACAAGTAATAATAGTATTCACTATAACGATCAGAGTAAATAATGAATTAAGTCAATTTAATTTATTTATTTTTCTTTGTAAATAAACCTCGTCACTTGACTTGCAAAGGTTACTCTCTGCTGTCTCAGACGACAACATCTCTGTCCTGTGTCGTAACTTCAGTCTGTTGTTCGCCTGTGAGATTGCAATTATCAACACCATCGATAATAGTTGCAATCATTTACGTAACCCTTTTGTCCTGTGACGCCAACCGTAGCTTCTCTAATGGGAGGGAGAGGGGGGTATCGGAGCTGTAGGTTGCAATTTCCTACATCGCCAATAGTGGCCTCTTAAACTTACAGACAGAACCTTTAAGGAATAGTTCACCTTCTGTCATCATTTACTCACCTGTAGTCAGTGTTTTTTTTCTTGCTAAACACAAAAGAAGGTATTTAGAAATATGTTTGTAACCAAAAACCATCGGTCCCCATTGACAAAATGTAGATTGGGGACCAATGGTGATCCCTTTTTAACATTTTTCAAAATTTCTCCTTTCGTGTTCTTTAGAAGAAAGAAAGTAATACAGGTTTAAAATGACAAGAGGGTGTGTAAATAATGACAGAATTTTCATTCTGAAGGTGAACTACTCCTTTAATCTTTATCGGGGCAGACGCGCATAAAGGATATTAACAATCACACAAATCAAAAAGCTTTTTAAATAATTATTTGTTATGTAATTTTTACAATAAAATTAAATGATTAACTCAGTGTAGGGTCACTCATTGGATGCGCGCATGGACTAATAATATTTATAATGTTATTATTGGAATATTATGTAAAAATAAAATGTATTATTATTATTATTATAAAACTAATATTATAATTAGTATATTAGTAATTAATAATAATAACTAATTATATTTAATTTAATCTATGCTAATATTTATTCATATAATTTTTTTATTGCATAATAATTGCATTAAATAAAGGATTTGTTGAATTTTGTTTTATGTGATTTTATTAAATAAACAATTTGTTGACTGGGTCCTGTTGTTTTGTCACATTTAATAAACCGTATGGTAAATTGACATGTAGTGGTTGAGCTCGGTTACTTTAAGGATTCAAAATACCATGGTTTTGGATGTATGTACTATTTTAAATGTTGAAAACAATTGAGGGTGTATGTATAGTATGTGAATTGGGACGCAGTGATATTGCTGGCTGTACTCTCATCAGCTTGACTCTGATTTGGTGAGGTAATGGCACAGAAATGAACACAGATTGCTCATAATGGATCCTTCTGGCTGTAATTAAGCACTAACAAGCTGCGTTTCAGAGGAAGTCCACACTGCCAACACAGTGCCTCAATAAAACATGATGCCGGTGAAGATATTGTGTGCCTTACTGTACGTGTGTGTCTGAGTTCTTGGATTGACAGAAGAAAGAAAGATTAAACGTATGCGGTGGGGAACGGCTGGAGTAGTCTGGCTGCTTCGCGCAAGAGATTCAGGGATTGTGGACAAGTCTTTCATCTTGAACAACGTGCTGTAGGGGAGTGTGGGGCATTGTGAATTTTATGTGAAGTATTTCAAAGGCCTTGCACCGCTGAGGCCGATACTTGGCAATTTCAATGGTTGTGCTGTTCGGAATAGTATGGAGTGATGACTAATTAGACGTCTATCAATCCCAGCACATGTTTTTCAATATGTTGTAAGTCTACCAATATTATCATTATCGCCTGGTCGTGAAAAACATTCCCATTTATTTTCATTCAAAAATGACTCGTTTGCTTATGTTGTGCATTAGCTATAAAAAGCATTTTTTTAAGTCACGTTAAATGAAATGAGCTGATTGAAAAAATCTGCAAATGCTGTTGACTTTGCACGTGAGACGTCGAGACGGAAATGTCACTGTATTATGAATCACAGAGCTAAAATGTTGAATATTCATGGCAAACGCCGTGTGGAAATGAGCGATAAAAAGGTCTGGGCCTCTGCCAAAGCAAATGGATGAGAGAAAAAAGACCAATGGGAGCGCTGTATTAACAGCAGTGGTTTAATGGTGCGAATCTAACGCGGGCCAATTAAAAGGCAGCCAGAGAGCGTGGGGGTGGGCCTCCATTCATTTCGGAGGAAATTGAGGTTGAAATTAGGCATTGTGCGACCATGTGGCCTGGACCGAGCCTGGACCAAATAGCAGCTTTCACCAGCTCTTCGCTCCAACAACACGAACGAAAGATGTGAAGGGATTGTGGTGGAATATTGCAAATGGCATCGCCATTGAATCTGAATGAATTGGTAAGCTTTCGTGTTTACATCAGCTGCAATAAGAATTCATCAAAATCGACTAAATGCTTAAAGGAGTAGTTCACTTTCAAAATACATTTTCGTGAAAATATAATCACCCCTGTTGTCATCCAAGATGTTTATGTATGCGTTCCTTTATGAAGCTTTTTGATGAAAACATTCCTGGATTTTTTCCTGGATTGAAGGTCAAAATGACAGTTTCAGTGCAGCTTCAAAGGGCTTTAAACCATACCAGACAATGAATAAGGGTCTAGTGAGATGATCTGCCATTTAATAAAAGTATATGATTTATTAACACAAATGCTTGCCTTGCTCTGTTCTGTGAGCGCGTTCATGACTTCACAAAATACGTAATTACGTTGAAAAGGTCACGCTTGACGTTGGCGGAAGTACCGAGTCAGTGTCTACAAGTTAAATGTGCAAGTTTTCAACGTAATTACCTATTACGTGAATCGCAGAACAGAGCAATTTGTGTTTATAAAGCATATACTTTTTTTTATCGTCTGGTATGGTTTAAAGCCCTTTGAAGCTGCACTGAAACTGTCATTTTAGCCTTCAACCATTTGGAGTCCATTGAAGTTCACTATATGGAGAAAAATCCTGGAATGTTTTCAATATAAACCTTCATTTCTTTTCGACAAAAGAAACAAATACATAAACATCTTGGATGACAACAGGGGTGAATAAATTATAATGAACATTAATTTTGAAAGTGAAATACTCTTTTAATTCTTCAAAGTGTGGGAAGATTACGGCATGAACTTATAATCATTGTTGTCACTGTTAACCTTTGACACATTCGTGAATGTACACCATTTCCACGCCTCTTAACAAGACACGGCCAGAAAACGAAACCTGATTGATTACTTTACCTGTCCAAAGCGCCAAAGAAAGAAAGTTATAATACCATCAGTAGAAGATTTAAAATCTACCAGCTAGCTCTACTTGACACTTTGTATGAATGTTGTCTATATACAGTATGAGCTGTCCTGGAGAATCAACTACTTTGCATTAACAAAGTAGTTAAAAGGTGAATGGACATTGTAGTTATTGTTCATGCTCTTTAGTCATGGTCAGAAAGCAGTTCACTAGTTTTTTTAACAAAGCAACTGGAAGATGTTATAGCCCAGGAGGAAAACTGCATTGCTCGTACTGTTGTATGATTTGGGAAGTGACCTTTGGTTAATGTCACACATCACATCCTTTAATACCACTCCACCACCATATGCCATGACACAGGAATCTGGTTTGTTTTTTCCTTTTAGTTTATACTGTTGCTGCAGACGTCTTTTTCTCGTCTGAATATCAGAGATATTTTTGCTCATGATAATTAGCATGTTGGACAGCAGAAGGTTAGCTCTAATGTTCTGGAAGTGAGCTGCAAATAAAGGCTTGCTAACCTCTTCAAGCTAAATTATGTCAGCTTCTGGTGGCTTTTTTTCCAGAGTGTATAACGCTTACCCATGTGACCTGTAAAAAGCACAAGAATGTATGCAAAATGATTACTAAGTTGGGTTGAAACAAGATGGTAAAATAATCGTCCATTTACTAACAAAGAAATTAATCAAAATTGATCCTAAAAATGTTATCTCAAGGTCTTTTGCTCTGGTGTATTTCATTGGCTCCCTGTGTTTTATCAGGGTCATGCAAAGTCAAACTAATATATTAATCAAAAATCTTGGAAGTTCCTTTCTATAGCTCATTGGTAGAGCGTCGATTTAACAGAAGAAAGATTATGTCTTTATGTCCCAGGGACCACACATACAAGTAGAACATACCTGGATAAAAGTAGTAATTGTTTTATTCTAAAGTTTTATGGTATTACGGTATATTTATAAATAACATATGACATTTTTTTATAAAATTGCTTTTTAATAGGGACATAATGTTTTATTTTCAAGTTCATTACCAAATTAACCCACAAACTTTGTTGATATACTCATGTGTTTGTTGTCAGAAAGTCGTTCCTAAAGAGAGTCTTTCTAAAATGTACAGTATGCATGGTATTCGCTAGTTCCACAAGATGGCTTCTGTGGGACGCCAGGGTCGGCGGACTAATTTCTGGTCGTATAAAACTGTATGGGAGAAGGAGGATTTCTGGCCGGCATATACGGGTGTTTTTAGGTTAAAAAAAAAGAGAGTAATATATATCAGCGATATGGCAGATCCTCTTTATATTGCTGAGAAATTCGTTAAGCCAAAACAACTCAATAGTATTATGCGACAGGCCGACCCTGGCGCCGTTAAAGCTCACCGCCGCCATCTTGTGCAACAAGAACCATCAAAGTTTCAAGTTTTACGAAATGGCATCCTCGGTAATAAAAAGTGACGTGTTTCTGCATCCACACAAGAGGCGTACGTGCTCTTAAAGTGACACATGTGGGCATGTTCATAAGGACATTACGGGGGTCCTGATGATATTAGCTGTCAATGTGTCGCTCAAATAATGACAAATGAAACTTATTACATCAGTGTTAATTTCCTCTGTGCAGATAGATCTCAGATGCTGATACTTATCTAGTGCTGATCGAATTGTACGAGTGTAATGACTGAGAACAGACCCTATTAAAGCATGAGGTCTGTGCATCTGATATCAGCACATATGGGACATCGGACCTCTTATCATTCTGTCTTGTACCTCCTCCCGCACCTTTTCTTCATGCATCTTCAAATAAGGTTTTGTCGCAGCACTGTTTCAGAAAAAAATTACAAAACCACACATTTCAGTTCACGGTGCATTAATGGCAGCCAATGTGATGGTCAACCAAAAACAAGCTTTGGAGAAACCAATCTTTTAACCTCAACAGCTGATTTACCGGAAATTATTATATTCCCTTAAACTATATTGAACCTTGTATGAATCTGAAGCGTTTGTCATTTTATGGGGGGATAGCAGAGATGCGTTTGCCGTATGCTACAGGTATGTTACACTAAAAGGCCAATGCTTAGCACAGCAGAATATTCTCTTTTCTCTTAACGCGTTTAAGAGGAGCCGGTTCACTAATTGAACTCATTTGATATAAATGTGTTAATTGCTCGAGTTGAGCAAGCGCTGTAATTGGGTCATGATTGCACTTGCTCTCCTCTTCAGCCTGCACACTTCCACTAATAACATCAATGACAATATCATGAGAGCCGGGTTACCCAGTATTGCTTTTTTATTGAATCGCAAATCCTGCCACTGTCATATTGTTCGTGCAGGGTTTTCAGTATTGCTTTTTTTCTAATAACCGTACAGATTCATACGAATTAGCCACCTAGTAAGTAGTTACGAATTCCTAGTGAGATCAGGTTGGATATTTCGATCCTAAAACACTACCAGCACCCACATTAGAGGAAGGTTTTGTGGAGGCTGAAGGTGAAGTATCTCACTCATGGCCCTGTTCTCATTTCCTCATCCTGCGCTGTGTTGTTTAAATAGCGAATGCGTTTGCACTCAATTGTGCGCCCATGGGCGTGTTGGTCTAAAAAAAGAGGTGTTTCCAGGCGCATTGTTTGCGCGTTGCTATTTTGAGGAACTTAAAATAGACTGAGACATAGACCAACTCAAACCTGGTCTAAAGTCAATGGCGCAATGTATTTTTTATTTAAAGAGCACTGTAGTAGAAAATGGGCCTCTGGTCGGGTCCACAACGTGTTTTTACTTTATTTATTACGTAAAGGGAAGCGCAGCAGCACACAAATATTCCAGATATAAAATAAATGAAGTTCAATGGAAAAGATGATTGTGGTGGACGATAAAAATCCGGCTTGTCCTGTTATCGCCTTTCCTCTCTGGAGAAGCGTCCAGTCTTTACTCTTGCAAATTCCACCGTGTAAATATCAAGTCCGCCATGGCCCGAGCGCAACTGGCTCTTAAAGGGAATGAGAAATGAGATTCTGGTTTACTGCACGTTACGCCCAAAAAACACCCATTAAAGAATCGGGGCAACCCGTTTAGCACATGCGCCTGGGTACGCCGACCGCTTACCCGTCGTTAAACTTGCAAAAGTGGCTTCGGACACACCCTGAGTCCACATGCGCCGTACGCTTTAGACCATGTGCTTAGATCGTGAAAATTGGGCCCTTAGAGTTTATTCACAAATCCCAGTCATCATATAATCTACTTTGATCACATAAACTGAGATTACTGCATAAATAAATTAGTGGTGGGCCGTTAACGGCGCGTTAACGCGAGACTCTTATCGCGCGATAAAAAAAATGTCGCCGTTAATCTATTCTCAAAGTTGGGTTGGGAGCTGGGTCGGGAGCTGGGTCGGGAGCTGGGTCTATACTACGCAAGCTATGATGACTTTCAGCTTGATATTTTAGCGCGGATGTATACCAGCTTAACTGCACTGTACGGGGCGAGAACGAGATTTTTCAACTCGCGGGATTCGCGTGATTCGCGCCACCTCGTCATCTCATAACCAAGGCTTCATTCGCAGGATTCCCGCCGCCTCCTCATCTCATAACCAGGGCTTCATTCGCGCGATTCCCGCCGCCTCATCATCTCATAACCAGGGCTTTATTCGCGTCATTCGCGCCGCCTCATCATCTCATAACCAGGGCTTCATTCGCGCGATTCGCGCAGCAAGTAGGTCTATCGCGTCTTTGAGGCCATTAGTGTTTGGTCTGAACACAACATAACGTTGCTGTGAAATGACCACATCAAACGTGACGTGCTAACATGGATGCATCTATGAAGCCGCCGGGTTTGCTTCAGGGAAAATGTATTTTTAAGAAGCTTCCCAATAGAAACCTCTACAAGACTGAGGTTGTTTGCACATTGTGCAATGCGGAATTGGTTTACTGTACGGAATTGCTTTACATACAGTTGGTTTAAAAAAAAACTTTCAACAGGTAGTGGTCTAGCTTTAGTTGAAACCAGTAACTTTGTATTGGCACCTAATGTATTATGGCTCCTGTATGACATATCGCTTGTTGCTCCCTAACTCTTTGTAAGTCGCTTTGGATAAAAGCGTTCCAAAATGAATCTAGATTAATCTAGATTAAAAAATATTAATCTATGCCCACCACTAAAATAAATATTTGCAACACTATAGGGAGACCATTATCAAAAGTTTTTGATTAATAGCTTTGCAATTTTGGCATTACGAAATACACATTATCATGCATCCAACATGTTATCATAAGCCAAACTAAAGTTTACAGTACCAACTGAGTGGCGGTCTGTGCGACTCGGTGTCGTTATCCAAAAAAGAGGACAGTTGAGGAGATAAAAGCCAATGCATTTTGAAGAAAGATTACATGGACGAACATTGTTTTTACTTCTGATGACATTTATTAAGAAAGGAAAAGGGGTACATTTCCTCAGTCAGTCATGCAGAGAGAACACAGTATCAGCCTCACTCAACATGCATGATTATTTTATATGGCAAATCATGCACAATGTATTTATCCTTTTTAAATATAGATGAACCATTTCTGCGGCTCCTGGCCATTTTTGCATGCTTTGCAACAAAATGTATAATTTATGGAGGAAATATGAGAGCCTGCCCGTTTGGTTGAACGACACGGCACAAACGCAACCCAAATGGTAGAGTCATGAAATGGAGTCATGCGTAGGGCCAATAAGTTTCATCAGTCTGTTCCGACTTCATGAACGTTTGCTTCATTTATACTCGCAGAATGTCTTGGACGTTTTTCAATGTCATTTCTGATAAAATCTTGGACAGGGCTGTGAAATGGAAAAGGTTATTGTGTCTTGCAGCACTACTGGGGCTGCGCTGTAAATGAATTATTCATGCTAAGAATCGGAGAGGGGTACTGGATAAAGAGCAAAGGATGAGAGACAAAGGATGGGAAGATGAGAGAGACTGGCTGAAAGAAAAATATGGTATACCAACTGTGATAGAGCACAATGTTTATTAAAATATATAGATGGTATTCTGCATTAAGGAAACATTGAACCCTTGTTTTACTGGTTACTGTAGTAAAACCATGGTTCATTTGCAGTTGTTATGGTTTTACTAAAAATAAATATTGGTGAAAAAAAAAATTCATGCAGTATTTTATTATACCCGTACATGCAACATAACAGATTGACAGACTGTAGGTTATTCATTGAATGTGACACTGGATTTTCATCACATTTGATATATCACGAGCATGTTCTTGCGTGTCCTGGGTGTCATGAGGATGTTGTGAACTGGTTGAGAAATCTAAGTCCAGGGTTAACCAGGAACTCTGACCTTAATCATCCTGATTAGTGTTCTCATCCCTTGAGGAACAGGCAGTCTGGAGGCTGGATTTAACATTGATTAGCCGGGAACATGTTGTCCAGCCTTCTGTCACCCACGTGGAGCATCGGCAGTAGACATCACGGTTAAATATGTTGTTAAATGGTCAATCCTGAGCTTCGCTTTAGGTCCACATTTGGATTAGTAGCTAATTCCTAGCCTCAATGGCTTTTTACTGTTAGTCGGTTTTGAATCAAAACATTTCTAATATACAGAAGTGATGTCTGGAGAAAATTATACAATGCTTGCTTCTAATTTTACAAAACTTTATTTTTTAGAATATGCAAAAAAATGCATCGTTAAACAAAAAGCAAACATTGAATTTATAAATTATTTAATATTTTGAATTGATAAATTATTTAATATTTTCTTGACACACTCTTGATTTTGACGTTCTCCTGGACCATAACTCAGAAAGCTTGCATGCGTTCTTTCACATTTTTGGCCGAGCGTCCCTTTGAGGAAAGGGTGAAAACGTCATTTTCGAGCCTACACCACTTTTGACCACTACTATTAATGAAAAAAGTACATTTTGGCATCGGTCAATTTATGAGATACTCTCAATTAGGAAATGAGATATTCACTTGAGTACCACATACCAAAAAGCCAAAATCCGGTGAAGGCTTGTTTAATGCACTTAAATGTCACCTAAATCATCTGGAATGATTAAAATTTTGGTTACATAAAGGAAAAGATATATATCAGACCGTAACACAAGTATCTTGATTATGTAACTAAATGATAGTCCAAGGATCCTCCTTTTAATTGCCAAATTCCACAACACGGTTCGCTTTGCGAGTCCTTCTATTTGAACCTTTTCAGAACAACAGCATACAGATGCATTTTCTATTTGCATTGCTGGTAGCAGGTCTCACACGACTGCATGTAAACTAGGAGCTATAACCCCCTCTGGGGTATCAAATCCTGGACTCTCATTTCTAACTAGGTCAATGCTCGCAAAAACTGCAGACTTTCATACTGTTTTCTCTCTCTCCTCAACCCTGTGCACCACAAGATCCATTTCTCATCTACATCAAAATCATTTCATTTCATTTATACGCGCTCGTTTTACTGTAAGCGATGCGATCCGGAAAAGAATAAATGAACAAGACCGCAGGAACTTATACTCGTAATTGTAACGTTTCTCTGGTTTGTGTTGGTGTGAACTGTAAGAATGGCTGCGGATAAAACACTCTTTCTGTTTCAAGCTCGGGGCGGCTGACTGAGCGATCGGCTCACTTGCAAAACAGTCACGTCCAATAGTTCAATACTCCGTTCCCTCAGTTCTGCTAGCGCAGGCTTCAAAGAGACATCACATGTGGATTCTCGCATCTTACGAAAGAAATAGATGTTTTACATGTGTTTTTATATGGTACATTTAATGAAATGGCACACAATATTGTAATGGAGTTAATTGTGGATAGGAGTGTAAGTTTGTTATGTTTTTCTTTCTCAGGATCAAGATATCTCATTACATCCACGGGGACCTTGTATATTCTGGATGTGCAGTCAGAGGACGCGGTGAATATTTATCGCTGTACAACGCGGCATCGATATACAGGGGAGACCAGACAGAGCAACAGTGCCCGGCTACTTTTATCAGGTATGAAGCCAGCATGTAGATGTCAAGGCCCAGTCCTCGCCCCTTTTTACTTTCAAATCTTTAGATGAATCCCAAGGTAGCACACATCTTATTGAGATTGTGTTGGCATGCAAATCTATCCGATGTAAACATTTATCTCAAATGTTTGTGAGAAATATAAAATGTCATGTTTTTTTCATATTTATGTTTACGCCATATCCGTCAGGAAAGACAGTTAACAGATTTTCTGTTTACTGTGGCTCAGTTGCTAGAGCATTGCATTAGTATGGTTCGATTCCATGTTTAAATAGCTTGAATGCAGTTTAGGTTGCTGTTTTAAATGGTCTGTTTAAATGCTCGGTCTAGCGTAGCGATATACTCAAGTGCTAGATGACCAGCTGTTTTGCATCATGGGCTGTTGCTGTATTTCATCTGAAGTATTGACCTTTTCTCTAATAAAATCTAATTTGGCTGCTGCTCAGAAATCAAGGCTGAAAGAACAAAATAGCATAAAATCATTGCAACCACAGATCACATCTTTTTTATTTTTTAAGAAGATTCGAAAAAGGTGGAAGAATATCTTCAGATTGAGTCATGTTTTGCCCACACTCTGCTCCCCATTACAAGGTCAAGTTTCCGGTTTCTTCATGCTGAAAATGGAAATGCTGCATAAAGCGGCACAATTACAGCCTATCAGAAAACATTGGTTAGGAATCAGTTTAGGATATTACTTTTCGGGACATGGGAGATTTCGGCAGTAAAAAATATAAAACGCTTTCTAATGGACACTTTACAAAAAAGGTTGTATTTGTTAACAAATAGTTAATTCACTAGCTAACATAAAAAACTATGAGCAATACCTCTACACCATTAATTCATCTTATTAATCTTAATTATTAATAACAGCATTAGATATTGCACAATGAACTTACATGAATTGACATTAACAAACATTAATAAGGATTAATACCGGGCCCGGTAATAGGCTGGCTTGACTGATGGGCAATCATATATTCTGGTTTATTTTAATCATAGTTCATACAAGCATAATTTGTATGATTAGATTGATTGATCATAATTTAATAGCTTTTCCAAATAAAAAATATTTAATTTCAAATTATTTTCTAATTGAATTACTTATTTTTGTTGTTGAAAAATCTGTGGGGGGTGCATGCCCCCTAGTCCCCCAGACCCAGATCTGATTAATACCTGCTGAAAACAGGTATTATTGTATTTTTGCATTATTACACAATTAATTTAAAATAAATACTACGTAATATGTTCAACTAGTTTTTTGACAAGTTGACCATGTCAAGCATGAATACATGAAACACCGTTGCACATCCCATTTAACACAAAAGAGGATATTTGGAAGAATGTCACTGACCAAACAGATCTCATCTCCCATTGACTTCCATAGTATTTATTTTCCTTACTTTGACAGTCAATGGGGATAAGATCTGTTTGGTTACTGACATTCTTCCAAATATCTTCCTTTGTGTATATCAGAACAAAGACATTTATGCAGGTTTGGAACAACCTGAGGGTGAGTAAATGGTGACAGAATTTTCATTTTTGGGTGAACTACATCTCTAATTGATCCCTCAGGGGTAATTTGGTAACATCAGCATCACTATATATGTATATGAATGATTTTCCTCACTCTCTTTCAGAACCTGTGGACTCTGCTCCCGCCACTCTGGATGGGTTCGAACGCAGGGAGGTTATGGTGGGTCATCGTGTGGACCTCCCTTGTAAAGCATCCGGTCACCCCCCGCCCAGGTACCGCTGGCTGAGGGACAACAGCCCCTTAGAATCAGACAGTCGCTACCACCAGAGTGTGTTGGGCCTTCTTATCGAGGCCACTCGCCCCAGTGATGCAGGCAGTTATGCGTGTGAGGTGTGGAACAGCTTCGGCAATGCCAAAGTAGTCGGACGATTGGTGGTCAAACGTAAGTTTTAACATTCAATTTCCATCGACAATGTTATCCAAGGTTTTCCAGATTGCAGCTTTAAAGGAATTGATCAACCAAAATTGGTAGTTTTTCTTGTCAAATAACATCCTTTCCTCAGCCAAACACTATTATAGCCTAAGTAACAATAATCAAAATCTAATGCTCTTTTTAGCATTTTACTGCCATTTTGTGCCATGTGTAGATGTAAACATAAAACATCACTGCACTCACACAATCTCTTCACAAATCTCAGATTTTAAATCTTATTGGTGGTCGCTTGTCGTGTGACCACAAGGACCAATGAGATTCAAAAGCTCAGATTTGTGAAGGGGCTTGTCTGCGGCCATTTTGTGAAGTTTACATCCAAACTTGACTGAATAAGCTCTAAATATTAATCATTTTTTACTCACAAACATATATTTTCGCTACATAAGCCATGTACGTATTAACCCCCTTAATAATGTGTGTTTGGCATGATGGTGAATTTACATTGACATTTAAAAACAAGAATTGCTTTTTTGGTGACCTACTCCTTTAAGATGTGTAATATTAATGTTTCATCTTGACTTGCCCGCCATTTTGAAATTTATAGCTAGCTTTGGTGCATTTTGCGATTATGTTGTCCACAAAGCATACAGTATATATTAGTATATTATTAGTTCAGTAAATTGCTGAATAAGGAAGTTTTTATTTATTGTATACAGATTGGAAGTTTGTGTTTATTGTTAATGTGCTCATGGCTGTAACATTATTAACATGACCTGTTGTTTATGTGCCTTATGCATTTTCTGTTTCAATCTACAATACTGATTTTCACAATTAAACCATTTAGAGAAATGATTTCAAATAGCTTACAGCACAAAAAAAATTTGATAAAAATGTAAAACACACAGTGACAACGACTTTTCTGAATGTCGGCCAAGATACTTTCGGAACAGCTTGACATGTCAGGTTACGCAACAGGTGGAAAATGTCTATTTCTTTATGTGGAAAATGTCTATTTTTATATGTCTGACTTCATAATAAATATGTAGTCAAATAAAATAGCAATGTTGCTGTTGGCTTTGCAGGTTTTTAAAAGAAAGAGGTCTCTTGCAAGTCCAATGGAGAGGGTAAACAATGCTATCATGGAAAACTAAATTTTTCATAGGTTTCCATTGATGAGTTTAGCTTAAAAGATGAAAGCAAAATTGACGATTCTGTTATTAGTTTGCTTGAGGGCCTTAATTTTGAGCTTTTTCCCTTTCCCAAATACTTCATTTCTGACATCAGGACTAAAAAGAAGACCATTTGTGTGCACCATCCATTTTTTATTTTGTTTTTTTGACTGAGCAATGGTGTGTGTGATTTGGCGACTCAGGTGTATTTGAATGAATATTTTTGATATATATATATATATATAAAAATGGCATTATCAGCTCCATGTATGGATGTTTCAGAAAGAGATGGTCACACACTGTTCTTGGATATAAAGTGAAAATATACAGTCCTTAAATTCTGGTATTTAGAGTTTATAAATACGAAACTGCTAGATAAAAGAATAACAATGAAAGATCTGTATATGTTTTAGGGTGAAATCCACTCAAAGTTTCTATGAGCCTTCTAACCTTCTAGCCTTCATTTTTCTTAAAAAGTCCCAGTGAAATAAAAAAATTATATTTATAATTTTTTCATGAAATATTACATGGTTTATAGTAAATAGTTTTTCAATGTGGGTCATTCTCTTTTTAAAATTCATGTACCCTCATAATCTTCAATTAAAATCTGAAAATGCACTTCCGTCCCCTGAAATAACGATCCATCTGAAATTATGTAAATTAGACGGCTTGGGCGGAGCATCTGTTAACTCCTCCCCTTCTACTGTCAGTATACTGCCAGTTCCGTTTCAATATGCAAGAGCTGTTTTTACACATCCAATCAATTTGTAGTGAAAAATGCAGGCCACACCCAAAAAATTTTCACTTTTGAAATTCCATTTCACTCAGAAATGTGTCAGAATACGGAAGTAAAACAGTCACAACTTCCGGTTCACTCACAGGGACTTAAATGGTGAATCTTTGTGTGTTTTTTTCTCTTCTAGAGCCTCTGAAAGCGGTGGTAAGCCCAAGAAAAGTGAGAGGCAGCGTGGGTAGCCAAGTGTCTCTGTTCTGCAGTGTAACTGGCTCTGATGAGTATGAAATCGCCTGGTACAGGAACGGTGAGAAGATTTATTCCGGTATAAACGTGCGCATCACGGGCATCAACAACGAAAACCTGGTGATGGAAGGAATGGCCAAGAGTGATGGAGGAGCGTATCAGTGTTTCGCCCGAAATGGCAAGATGTCCACCCAAGATTTAGTTCAGGTCATTTTAGAGGGTGAGTCCAGTTTATTATATTTATATTTCTAATAAAAAATCATTTCATTTAGTAAAATAATTCAAAGTATATTTTCAAAATTGGTTAGAAATGTTTATTACCAGAAAATTGCCTTGGCGAGTATGGAGACAACTTGCATTACCGTAACATTATTTGTTATTCTATCTTTTTATCTATCTATCTATCTATCTATCTATCTATCTATCTATCTATCTATCTATCTATCTATCTATCCATCCATCCATCCATCAAACTATCATTCATCCCTTCACCCACCCACCCACCTATTATCTATCTATCTATTCACCCATCCATCCATCCATCCATCCATCCATCCATCAGTCTATCATCCAGTCATCTTTCATCTATCTATTCATCCGTCCATCAATCCATCCATCCATCCATCAATCCAACCATCCAGTCATCTGTCATCTATATATCTATTCACCCATCCATCAATCCATCAGTCTATCATCCAGTCATCTGTCATCTATCTATCTATCTATCTATCTATCTATCTATCTATCTATCTATCTATCTATCTATCTATCTATCTATCTATCTATCTATCTAT
This sequence comes from Triplophysa dalaica, assembly GCF_015846415.1. Lineage (NCBI taxonomy): Eukaryota > Metazoa > Chordata > Actinopteri > Cypriniformes > Nemacheilidae > Triplophysa > Triplophysa dalaica. The sequence goes on along the minus strand of NC_079550.1, from coordinate 21,766,508 downwards.
CTATCATTCTATCTATCTATCTATCTATCTATCTATCTATCTATCTATCTATCTATCTATCTATATCCATCCGTCCGTCCGTCCGTCTGTCTGTCTGTCTGTCTGTCTGTCTGTCTGTCTGTCTGTCTGTCTGTCTGTCTATCTATCTATCTATCTTTCTCTCTCTCTCCCTCTCTCTCTCTCTCTCTCTCTCTCAGTGTGTTCAGTGTGATCGGTGTCCTCTTTAAAGCTCTGATGAAATTAGATCAGTATCATTGTACTCACAGCCGAAAATATTTGTTACACGAGCCTGGTTGCTGGGGCAACTGTCTCCATCACAACAGTACTTTATAAAGAGGATATTGATCATCTATAATACTTAAAAATGGGGGGATTATCAAGGAGCAAAGATTTTCACGGCACTAGGCCTGAAAACAAAACAGTTTTTTGTCAACTGCCATACTAAGAAGAAATAAAGCACATCGATGTATATACTTAGTCCTTACAGAAATAAGAAGCAGTTCAAAGTTTTCATTTTAAAATAAAAGTGTATCTTTTGATGTACAAAACACATTTCATTTCTTCAGACGGGACGCCAAAGATCCTCTCCGCATTCAGCGAGAAGGTAGTGAGCCCGAACGAGCCCATCTCGCTGGTTTGTCACGTGAAAGGAACGCCCCTCCCCACCGTCACCTGGACCCTCGACGATGACCCCGTCATCAAGGACAGCAGCCATCGCATGGATCGGGTCGTCACCACAGAAGGGAATGTGCTCAGCTACCTGAATGTGTCCCACACGCAGGTCACCGATGGTGGCGTCTACCGCTGCACCTGCAACAATTCGGCCGGATCGGTCTCCTACCAGGCTCGAATAAACGTAAGAGGTGCTTGTCAGATCAGCTCCTCAAAAACATACCCGCACCACATTATTACCACTTACAAACTTTACTGTGTGTATTCTGATTTTAGTTTTTGTTAGATGTGTTTATTCGGAAATTTCAGATTGTAGTTTGGCTGAGGAATTGATTTTGCCATGTTAGGTTGTTGAGGCTTAAAAGTTGGCGATCCATAGCTTAATTTACTTTAAGTGATTTATTATCAGTTATATTATATTGTTACTTGACTGCTGGTGGAAGGAGAAATGTATGAAAGCAGTAGAGCTCATACAGTCGTATCCCAAAGTCAAGTGGTTCAGATGAACGTTAAAGTGACTTTAACGTAACCAACTAATCAGGTTTGTGACTTGATTCAAGGCAAACGACTTTTCGTCCAAAAAATCCTCGATTATGAGGTTTCATTGCGATCATTTTACTGCTTCTGACCCAGTCAGAACCTCTTCGACCCTAAACACGTTTGATATTTACGACTGCCTTTGACGGCATACCTGCAATAGCCGATGTAGTGAGCAAGCTTCACCAACTGGATGTTGTGTGCTTTTATAGCTGAAACATGGCAGCTATACAAAGATGTCACGAAAATGGACTATTGATCGACTTTTTCTCTTTTTCTGCCAGGAGAGCCATCTGACGACGCTTATTTTCCTCCATATAGACCGATTCATCAGATGTGCACGTGCATGGGCATCTGTTATCTTCCGATTTTTGTTTGGCTAGTGTCTAATAATATAGCTATTTATATTTGATTTAATTTATGTAAATATTAATTTATAAATTATTTGATTGCATTGCTTTCCTGTAGCTCAGTGGTAAGAGCATTGCGTTAAAGACGCAAGGTTGTGGGTTTGATCCCAGGGGATTGCAAATACCTATGTAAAATGTATAGGATAAAGCAATGGAAGTCGCTTTGGATAAAAGCGTCTGCCAAATGCCTAAATGTAAATGTAAATAATAATATCAATTTGTTGAATTGTGTTGTATGGTCATTTTGTTACATAAATGATTTGTTGAGTGGGTCCTGTAGTTCGGTCGCATTTATAGAAAGCGTGAGGTACATTGACATCTAGTGGTTGAGCTTGGTATCGCAGTCTAAAGTCAAAATATTGGAGTGACTAGTTTAGCTCAGTTTCTTTAGATTGTTGTCAGAAATAATCTACAGGCGCTCTATTGTTTGTGAATGTGTACAGGAAGTTCAGTTGGGATCACAAAAGTGTGAATGCGCAGTAATGTTCGTTTATGTTGTTAGGATGAAACAGTCTATAAGTTTGTTTTCTGAAGTCATGTTTATCACGTGAGGAAATGTGAAATCTTGTGGAATTGTTGCTTCAGTCGGCTGATGTGTGGTCTCGCAGTCTGGCAGAATCGTCTACTGTGTTTGTTTGGAGGATGTTGTTTGAATCGAGGCCTGCATATTACTTTCTTTCCAAAATGCACAAAAGGTTAGTCTGTGCAACTAGGTGTACGAGTCTGCTCCACATAAATCATTAAAGCCCTTACTGGACATGAGGCCATACAGTTCCCCTTATCTGCAGCGGTGGGGGAGGAATGCTGGCAATCTCTTATAGACAAAGTCTGATGAGAAAGTTTTCAGCAAAAATGATGGATTGCATGACAATTTCTGTGGAAGCATCCTCGTGGTGTTTGCCCATATGGGGCCGTTCAGACCTTCATCTTACATGCAGATGCCACATATATTTGGATACAATGGATGTTCAATAATGCACCACGTGCAGCAATATTGCATGAGTTGTTTAGCTACTAAACTCCTTGATTGTGGTTCATGTAGCTTTTTAAGCCAAATGAAGGCGCGTTTTATAGGCTTCCAATGTTGAGGATTGATCATAGAACCCCTTCTTTTCTTCTCGCTTGTGTAGTCCTTTCATTGGAAAAGTGGAGCAACATCTTGCCACCTATGAAACCATGGTGTTTTTTGTGCTTTCGGGGTTGAACATGTTTCGCGATAGAGTTGTTGCAAAGTCGCTAAGTATGTAGCATAAAGCTGAAGTACATAGGATACATCACCTCATAGACTTGACTTGAGATGGTTTTGTATATTGACCTCTATTTCTCATTACAGGTCCTGCCAGTATTCGACCAATGAAAAATGTCACTGCCATTGCTGGGAGAGACACGTACATTCACTGTCGTGTCATCGGTTACCCTTACTACTCTATTAAGTGGTATAAAGATTCCAATCTGCTCCCGTTTAACCATCGCCAACGTGCCTTCGAGAATAACGGCACGCTGAAGCTATCAAATGTACAGAACTCTGACGAAGGAGAGTACACGTGCTATGTGCTGGTGGATCCACATAAACAAATTCACAGGAGTGTCCATGTGACAGTGAAAGGTATGTGACCGCTGTGTACTAAGATAAAAATCCTTTTCAGACTACCACAATAGTATTATTCACTCCTGTGAATAATACACTAGAACCTGTTCGAGTTGCTCTTAGGGATCCTGTTTTGTTTTTGGTTTAAAATTATTCAAAATTTTGTTTATATAAGGCCTGGCACAATATTTTATCTTCATTACACAGTTATCGTGGCCAGAAGAATTTTTAAGAAATCGCGTTCAATAAAAAGCTCTGATCGGATTGCTATCCGACTATGAAGTTAATTTATTATCAGTAATTATTTATGCATGAAACATGATGTAGCCAGTTTACACTTATAAATCCTTATTCACGTGCACAAAGTATATATATAGTATGTATATTCACAAAAAACAGTTCACTTGCGTAAAATTAAATTATATCCTTTTTAGCCAATCAAAATATTTTTGCACAGTTTACACATCTGTGAAATGTATTTTATTTTATACAAACATAACTTTATTTTACACACATAACATTTTTTTTAAATGTTTATATATATATACTTGTGCACGTGAATTAGGTTTTATGCACGTGAAACTGGCTACGCAAGTGTACATCGTGTTTTACGCGCAAATAACTAATGAGACTAAAATCTCTCCATATCCGATTGGTTAAAACTTTTCAATTTACACTTGGCCACATAAATGCATTTAGAACAAACGGATATAAAAACCATTCCTCTTGTCCTGCGCAAAATGAAAATTCCTTATATCCTTCGAACTTAAAGAGCTGGGACTTTCATTTTGCTTTATTTGGTTTAACGAAGGCATTCGCGTCTGTAAAATGGTTTGGAAAATGCGGATCGGATGCTTTCTCGTTCGTTCCAGAGCGCTCGGGATCTTGCGCTTTCGTGACGTCTGCCGTTGCCAAGCAACCACGAGCCACATTCTCCAGGGTGACGAGATTTCAGCAAAAGTAAATGGATCTCCACCGAGACGTCTGTATAACATGTCTGGAATGCGTCTCAGATCGCCACCTGAAGTGGTTTGAGTTACCCAGATTTAAGTCCGAGGGCATTTACACCTGGTCTTTAATGATCAGATAGCTATCCCATCAGAGAAAATGCATGAAGTGACCAGGTTAAAAAAGCCTCATGTGTCCAACAGATACTGGCACAGAATTATTTTAACACTATATCAATAATCACAGTTGGCCATATCACAGCTATTGTCAATACCAATATACAGTGCAACTCCCCGATTGATGTGAATGAATACCTAAAAATGTATGGGTCATGTAACCTCATCATTTCTTTTATTCAACATTTTTATGATTAAAACAGTCCCGCGGTGTGGAAAAAGCATTTAAAAAAGTTAAAATATTCAGTGTACACACTTCATTTAAGGTCTATAATAGAAATCGCAAATAGGTTTTTTAAATCGTTTTGAACACAGCAGGACATGTCAGTGGTCCAAATTCAACCTCCCAATTAAAGGCAAAGACGCTAACTTGAATCAATCGAGATCATTTCAGCATGCCAACATAATATTACCTCCCATACTACACATTTGGCACAAATGAAAATAAACCAGAAAACCGGAAATGTATTTTAGCAAAGTCAACATAGTCCCTGGGTTAAATGCCAAGTATTTCATCCCGTTCTTATGTAATAATCAAGGAAGCTTGTGTTTTTGTGAGTTGAGAGTCATCAAAAAGCTATTGAGTTAGCTAATTTGCTTCATTCATGCTTAAAATTCTGAGGCGTGCGAAGGGAATCCCTAGAGTCCATTATCTCCATTTTGTTGTGAATTAAATAAGCGCTGGAGTGCTGCTTTATTTCAATGTTATTTTAACTCATTGATTCTCGAACGCGACAGTCTGACTAGCACCAGCTTGCGAAGTCCCTGGAGATCACATTATGCCCAATTTACTAAGAGACGAAAGAACCTTTTAATAGTCTTCTGCATTTTGTCGTTCTTTCCTCGGTTTCTTCTCTCATTAGTTCCCATTATGCCCGTTAAATCTGTACATTTGGAGCCCTAATATCTTGTTACTCAAGAATGGAGCCTCATTATGGCAAATGACACAGAATTGTACATGTGTGATTACATATGGTCTGTCTACTACTTCATAGTGTGCATGACACTAACCTTACATCTTGCACTAAAGTTCATCGTTTCTTCACAAAATGACTTAAGATATTTAAGATTTGGTGAGTAGATGGGCTATTTAATGCATAGCCTATAGCCTGTAGCAATCTCAGTTGAATCAAAAGTCAAAATTATCATCACGTTGTTAATCCATTTAAACAATGGCCAACTATATAACTATGGACAATTACAATATATACATATTTATTTATAATGTGTCTGACTGTATCTTTTTCTCTGTTCTTTCTGTCCTTTAGTGCCCCCTCTGATCCAACATTCAGATTCTCAGAGCGCATCTATCGGCCAGCGTGTCTTTATCCCTTGTGTGGTCATATCCGGAGATCTGCCCATGTCTATCACCTGGCACAAAGACGGACGGCCAATCAATGCCAGCCTAGGCGTCACCATCGACAACATCGACTTCACGAGCTCATTGCGCATATCAAACCTGTCCGAAATTCATAACGGCAGTTACACCTGCATCGCCCGAAATGAAGCGGCTGCCGTCGAGCATAGTATCCAGCTCATTGTTAAAGGTTGGAGATCAAACCTTTACTTTAAAATATTCTTTGATTGTAACATGTTTTTAATAGTAATGTTCTTTACCTTCCAGTTCCACCCCATTTTGAAGTGCAGCCAAGAGACCAGGATGGTATATATGGGAAATCGGTGATTCTGAATTGTTCAGCTAAGGGAAACCCAATCCCAACTATAGTGTGGAACCACTCAAAAGGTACACAAGGGTATACAAATGTATTGTGGGATATTCTGTAGATATGTGGAATAAATAACTTCTGTAGACCAGAAACCAAAAACAGCACGAGGAACCTGAAATGTCATTCTAATTTATGTCATTCATGAGCATCTTTAGTGTAATGTCTTTTGAATCAACATACTAGAGAGGAAGAACACCACTTTTTGGCATTAAATATTTTGTCATGTGATTTGAAAAGACAACCAACGTCATGTAATTTTTGGACACCATATTTGGTGTAGACATGTGGCTTTGTTAGAAAGGCAGTTTAGGGATAATGTGAACGGGTAGTTTTCGTCAAGGTCAAAGAAGTTGGATTACTGGTTTAGAATGCTAACAGGTAACTTGGTTCATTCTGAAGCGTTTGAAGCCGTGTTATGCGTTGTAGATGAAAGCTCGCAAATGGAAATCCACATACACAACTAAAGTTCAGCAGGACTTGGATCAAAGAGACGAGAGTTAGCAATTCTGGGAAAAGAAATGCTAGCCTCTAGTCCCTTTTTAGACTGAGATGTTCTCAGATGAGATGAGGTATAAAAAGTGAATTAATGCTGAAGTACTAGTATATCTTAATTTGTAGAGGCAACTACAGTAATAAAAGTATTTCGTAGGCTGGAATGTTTGGCATGAGACCGGCTTGTTCACACCGAGATGATAATCGCACGCGTTTATCAACAATATTTATCGCTTTGTTATTAAACCAAGGGCGCTAATGTGAGTGTGCACATCGACGCACAAAACGGCCGGCGTATTGGGCTCACTTTGTTTTATTGGACACGCCGTGTTAAAAACTGCTGCTGAAGTTAGAGTAAAATACGACTTGGTGGCAATCAAGCACAAAATGGTCTTGCTGATCACACATTGATACCCCTTTGAGTAAATGAAATTTATTTTTATTTTTTACTTAATTTATTTAATTTCGGTTACATACTAAGCGATCAAACATGTGTTGTATGAACCCATTCTCATCAATTGCACATAAATAACACACACTGTTGCAATACTGTGTAATACTGTACTTACGCCAAATTTTATTTGTGCGTACATACAATATGCATATTTTTGTGTGCATATGATAAGCAATGTGTTTCAGAGACTGTTTTGTGTAGTAGTACCGTCTGTCTCCTTTCCTGTTTAGTATGTATACATCTGGTTTTCAAGGAAACTCGGACACTTGTTTTCTTCAGAAATATTTGGATGATTCAGCTTTTGTGGGATACATCAGGGCAGGAAATGAGGAGGAACATAGAAGTACAATTAAGGACTTTGTTGAATGGTGCAACAATAACAATTACTAAGAAAATGGTCATTGATTTTAGGAAGAGAAGGCGCAGACTAGGTCCAGTCTCCATTTTGGAAACAGACGTGGACCTGGTTTCCAACGACAAGTACCCCGGGGTACAGTTAAATAAAACATTGGCCCGGTCCATCAACATGGAAGCTGTCCACACAAAAAGATCAAAGTAGGCTGTGCTTTTTGAGAAGGTTACGATATTTTAATATTTGTCAACCTCTACTGAGCACCTTTGAGGAGACTGTTGTTGCCAGTGCTCTCTTTCATGGTGAGGTGCATTGGGGGCTGGAGCACGTACATCTGATAGGAAGAGACTGAACAAACTGATTAAAATGGCAAGCTCCATCATTGGAATCCCACAGGACTGGGTTGAGCAGGTTGCGGAAAAAAGATTCTTAAGAAAAATAAATGCTATTATGGACAATAACTTGCACCCATTACATGCTTTAGAGATATTTAGGCAGAGCAAATTTAGCGGTAGAGTGATCCCACCAATATGTTGGACTGAACGGCATCGTAAATCATTCTTGCCTGCTGCTATTAGGCTATTTAATGCGCAATGATTGTACTGTATATTTACTGCACTTTTGTTTTTTTATATCTTACGTATTTTATGTGCTGGATTGACGTTGTTTGTGCGTTAAGAATGAATGTGGCTGCTGCTGATGTAACAATTTCCTGCGAAGGACCTGTCAATTATTTATACAATATAAAAAATGGCTGCTCTCCCCCTAGGTGCGCGCAAACATTGGCGTGTGACATGCACACACAATTGAACTTTGGCGTACGTATTACACGATATTGCAACCAGTGTTTGGTGTAAGTAGTTACTAAGTAAATAGTTACGGTAATTTACTCGAAAAAGTAAAGTAAGAGATTATTCTAATCTCTCGTATTTTAATTACAGTTACTTGTGATGTAATTAAACTAATTACTTTGTGTAATATATGTGTGTGCAATAGTGGAATTAACATCAAAGATCAAAGTCAAACTTTTAAATCTGTGCTTTAATGTATAATTTTCACATTTTTAATGCTTTGGTCAGTTATTAATAATAGTTTATGTAGTTTTGTTTTATTTGGATGAATTGAAAGGGCCACGTCACTTCTATCCTTGAATCACTTAAGTAACCAAGGTTGATAGGATATAGAAAGTAAATAATTAAATACTTAATTTGTACAGTAGTCTTATTACACTATTGAATATGTAATTGTAACTAGTAATTAGTTCCTTTTCAGAGTAACTTACCCAACACTGGGTGCAGTAGCGTGTTATTTATACGCAGATTGATGACAACGGGTAGGTTGTACAGAGCAATACTAACTGTGGAAAAGTCGAATTACGTAATTGAATTAGGTTTATTAAACAATGTCTTTTGAGTGTGTGCTTATTAAGTTGGTTCAGCAATATTAATTTGTTTAAAGCAACTTATTTATTTGTGAAAAGGGTTTTGAATTAAATTCATTGAAAAACTTTCTTGAGCTCAGTGGTAAGAGCATTGCATTGACCGCGCAAGGTTGTGTGTTTGATCCCAGGGGTTCGTACATAACTAAGTATAATTGTATATCATAATACAATGTATGTCGTTTTGGATAAAAGCGTCTGCCAAATGCATTAATGTAAACTGTTGTTTCTACCTATAAATAAATAGAAAATATAATTTTTCATGTAGGAATTTAAAATCAGTATCACCCAAATAATCGCCATGTTTTCTTTTAGATGCACCTCAAAATCCACAAACAGTTCCGACATTTAAGTGTGATTATAACATCCAGAGATGATATTGTTGGATGTGGTCTTTTTCTTTTATCCAGCAATGAGAATCAGGCTAATTTTTATTTTTACAAACCCTATCTTCGGCAGATTAGGTGGCCTGCCATGTGTGATTTTACGGTTTACTTCAATTCATTTAATCCCACAGTATCCTCTAATCCTTATCCAGACATCAGACCTGCTCTATATAAATCCAATAAAAAATCATTGAATGTAAACACAGTAATCTGCATTCATACTCAGCGTTTTAAGTAACAGTTAATATATTGCTGTTTTATGCTGATCTGAACATCTTGCCTTCTCTCCGTTTCTTCTTGTAGGTGCTGGTGTACCTCAATTCCAGCCCATCGCTTTGAATTCTGGGTCTCGTGTCCAGCTCCTGGAGAAGGGCTCTCTGCTCATAAAACACGTTCTGGAGGAAGATTCTGGGTTTTATTTGTGTAAGGTCAGCAATGACGTGGGAGCCGATATCAGCAAGAGCATGTACCTCACCGTCA